>NC_086317.1:191862953-192611703 GCF_036172605.1 Pelobates fuscus
AGTTTAGTGAATGCAGAGTGTGTATTAGTGTGTAATGAATGCAGAGTGTGTGTTAGTGTGTAGTAAATGCAGAGTGTGTGTTAGTGTGTAGTAAATGCAGAGTGTGTGTTAATGTGTAGTGAATGCAGAGTGTGTTAGTGTGTAGCGGATGCAGAGTGTGTGTTAGTGTAGTGGTTGCAGTGAGTGTGTTAGTGTGTAGTGAATGCAGAGTTTGTGTCAGTGTAGTGAATGTAGAGAGTGTGTTAATGTGTAGTGAATGCAGTGTGTGTCAGTGTAGTGAATGCAGAGTGTGTGTTAGTGTAGTGAATGCAGAGTGTGTGTTAGTGTAGTGAATGCAGAGTGTGTGTCACTGTAGTGAATGCAGAGAGTGTGTTAATGTGTTGTGAATGCAGAGTGTGTTAATGTGTTGTGAATGCAGAGTGTGTTAATGTGTTGTGAATGCAGAGTGTGTGTCAGTGTAGTGAATGCAGAGTGTGTGTCAGTGTAGTGAATGCAGAGTGTGTGTCAGTGTAGTGAATGCAGAGAGTGTGTTAGTGTGTAGTGAATGCAGAGTGCATTTTCACAGTAATTTTCTATTAAATTTAATTAAATGTTATTCCCCGCTCCCCCCGCTTACCTGTGTCCAGGGAGGGGGGAGATTCCATTCCCTGGTGGTCCGGTGGCATAGGGGGTCCCCCGGCTCCCTGTTACCACACAGCTATTAGCTTACAGTGAAAAACTTTTTTTCTTTGTAAAGGCACGCTATTGTGACACCAGATATGAGTGGCAATGAGCACTTGCAGAGGTTGGCAGAGTACACGCTATAGGCCTGACACACCCGCTTGAAGACAAGTAACTGCTATTCAATCTATAACAGTGAAAAAGGTTTTTTGTTTTTAAATGTCAAGATTAAGCTATTGTGACACCAGATATGAGTGGCAACTGGCAAAGTACACTGGCAGAGGTCTGCAGAGCACACGCTGAAGGCCTGACACACCCGCTTTAAGGACACTGACTGCTATTAGCTTACACTGAAACTTTTTTCTTTGTAAAAGCACGCTATAGAGACACCAGATATGAGTGGCAACTGGCAAAGTACACTGGCAGAGGTCTGCAGAGCACACGCTGAAGGCCTGACACCCGCTTTAAGGACACTGACTGCTATTAGCTTACACTGAAAAACTTTTTTTCTTTCTAAAAGCACGCTATAGAGACACCAGATATGAGTGGCAACTGGCAAAGTACACTGGCAGAGGTCTGCAGAGCACACGCTGAAGGCCTGACACACCCGCTTTAAGGACACTGACTGCTATTAGCTTACACTGAAAAACTTTTTTCTTTGTAAAAGCACGCTATAGAGACACCAGATATGAGTGGCAACTGGCAAAGAACACTGGCAGAGGTCTGCAGAGCACACTCTGAAGGCCTGACACACCTGCTTTAAGGACACTGACTGCTATTAGCTTACACTGAAAAACTTTTTTTCTTTGTAAAAGCACGCTATAGAGACACCAGATATGAGTGGCAAAGTACACTGGCAGAGATCTGCAGAGCACACGCTGAAGGCCTGACACCCAGATGCTTGCAGACAACTAACTGCTATTCAATCTATTACAGTGAAAAAAATTTTTTTTCTTTTTAAATGTCAAGCTTAAGCTATTGTGACACCAGATATGAGTGGTGGCACTGGACAAATGGGCACAGTATCCACTGTGAGCCTGACACAGAAGCTGGCAGGCAACTAACTGCTCTTCAATCTATTTCAGTGAAAAAAAATGTTTTCTTTTTAAATGTCAAGCTTAAGCTATTGTGACACCAGATATGAGTGGTGGCACTGGGCAAATGGGCACAGTATCCACTGTGAGCCTGACACAGAAGCTGGCAGGCAGGCAACTGCAATTACATTACACAAAAAACACAAGCAGACTGATGGTCTAGCCCTAAAAAGGGCTTTTTGGGGTGCTGTCCTTACAGCAGAGATCAGATGAGTCCTTCAGGACTGTAGTGGACACTGAATACCCTAGCCTAGCTATAAATTTCCCTATCTAATGAGCAGCAGCTACACTTTCCCTACTCTCACTAAGCATGCAGCTTCAGAATGAATCTAAAATGGATGCTGGGAGGGAGGTGGGAGGGTCTACTGCTAATTTGCTGGAATGTGTCTGCTGACCGGGAGGCACAGGGTCAAAGTTTGCTCAATGATGACGAATAGGGAGTGGATCGAACCGCGCATGTGTTCGCCCCCGGCGGCGAACGCGAACACGCTATGTTGGCCGGGAACTATTCGCCGGCGAACAGTTCGGTACATCACTAATCAAAGTAAGTTGTTTTTTTTACAGGTAGCTATTTATTGGTCCCTCCTCATTATTTTTAGGGTGAGACAGTAGGTAGGGGTTCATTTTGTTGGGAGGGGGGTGACTAGGGGTTTGGGGAACCCTAGTCACACTGGGGGTTAAATTTTTATTTAGGGCTCCCACCCGCCACTCAGGGGTGGGGGCCGGGGGTGAGGACAATAGGTTCCCCCCTTATTGGTATTTAGGGCCCCCACCCACTGCTCGGGGTGGGGGCAGGGGGGAGGACAATAAGTCCCCCCCAATTCTAATTTAGGGCCCCCACCCACCGCTCATAGGGACAATAGGTCCCCAGGTCCCCCCCCCCTTATATTACTTTAGGGCTTACAGCTGAATCCTGGCTATGTTTGTATACTTTTTATTTAAACTTGTATACATTGTAATATTTTTCCACTGGGTAGGTATATTAGTACTTCGGCAATATTGTGCTTCTGAACTTAGGCACTTCGGAAATTCTGCATTTTCGGGCAATTCGGACATTCGGAAGTCTCCGAATGTTCGAATTGCCCGAAATTCATCCGAATTGACATTCGGCACAAAACAAATTGCAAATGTCTAATGCTTCCACTAAGAAAATTAAGCCTTCTCCTTACCCCGAGAAGGCACACATTGCAGATAATACAAAAAAAAATAACAGATGTCCCTGGACACTCTTATTGGATTTGCCCCACCTGCCAGTGGCATAAACCTTGGTGGGAAGATAAGTGTCACAGCTGTGGTTTCCCTAGACCCCCACAGAATATGCTTATGCCCATGCAGCTTAGAAGTGGGTTGGTGACTGCCAGTAGTTGCTTAACTGTTGATATGGATCAATCTGGTGCATCAGCGAGTGATAGTGATGCCCCTGGTCGGGTGTAACCCACAATTAAGCCAGTGGTGGGCTTACAAACCATGGTCGCTCTCAGGCCAGCTGGCCATGTTAAAACAATTACCCAACCCCGAGGACTCTCCAGTGCTCCTTGTAAATACACTTGAGAGTACTAGAGCCACTTATAATTGCACCTGGAGTGATTTAGAATCTCTGGTCCGTGCTAAAGTCGGTCCAGTCATGGCCAGTGTGATAAAGTGCAGAGTGAGATGCGTGAAGGAATCGATATTTCCTATAGACTTATAGAAAGGCATATAACATTTAACTCCAGGGGGAGTATGTGACCTATACTGTTACGGTTGCCCAGACTAGCTGAGGGTTGGACCGTAGGAAGGATGCTCCTAGTGCTCACCAAGCACCATCAGCACTGCACCAGAAACCATAACCACCGCAGACCCCCCGAACCTACGCAGCTTGGTTGGGGTCTCGCCATCTCCTACCCACCCTGGACCTACGACAAGGCTCCAGGTTCCACTGGGTGAACCTTTCTTCCTCCCAGAGAGCTAAGCAGGAACAGGAACAAGCTCTTACAAGAGCTCAGTAAAGCTAAGGGAGTATGAAGAGCATAGCAATCCCTGTAGTGATTATAGCTGTCCCCTCCAAACACGAGTCGAGGCTGCGAATTGAGGGTCAAGTAGAACTGGTTTAATGAGCCACATGCATTTCTTATATACACATTTTCAGGCCAGAGGCACACCCCCTGGACCTGATGGAACACAGGAATGAAAGGAGCATAAACCAATCAAAACAAAGTGCATTTTTCTACACCCTCCCGTCTATCCTGTAGATAATTGGCTTAAGTGGCTGTGGTAACTTCATTATCTCCAGTAACCGGAACCATCTCTAAGTCAAAAACTGTTACAAAACCACATAACAATACATAACTCTTATAATACAATGTTTAACCTATATGTCCAACATATCCCCAGCTTGGATCTCGTACAAGATGATCTGATTTTAATGACCACACACTGGCTTTTATGCAAGTCCCCATGCAAGGGGACATCCCACAGGGTAGGACACAGTACAACCAATCACAGACAATACAAACAAAACACTCCCACAGTGACATCACAATCCCTCCTCTCTATCCTGGAGATAATTGGGAAGTAATCAAATTATCTCCCAGGACAGAGGCAAGACTCCATTAACCACATGGTTACAAAAAGACATAAAATTACACAATGTTACAATTACTACATAAAACATATACATGCAACATATCCCCAGATAGCTTAGATCTGAGTGCACATTATTATTGAACAATACATAACTCTTATAATACAATGTTTAACCTATATGTCCAACATATCCCCAGCTTGGATCAAAATGTCAAACAGCGCTCAGATATCACGAATACAGTTGGATCGCCATGTGGTTAAAGTTGTCTCTTTTGACCGACCGCAAGCATTGCTTTCATGCCCAAAATAGTTCAAATTTAGGCTGTGCAGCCAATCTATTTCGAATGTTAAAAGTGCCCTATAGTACAAGGAACGGTGGGGTCAGACAATAGCAAGGGCTGATGAGAGATTGACGAGGGACAAAGCAGCCAGTTTAAACTGGTCTAGCAGTGTCCCTGGGACAACGCCCTGCTGGATAACAATAGTACAGGAAAAAAGGGGGAGGGGAAGAGGCACATTTTCCCATGGAAGTCACTTTTTAGCATGTCTTTTTGCAGGGCCCATAGTCTTGGGGCAGGAGGTTGACAATGAGGCCCCTCCAGAAGCCAGTGGCGAAGGGTAGTTCGTCACATACATGATTACAGATTGGAAGGAATAAGGATTTTTTTTTCTCTTGATATAAAGTTTAGAATTTTATAGAGTATTGTCCCTTTTGTAGAGTGACGGGGAGGAGAGGCCATTCCTCCATTCCTGTCTTTTATGTTGTCCCTTTTTCTATTATCGATTGATCTATTGCTTCTTCCGCATGTCGGTTTGCTTAGTGTGATACCCATGAGATGTTTTGGTAGTGACTCGGGTGTTTTTTTTCCCTGTACGCTTACCCACAGGTTAGGTGGGTCCATTATCTGAGCAATGAGGGATATTGCTCGAGATAAAGTATGGCAGGGAGTTTGTGCCATACACAAGCTGTGTCTTAGGCTGATTCCTTTGTTTAGGACCAGCCTGTCTATGTGTGTAATTTTAACCTTTTTTTTTGTATATAGAAACATAGAATGTGACGGCAGATAAGAACCATTCGGCCCATCTAGTCTGCCCAATTTTATACTTTCATTAGTCCCTGGCCTTATCTTCTAGTTAGGATGGCCTTATGCCTATCCCACGCATGCTTAAAGGGAAACTCCAGTGCCAGGCTGGAAGTAATACTTCCTGATATTATTTTTAAACCTTTACCCCTCTAATTTAAGACTATGTCCTCTTGTTGTGGCAGTTTTTCTTCTTTTAAATATGGTCTCCTCCTTTACTGTGTTGATTCCCTTTATGTATGTAAATGTTTCTATCAGATCCCCCCGTCTCGTCTTTCCTCCAAGCTATACATGTTAAGTTCCTTTAACCTTTCCTTGTAAGTTTTATCCTGCAAGCCATGAACCAGTTTAGTAGCCCTTCTCTGAACTCTCTCTAAAGTATCAATATCCTTCTGGTCTCCAGTACTGCGTACAATACTCCAAGTGAGGTCTCACCAGTGTTCTGTACAATGGCATGAGCATTTCCCTCTTTCTACTGCTAATACCTCTCCCTATACAACCAAGCATTCTGCTAGCATTTCCTGCTGCTCTATTACATTGTCTGCCTACCTTTAAGTCACCAGAAATTGTTACAATGTTGCTCTTCTCTATTTCCACACAGAACCTTGTTTCGGTATTTTAACTGTGTAACCCAATTCCCAAACCGATTGCCCATTACCCATTCGTGTATACGAACAACGGACCACCCGGCCCCTGGCGTGTGCCGCCACTTAACCCTTGTCACCTATCCAGTACCCGAACAGTCGACCACCTTACGAGCGGAACGTGTCCCTAATTAATCGCCAAGGGAGCTGCGGTCTGCGGTTAACCGCTGCCTAATTGACGGTCTCAGGGCATTCTCGTTCGGGCCCTAGTTCCCGAACTCAAACTACCGAAAGACTCACGAACAAGGACCACCTACTACCTGGCGTGTGGCCTCAACTAGAATGTTGGTTTTGCGGTTAACCACAGGTTAAGTGTCCCTTCCCGGCGGTCTCCGTTCATTTCCCAAACGGCTGAGACAACCATCAGGAGAGCGGGGATTCGTGTAAACCCCTGGCCGCTACTCGTTCCATGAGTTTGGGGTCGAGGTCCCGCTGCCCATTAACTCACCTAAAAACATGGCCACCATCTCAGACTCGGTACAAAAGACACGAACAGACTTTATAATGAGGAAACTAACCACACAGTTCGTGAGTTCTGAGCGCTATTCGACTATCTGCTGCGCTCAGATCTGGGCTACATAATGAACGGTAGAATGCATGAATTGTATATTAAAATGCTAAAGTTATGTATTTTTATCCTGTTTTGTATGTTGCAAGAAAACGTGGTATTTTGGGCACTTGGAGATAATTAAATTTTCATAACCGTTGGATTCATTATCTCCAAGCTGGGCAGTAACAATTTCAAAAGATACATTGTGTTTCTATTGGTTAACTACTTGCATTGTCCCTGTATCCCATCAGGTCCAGAGGGGGCTGTCCCTGGACCTGAGTGTGATGGAATGCTGGCACTCCGACTGAGTACTTCCGCCAATGGATGCACCTAGTGCTCGCTGAGGACTCCAAGTACTCCAACCGACACCATCAGCACTGCAGACCCCACTTCCAGCGATGCAGCTGCGCCGGGGTCTCGCCGTCTCCACCCACCCTGGATCCACGACCAGGATCCAGCTCCCAGTGGGTGAACCTCTCCTAAATCCAGAAAGCGTAGCAGGAACAAATCAAGCTATTGCAAGAGCTTACTCTGGGGAGTAAGTGATTATAGCAATCCCCAGAGTGTAGGTATCCCTTCCCCCAAACATGAGCTAAGGCTTCAAGAAAGGTACAAGATGATCTGATTTTAATGACCACACACTGGCTTTTATGCAAGTCCCCATGCAAGGGGACATCCCACAGGGTGGGACACAGTACAACCAATCACAGACAATACAAACAAAACACTCCCACAGTGACATTACAATCCCTCCTCTCTATCCTGGAGATAATTGGGAAGGAATCAAATTATCTCCCAGGACAGAGGCAATACTCCATTAACCACATGGTTACAAAAAGACATAAAATTACACAATGTTACAATTACTACATAAAACATACACATGCAACATATCCCCAGATAGCTTAGATCTGAGTGCACATTATTATTGAATGGCGCTCAGATCACATACCTACAATTCAATCGCCATGGAGCCAAAGTCTTTTCCATAGTCTTTCGTTACACGAATAGGCTCCATGGCATAGCTATCTGGGGTAGCACTAATCACATACTGAAAGTCAGAAATATGCAGTAATGCACAAATTAACCTTTCTGCAGGGGAAAATACAGCTATCAGCACAGGGGCCATAGTCGGAAGGCAGGAGGCTAGCCAGTAGTCCCCTCCAGGCACAAGTGGCGAAGGGCACTTCGTCACACTGAGATTTCGCATAAATATTGATACCTGTGTGCCATTAAAGCCAGTTCTTGCTTGACCCTCAAATCGCAGCCTCGACTTGTTTTGTGGGTAAAGGGTATCCTAGCTGTACCATAGCAAGTGGGATTATTCTACATTTACAGGTTTCCTGTAGTATACTGGCTGGAGCGGCTCTTCTCTCTCTCTCTACACCGGGGAACAAGGCTATCCAAGCGGTCCAGCTTCCAGCTAGCCTGGATGGTAACCGTAACATTTGGTGGCAGAGGCGGGATTGTTTTGGATTTCCTATGAGAGATACCGAATGGATGGAGAGCGCTTATGACAAATTGAAACGCACTACCTTAAAGGTCTTACTCGAAAGCCGAGGTGGGAACGCAAGCAACCGGCCGAGGAGGGAGCTGATCGCAGAACTGACGGAACTGGACCAAAGCTTCACCATGGAAGAAGCCCCAACGACAACTGGTGACGAGAAGACCAGGATTGTTTGGGAGAGGCTCTCACTGTATGGGCCAAACCCCTCTATAGAACTGGTACAGCAGCTGATGGCGGAAGCAGATGAGGACATACAAAAAGCTAGAGCCCACGAGCTCAGCCTAGTGAACGCACACCGCAATATTGACTCAACCTCGACCGTAATTCCTGCAGAGAGCAACGGGAGGCCAAAGATACCCTATGCGGCTTTTAGACCTTTTCTGGAGAACGAGACAGGGATTGATGAATACTTGGCGGACTTTGAGCGGCAATGTGCACTGCACCAGATCCCCAACAAAGAGTGGCCCACGATATTGTCTGGAAAATTATCGTGGCAAGCACTAGAAGCCTTCCGGACCTTAAGCTCCGAGGAGGTGACCCAGTATATCCTGGTCAAGGACACACTCCTGCGGCGATACGCTGTAACTCCTGACACGTATCGCCAACAATTTCGAAGTACTAAAAAGAAACCCAATGACACTCACATTTAATGGGCGCATCGAATGTGAAGGGCGGCAAACCACTGGATTAACGGAAGTAAACCCGTGACCGCTGAAGAAATCCTGCAATTATTCCTGTTGGAGCATTTCTATAATGGCATAGAGCAACAGGGAAAAGAATGACTTAACCCTCTAACCTTGACTCATGTTTGTAGGGGACAGCTATAATCACTACAGGGATTGCTATGCTCTTCATAGTCCCTTAGCTACTGAGCTCTTGTTCCTGATCCTGCTTCGCTCTACAGAAGGAAGAGGTTCACCTACTGGAACCTGGAGCCTGGTCGTAGGTCCAGCTGTTTGAGATTTTCACTCCATTACCTCTTCATTCCCTTTATATGTTACCAATAGCTGCTTCTCTGTTAACTCTTCCAGCCATCACATCCAAACTGCTACCTCCTGTCTCAAATCCCCCTGGTATCCTTTAGATTGTAAACTCACAGGCCATCTAGCCAAGCACTTTGTATAAAAGAGCTTCAATGGCTAGATATCAGCTTACGGGCAGGGCTCTCTCTACCTCTTGTATTTGTGTATATTGTATGTTTCTCCACTAATTGTACAGCGCTGCGGAATCTGTTGGTGCTTTATAAATAGCAGTAATAAATAAATAAATTGAGGCAGTCAGCTAGACCTTTATCCTCTTCTACATACCTTCCTTCTTTTGTTTTTAATCTAACTAATCTTTGTTTTACTTTCCTTTTCTCATTTATGTATCTAAAAAAATGTTGGCCCCTTTTTTTACTGACTGTACTATTTTCTCTTCTGTGTATGATTTGGAAGCTCTTATAACTTGCTTAGCCTCTTTCTGCCTAATCTTATAGAGCATTCTGTCTTCACTTCACTCTGTTTTTTTTTTATAATTACTAAATGCTAACTTTTAATTTTTTTCTATTTTGGTCACATCTGCGGAGTACCATAGTGGTTTCTTGAATTTTTTGCTTTTACTGACAAGCCTAATGCAATTTTCTGTAGCCTTCAGCAGTGCAACTTTTAAATAATCCCATTTCTCTTGGACTCCATTGATAATGACTCCTTTACACATATTCTAATTTTAGAAAAGTCTGTTTTTTTAAAGTCTAAAACTTTTGTTTTTGTGTGGTGTGACTTATATTAAACCACACTGACTGATGATCACTGGATCCTAAACTTTCACCTACAGTAATATCTGATACCAAATCTCCATTTGTTAACACTAAATCTAGTATGGCCTCCTTACGAGTTGGCTCCTCAACGACTTGTTTTAGAGACAATCCCAGTAGGGAGTTTAGAATATTTGTGCTCCTGGCACAAGCAGCTATTTTTGTTTTCCAATTCACATCAGGAAGATTAAAGTCACCCATGATGATAACTTCCCCCTTCATTGTCATTTTAACTATTTCCTCAAGTATTTGGTTATCTAGCTCTTCTATTTGTCCTGGGGGCCTATAAATCACACCTACACGAGCCACCGTGTGACTACCAAATTCCAACGTAACCCAAACAGACTATGTTCGCCTCACTAACTTTTATTAGGCTAGATTTTATGCTATCCTTCACATACAGGGCCACCTCTCCCCGTTTCTTGCCTTCCCTGTCTTTTCTATATAAAGAGAACCCTGGTATTGCTATGTGCCAGTCATTATTCTCATTATACCATGTCTCAGTAACAGCGACTAAATCTACATTATCAGTTGCCATTATTGCCACAAGTTCATGGATCTTATTCCCTAAACTGCGAGTATTTGTAGACATGACTCTAAGCTTATCCTTTTTTAACACACTTGCTAAAGGCACCTTCAGTCCTTGTTTTGGGGGGCAATTGGATTGATGTTTTATCACCGTTTTGCCCCCCCTCCTAGTTTAAATACATCCTAGCAAAACCTCTGAACTGCTCACTGAGAACATTTGTTCCCTTTTTAGAAAGATACAAACCATCTTTTTTTGTACAGTTTATTTCCGCTCCAAACAGAGTTACCATGAGAAATAAAGCCAAATCCTTGCTCCCGACACCATTCACCAAGCCACAAGTTAAAGTCCCTAATACGCATCCGCCTGTCATTCTGAGTGTTATGCACAGGCAGAACTTCAGAGAATGACAGTGTGGAAGCAACCTGCCATATATCATTGCTTAACAATATTAAAAATACGTCTCCTGTCTCTGTGAGCAGTAGCTTCGGGAAGACATCCCACAAGACCACCATTGTCCATCTCTACACCTCTTATGATGGAATCCCCCAACAATAACAACTGCTTTCTATTAGGCCTCACCACAGTCTCCAAGCCTGTCTCCACAACACCACCACCCTCAGTGCCTGAGCCTGTCTCCACAACACCACTACCCTCAGTGCCTGACCCTGTCTCCACAACACCACTACCCTCAGTGCCTGTCTCCATAACACCACTATCGAGTTGACTAAATGTGTCCTTTTACCTAACACAATAAAATCAAAGCTATTCGCTGAGAAACTGGGCGTACTCTGCGCAAGGACTCCATACCTTTCCGAATCCGGGCTAGTGGGTGGGACTCCTGTCCTCATCCATCCAAGTGATGTTCCAGGTCTACTACACTACAAAACTATTCACTGACTGTAAGCCCATTATCTGCGGACGGGTCACACTCTCGGCCCGAAGGAAGGGCCGAACTCCATTGGTGATTATTTCACATGCAGGTGTGGAATGGTTACATATCGGTGGTTCGATACATAAACCGCTTGGGAAGTGCATGATCCCGGGATTTCACAGAGCTGACAACGGACATATACCGATCCTGCCTGCCTCGCAACACCACTACCCTCAGTGCCTGAGCCTGTCTCCACAACACCACTACCCTCAGTGCCTGACCCTGTCTCCACAACACCACTACCCTCAGTGCCTGTCTCCATAACACCACTATCCTCAGTACCTGAGCCTGTCTCCATAACACCATTACACTCTGAAAGTGCAGAAAATGTATTATGTAGAGTAACAGACTGTGCAATATGCCTTCTATCCACAACTCTAAGTCTACCAGATCCTACAGTAATCCATCTGCCATTCCTAGGACGTCTCTGCGGCAGTGGCTTTGCAGCAGTTCCAGCCTGAGTTTGTTTACCTGATAATTTACAAATCTCATACTTCAAAAATACAATCTCCTGTCGCAATATAGAGAACTGCCTACAGATTAGACAGCATCCAAATCTCCAAAAAGTGGAACGTGAAACAAATGCATAACAACTATTACACTGAACAAAGTCTGCCATTTCAATGAGGTGAATATTTTAAATCAAACAAATCTTATATTTTTAGTCCTCCTGAATACCTCAGATTACCTCCAGTTTATCTCCAGAATATCTCCAACCACACACTGAGAAGCAGCACTCTCCAGAATATCTCCAACCACACACTTAGAAGCAGCACTCCCCAGAATATCTCCAACCACAACTAAGCTATATTAGCCAAGCTAATGACAACAACCCTTATATAACTCCTAAAATCACCACCCACTAGGAATGTTTAACACCTGGGTAGGCCTATGCTTATTTGCAAACAATAGCTAATTAACTAGCAATCAATAGTAAGTATTTAGCTAATCTAATCAAATGCCTTACCAAATTACCAACAGGGAATCAAACCTTGTACAATCAGTAACCTTTTCCTACAGATGAATCTTACCTGTAACAGTAGAAAAGAAAACTCTTAGCAAACTCTTAGTTGAAGCTTCTGTAAAACTCTCCAGAATATCTCCAACCACACTTAGAAGCAGCACTTAGATGAAGCAACCAAGCTTTGTAAGTAAGGGGTCATCAACTCTAACACCACCTCAGGTGATACAATTCCCGGGATTCAAGATCGAGTTGACTAAATGTGTCCTTTTACCTAACACAATAAAATCAAAGCTATTCACTGAGAAACTGGGCGTACTCTGCGCAAGGACTCCATACCTTTCCGAATCCGGGCTAGTGGGTGGGACTCCTGTCCTCATCCATCCAAGTGATGTTCCAGGTCTACTACACTACAAAACTATTCACTGACTGTAAGCCCATTATCTGCGGACGGGTCACACTCTCGGCCCGAAGGAAGGGCCGAACTCCATTGGTGATTATTTCACATGCAGGTGTGGAATGGCTACATATCGGTGGTTCGATACATAAACCGCTTGGGCAGTGCATGATCCCGGGATTGACTGCTAGGAGTGTAAACCTATTTGTATGGTTTTTCCTATTCGGCTGTTTACAGCATTCATATGGTTCCGGTTCAGCTGTTTACGGCATTCATATGCTTCTCCGGTTCGGTGGATTGGTGTCTACAGTAGCTGTGCCTGTGTCTCTGGAAGGGAAGATCTACTAAACGGCGGTTTAACTCTTTTATGCCTGGGGGTGCCGTTACAAATGGTATATGCAATTTGATGGCAATAAGATAGGAACATATGGGTTAATCGGGTGTATATAAAACGTAACAAAATAGCTGACGACAGTAGTTTGACCAAAGAGACTAAAGGGCTCTCTCTCCATCTACAAATAAAGATAAGGTACATTAGATAAGTGAGTTTATAAGGGTTATGACAGTGATTATCGGGACAGGGATGGGGAGAGGGTGGGAGGTAGTGGGGAGGAAATAGGGAAATATAGGAGGTAATGAAGGTTAATCCCATTGTTTTTTTTTTGTTTTGTTTTTTTCTTCCTTCTCTCCTTCCGTGGGAGATATGCATAGAAGAAATATTGTATTTATGATGATAGAGAGACCTTTATGTTACGTACACTTTGTAATAGTTTTAATAACTATACAATGTTAAGGTACCTATCTGAAACATTAAAAAATTCTAAAAAAATAACCCTTGGTAGATATGGAATAATAACGTTAGTTAGTGCTCAGACAAGCTAGGGTTTGATTTAAAGGGAAATCTGTTATGTTATTTTGTATTGTGTTGTGTTACTGCCTGTAGCGGATTGTATTAAGTCTGTCCTTAGGAATTCGTATTGGAAATGTATTTGTGTAATTGTTTCCCTGTGTGGCAAAACTAGCCACGTAAGAACTATATATTTATATTGTGCGAACGAGAGCATTCGTATGCTGGCGGCAAAACAGCCACCAGCATTCATACAGTAGTTTCACGAACAGTGAATTTCAACACTGTTCGTGAAACTAACTAACTACCGAATGGGAGACCACACACAGGGGGTCGTGTGGCTCCCATTAAATATTGCAACAATGTTTCCTACGGTAATTATTGAGATTCAGGGTGGCCGCCGTTCAGCTACCGACCGCTCGGCGGTCCGCCATCTTGGATCCTTTGTTAGCCCAGCGGTATTTGATCGTCGAGCGCCTGGAACTAAAATCAGTTACTCGACAGTACGAATACCGCTGGACTTCAAGGCCGTTCGGGAGCACCGGTCCTTCGGTAGTTTGTTTCCCTATTGACAGTCGGTACTTTGAATGTAAATGTAAAATAATATGTGTTTCGTGGGCGTTCGGTTAGTTATGCTGGGATCTGAGCGGTACTTTCACGAAATATGTGCTCAGCCCCCAGCTATCTACTGAATGGTCATTCGTTTAAATAAGATGAATAATATGAAAGTTACATATTTTCATGTAAAATGTCAGTTCTGCTGTACGGAGGGATAATCCACTTAACTGGATATTCTAGTGGGAGTATCCCTCTCGTACAGCAGTGCATGATGGGAGAAATGTCCAGGTTGTTAAGTCCCCCATGGAGTCCCCTGCTGTACAACCCCTGTAATGTCAGTAGGGAAACCCCTTGCATGGGGAATCGCATAAATACTGTGACCTGTGATTAAAAGCTCAGTTGACTCCCAGCCAGGGGCGTATTAGCCGCGAGGCAAACAAGGCATTTGCCTTGGGCGGCATTTTCCAGGGGGCGGCAAAAAACGCCGCCCCCAAATGCCCAAGGCAAATGTCTTGTTAGCCTTGCGGCTAACAGACATGCCGGGCTGGGCTGGTTGCTGGGCGGCCGGCGAGGGAGCTCTTCCCCTGAGCTCTCTGCTCAGCTCCCTCGCGCGCCGCCCGCAGAGTGAGACTGGGAGCCGGAATATGATGTCATATTCCGGCTCCGCCTCCCAGCCTCATTCTGCGGGCGGCGCGCGAGGGAGCTGAGCAGAGAGCTCAGGGGAAGAGCTCCCTCGCCGGCCGCCCAGCCTGCCCGCCAGTGCCGTCCTGCAGCCACTTGACCACCAGGGAATTGGAGAACCCCCCCACCCCCAGCATTCCCAAAGGTAGGGGGGGGGGGAGTAAATAAAAAAAAAAATGTGTTAATGTGAGTGTGTGTGTGTGTCTCTGACTGTGTGTGTCTGATAGTGTGTGTGTGTGTGTCTGTTAGTGTGTGTGTGTGTGTCTGTTAGTGTGTGTGTGTGTGTGTGTCTGTTAGTGTGTGTGTCTGACTGTGTGTCCAACAGTGTGTGTCTGACTGTGTGTCCGACAGTGTGTGTCTGTTAGTGTGTGTGTCTGTTAGTGTGTGTGTGTCCGACTGTGTGTGTTTGTTAGTGTGTGTGTCTCACTGTGTGTGTCTGTTAGTGTGTGTGTCAGACTGTGTGTGTTTGCTAGTGTGTGTGTCTCACTGTGTGTGTCTGTTAGTGCGTGTGTGTCCGACTGTGTGTGTTTGTTAGTGTGTGTGTCTGACTGTGTGTGTTTGTTAGTGTGTGTGTGTCCGACTGTGTGTGTTTGTTAGTGTGTGTGTCTCACTGTGTGTGTCTGTTAGTGTGTGTGTCAGACTGTGTGTGTTTGTTAGTGTGTGTGTCTCACTGTGTGTGTCTGTTAGTGTGTGTGTGTCCGACTGTGTGTGTTTGTTAGTGTGTGTGTCTGACTGTGTGTGTTTGTTAGTGTGTGTGTGTGTGTCCGACTGTGTGTGTTTGTTAGTGTGTGTGTCCGACTGTGTGTGTTTGTTAGTGTGTGTGTCTCACTGTGTGTGTCTGTTAGTGTGTGTGTGTCCGACTCTGTGTGTTTGTTAGTGTGTGTGTCCGACTGTGTGTGTTTGTTAGTGTGTGTGTGTGTGTGTCCGACTGTGTGTGTCCGACTGTGTGTGTCTGTTAGCTAGTGTATGCGTATCTGTCAATGAATGTGTGTGTATTTAGAAGGCGGGGAAGGGTTGGGTGGGGGTGGCGCGCGCGTGCGCGCGGGGGGGGGGTGTCTGAGTTTTGTCCTGCCTAGGGCAGCACAAAACCAAGATACACCACTGCTCCCAGCCTATGTGTCGTCTAGTTCTTGGGAAGGAAGGATTTATACAACGCTACCGGGATTACTGTATGCTGTACTTATTTTTCCTGGATTATTTTATGCTGTTCCTGTTACCCAGCGGAGATATCGTGGATTATACTACCTCTCCGCTACACCCTATATATCTGTAAAGTGGATGTAGTTTTCGTATGAAGTGAGAAGTGTGCGCCTCGTTAAGCGTTTACACTCTGCAAACCGCAGCTTAGTTGATACCTTGTATGTGCCTGTGTGGTCGCCGTTCGGCATACGAACCACGTGCGGCGGCCATCTTACGCATGAAAATCTCAGCGGTGTTTGGTCGTCGAGTGTCTGGAACTCAAATCGGACACTCAAACAACCGAATACCGCTGAGACCTCCAGAGCTTCATAACTCACGAACGGAGGGACTAGTCAGCCCCTCGTTCGGGAAAATCAATGTCCCGAACAAGGGATTAATACGAATGGAAGATTAGCTGTGAATGGCAGGTATTTCTATGTATTTTAACTCCCGAACAGAGACCGACCACAAGGCCAAAACACATGGAGCCTTTTTCGGATACCACCTCGTGTGCGGTCAGTCAAATTACACCTTCCACCTAACTCCCGAACCCCTGGCCCGATCTGGGTGAATTTTGGATATGTTAGTTACCCAGATCAGGGGTACCCAAAGTATTATTCTAACTGCTTGCTTTGGGGTACATCCAGATTTTGGGGAAAAGTACAGTATGTTTAATAGGATTATGTGTCACACTGAGGGGAGGAGTTGTGGGAGGTAACTGTTACATTATTGGCTACTGGACTAATTATGGTGAATCCCTCCCTTGCATGGGAGAATGCTTTAAAAGGAGGTTGTGTGGATTAAAAGTTAGTTCTGCTCCTGATGCTGTGTGTTGTCCAGTCATTGGGATCCGTATTGGTATATTCGTGGATTACCTTGCTTGCTGTGATTATTACTCTATGGTATTTTTATTACTTGTTCCTGAGCCTCACTGGGATCTTTAGTGGAGTTAACCTGTGAAAGACCAGCTCTCCGCTACACTGCCACCGGAATGGACTTTTAAATAAAGGGCCTGAATTGAATTGCAACCAAAAGACAGCGCATGATTTTTACTCTAGAGGACCGTGCAACTGGCAAACAAGGATCACACCAGCATAATCAAAGCTACTACTGATGTTAAAAGGGGGATTTTACAAGCTGTCCCACATAACAGAGACCAATAGTGTTTTTTTTAAACCATATGATTCTGGTGAACCTTACATTAAAGCATTAGAAAAATGGGCTCAGACCAGGCTCACCGACCTTTAACCCCTTAAGGACACATGACATGTGTGACATGTCATGATTCCCTTTTATTCCAGAAGTTTGGTCCTTAAGGGGTTAAACCCAATTTGCAGATCTTACCCAAGAGGAGGGGGAGTCAGATGGAAAATGATTTGCCCATTTACACCTCGGGTGGAAGAATCTCGGAAAGTCAGAAAAGGACCACCTGTCTACTAGACAGCTGGTTAACTGTTGGATGGTTTGAATCACCCACTCAGCGCAGCCCTTAAAATAGCTAGACCTGAGTGGCATAGCCTAACTTATTCTGTGTAACATATTCATTCTCACCTTGCGGTAGCTGCAGTAATTGCCTACTGACAATAATGGAAGTGCTGCTCAGCGGCCATGCGTCAGTCTACCAAACTCCTGCAACATGTTGGTGGACCCTGGCCACTGCAGATCCACGCCAATTTATAGCCCCACTTCCACCCACGGCTAGTCAGATCTGTAAGAGGTTTATTTAACTTCACCTCATTGCCCTGTCTTGGTTTTCCTTAGTAGGTTATCCGAGAAAGTGTTCCTGAGCGTTTTTCCGTTTTTTGACTTTGGCTTCATTTGACTAACCTGTATTCTGGTATCCCTGACCTGTTGTGTCTCCCTCTGTGTCCCTGACCTTGGCAAGTTTACTGGCTATTCTCTGGTACGTTAAGTCCGGCCATTCTAAGACCCGGTAAGACGTTAACTTTAGTCTCAATTCTGTGTGCTGGATCAACAAGTATTCTGCTAAAGGTATTGAAGCCAACCACCGTCCTTCTAGAGATAAACCAGCATGTGTCACTAGACTAATGGTAAATCAGATGTCTAGGGGCTCCCACCGTTCAAATCAGAGCCAGCGTACTGGTCCTGTATGCTGGATTTGCAATAAAATAGGACACGTCAGGAGAAACTGCCGCTGCTCGCCTAGACAAAATCAGCAGAGTCAGCAATCCAGCTCAGATAATCCTAGCCAGGATCCGACCCCTCAGAATGCAAATCCTTCCGCTGCACCATAGGACAGTGACAACCCAGTGTCCCTGCACTCTATTGTTGTGTCAAATGGCTCAGGTCTTACGCCTGTTGTAAATGTTACCTTGCCCGGTAACATAAAAATACCCTTTCCTTTATACACTGGGGAAATCTGTTGTGCAGGAAAAAAATGTTTATCCCTATGAAAAATCAAATGATGTATTAACACGTGTGGGGGTGGATGGAGCTCCGAATGACATTCCTTTATCTCACCAAATGAAACTTAGGCTTCATAATTCAACTGCCTTGGTCACTAGATTGTCAGTCCCACTGCTCCTGTAAATTTACTTGGCAGCGATATTCTATCTGCCATAAATGCCAACATACAGTTCAGCCCCACTGGTAATGTGACTTTGCCCCTTGAAGATAACTGTCTCATACCACTTGCCAGTGTGCTGGCAAATCTTAATTTGTCCATCCCTATGACAGAACCTACTCTTGACTTGCAGTAGGTCTCTGACTCCTTGTCTCTGACTTGACTTGTCTCTGACTCCTTATGGGCACAGGGAAAGACAGATACTGGACAACTTGCTGTCCCTCCTGTACAGGTTAAGTTTTTGCTAAATGCCACCCCACCTTGCCTTAAGCAATACCCTCTCAGCCCAGCCCAAGAAGTTGCTATCACTCAATCCATCCAAGACTTATAGCAGGCTGGCATAATTGTACCAACCACCTTTACCTGCAATACTCCTCTGTACCCTGTTAAAAAGAAACAGGAGAAAGGCAAGCCAGTGGTATATCGCATTGGGCATGATTTAAGAGCTGTTAATGCAATGTAACTGAATTGATTGCTCATAATGTTCCCAACCCTTATACATTGCTGTCACAAATTCCACCTTCCTCTAAGGTGTTTACTGTCATTGACCCGGCAAATACATTCTTTTCTGTACCTTTGCACCCAGACAGTCAATACTTTTTTGCATTCACACACAAGCACAGCACCACTCACTCCTCACTGCTCTGCACAGGAGACCGAGCTGAAGGCTTACACTGAAGCATGTAAACTGGCCTTAGGTAAGTGTCAGGTTCCCTGCCTCTGCCCCACTCGCGTCGGCCTTACTTACCCCGTCACCGCGAGCGGTGCCCTCTGGTCTCTGTCAACAGCATGTGGCTGTCCCCGCTGGCGTGATCCAGATAAGAGAAATTGTTCTGACGCTGCACGCTCCAGAGCAGCATCCTTATATGTGTGCCAGACCCGGTCATGTGACCAGGCACACAGTGATGACCTCAGAGACTACGAAGGAAGAAACACCTCCCACGTGTTGTGGTTAACACTAATTGGAGGTTAGCCAATCAGACACACCCTGTGTGTATATAAGCTAAGCTCCCCCTTGCCTCAATGCCCTGTTGTGGTCTGTGTTTTGCCCAATAGTGCGTTATTATCTGTCTCCTTATTTGGTTACCAAACTTTGGCTTGTCTTACATTTACTCTCTCTGTTTCCCTTTGACCCTTTGCTTGTACTTTGACTATCCCTTTTTGCATAGCCCGGCCATTCTAAGGACCGGTATTGCAATTCTATGTGTTGAGTCCCGTCTACGTGCTTAGGTTCCCCTTGTGATCATGACAGTAAGACTGCTAATCTCTATACTGACTCTCTGTACGCCTTTGGCATAGCCCATGACTTTGGACCTCTTAGGCAGGCCCAAGATTTTCTCACATCTGCAGGAACACCCATAAAGAACTCAGAAGCCGTGAGTGCCCTAATGGACGCTATTCGGCTACCCAAGCATGTGGAAATCCTCAAAGTTGCAGCTCTTGTGACGATCACAGCTGAAGCATCCTGAGGTAATCACAGAGCTGATATAGCGGTTAAGCAGCCTGCCAAGCGACCATATATGTGTTGGTGTGCATTGATCTCTTTTCAGGTTGGCTGAAGCCTACCCAGTATCAAGGCCACAGCGAAGGCAACAGCAAGTAAGCTACTGAAAGATGTAGATACGGGTATACCTGAGGTAATTGAAAGTGACAGATGGAAATAATGCAAGCACTGGGGATCAGTCAGGCCTTCCATACACCATATCATCCCCAAAGTAATGGGAAAGTAGAGAGGGCAAATGGCACCCTGAAGAATAAGATAGCAAAATCTATGCAAGAGACAGGGAAACCATGGACTGAATGAATCTCCCTAGCCCTCTTTTCAACAAGATTTACTCCACACTACAGATGTCCCGAACAGTTCGCCGAGAACTGTTCACCGGCGAACATAGCTTGTTCGCGGTCATGGCGGCGGGCGAACATATGCGATGTTCGGTCCGCCCCCTATTCGTCATGGAGGAGGGAGGGTCTGCTGCTGATTGGCTGGAATGTGTCTGCTGACTGTGAGGTACAGGGTCAAAGTTTGCTCAATGATGACGAATAGGGGCGGACCGAACATCGCATATGTTCGCCCGCCGCGGCGACCGCGAACAAGCTATGTTCGCCTGGTGAACAGTTCGGGACATCTCTACTCCACACCTGTCCCCTTTTAAAATACTGTTTGGATGTGCCCCCAAGACAGGACTCTACATCTCCCAAACCCTCCAGCTGCAAAACAGCAACATGATTGCCTATGTACAGGCCTCGAAAGAAGAAAGGACCACAGGCACTCCAAATTGAAACCGTATGCAGATTTATTAGGAAAAAATGCAACGCCAAGCAACGTTTCGACCAACAAAGGTCTTTTTCAAGCTTGAAAGCTTGAAAAAGACCTTTGTTGGTCGAAACGTTGCTTGGCGTTGCATTTTTTCCTAATAAATCTGCATACGGTTTCAATTTGGAGTGCCTGTGGTCCTTTCTTCTTTCGTGTATAATTCTGGGATTGCTGGTCCTGATCCGGAGCACCCTTGGCCGCTGGAATTGAGTGCGGTTCCCACCATCTACTTTGCGTATGTACAGGCCTCAACCAAAGATCAGGCAGGGCGAATAAACAAGTGTTTGATTCTATTTCAGATCCTGATAGTGACTCTTCTACCCTCAAGCTTCAGATTGGAGATTGGGTAATGATAAAGAGACACGCAAGGAAAAGTCTGGATCCCAGATTTGATGGTCCCTTCCAAGCACTGTTGACTACTGCAACATCCATAAAGCTAGAAGGAAAATCTACTTGGATTCACGCTAGTCACTGTAAATTGGTGCCTGATCCAGAATGAAGTTACTTTTCATATCCTTGTCTGCTATACTGACCTTGACTTTCTATATTACCCCTGGGACTAAGTTCACAGACCGTTCAAACGACCCTATGTTTTTTAGCGGGAACAGAACAAGTTTTAACAGAACTCAGGACAATTACACATGCTTTGCCAACATTAACATGTCCCTCCCCAACTGCAGACTGGCTAGCATCAGAAAAGATAATGGACATTGGGGGGTTGACTGTACCTAGGCAAAGACATGACTACTTTCAATGTGACATGGCTCCAACATGTCACTATTGTTTGTGGGTTCATCAACAGCTCATGCATGAAAGAGTTCGATTGGGGACACTGTGATGAAAAGACAGTGACTAAGCTAATGGGGTGTTGTAACGGACCGTTTCAGCAGACAAGGGGTTAAAATCCGTTTAGTCGATATGCCCCTTTCTGAGAGACAGGCACAGCTACTGCAGAACACCAAACTCCCGAACTGGATACAAAATAGCACTCCAAACTGGAACCTCACGAATAGCTGCTAGCAGACGAACAGGAAAAGCATACATCAGCTTACACTCCTGGCAATCAGTCTCCAACAGCATACAGTGAATCCCCCCCAAGAACGAGACAAGGCTCCGTGTTGTGGGTCAAGCAGTGGTCTGAGGTGCTGGCACACCCAGCCTGGTTTTTATTAGAGTTGTTACAAAATCAGGTCCGCCCACAGGGAGGTATAAAACATCCAATCACATCACAGTTACATCCCACATATTCCCTCCCCTTATCCTGAGAGGAAACTCAATTACACACACAGTTAAAACATACTTTCTACCCAACTTTCATAACTCTAAAACCATGCATCACATTCACATAACCACATATTCAGACTCAGCATACTTTAAACATAAACACTTCGAAAAATCATACAAATCCCTCCAGTAAATAAAAAGTTAAGCGGAAGTTCTTTTATGACCGACCGCAAGCACATTTTCTTGCCCAAAACAGTTCCATGGATTTGGGCTGTGCGGTCGGTCAATTTCCTGCATAAAAACGGCTAAGTCCCGTTCGAAGTGTTGCCGGTACTTCAACTTTAGTCGAAGTGTCGAAGTGGAGGTGAAGGTACGGGTCGGCGGTGTTCGAAGTTAAAATGGCTGCCGCCTCGTGGTCCTTTGTCCGATGCCGGTCACTTCGACACTTAGATAACTTCGATAACTTCGGCACTTCGGCAACTTCGATAACTTCGGCACTTCGGCTGCATCCGAAGTGCCATATAAAAAGTGCCAATCCTTCTCCCACAGTCTTTAAAGGGCCGAACACTGTTTTTTAAAGGACCCAATTTCCCAGGGCCATAGTCCAAAGGCAGCAGGTGGGCAACCAGGCTCCTCCAATGCAATGTGGTGAGATTGGTCTCGTCACAGGTGTTTGAAAGAGCAACCTGTGAATGTGAGTGCTAGTATGGTAGTGAACATTAGTGATGTACCGAACTGTTCGCCGACGAATAGTTCCCGGTGAACATAGCGTGTTCGCGTTCGCCACGGCAGGCAAACACATGCGCGGTTCGATCCACCCCCTATTCATCATCATTGAGTAAACTTTGACCCTGTGCCTCACGGTCAGCAGACACATTCCAGCAAATTAGCAGCAGACCCTCCCTTCCAGACCCACCTCCCATCTCCTGTACAGCATCCATTTTAGATTCATTCTGAAGCTGCATTCTTAGATAGAGGAGGGAAAGTGTAGCTGCTGCTCATTTGATAGGGAAATTGATAGCTAGGCTAGGGTATTCAGTGTCCACTACAGTCCTGAAGGACTCATCTGATCTCTGCTGTAAGGACAGCACCCCAAAAAGCCATTTTTAGGGCTAGAACATCAGTCTGCTTTTTTTTTTTTTTTTTGTGTAATGTAATTGCAGTTGCCTGCCTGCCAGCTTCTGTGTCAGGCAAGCAGTGGATACTGTGCCCACTTGCCCAGTGCCACCACTCATATCTGGTGCCACAATAGCTTAAGCTTGCATTTAAAAAACAAAACAAAATGTCACTGTAATAGATTGAATAGCAGTTAGTTGTCTGCCAGCTTCTGTGTCAGGCTCACAGTGGCTACTGAGCCCACTTGCCCAGTGCCACCACTCATATCTGGTGTCACAATAGCTTAAGCTTGCATTTAAAAACAAAAAAATATATTTTTTCACTGTAATAGATTAATTAGCAGTTAGTTGTCTGCAAGCGTCTGTGTGTCAGGCCAACAGCGAGTACTCTGCCAACCTCTGCCAGTGCACATTGCCACTAATGTCTGGTGTCACAATAGCGTGCATTTAAAACCCAAAAACTTTTTTCACTGCTATAGATTGAATAGCAGTTAGTTGTCTGCAAGCGTCTGGGTGTCAGGCCTTCAGCGTGTACTCTGCCAACCTCTGCAAGTGCACTTTGCCAATCATATCTGGTGTCACAATAGCGTGCCTTTAAAAAGCAAAAAAAGTTTTTCACTGTAAGCTAATAGCAGTCAGTGTCCTTCAAGCGGGTGTGTCAGGCCTTAAGCGTGTACTCTGCCAAACTCAGCCAGTCCACTTTGCCACTCATATCTGGTGTCTCTATAGCGTGCCTTTACAAAGAAAAAACTTTTTTCACTGTTATAGATTGAATAGCAGTTAGTTGTTGTGGCGAAACCAACTTCGCCACTGTGAACTGGAGAAGCCTGGTTGCTAGCCTCCTGCCCTGCGACTATGGCCCCTGGACATATTGCACTGTAAAAACTATATTTGGGCATGTAATAGTTTATATTACTGCTACTGGGCCTTTAAGGGCCATCCGTGGACCTATTGGGACTTTTGGGATACTGTACCTTTAAGACTGTGGAGCATATTACAGTAATACTGCCTTTAGTCCTTTAATATCATGTATGCATTTATGTGTTCAGTTAACCTGGGTTATATGTATGCAGCATTCACCTGATTGTTCGGTAGAATCACTCCATTCAGTATATTGAGTGAAACTACCGAACAACCAGACCACCCAGGAATAAGTGTGCCTCCAATTACCGTTTGCAACAATGTTGCAAACGGGTAATTGGCAATCAGTGTAATGTATTCTTTGTCCTCTGGGTGGCCGCCATTCGGGAAACGAACACGTGGCGGCGGCCATCTTAAACTCCCGAACAGCGGTGTTTTGCCGTCGAGTGTCTGGAACTAAAATCGGACACTCGACTAGGCAAACACCGCTGAGACCTCCATACTTCCAGAAATTCGTATAGAAACTACCGAATGGCCCGCCGTTCGGTAGAAAGAACCCCACAAACAAGGGAATTCATTCAAACCCTCTCCAGGCTCTATAACACAGGCAATTCGCCTGTTTTCATTCCCTTGTCTGTGACCGACCGCAGGGCTAAAATGCATGGAACTGTTTTCGGATACTTTACCCATGCGGTCGGTCAAATCTTTGGAACCCTATATCTCCCGAACCGTTTATCCGAATGAACTGATTTTTGGATATGTTGTCCCCCTGTTTTTGGGGTACATCCAGAACTTGGTTAAAAATGTGTACTGTATAATTGGGTTTACTGTTATCTGAGGGGAGGGGATGTGTGGGCTGAACCATGTATGTGATTGGTTATTTTATGCCTCCCCCTGGGTGTGGCCTGTAAGTGTACAAGTGTAATAAAAGCCAGGCTGGATGAGCCAGTCGAGAGTTCCTGCTTAACCCTCAAAATGAAGTGTCGTCTCGTTCTTGGGGGGAATTGGATTGTATGCTGACTGCCAGGAGTGTAAGCGGATTGTATGCTTTTCTTGTTCAGCTGTTCCAGTTCGGAGTGTTATCTTGTATACAGTTCGGGAGTTTGGTGTTCTGCAGTAGCTGTGCCTGTCTCTCAAAAAGGGGGCATATCGCCTAAACGGATTTTAACCCCTTGTCTGCTGAAACGGTCCGTTACAGTTGTCTTCAAGCGGGTGTGTCAGGCCTACAGCGTGTACTCTGCCAACCTCTGCCAGTGCATATTGCCACTCATATCTGGTCTCACAGTAGCTTGCACGCATAGTACCACTAATCCAAAAAAAAATGACAGGCAATGGCAGGCCACCCCGCAGGGGCCATCGTGGTCGTGGTGCTATGATTCCTTTTGGTCCTAGAATAATGCCCAGTTTTCAGAGGCCACGTACCCTGAACTTGAAAAGTTCTGAGGACATAGTTGACTGGCTAACACAGGAACCCAATCTTCTACAGCTTCCGCTTGGAACCTTGACGCACCATCCTCCTCCAGCTTAGCTTCGGGCACCTCTCAAGATACCACTTACCCGCCTGCCGCCACCACCAACACTAGCACCACAGCCACTTCACTTGGTATGTCAGAGGAGTTATTTACACATCCGTTTGAAGAAATGAGTGATGTGCAACCATTATTGCCAGAGGATGTAGATAACAGGGATATGTCTCAGGCAGGCAGCATTACACACATGGATGTACGGTGTGATGATGATGATGTTGTACCTGCTGCTGCTTCCTTTGCTGAGTTGTCAGATACAAGTGAAGTGGTTGATCATGACGATGCGTCCATGGATGTCACGTGGGTGCCCACTCGGCAAGAAGAAGAACAGGGTGAAAGTTCAGATGGGGAGACAGAGAGGAGGAGGAGACGAGTTGGAAGCAGGGGGAGGTCGTCGCAAGGAGCTAGTGGCACAGTCAGACAGCATGCATCGGCACCCGGGGTCAGCCCGACAGAACGCCAATCAACGCATGCTGTGTCCACCACCAGAATGCCGTCATTGCAGAGCTCAGCAGTGTGGCATTTTTTTGTGTGTCTGCCTCTGACAACAGCGATGCCATTTGCAACCTGTGCCAAAAGAAACTGAGTCGTGGGAAGTCCAACACCCACCTAGGTACAACTGCTTTGCGTAGGCACATGATCGCACATCACAAACGCCTATGGGATCAACACATGAGTACAAGCAGCACACAAACTCAAAGCCGCCATCCTCCTCCTGGTCCAGCATCTTCAGCCACGTCAACCACTGCTGTCCTAGTTGCCCCCTCTCAACCATCCGCCACTCCGTCTCTCGCCTTGAGCAGTTCCCGCTCATCTGCCCACAGTCAGGTGTCTGTCAAGGACATGTTTGAGCGTAAGAAGCCAATGTCAGAAAGTCACACCCCCGCCAGCTTTTACCATACAAGCTGGTGGAGTCTGAGGCGTTCAAAAAATTTGTGGCTATTGGGATACCGCAGTGGAAGGTTGCACAAAAGGCAATCCCCAACCTGTACTCGATTGTGCAAAAGGAAGTAATGGCATGTCTGGCACACAGTATTGGGGTAAGGGTCCATCTGACCTCTGATACCTGGTCTGCAAAGCATGGTCAGGGCAGGTATATCACCTACACTGCGCATTGGGTAAACCTGCTGACGGCTGCCAAGCATGGAATGCGTGGCTGCAGAGGAGTTGGTGACACCGCCACGACTTGCAGGCAGGCCTGCTGCCACCTCCTCTACTCCTCCTACTCCATCCTCTTCCATAACCTCCTCGGCTGAGTCCTCTTCTGCTGCTGCGTCTTGGTCCACATCAACAGCACCCCCCCCAGCTCCCCAGGTACTATTCCACATACCAGATACGGCAGTGTCACGCCGTCTTGGGTTTGACTTGCTTGAAAGCAGAGAGTCACACCGGACAAGCACTCCTGAACGCCCTGATGCACAGGTGGAAAAGTGGCTGACTCCGCAGCAACTGGATATTGGCAAAGTGGTTTGTGACAACGGAACAAATTTGTTGGCGGCATTGAAGTTGGGCAAATTGACACATGTGCCGTGCATGGCACATGTGTGTAATCTGATCGTACAACGTTTTGTGCATAAGTACACAGGCTTACAGGACATCCTGAAGCAGGCCAGGAAGGTGTGTGGCCATTTCAGGCATTCCTACACGGCCATGGCGCACTTTGCAGATATCCAGTGGCGAAACAACATGCCAGTGAGGCGCTTGATTTGCGACAGCCCGACACGTTGGAATTCAACACTCCTAATGTTCGACCGCCTGCTCAAACAAGAAAAAGCCGTTAATGAATATTTGTATGACCGGGGTGCTAGGACAGCCTCTGGGGATGTGGGAATTTTTTTGCCACGTTACTGGACGCTCATGCGCAATACCTGTAGGCTCATGCGTCCTTTTGAGGAGGTGACAAACTTAGTCAGTCCCACCGAAGGCACCATCAGCGACATCATACCATTTGTTTTCTTCCTGGAGCGTGCCCTGCGAAGAGTGCTGTATCAGGCCGTAGATGAGCGGGAAGTTGTGGTCACCATCACCACCAGAAACAGCCTTATCAGCATCGCTTGCTGGACCTGCGGCAACGCTGGAAGAGGATTGTGAGGAGTCAGAGGAGGAATGTGGCTTTGAGGAGGAGGAGGAAGACCAACCACAACAGGCATCCCAGGGTGCTCGTTGTCACCTATCTGGTAGCCGTGGTGTTGTACGTGGCTGGAGGGAAGAACATACCTTCATTGAGATCACTGAGGAGGAGGAACGGGAAATGAGTAGCTCGGCATCCAACCTTGTGCAAATGGGGTCTTTCATGCTGTCGTGCCTGTTGAGGGACCCTCGTATAAAAAGGCTGAAGGAGAACGACCTGTACTGGGTGTCCACACTACTAGACCCCCGGTATAAGCAGAAAGTGGCGGAAATGTTACCGAATTACAAGTCGGAAAGGATGCAGCATTTGCAAAATAAATTAAAAAGTATGCTTCACACAGCGTATAAGGGTGATGTCACAGCACAACGGGAAGCTAACAGGGGAAGAGGTAAAAGCCATCCTCCTCCCACGACCACGCCGGCAAGGACAGGACGCTTTAAAGACGTGTTGTTGATGGAGGACATGCAGAGCTTTTTAAATCCTACGCATCGCCACAGCCCTTCCAACACAATAAGGGCTGCCAGGCAGTTAGATCTATACTTGAAACCAACAACTCAATGCCCCAAGAACAGATAGAGTTCATTAAAGAGGGGATAAATCTAATTCTAAATAACAATTTCTTCTGGTTCAAGGATAGTTTCTACATTCAAAACACAGGTATAGCTATGGGCACCAGGTTTGCACCTAGTTATGCCAACCTCTACATGGCCGACTGGGAGGATCGTACGATCTGGAGGGGGCATGGCTGGGTGGAAAGCCTGGTGTCCTACGTTCGTTATATTGACGATCTCTTGTTTATATGGAAAGGCCCTATCTCTTCCTCACAAGAATTTATAGCTTTTCTAAATAATAATAATGAAGGCATAGTTTTAACAGCAAATGCTAGTGGCACAATGGTAACCTATTTAGATTTAGATATATACATTAAAGACAGAAAAATACATACAAGAACACATTTCAAAGATGTTCATGTAAATAACTACATCAAAACTGATAGTTGTCATAACAAGGCCTGGTTGGAGAGCATACCAAAAAGTAAAATGTTAAGACTAAGAAGAAACTGCTCTGAAACTCCAATGTTTAAAAAAAACAGGCACAAGAGTTAAAAAATAGATTTATTCAGAAAGGATATAACACTACAAATGTAGAAAAAACTATAAAACAAACTTTAACTTTTAATAGAAAAGACCTAATAAAGAAAACATAAACAGAACGCAAACAAGATTTTACACTACCTATTGTGATGGATTTTAATAATAAAAATAAACAACTTAGAAGCATTCTTAATAAACACTGGCACCTTTTAAAAGAGGACGACATATTAGGCAAGCTCATACCAGATAAACCAAAAATAATTTTTAGAGGAGCACCTAATTTAAAGATGCATGTCACAAAAAATTATACAAAGGTCATCCCTAATAAATTGGATAATTTTTTAACTAACAAAAAAGGTTTTTTTAAATGTAATTGCTGTATGGCATGTAAAAAAACGAAACCAATGCCCAAAGTAACTACTGGTTTTAAATCAAATAATACAGGGAAATTTTATGATATTAAAGACATAATTACATGCAACATCACAAATGTTATTTATTTATTGGAGTGTCCATGTGGTCTCCAGTATATTGGGAGAACCATAAGACCATTAAAAGTGAGAATAGCCGAACATTGTAGAAACATAGAAAAAGGCTATGTGAATCACTCTGTTTCATCACATTTTTGTATACATGATAAAAATCCGAAACAACTCACTTTCACGGGTATTGCCACTGTAAAAAATCATTGGAGAGGAGGAGACATTGTAAAACAGATCGGAAAGACAGAAATGAAATGGGTGTATCATTTAGATACTCTACACCCCAATGGTCTCAATGTGGATTTTGATTTATTCAATTTTTTATAATCTTTTATAATCAATTAGTCATGATACTTTTAATTTTTTGTAGTAGATATATATCTATCTTTTTATTACTTCTTTCTTCCCTCCGTTCCTTTTTACCAGTCTCCTCTATTTATATATTCATTGGTCTCAGTGCACTGTTTACATTAATGCACTTTGTATATTTCCATATCAATTTATTATAGACCACCATTATTCATCCTTTGCAATTTTGCATGTTCTTAACTTATATGATAGATATATTTTTCCTGTATTTCCCAATTTATATTTTTTGGATCCTTTGTATATACCATTTATTTATTTTTTATGTTAGCTTATTATTATGTTCTCTCCCCCCTTTTTTATATATACATATATATCTTTTTTGGTTTTATATATACATATATACATTCCTTTTATAAGTTTATATTGTAATTCCTTTCTTCTTGCCATTATATATATTTTTAATATATATTCCAATATATATTTTATTTTATTTCCATTTTTTATACATATTTTTAATTGCTTACTATTATTATTATTTTTTTTTTTTTAATTCTTTATTTTTGTAGTGCGCATAAAGTTTACAGGCAGGTCTGAGGTGCCCCGAAAGCAGTCCTCAGGCATTGTCTCGCTGAACATGCGGGACAAATGAAATACAGGCACAATTTTTATATTAATAGTAATGCTGAGTGATTCCGCAGATAACACAGTGCGAACGGTAGTAGTAAAACATACGTTTACATTTACATTTACAAAAGAGAGAAACAAGATTAATGGCAGAACATATAACAGGCTGCTCTATAATTGAGGATCAAAACATAACGAGTATGTGGCTGCACAATTAACATTCTACAGTAGGACAGGCTAGTTACACTTGCCTAGATTTGTTTGCTATCTAGTCTGAAATAAAACAGCAGAGAAGACTTAATCTCCTCCATAACATAACGGCAACAGTGCACCATTATATGTGAGTAGAGAGTGCAGGACTTGGTATTTCAGATTGCCCATACAGAATTAGTGGGGTAGCAGAGCATAGCTGTAAATGAACTGAAAATAAAAAATATATAAGAAGGGACAATTATATACGACCTCAGCATGAGATTAAAGGTCTCTTATCAGGTATGTCCAGTTACTCAGCTTCCCCTGTAAGTGACTAGCCGTCCCTATTGCTGGCTTGGATACTTGATCAGCCGATTCCCATCTGTGGTAGAGGCAGTGCAGGCATGGGGACGTCCCAGGGAGCATCCACCGAGGTGCGGCAATATTGGTTTCTCCTCCAGCTCCTGGCTCGTGTGAGGGTAAGTGTTGTGCGATGGGTTGTCTGGAGTGCGTGGGGTCGCTTGGCTGTGTCTTGGTGCCGCTGCAGGGTCTCCCTTGAGGTGGTATGTCACCGGACCAAGCCCGTGCTCTTTTTCAGCGGTATGCCCCGCTTTGCTGCCGTGCGTGTGCCAGGCGCCTGTTTGCCTCTCCGCCGCCATTTCTTAGCTTTGAGTCCTGCTTGTGTAGCTTTCAGCCGTTTCGGAGCGGGTGGCGTTTTTTGAGGCGTGCGGCTGGAGCTGAGTGAACGTGAGTCGTTGTGTTGCAGTATGTGCTCCAGTCTGTGCCTGCGCTTTGTAAGAGTGGGAGGCAGTGGTGAAGCAGGTTGAAGCAGCTTACCCTCCAGCTTCCTCCAGAATGCATCGAAATGGCTTTGTATTCGCATGAGGATATCGTGCGAGGCATCGCTTGCGTTGTCGGCACATGTCGTGACCGCCATTTTAGGTAGGTCTCCGTTAGCTTTCATTGGCGCTATTCCACTTCTCAGCAGTCTCTGGGTCGCCACCCCAGGGTGGACCGGGATCACCCTCCGGTCCGAGGGGGGGTAGCAGGGTGTGCTTGTGCGGTGGGTATCTTCAAGGTGCCTCCGGGTCAGGGGAGCGGCCGCCTCCCCCGCCCGCTGCATACCAGGCCGCATTTTCGGTCGTGGGTTCAACTGACCCCGATCGGGTCGTTTGACATCCCGTTGTGTGCCCACTGTCGTGGATGGCAAGTGGGTGTCTGGGATTCTCGTTTGTGTCGCTTGAATGGGCCATATTTTGCTTATTTTGCTATGGTCGTGCGGGAGCTCGTGGAAAACACGACTTTCCGCCATGATGGTCAGGCCCCGCCCCCTGCTTACTATTATTAACATGCATTATTCTATTATTATTAATATATTTATCACTCATATATGTTTTATTTATGTCTTGTCATAATAGTATATTGGGCCAATCTATTTACTTAATAACCCCACAAGTCTTACATCACTTTATTTTTTATCTGTATACTTTATCTGATAGATGCTATATAGAAACGAGATTTGGAACGCACGCACGCCATTTTTAGCGTGACGTGCGTTCCACAGCAACATCCCACGAACCATTACGGCCACCAGTAACCCTACAGCGCCGCGTCACTTCCTATTGTGACGCATGCGTTCCAACAGTGGCATACAAGCCTATCTACAGACGCTGACTGATCGCGTCATTTCCGGTGCGACCCGCGAAACCGGAAATAGAACAAGCCCGGAAGAAATTTGGAATCAAGCCTACCTTATAAATTTAGAACATGAAGAGGACGTCTCCCACACTTTTGAAAAAGCCCTTTGAACGGGCGAAACGCGTCAAGTGGGACTTACACATAGATTTTATATCTTGTTTAATTGTATTGTTATTATACTTTTTTCCTTTTAATAAATAGTTACTTTTTAATAGTACCATTTATCCGTTTCCTCTTTTGGCTTGATTCCTGATACCATCTATATCCTCAGGTGGGGATTATACCACCCATGCTGTTTTAACTAGAGCAAGTCCTGCAATAGAGAATGTAAGTACATTTCTTCTTTTTATTTATTCCATATATCAGTACTTACTGCACCATTGGAGTTCCTTCTTTGTTTTTTCTCTACATCCCATATATACTACCAAGATCTGGAGGATTATCAACACTTCAACCACCACACATCCTAGACATCCTTAGACATCCTTAGACAGGGATTGTACCGTGTACCGTCCACGCGTTATACAGCAGAGCTCTAATAAGCTCTAGCATATGTGAGTGGGTTTCCTATAGCTATTATTATTTATTGCTCTTGTACTATACCAAACTGTATTGCACTATTATTTGTTCTTTCCTTTTTTTTCCTGAGGTTTATTACATTGTGTCGAAGATTTATGTATGTATAAACTTTAAGGCGCAGTATACGCTATTTTCTATCTTGTCTATTTTCACCACACAAGGTTTTGGGAATCATTGTATTGTATACCGCAGCCTGTTCTACAATATAGTGAGCACCTATACCTTTTTGTTTTCTATATGTAACTATGTAACCTGTAAAAAAAAAAAAAACTTACCATTTGATGTTTTCTTTCTTCTAAAATCTTCTTTTATCAGCCCCAAAAAAGTTCAAAAAAAATCCATAATAACCGACTCACTTAAAAAAAATAATATACATCTTCACCCATGGAGGGCTCCACGCAGACTGAGCTCCACAGGGGCTCTGCAATTAGGCCCAACACTCTGATTGGTGGGTTTAACCCCTTAAGGACCAAACTTCTGGAATAAAAGGGAATCATGACATGTCACACATGTCATGTGTCCTTAAGGGGTTAAGCCATCCAATCAGAGTGCTCTGACAGGTAAATGAAGAAACTGACAGGTAAGTATCTACATTTACCTGTCACAGCACTCTGATTGGTTGGTTTGAAATCCACCAATCAGAGTGCTCTGTGTCATTTTACACAGCGTGGGAAAGTTCTTTGGCATTTTCCAACACTGTGTAATTTGACTCATAACACTCTGATTGGTTACTTAATCCACCAATCAGAGTGTTATGAGTCAAATTACACAGCATGGGAAAATTCCAAAGAACTTTTTCATGCTGTGTAAAATGACACAGAGCACTCTGATTGATGGATTTCAAGTCAACCAATCAGAGTGCTGTGACAGGTAAATGTAGAGACTTACCTGTCAGTCTCTTCATTTACCTGTCAGAGCACTCTGATTGGATGGCTTAAACCCACCAATCAATCAAAGTGCTCTGAGTCTAATTGCAGGGCGGAGGAAGGCTTTATAAGCCTTCCCCCACCCTGCAGAGCTCAGTCTGCACGGAGCCCTCCATGGGTGAAGATGGATAATTTTTTTTGCGCTTTTTTTTTTTTTCTAAAGTGTGTCGGTTATTATGGATTTTTTATTTGCCCTTTTTGGGGGCTGAAAAAAGAAGATTTTAGAAGAAAGAAAACATCAAATGGTAAGTTTTATTTTTTTTACAGGTACTAAGTTAATGGCCCCCTCGTTATTTTTAGGGTGAGGGTGTAGGTAGGGGTTAGTTTTTTGGGGGGAGGGGGTGACTAGAGGTTTTTATTTAGGTCCCCCCACCCGCCGCTCAGGGGTGGGGGCCAGGAGGGAGGACAATAGGTCCCCCCTTTTTTCAAATTTAGGGCCCCCACCCGCCGCTCAGGGGTGGGGCCCAGGGTGGAGGACATTATTAGTATTTATTGCCTCCCACCCACTGCACAGGGGTGGGGGCCAGGGGGAAGACATTAGGTCCCCCCTTATTTGTATTTAGGGCTCAGGGGTGGGGGCCAGAGGGGAAGGACATTAGATCCCCCCTTATTTTACTGTATGGCCTCCACCCGCCGTTCAGGGGTGGGGGCCGAGGGGGGCAATAGGTCCCCCCCTTATTCTAATTTAGGGCCCCCACCCACCATTCAGGGGTGGGGGCCATAGGGAAGGACATTAGATCCCCCCTTATTTTACTGTATGGCTCCCACCCGCCGTTCAGGGGTGAGGGCCGGGTGGGGCAATAGGTTAAAAGCCCCCCTTTAGGTTAGAAGACCCCACTCGCCATAGGCTGCTCACTGTTTAATAGACATGCCCCTACTCGCGGTATAGCGAATAGGGGCATAATTTACTAATACTAAGTAATCTTTACTTAGTATTAGTATATTTGGCTGAAAGACCAATTTAAGTCTTTCAGCCTTTTAGTAGATAGCTCCCTAATACCGTGGGAATTAGGGGGTTATCTACTTATTCATTCCTGTCATTACATTGACTGGCTAAGTAATTTACATTTTATATGAATGTATGTTACTTGATTGTTGTAAGTGTTGCAAATGCTTACAGCTGAATCCTGTCTATGTTTGTATACTTTTTAATTTAAAATTATATACAGTGTAACATTCTTCATTCTTCCACTGGGTAAGTATATTAGTTCTTAGGCAATACTGTGCTTCGGCACTTCATCTATTCGGACATTCGGAAGTACCCGAATGTCCAAATTGCCCGAAATTCGTCCATACTCACATTCGGACCGAAATGAATTGCACATGTCTACTGTATATCTCCTTAATGAAGATCTGAGCTAATTCAGCTGAGATGAGGAGCTTACGAAGAGGGATTAAATGAACTATTTTTGAGAAACAATCTACCACGGTTAAAATGGTAGTATACCCCCTGGATGGAGGTAGATCGACTACGAAGTCCATAGCAATGTGGGACCAAGGCATTTCAGGAACAGGAAGTGGCTGTAAGAGACCACATGGTAGTTTACGAGGGGTTTTGGTTAAAGCGCATACGGTACATGCATGGAAATAATCAGTGACATCTGTATGCATCGAAGGCCACCAAAACTGTCTTGATATGGAAGACAAGTTTTTTCGAATACCTGGATGGCCGGCTGACTTGGTGTCATGGTACAAGGAGAGTATTTCTGTCCTCTCTGTAGGTGACACAAACAGTTTATTGTTGGGTTTGTTGTCAGGAGCCTGGGTTTGAGTATTATGTACTGTGACGGTATAATCATGTGACCTGTCAATCATTCCCTTTTTTCCATAGAATAGAATAGCAGTTGTAACGGTAATAATCGGTATTCCCTTTTTCCCAATAGCAGAATAACAACAATAATCCACAGGGTAAAATAACGCTGGTATCGCCAAATAATCCACACATGAGCCAAAGCTTAATGCTGGAACAAGACTGATTTACTGGAAGCAACAGGCATTCAATTTATACAGTACAAGCTCCTCCTCTGGGCCAGGCTAGATAATTGAGTTTCAGCAACATACTAAACTCAATTATCTGCTGGCCAGAAACATTAACAATTTTCCAAATTTTTAAAAATATACTTTCTACATGTCACAGAAATATAACAATCCCTGGGTAGCTGAGGATACTAGGAGTAACATATCCAAATTTCACGAAAATCAGTTCGGTAGTTTTCGTGTCGCATCGTGTGGTAGTTTGACCAGCTCGCCATGTGGATGTATCCAAGTTAGAGTTCCATGAAATTGGTAGCAAGAGCCGGTCTCCGTTCGTGCGGAATTACACGAAAACTACCACAGTTATACAGCATCTGGTTCCATATGAATGCTCCCCTCATTCGGTTGATTTAAAACGCCAGTTTGATACTGTAAGTGGAAATCGGTCAGACGGGACTTCCATAGAGACCGGGTGTTCGTGTGTTTGTCATGCCGAAAATGGTTCCAGGCAATCCACGAGTAAGTCCCACTGACCGCGTTTGGGAGATCTAAGATGGCTGCCATCCTTTGTTCTCGCCACGTGTTCGTATGCCGAATGGCGGCCACCTAGAAGCACTCAATTACCTTGCGGTTTTCGTGGTTACTTGGTGTTCTAAGTTCTGATTGCTACCCAGGGTGGTCTCTGTTTGGTAGAACGAATAAATGTCCCGAACACAGGAATAACAACTAATACTTTACAGTCACTTAACTAGCAGGGAGAGGAATTAACTGAATGGGTACAGGTAAACATAAGGAAATCCTTTACAGCAGTATCCTAAGTAATCCACAGAGTAATAAATCGCTGGTATCGCCGAATAAACCACACATGAGCCAAAGCTTAATGCTGGAACAAAACTGATTTACTGGGAACAAGGGTGCTCAATTTATGCAACACATAACTCCTCCTCTGGGCCAGGCTAGATAATTGAGTTTGAGCAGCTTATCAAAAATTTTCTACCGGCCAGAATAGTTAAAATTTTTCACAATTCTTAAATATATACTTTATACATAACATATTAATATAAAATATATATCCCTGGGTAGCTGAGGGTGATGTGAGCAACATATTAAAAAATCAGTTTCGTAGTTTTAGAGTTATACCGTGTGAAAGTTTGACCGGCTCCTCACAAGATTGTAGCCGACTCAGATCCAACTCAGGGACAAGAGCCGGTCTCCGTTCGGATGAAATTTACACGAAAACCGCTGCAGGTATTTTCACTCTGGTTCGTGGAGAATGCTCCCCTCGTTCGTCTGTTCCAAACTCCCGAACACCGTTCTTCTGCAGTATTTAGAAGGTGTTCGTATGGGACTTCCAGAGGGAGACCGGGTGTTCGTCAAGTGCCGTGCCGCCGTCCATTGTTCTTGCCACGTGTTCGAATGCCGAAATGGCGGCCACCTCGGAGCAGTCAATTAACGTGCGGTTTTCGTGCAGTTACTAAGAGTTCTAAGTTCTAACTGCTACGCAGTGTGGTCTTCGTTCGGTAAACTGACTATTTTACCGAACAAAGGAATTTAACTAAATTAAAGTAACGAATGAACTAGTAACAAAGGTAATAAATCCAACGAATACAGTAGCAGGGAAGGAGAGAACCGAGTGAGTGGAGGGTGGTTCTTCACATGTACCTTGTCCATTAATGCGGAGGACATGGTTGTGACGAGACCAATCTCGCCACTGTGCATTGGAGGAGCCTGGTTGCATGCCTGCTGCCATTTGACTATGGACCTGTCATGACATGAAGGGGTGCTGCCCTGCAACAGCACTGTCCCTTTAAGTGTGGGAACCAACTTAGCAGAGAAATAATTCTAGGACACGATAAATGGAATAATAAAGAAAATGTATTAAGGAAAACCAAAAGGATATAGATATATATAATATATACAAAACAAAATATGACAATGCCACAAATATATAAATATATACAATAACCCAATATATACAATAGAGCAGGCAGAGTCCACGATAGTCCTAGGCAAAGGTAAAGGCTTAGTCAGGTTAGTGCAGCCACCAAGTACAAAATGAACATCAAGGGGCAAAGTCCTAAGCAGGTCACACAGCAATAATGCAGCAAGGTCAGAATCACTGGAGAAGGAGTCTAGACAGGAACACTGCAGGCGAACACTGGAACAGGAGGCACAGGACACAGGACCATAAGGACATCGGAACACCAGACCAGGAAACACAAGATACTCAGGATACTCAGGAAACAAGACACAGGAGACAGGAGCCAGAATCACGGGAGCCAGGAAACAGCAGGTACAGGGTCAAGGATAGAGGATAATGATCTGACAGGGAGTGAGGGGAGAAACAGTGCCAAACAGAAACGGTGGTGAGTGCGAGTACTGCACGAGGGCATGTCGACTAAGGAGTGTCGTGACAGGACCGGCATTTAAATACTTTATTTTCCTATGCAGAAAGGTCTATTCATGTATTTCTGCCCTGGTGTTCGGTAGATTCTCGGATTTACTGAATTAACTCATTTAATCCAGATAGCTATGCCATGGAGCCTATTCGTGTAAAAAAAGAATTTGGCATCATGGCAATTGAACTGTATGTGTGTCGTCTGAGCGCCATTCAGTAATAAGGTGCACTCAGACCTAAGCTATCTGGGCTATGTTGCATGTCTGTATTTTATGTAATAAATTTAACCTTGTGTATTTTACTATCTTTTTACTGCCATGTGCTTAATGGAGACTTGCCTCTGTCCTTGGAGATAATTGGATTACTTCCCAATTATCTCCAGGATAGAAGACTCTGTGGAACTGGTTTTGGGCAGAAAAGTCATGCTCAGTGGTGTATCCTGGTTTTGTGCTGCCCTAGGCAGAACAAAACTCAGGCGCCCCCCCCCCACGCGCCACCCCCACCCAACCTTTACCCCGCCCCGCATTCTAAATACACACACACACATTCACTGACAGATACGCATACACTAGCTAACAGAAACACACACTCGCTAACAGAAACACACACTAATAGACAAACTCACACTCAGTAACAGACAAACACACTCACTAACAGACACACACTCACTCACTAGCAGACACAAACTAGCAGACACACACACTCACTAACATACACACACACACTAACAGACACACACACACTAACAGACACACACACACTAACAGACACACACCCACACTAACAGACACACACACACACACACACTAACAGACACACTCACTCACTGACACACACACACTCACTAACAGACACACACACACTCACTAACAGACACACACACACTCACTCACTAACAGACACACACACACTCACTCACTAAAACACACAACCACTCACTAACAGACACACTCACTCACTAACAGACACACTCACTCACTAACAGACATACACACTCACACTCACTAACAGACACACACACTCACACTCACTAACAGACACACACACTCACAGACACACACACTCACACTCACTAACAGACACTCACATTAACACTTTTTTTTTACTTTAACCCCCCCCAGCCTCCTTACCTTTGGGAATGCTGGGGGGGGGGGCTTCTTTTTTCCCTGGTGGTCCAGTGGCTTTTTTTTTTACTTTACCCCCCCCCCCCCCAGCCTCCTTACCTTTGGGAATGCTGGGGGGGAGGGGGGCCTTCTTTTTTCCCTGGTGGTCCAGTGGCTTTTTTTTTTTTTTACTTTAACCCCCCCAGCCTCCTTACCTTTGGGAATGCTGGGGGGGAAGGGGGCCTTCTTTTTTCCCTGGTGGTCCAGTGGATTTTTTTTTACTTTAACCCCCCCAGCCTCCTTACCTTTGGGAATGCTGGGGGGAGGGGGGCCTTCTTTTTTCCCTGGTGGTCCAGTGGCTTTTTTTTTTTACTTTAACCCCCCCAGCCTCCTTATACCTTTGGGAATGCTGGGGGGGGCTTCTTTTTTCCCTGGTGGTCCAGTGTCTTTTTTTTTTACTTTAACCCCCCCAGCCTCCTTACCTTTGGGAATGCTGGGGGGGAAGGGGGCCTTCTTTTTTCCCTGGTGGTCCAGTGGATTTTTTTTTACTTTAACCCCCCCAGCCTCCTTACCTTTGGGAATGCTGGGGGGAGGGGGGCCTTCTTTTTTCCCTGGTAGTCCAGTGGCTTTTTTTTTTTACTTTAACCCCCCAGCCTCCTTACCTTTGGGAATGCTGGGGGGAGGGGGGCCTTCTTTTTTCCCTGGTGGTCCAGTGGCTTTTTTTTTTTAACTTTAACCCCCCCCCCCCCAGCCTCCTTATCTTTGAGAATGCTGGGGGGGAGGGGGGGCCTTCTTTTTTCCCTGGTGGTCCAGTGGCTTTTTTTTTTTTTACTTTAACCCCCCCAGCCTCCTTACCTTTGGGAATGCTGGGGGGAGGGAGGCCTTCTTTTTTTCCCTGGTGGTCCAGTGGCTGCTGGGCGGTCGGGCGGCGCTGCTGGGCGGGCGGCGAGGGAGCACTTCCTTTGAGCTGTCTGCTCAGCTCCCTCGTGCGCCGCACAGTGAGGCTGGGAGGCGGAGCCGGAATATGACGTCATATTCCGGCTCCCAGCCTCACTGTGCGGCGCGCAAGGGAGCTGAGCAGACAGCTCAAAGGAAGTGCTCCCTCGCCGCCCGCCCAGCAGCGCCGCCCGACCGCCCAGCAGCAGCCCAGCATGTCTGTTAGCCGCAAGGCTAACAAGACATTTGCCTTGGGCATTTGGGGGGCGGCTTTTTTTGCCGCCCCCTGGAAAATGCCGCCCAAGGCAAATGCCTTGTTTGCCTTGCGGCTAATACGTCCCTGGTCATGCTTCCTTTGGTCACAAAGGACTTTGATCTATCTTTTGAACCAATGGACCAATTTGTATGATTTTGACGTATGTTTTGTATTTGGAGTATGCTGATTCCAAAAATGTGAATGTGATGCATACTTTTAAAGTTATGAATAATGTGGAAAAACTGTATTTCTCTGCCTGTGATAATTACATTACCCATTGTGTAAGGTAATTGTATCACAGGCAGAGGGGAGGATTTTGTGTGGGAGTGTCTGAGTGTATTGTATGTGTTTTTTGGTTGTTTTCCAAAAACCTGTGGGTGGTACTAATGTGTATATAAGAACAATAAACCCACAGCTCTGTCTGTTCCTGCTTGACCCTCAAAACAGAGATTTGTCTCGTTCTTGGGGGGGATTTATTGTATGCTGTTCCACTTCGACTGCTAGGAGTGTAAACCTATTCGTATGGTTTTTCCTATTCGGCTGTTTACAGCATTCATATGTTTGAGAGCATTCATATGCTTCTCTGGTTCGGTGGATTGGTGTCTACAGTAGCTGTGTCTCTGGACGGGGAAGATCTACTAAACGGCTGTTAACCCCTTTTATGCCTGGGGGTGCCATACAATGGTTAATATGGTGGTAGCCACTATGCATTCCGGAGGTATGATGGGCACCACCTCGAGATCCCGATCTGAGTCGCTTTCGAACTGTCGTGATAAGGCATCATCCTTGGTATTACAGGAACCAGGCCTATATGTGATAATAAAATTAAAACTTTTGCCTCTGCCGGGGATAACTTTTTGGAGAAGAAGCCACAAGGATGGAGTGGAGCGTTTTGGGACTCACGTTGAGAGAGGACTGCTCCAACCCCCGTCTCCGAAGCATCAACCTCCAATACAAAAGGGTCAGGATGCACAAGCACCAGGGCGGTTGAAAAAAGAGACTTCAATTGTTCATAGGCAGTCAAAGCTGCAGAGGGCCAGACATGGCCTTTAGAGAGGCCTGCTGAGAAAGCAGTCACGAAGAAGCGGTTTGTCCAGTCTACCTCTTTCACTAGCGTGCGGAATTCTATTGCCCTGCTTTTAGTGCCTTGGCTGCCTTCTTTCCTTTCCCAAGGGGTTCAAAAGATCTCTTAAACTCTGTTATAAACTCTACATAGTTGTAGGCTATGGATTTCCCACTGTCCCATAGGGGATTAGCCCAGGCTAGGCCTTTACCGGATAGCTGGTTCATCAAATATCCAATTTTAGCCCTGTCAGATGGGAAAGAACCAGGAGAAGCCTCAAAGTGATACTCTATCTGGTTAATGAAACCCCTACACTCCTGGAAATCACCACTGAATTTAAGGCGGAGGGGCTCTCTGACCACTGAATGCTGCCACAGCAGCATGCTGTAAAGCCTGAACAGAGGTTGTCTCCGATTGAAGGTGTGCAGTATGAGTCAATAAAGTCTGGAAGGCCTGGGCAAAGTGATCCATACGGCGATCATGTTCCTCCAGTTTAGACTCGCAGGAGGACACCTATGTACTTAAGTCTGCAGGGTCCATGGCCCTGTCGTAATGCCAGGATTTCTGTAGATGCCCAACACGCAGAACTTAAGTAGAAAACAAGAAAATACCTAAGACGTATTACCGGGCCTTAGAATGGCCGTATTTAACGTAAAAAGGCAAAAAGATACAAGATAGGGAAAAGCCAAGACAAAGGTATAACGCAAACGATAAACAAGCCAAAGGTCAAGGAATGGAGATATCAGAATAGTCAGGAGCCAAGCCAAAAGTCAAGGAATACAGAGATCGGATAGTTAATAAGGGAAGCCAAGGTCAGATACACAAGAAATCAATACAAGGAACGCGCTCTCGAATAACCAACTGGAAACCACGACAGGGCACAGAGAAATGGACAAACAAGGTTTAAATAGCTAAATGTGTTTCCTGATAGACTATAGGGAAACATGTGATCAAGCTTATGTGTGTAACACACCCAAATTAAATTAATTGATCGGTCCCTTTAAGGGTTAAACAGGAAACCCTTTATTATTCACAGCAGCAGCGGGCGGCGCCCTTAATAACACAGAGCCGGCTGCTGAGAGAGGAGAGGTCACCTCTGGTGAGTGTTTGGCAGTATTTCCCTTAGTTTGTGGGAATACCGCTTTAGCGGGTGGCTGTCTGTGTGTGACTGCCTGTCTGTGTGTATGTGTGTGGCTGTCTGTGTGTGTGGTTGTCTGCCTGTGTGTGGGGCTGTCTGCATGTAAGTATGTGTGTGTAAGTCAGACTGTATGTGTGGCTGTGTGTGTGAGTGTTTATCTGCCTGTAACTGTGTATGTGTGTTACTGCCTGTACCTGTGTGTTACTGCCGGTACCTGTGTGTTTCTGTGACTATCTGCCTGGGACTGTGTGCATGTGGTGTATTTGACAAGTGTATATGTATAACTGTGCATCTGACTGTGGGACTGTGTGCACATAACTCTGCAAAAATATACACCTTCATTCACACACATAGGCTTAAATGCATATTTTTGTCTGAATTAAATCCCCATCACACACAGCCAATAAACCCAGCACAAATATCACATACAACCAATACACATATATCACACACAGTTAATACACCCATTACAAATATCACACATAGCCAACACATAACATACATATTACACACAGTCATCACACCTATTACATACACAGACAACACAAACATTACATCATATTATAGTGAGATGTATTACAGTGGAGCACTGGTATATAAAATGCACATTACTCTGTTTTATAGTTAGGGAGCTCGGTGATACACTAATAGACACATTACTTTACATCTTGTCACAGAGCTCCACACTACTGGGAGTTTTATTGTTGAGGAGCTCTGGGATAAATGGAGAAGTAGCGCATTACTACAAAATGTTATTTCCGAAGAGGTCAAGGCAGGGCTGGCGCTACCATTACGGTGAATAAGGCATTCGCCTGGGGCGATGGCCTCTGGGGACGCCCACTGGGTGGTTTTCCGGTGGGCTGCCCTGTTATAGCTGTCTGGGGATGCTGTGCTGGGCGAGCGGCTCCTTAGCCATCCCCCAAGGGCAGCCATTAAGCTGCTGGGCTCCCTCTGCTGTAAATTACCTGCTCGGGGAGCGGGGTTTACTGTAACCCCCAGCACCCCAGCAGAGCACTCTGCTTCCTGCAGGCATGGGGAAGCCGGTGTTCTATCAAAAAACCCTACCCCGTTAGATTTCCCTACCCTCGTCACGTCCGGTGATGCGGCCGCACCGGAAGTGACGGACGCCAATGGAGGAGGAGCTGTGCCGCACAGCGCAGGCGCACAACCACAGGGTAGGGAAATTTTACAGCAAGCGCTGGGGAGAAGGGGGTACCTATTGCGCATGCGCCATACCTGCCAGCTATACACCGGCCGTCACTGCGCATGCGCAGGGAGCCTCACCAGGGGTTAGAGGGGATGTAAGGTAGGGAAAAATTATGGGCCAGTGCGCACGCGCGGCTAACTACTCCCATCGTCGGGATACACAAGCATGCGTACAAGCGGGCAGGGAAATCTCTTGTACTGAACATCCATCCGATCTCCCTGCCCAACACTGCGCACGCGCAGACCCAGCTATCACAGCCTGACATACGGACACCGCCCGTGCGCAGTGTGGGGCAGGGAGATCTGATGGACACTTTCACTGTTAAATCTCCTTATCCTGACTGTCATCTACCAGGTCAGTCTCTCCCTGCTCCCAACACTCTCAGCCATGTGGGGTCTGCAGAGTATATGGGGGGTCTGAGCAGTATATTGGGGGGGGCCTGCGCAGTATATTGGGGGGTCTGTGCAGTAAATGGGGGGCTGTCTGTGCAGTATATTGGGGGGTCTGCGCTGTATATTGGGGGATCTGCGCTGTATATTGGGGGTCTGCGCAGTATATGGGGGCTGTCTGTGCAGTATATTCGGGAGGTCTGCGCTGTATATTCGGGGGGTCTGTGCAGGATATTGGGGGGTCTGCGCAGTATATTGTGGGGTCTGCGCAGTATATTGGGGGTCTGCGCAGTATATGGGGGGCTGTCTGTGCAGTATATTGGGGGGTCTGCGCTGTATATGGGGGGTCTGCGCTGTATATTGGGGGTCTGCGCAGTATATGGGGGGCTGTCTGTGCAGTATATTGGGGGTCTGCGCAGTATATTGGGGGTCTGCGCAGTATATGGGGGGCTGTCTGTGCAGTATATTGGGGGGTCTGCGCTGTATATGGGGGGTCTGCGCTGTATATTGGGGGTCTGCGCAGTATATGGGGGGCTGTCTGTGCAGTATATTGAGGGTCTGCACAGTATATTGGGGGTCTGCGCAGTATATGGGGGGCTGTCTGTGCTGTATATGGGGGGGCTGCGCAGTATATGGGGGGTCTGTGCTGTTTATTGGGGGTCTGCGCAGTATATGGGGGGCTGTCTGTGCAGTATATTGGGGGGTCTGTGCAGTATATTGGGGGTCTGCGCAGTATATGGGGGTCTGCACAGTATATGGGGGGCTGTCTGTGCTGTATATTGGGGGGTCTGTGCTGTATATTGGGGGTCTGCGAAGTATATTGGGGGTGTCTGCGCAGTATATTGGGGGTGTCTGCGCAGTATATTGGGGGGTCTGTGTGTTAGATGTGGGGGGCAGTGTATTAGATGGGGGGCTGTGCGTTAGATGTGGGGGGGCTGTGGGTTAGATGTGGGGGGGCAGTGTATTATATTTGGGGGATGTGCGTTAGATGGGGAGCTGTACAGTACGTGTGACCTGTGTGTTAGATGTATACATACCCTAGTTTCACAAAAACATATTTATTTCCTAGATTTCAAATGCCATGGCATGCTTTTTGCTACGAAACCGCAGCCATCTAGTCACTCACCAGAGGAGGATGAGAAACTGCACCCCAGCGAGAGGGACTGCCCCACATCTGCAACCAAATCCGTCAGTCACCGAATTCAGTAATATCTGTCTCTTTGTGCATTGTGTATGTATGGTACTCCCAATTCTTATATTTAATCAGGTGTGTCTCCCACAATCTTTGTGTCTGTCTGCTGTATGTATGTGTCACGCAAGTCTGCATGCACTGTGTCTTTTATGCCAGTCACTCTAACCCGTTTATTTCTTTTTGTGTGTGTCACAGCTCTGACAAGCATTCTCCTATGGGACACAAAGTACATGAAGAGGAATGAAGAAGCCCATGTTTGATGCTTGTCTCCAGGGTGGAGTATTGAATTTATAAACAATGAAGTGGCATCTGACACATGACAAGCTGCTCCTGTTTGCACAGCAACTTCAACAATTTGTACTGTGATCACGGCATAGTTCAGAGGTAGGTAACCTTGGGCAGTCCAGATGCTGTGAATTACATCTCCCATAATGCTGGCAAACCATTATGGGAGGTGTAGTCCAAAACATCTGGAATACCGAATGCGTATGAATGAAAAGTATGGTGTGTGAATGGTCAGTAACACGGGTTGAAGCCTTGACGTGGCGTTACTGCTCACATTCATGTGACCGTATCTCCTAAACACTGCTCACACTGTGACAGTATCTACTAAACACTGCTTCTACTGTGACCGTATATCCTAAACACTGCCTATACTGTGACCGTATCTCCTAAACACTGCTTACACTGTGACCGTATCTCTGAAACACTGCTTACACTGTGACCGTATCATAAAAACTGCTTATACTTATCGGGATCCATCAAAGGTGGAATCTAGGGTTATATACTCCATGCCACTTTAATCAGGGGGGGGGGGGGGGGGGGGTAATAAAGTGTTCCAGATATAGTGCCCCAGTTTGGTCAGGTTTAAATCATTATATGTGATACTGTTTTCTCAATTCCAGATCAAGTTTCAGTTTGATGAGGGAGGCAGTTTAAAGCATTATACACTAAGTGCATTTTCTGTATTTTAGATCTGGTGTCCCAGTACGGGATAGAGACCATCGTTCTGTTTAACAAGAGGATAGTTGTGCATCATCTATGACTGGCAGCTCAGCAGGAATTCAACAGGTTCATGAAATGGAAACCTCTGTTGCATTAGACCCAATTCTGAGATTATGACCGAACCCTAAAGCACTTAATATTTTTATGATATTTTATTTATGTATTTTGAATGTTGTGCAAAGACCCCAGATGGTCACTGTTCCACTTGTATTCCAGTGGCCATGAAGGGCAGGTGAAGGTAGTTTTCATTTGACTTAAAATGTCCTTTGTATGCATCTTCTTTCTCAAGGTCCTCTTCAGCTCCTGGAGCGTTAATCTGCCAGAAGTCAACGGAAGCGCTCTACTCAAGTGTATGCATTAGCTCTGTCTGTTGTCAAAAGTAGAAAAAATACTTAAGATAAAGTTGTTCCTGTTTGCTCTTAATTTGTGGGCGTCGCAGGGATGCTTTAAGTCAAAATTGAAAGCGCTCTATCATTCTTTCTATTCTACGCCTCTAATCCTCAACATGGAAATTGTAGTTTGTAATAATAGAAAATATGTAGGTTGTAATATGCTTTCTGGTTACGTTCTGGTGAGTTTTAACTTAATTTTCTATTTTTACAGCTCTCGAGGGAAGGAGCAAACCGCCTTGAGGAGTCCCTGCATAAGAGACTACTGTATACAGAAGGCTGTACTAAAGGGAGATCTCAACACAGCATCATTCAAGTCGTAGTCAGGAGTATATGAGGCCTCTTAAGAGTAAAGAACAGCTAACAATATCTGATAATAGGCCACATGTGCAATTATTATGTATGTAATTGATGTACAACATATTTTTTCACTTTTTTGTTACATTAGAAATTAACAATTATTGTTAGACTTTTTGTTTACTGCTGTTCCCTGCAAAAAAATAATATTAAAACTCCAAACAATTTTGAAATGTGCAGTGAAATGTGTATCTGTAATCAACGTTAACCTGCTAATTAGTGTGGGACAATGGAGAGCAACCCCAAACTGGTACTCTATCAAACAATCCAGGACTGTTCGGAAATATGGCTTTGTATCAAACTATGATAATGTATGGTGCACATAGGTCCTCTTGTCACTGTGCCTATGGAATGTTTTGCTTATAACAGTGATGACTTTCAAAAGATAGCAATAAGCAGAGTAAGAAGTTGCTCTTTAAAGGGACACTATAGGCACCAATACCACTTCATCTCGCTGAAGTGGTTTGGGTGCAGTGCCTATGTCCCCTTAAAGCGGCACTGTCATGCCGAACTTACCTTTCCTCAATCTCTTCCTCTTCTCCCCCTCTCTCAGGATCTGTTATTCTTTTCTTCCTGTCTTCTTTAGTTTTCTTTAAAATCATAAGACAAAGTAGGGACTCTGTCTTATGGAGGATTCCTCCGCTTGACCAGCTCTGACCAGCGGAGGAGCAAAGTGTGCTTCATTTCCGCTGGTCAGAGCAATTTTCCCATGATCCCTAGCTTTCCTCCCAGTTCCCACAATGCTTCCTGTCAGTATTGCCGAAAGTCCTGTCACTTAGACAGAACGCCGGCAAAACTGCCGAATTGCATCCTAACACAATGAGCACTGTTTCTCCATTGGTGTTAGGATGCAATTCGGTACTTTGTTCGGATCGGAATTTCATTCTGATGAATGAAACCCCGATCCTATTCATTGCTGTGGCTGCATCTTGCAGCCGCTTAGTAGATAACTCCCTAATTCCCACGGTATCAGGGAGCTATCTACTAAAAGGCTGAAAGACCTAAACTGGTCTTTCAGCCAACTTTACTAATACTAAGTAAAAATGAATAGTAAATAATATGCCCCTACTCGCTATACCGCGAGTAGGGGCATGTCTAGTAAGCAGTGAGCAGCCTGTGGTTGCTCACTGTAAAAAAAAAAAATAAAAAAAAAATATTGCCCCCCACCCCTAAACGACGGGTGGGGGCTGTAAAGTAAAATAAGGGAGGGAGACCTATTGTCCCCCCCCCGGCCCCCACCCCTGAGCGGTGGGTGGGGGCCATAAAGATAATGAGGGGGGGGGACCTACTGTCCTCCCCCCCCCCCCGGCCCCCACCCCTGGGCGGCGGGTGGGGGCCATAATGGTAATAAGAGGGGGGGACCTACTGTCCTCCCCCCCCGGCCCCCACCCCTGGGCGGCGGGTGGGGGCCATAATAGTAGTAGGGGGGGGGGACCTACTGTCCTCCCCCCCGGCCCCCACCCCTGGCCGGCGGGTGGGGGCCATAATGGTAATAAAAGGGGGGGGGGGGGACCTACTGTCCTCCCCCCCCCGGCCCCCACCCCTGGGGGTCGGGTGGAGGCCATAACAGTAGTAGGGGGGGGGGACCTACTGTCCTACCCCCCCCGGCCCCCACCCCTGGGCGGCGGGTGGGGGCCATAATAGTAGTAGGGGGGGGGGACCTACTGTCCTCCCCCCCGGCCCCCACCCCTGGCCGGCGGGTGGGGGCCATAATGGTAATAAGAGGGGGGGGGACCTACTGTCCTCCCCCCCCCCCGGCCCCCACCCCTGGGCGGCGGGTGGGGGCCATAATAGTAATAAGGGGGGGGGGACCTACTGTCCTCCAGCCCCCGGCCCCCACCCCTGAGCGGCGGGTGGGGGCCCTAATGGTAAAAGGGGGGGGGACCTACTGTCCTCCCCCCCGGCCCCCACCCCTGGGCGGCGGGTGGGGGCCATCATAGTAATAAGGGGGGGCTACTGCCCCCCCCCCCGCCCCCACCCCTGGGCGGCGGGTGGGGGCACTAAGTAAATTCCCCCCCCCCCCCCATCAAGGTGACTAGGGGTGCCCAAGCCCCTAGTCACCCACCTCCCACCCAAATAAAAAATGCCCCTACCTACCCCCCTCACCCTAAAAAATAGTGAGGGGGGAATAAAATTGCTAACCTGTAAAGTAAAATTAAACTTACAATTCGACGTCTTCTTTTTTCTAAAATCTTCATTTTTCAGCCCCAAAAAAGGCCAAATAAAAAACCATCAAAAGCCGTCGAACTAAAAATAAAATAAAAAACCCGAGCGCAAAAAAAAAAAAACCCGACGAAAAAGAAAAAACCCGAGCGCACATAAAAATAATCCATCTTCACCCATGGAGGGCTCCGCGCAGACTGAGCTCCGCAGGGCGGGGCAAGGCTTATAAAGCCTTGCCCCGCCCTGCAATTAGCCTAAGAACACTCTGATTGGTGGGTTTAAGCCAATCAGAGTGCTCTTTGTAATTTTACAAGCGTGGGAAAGTTCTTTGGAATTTTCCCACGCTTGTAAAATGACACAGAGCACTGTGATTGGATGGATTTCAAGCCATCCAATCACAGTGCTCTGTGTCATTTTACAAGCGTGGGAAAATTCCAAAGAACTTTCCCACGCTTGTAAAATGACACAGAGCACTGTGATTGGATGGATTTCAAGCCATCCAATCACAGTGCTCTGTGTCATTTTACAAGCGTGGGAAAGTTATTTGGAATTTTCCCACGCTTGTAAAATGACACAGAGCACTGTGATTGGATGGCTTGAAATCCATCCAATCACAGTGCTCTGTGTCATTTTACAAGCGTGGGAAAGTTCTTTGGAATTTTCCCACGCTTGTAAAATGACACAGAGCACTGTGATTGGATGGCTTGAAATCCATCCAATCACAGTGCTCTGTGTCATTTTACAAGCGTGGGAAAGTTCTTTGGAATTTTCCCACGCTTGTAAAATGACACAGAGCACTGTGATTGGATGGCTTGAAATCCATCCAATCACAGTGCTCTGTGTCATTTTACAAGCGTGGGAAAATTCCAAAGAACTTTCCCACGCTTGTAAAATGACACAGAGCACTGTGATTGGATGGATTTCAAGCCATCCAATCACAGTGCTCTGTGTCATTTTACAAGCGTGGGAAAATTCCAAAGAACTTTCCCACGCTTGTAAAATTACAAAGAGCACTCTGATTGGCTTAAACCCACCAATCAGAGTGTTCTTAGGCTAATTGCAGGGCGGGGCAAGGCTTTATAAGCCTTGCCCCGCCCTGCGGAGCTCAGTCTGCGCGGAGCCCTCCATGGGTGAAGATGGATTATTTTTATGTGCGCTCGGGTTTTTTCTTTTTCGTCGGGTTTTTTGTTTTTTTTGCGCTCGGGTTTTTTATTTTATTTTTAGTTCGACGGCTTTTGATGGTTTTTTATTTGGCCTTTTTTGGGGCTGAAAAATGAAGATTTTAGAAAAAAGAAGACGTCGAATGGTAAGTTTAATTTTACTTTACAGGTTAGCAATTTTATTCCCCCCTCACTATTTTTTAGGGTGAGGGGGGTAGGTAGGGGCATTTTTTATTTGGGTGGGGGGTGGGTGACTAGGGGCTTGGGCACCCCTAGTCACCTTGATGGGGGGGGGGGGGGAATTTACTTAGTGCCCCCACCCGCCGGGTGGGGGCGGGGGGAGGACAGTAGGTCCCCCCCCATTATCGTTATGGCCCCCACCCGCCACCCAGGGGTGGGGGCCGGGGGGGAGGACAGTAGGTCCCCCCCCCCTTTTACCATTAGGGCCCCCCCCGCCGCCCAGGGGTGGGGGCCGGGGGGGAGGACAGTAGGTCCCCCCCCCCCTTTTACCATTAGGGCCCCCCCCGCCGCCCAGGGGTGGGGGCCGGGGGGGAGGACAGTAGGTCCCCCCCCATTTTACCATTAGGGCCCCCACCCGCCGCCCAGGGGTGGGGGCCGGGGGCTGGAGGACAGTAGGTCCCCCCCCCCTTTTACCATTAGGGCCCCCACCCGCCGCCCAGGGGTGGGGGCCGGGGGCTGGAGGACAGTAGGTCCCCCCCCCTTATTACTATTATGGCCCCCACCCGCCGCCCAGGGGTGGGGGCCGGGGGGGGGGGAGGACAGTAGGTCCCCCCCCCCCCTTATTACTATTATGGCCCCCACCCGCCGCCCAGGGGTGGGGGCCGGGGGGGGGAGGACAGTAGGTCCCCCCCCCCTTATTACTATTATGGCCCCCACCCGCCGCCCAGGGGTGGGGGCCTGAGGGGAGGACAGTAGGTCCCCCCTCATTCCCATTATGGCCCCCACCCGCCGTCCAGGGGTGGGGGCCGGCGGGGGAGGACAGTAGGTCCCCCGTCCCCCCCTTATTACCCTTTTTTTTTTTTTTTTTTTTTTTTACAGTGAGCAGCCACAGGCTGCTCACTGTTTAGTGGACATGCCCCTACTCGCAGTATAGCGAGTAGGGGCATTGGGGAGATTTTAATCTCCCTTGTGCTATTATGGGGGTCATATTGACCCCCATAGAGTGAGGGGGGGGCCTGGGGGGCTTATGAAGTGGTGGGGAGCACTGCTCCCTGCCGCTTCTGTCTTTACATATTGCAAGGAGGGAGCTGCACGCCGGTAGCTCCCTCCTTGTAATAAACCGAAAAAACACACGAACACTGATACACAGTGTTAGTTTGTTCGTCTGATTTTTTCTATTCATTCATTCGTCTGTCTGATGAATGAATGAATAGGTGAAATTCCCGTTCGCATGTCCAGATGTTTCACTGGGCATGTGCGGGAATCTCACAGTCTGTGTAGTGTGGGTAGATGACGTGTCCCACAGGGACTTCACCTACCCACACAAAGATGGCGGCGCCCTGAATATAGATCGGGGCAGAAAATAAAGAATAAAAAATAGGTAATGTGGGGGCATAGGGGCATTTGGGGGTGACTAGGGGGTCGATTGGATGTAGTTGAGGCGGGTTAAAAAAAAAACGGAATTCGGCATGACAGTGCCGCTTTAACCCTGCAATGTGAAATATTGCAGTTTCTGAGGAACTGCAATAATTACCTTGCAAGGTTATCTCATCCTCTATTGGCTGTCTACCAGACAGGCACTAGAGGCACTTCAGGTCCTTAGCGGAGACCAACTACGTGAAATGACACTGGACATCCTCACGCTTTGCATGAGGACAACCAGTGTCTTTAAAAACGCTATAGAAAAGGCTTGAGTTAATGCTTTTCGATGTGGAAGCCCAGTTGTGTGCGCAGGAGGGACCTGATGTTGGCGGAGCCTGACCTATCAATCAGGTAACTGACAAAAAGGGTGAAGAGGGTGTTAGAAATACAGTTTGATATTCCTAGCACCATAGGTTTCCTTTAAAACAAAGAGCCTTTACCCCATTTCTAAATTTATATAGGTTCCCAAAACATCTATAACGCCAAAAAGGCACTCCAATCTGTGTTCAACAATAGAACCTGAAGTCTTTGTTTTTTTGTGTTTTCTCCTCTGAAAGTCACCATCTCATCACCCTGCTGTAGAATTGCAGTGATGTCATACATTGGGACACAGCAAGTGCTGTAATTTTTTATAGCTAAGTAACACAAATAGCATGTTAAGGTGTCAGTAATATACTTTATTTCTTCAAAGTTAATATGCAGTTTACACTTTATATGTATAGTGAAAAAAATATCAAAGTCAATGCGGAAACTGGCTTAAAAAAAAAAGCAGAGTGTCGAAACCAACATGGAGAAAGTTCAATCACCTGTACAGAAAGGCTGTATGGCATTAGGAAGGCAGTATCTTTATAATATAATAGTCTCTCTCTATCTGGGCTGTCCAGGATTATTAATGACTGGAAGATGAAGGTTACTTCATGTCTGCAGCATGTGTTCCGAAGCAGTCATATGGAAGTTTTCTGTAGAAGAAGGTAATCTCTTCTGTTTCAGCAGGTCTAGGTTAATGGTGGTGGGTTTTTCTCTGGCACTGGAACCATCAGTAAAGGAGTGTAAAATTGAGAGGATCACCTTGTTTTTCCCACAAATCTAAGAAAACTCAGAACAGAAGATTGAGGATAGTGGTTAACAACTTAATGAAACTGCAAACACTAAAACTAACTCGAAAAATATAACATTCACAGTGTAAGCAGTGTATAGGAGATACAGTCACAGTGTGAGCAGTGTATAGGAGATACGGTCACAGTGTGAGCAGTGTTTAGATGGTACGGTCACAGTGTAAGCAGTATATAGGCGATACGGTCACAGTATAAGTCAATGTTTATGTGATACGGTCACAGTATGAGCAGTGTTTAGGTGATACGGTCACAGTGTGAGCAGTGTTTAGATGGTGCGGTCACAGTGTAAGCAGTATATAGGCGATACGGTGACAGTATAAGTCAATGTTTATGTGATACGGTCACAGTATAAGGCAATGTTTATGTGATACGGTCACAGTGTGAGCAGTGTTCAGGTGATACGGTCACAGTATAAGCAATGTTTAGGTGATACAGACGTTTAATTCTCCATAGTCACGGTATTTATGGTTACCTCATAAGTATTACAGTGACTCACATTGGTTGAATTGGCACATGAATACACATGTGAGCAGTAACACCACGTCAAGGCTTCAACCCTTGTTACTGACCATTCACACACACACCATACTTTTCATTCATACGCATTCGGTATATTTTGGACTACACCTCCCATAATGGTTTTCCAGCATTATGGGAGATGTAATTCACAGCATCTGGACTGCCCAAGGTTACCTACCTCTGAACTATGCCGTGATCACAGTACACAATGTTGAAGTTGCTGTGCAAACAGGAGCAGCTTGTCATGTGTCAGATGCCACTTCATTACTTATACATTCAATACTCCACCCTGGAGACGAGCATCAAACATGGGCTTCTTAATTCCTCTTCATGTACTTCGTGTCCCATAGGAGAATGCTTGTCAGAACTGTGACACACACAAAAAGAAATAAACTGGTTAGAGTGACTGGCATAACAGACACAGTGCATGCAGACTTGCGTGCCACATACATACAGCAGACAGACACAAAGATTGTGGGAGACACACCTGATTAACCCCTTAACGCCGTTACGGCGTGCTATGCCGTCACGGGTTAAGTGGGCTTTAACGCCGTTATGACGGCATAGCACACCGTAACGGCTTGCAGCCCCAGGAGGTAAGTTATACTTACCTCCGCCGCGATCCGCTTCGGGAGGACTGCCTCACAGCCCAGGCAGCCCTCCCACGGCAAATGAGGCCCCCGGGGGCCATGTGATCGCTCTCAAAGAGCGATCACATGGCCCCCTATAGCTGGCTGTGGATATGCCAGCAGGGGGACTGTTTGAAATATCAGACAGTCCCCCTGCTGGTGGGAAGAATTAAAACAAATAATTAGACATGTGTAAAAATAAAATAAATGCATTTTTATATATATATAATATGTATATATATTATATATATAATATATATACATATTATATATATGTAACGTCATACAAAGTGTATTTTAATATTAATATAAGTATATATATTAATATTAAAATACACTTAGAATGACATTACATATATATAATATGTATATATATTATATATATAATAGATGTACATATATATATTATATATAAATACGTATAATTAAAATAATAAATAAATTAAATAATAAAATAAATAAATAAAATATTGAAACAAAATTTAATATAAATTATATATGCATATGTAATTTCATTCTAACTGTATTTTGTTATTAATATATATATATCGGTAACAAAATACACTTAGAATGACATTCTATATATATCTATCTATATATAAAATGCAAATAACCGCAAATATATATATATAGATAAATACATATAATTACATAAAAGATTACATCAGTATACACGTAGAATTTAAATACCTATAAATGCATATATATTAAAATTCTACATGTATATTTAAATAATCTTTTAATGTAATTATGTGATTTGATTAATTAAAATTTGATTGACATGCATGACAACACAGGGAGAAAGTGCAGAGAATTTAATTTGCAAGCACTATATTTGACCCTGTAACTCTCCAAGACACCATAAAACCTGTACATAGGGGGTACTGTTTTACCCGGGAGACTTCGCTGAACTCAAATATTCGTGTTTCAAACTGGTAAATTGTATTACAACGATGATATTTTAAGTAAAAGTGACGTTTTTTGCATTTTTTACAAGCGAACTGCACTTTTATGGTCTATATTATTGTTGTAATATGTTTTACTGTTTTAAAACACTAATATTTGTGTTTAGTGAAGTCTCCCGAGAATAACAGTACCCCCCATGTACAGGTTTTATGGTGTTTTGGAACGTTAGAGAGTCACATATAAGGCTTGCATTTCATTTTTTTCACATTGAAATTTGCCAGATTGGTTATGTTGCCTTTGAGAGCGTATGGTAGCCCAGGAATGAGAATTACCCCCATGATGGCATACCATTTGCAAAAGTAGACAACCCGAGGTATTGCAAGTGGGGTATGTCCAGTCTTTCTTAGTAGCCACTTAGTCACAAACACTGGCCAAATATTTGTTTTTTGCTTTTTTCACACAAAAACAAATATGAACGCTAACTTTGGCCAGTGTTTGTGACTAAGTGGCTACTAAAAAAGACTAAACATACCCCACTTTCAATACCTTGGCTTGTCTACTTTTTCAAATGGTATGCCATTATGGGGGTAATTCTCATTCCTGGGCTACCACACCGTCTCAAAGGTAACATTACCAATCTGGCAAATTTCAATTTGAAAATGTAATGTTCTATATTTGACCCTGTAACTTTCCAAAACAACATAAAACCTGTTAATGGGGGGTACTGTTGTACTCGTGAGACATCGCTGATTACAAATATGTGCATTTTTTTTGCAGTAAAACCTAACAGTATTATGACATTCACAGTTAAAATGTCAGACGGAAATGCAAATTTTAAAAAAAATCTTATTTTCTCACATTTTTTTTACTTTTATTCATAATAAATGATGTTCCATATATGAATAGTTAATGATAGATTAAAGCCCTGTTTCTCCTGAACAAAATGATATATAATAAGTGTGGGTGCATATAATTTGAAAGAGGGGAACTACGGTTGAACAGACATATAGCGCAAATTCCAGTTTTTGTTTACGTTTTGTTTTGATCAGAACGTGCACTATTGACTCCGTCCTGAAGGGGTTAAATATAAGAATTGGGAGTACCATACATACACAATGGACAAAGAGACGGAGATTACTGAATTCGGTGACCGACGGATTTGGTTGCAGATGTGGGGGAGTCCCTCTCGCTGGGGTGCAGTTTCTCATCCTTCTCTGGCGAGTGACTAGATGGCTGCGGTTTCATAGCAAAAAGCATGCCATGGCATATGATGTCTAGGAAATAAATAGTTTTCTGTGAAACTAGGGTTCTACACATCTAACGCACAGCCCCAAATATAATACACTGCCCCCCCACATGTAACGAACAGCCCCTCCATCTAACACACTGCCCTCCACATCTAACACACTGCCCTCCACATCTAACACATAGGCCACCCCAATATACTTCACAGACCCCCCAATATACTGCGCAGCCCCCCCAATATACTGCGCAGATCCCCCACAATATACTGCGCAGACCCCCCCATATACTGCACAGACAGCCCCCCCATATACTGCGCAGACGCCCCATATAATGGGCAGACAGCCCACATATACTGCGCAGACCCCCCAATTCTGCACAGTCCCCCAATTCTGCACAGACCCCCCAATACTGCACAGACCCCCCAATACTGCACAGACCCCCCCATACTGCACAGACCCCCCCATACTGTACAGTCCCCCCAATACTGCAAAGTCCCCCCCGATACTGCACAGACCCCCCAATTCTGCAAAGACCCCTCCGATACTGCAAAGACCCCCCCAATACTGCAGAGACCGACCAATTCTGCACAGACCCCCCAATACAGCACAGACCCCCCATACACTGCACAGACCCCCCCCCCAATACTGTACAGTGCCCCCCAATTCTGCAAAGACCCCCGATACTGCACAGACCCACCAATTCTGCACAGACCCCCCCAATACTGCACATACCCCCCAATTCGGCACAGACCCTCCATACACTGCGCAGACCCCCCCCATTATACAGCGCAGACCCCCCCCCCCATATATTTCACAGAAACCCCCACCATACTTCACCCTCCCCTTGGATGGCTGAGAGCGTTGGGAGCAGGGAGAGGCTTTAAACCGACGCAGAGTCCGCGCATGCGCAGTATAGGGGTAGGGAGATTTCACAGAACAAATGGCCATCAAATTTCCCTACCCCTATACTGCGCACGCGCGGTGTGTGGAGTGCTCCCTGGGCACTAGTGCGCACGCGCGCTGTACCTCCGACGGGAGTACTGAGCCGCGTGCGCACTGTGGCGTTAATTTCCCCTACCCCGTGAAAAATCCCTACCTAGTTGGTGTGCGCTTGCGCTGTGGCGCACACCCCCGTCCAAACGTCACTTCCGGTACGGGCGCGTCACCGGAAGTGGCGAGAGTAGGGAATTTTCATGGGGTAGTGTTTTTTGATAGAACAGCGGCCGCGTCACCGGAAGTGACGAGGGTAGGGAATTGTCACGGGGTAGGGTTTTTTGATGGAACACTCTCCATTTTCGACTCCGTGCCACAACAAATATGGCGTTAAGTGGGAGGAGAAATGAGCTCAAAGCTCGCGAGAACATACTTCTTTAAATGTGCCAGCTCAAGAACACGCAGCCCTTTTCTTGGCTGTGTGTGAATAAGGCGGTGTTGGAAAAATGAGGTGAGGGATTGTATTTGGTTGTAGCGACTGTATATATATCTTTGGTTGTGTTCGCTGCTATTGAAATAATTATTTCGTTTGGTTTGTATCTGTAATTATTCAATGCCAAACACTGGAGTACGTGAAGGTTTCTCGGTCTCGATTAGAGAGCGTGGCCCTTAGGACTGACTCCATCAGCTATTTTAGGCCCCGCATTCTGTGATCGAACCTTGTTACTCCTACTGTGTTAAAACACGTTACGTATTAAAAAAAAACCACGTAGCTCTTTGGCAGAAGTATTCTAATTTCGTGAGCAGCGATTACATCACATGTAATATTAATTTTCTTGCCGTCAGTTGTAACGATCAACCACAATGTGAACGGACAATGTTATATTGGCGGTAAAAAAACAAGTCGATAAATATCCTTCGAGCGTATCTACTAAAACGAAATGTGTTAATCCCGTTGATGGAGCAGGAAATAGTTGTGTTTTTGTTTTTTTTCCTCCTTCGGATTAATCGGAATTACTGTTAATATAATTTACCCTATCGGTGAGGCTAAATTGTATATTCATTCAGCTCTTGCAAAAGCTGTCTGAATATTAACGTTTTCCTTTTGAATTTCGCCATTTCCTATTTTAGCTAAAACGCTCTTCAACCAGTTTCTTATTTGGCAACTGGCATTATATATTCATATTTAACCCCTTAATGACACATGACATGTGACATGTCATGATTCCCTTTTATTCCAGAAGTTTGGTCCTTAAGGGGGATAATATTAATGCCTGTTGCCAAATTTACTTTTTTTTACTTTAAAAAGTTTTAATTAATACAGAAAATACTTTTGGTAAGCGTAAACAATTTTAATTATATGCTGCATGTAAAGTACACTGAAGTATAAGGCACCATGGCAGCAGTTTATTTTTCTTATTTTTTGCTTTGCAGCAGCAAAGTTTCCCGTGATACACTCTATGAGGCTGTAAGAGAGTTACTTCAAGGATCAAAGAAAAAAAGACGAAAGTAAGGACAACTAGTGCAACAATTGTTTTATACTTCATGTGACAGTGCATGTTTTTCTAGTTAAACACTGTCATTATACATTTAACTTCATAGTAATGTGTAGAGTAAAACAAAATGTTGACATCTCCTAAAATGTACAATTGTGGAAAGAAGATTGTTACAATATTGAAAGTGCCCGGAACATAAAGGTGTTCAGTGTCCCTTTAAGTAAAAACGCAGTAATGTCACGTTCGAATGTCAACGTGGTGTCAATAAAAACAAATAAATCGGATGAATACAAAGTGAGAGCACAGTAATGGTAACGTCCCTTTTAGTGGCAGCATAATCAAAGAAATCACATGAATGCTTAAACTTGTACAATAGTGGTTCTAACTAGGCAGGGATAGGCAACCTTCGGCACTCCAGATATTGTGGACTACATGCTCTTACACTCATAATGCTGGCAAAGCATCATGGGAGGTGCAGTCCAAAACATCTGCAGTGCCGATGGTTGCCTATGCCTGAACTAGGGTAATGTGTAGCAGTTCTGATTTTTATGTAATGCAACGCTCTTGCTTTTTTGCAGTGTTTCAATATGCTGTAAAGAGAGCACGATTTGAGCCTATCTAGTGTCTCCATCAAAAGTCTTGTTAAAGCGGCACTCACACTGAACTTGCATATCTCCTATTGTTTCCTCTTTCTTCCCCTCTCAGAATCTGTTCTTTATTTCTGATCTTTTTCTTGCGCGTTGACCCAAGGAGGAGCTTGAAGGGATACTTATCGTGTCAGCAATACAAAGCTGTATTCCTTGCACTATCACTCCCTTTGCCCTCCATTGCGATAAAAATTGTAAAATCCTTTGTTTATTTACCTGGTCGCAGCTTAGCCTCCTCCAAAGTCCCTTGACGAGCAGGTGCTAATGTGATGATGCTCTGTCCTCATGCAGAGTGTGAGGACCTCAAGTATCAGTTACTACTCTATCTTATGGTTAAACGTAAACTAGATCAGAAATAAAGAAAAGAACATTCTGAGTGTGAGCAGAAGAAATGGGAGAATGGTCAGTTCAGTGTGACAGTGCCACTTTTATGTGTAACTGTAATGGGTATTGGCCAAGTTATTCCTGAGACATGTAAATGGACGCAGTTAAAGTGCTTAGTGTCTGGAGTACCCTGGTGCTGTCCTTCCATTGAGCATGTCAGTGCCATTGCAAGAATAATCCGTATGCCTACTAGAACATGTGTAATTGCTGCCTTAGCCGCACCTTCGGTAGGGCTCAATACTAAATGGAAGGACAGTGTTGGGGAACTCCAAGCACTGTCAACTTGTATCCTATCCAAGCAGCTGTTAAAGGGACTCTCCAGGCAGCAGTTTTTACTTACCTGGTTCCAGCGCCGGGAGCCACGTGAAGCCGCACCCCCATTTCGTCAAAATGACGAAATAGGCGGGCGCGAGCAGGGAGCAATCAGACTCTTCCATTTGGAAGCGTCCTTGCTCCCTTGTGCGCATGCGAGGCTTCGCCGCACATACTTCAGAGGGCGGCATTCATGCCGCCATCTGAAGTCCTGAGCGCAGTACCGCGCATGTGCGCGGCCGTGAGCTGAGCTGACTGACAGCTCAGCACGAGGTCTTTGCCCTCCTCTGCTGACAGGCTGGAGAGAGAAGGGGCGCACACAGTGCCTTCTCTCTCCTGCACACGTTGACATATTTTAATACGTCTGACGTGTACAGGGCCTTTTTAGGGCCCTGCATGATAGGAAGTCCCTCTGGTGGCCCTCTGAGTGACGGCCACTGGAGGTATTCCTATCAATCAATGTAAACACTGTATTTTCTCTGAAAATAGTGTTTACATTAGATTGCCTCCAGGGAGCTATAGATCATACCTGAACAACTACATTAAGCTGTAGTTGTTCAGGTGACTATAGTGTCCCTTTAAGAGACAGCTGTGTGATTCAGACATGGTCTCTTATCACAAGAGATATGGTAGAGGGGGTCTTGTGCGATCATCCATAGGACTTCACTGTTGTACTCTCTGCTGCTCCTGAAGATCTAGAAGATGTTAGTGGCCATGATGGTCATCTTTATGTAAGTAAAACCAGCTTGCGCTGTATCCCACGCCGACCAGTACCTAACAGGTGGTGTCACCTTCAGGGATATTTACAAAACTTGTAGATACCTGATCCACTTCAAGACCTTCAATTTTCCAAGGTATTTATATTGGGTGTCAATTTGCACAGCATGACACTAAATATATCCAGTACAGTGGATATATTGAAGGTAGAGTGCAGAGATTCCTTTTGTGCTTTCTAATCACTGCTTTGTTAGAAGCATTGGATTGGACAGATAAATTATTGTATTCAAAGGTGGGAGTGTGTGTAGTCTACCTTGTATATTGCTGAGATATAGATTTCTTGTTGCTGGTCTGTGATAAGATTCAAAAAGGCAATCCCATTATGCATTTATCTATTTCCACCCCCATTCACAACTGTTATGTAGTTCTTTTTTATTATTTGAATCTGTTTACGAACCTGTATAATTAACTTTTCACTTTTTTTTTTTTTTTTAAAGGTTCCTTGAGAGTGTGGAGCTTCAGATCAGCTTGAAAAACTATGATCCCCAAAAGGACAAGCGTTTCTCTGGCACAGTCAGGTCGGGAATTTTTCTTATCACCCAACCTTTGCCTTGCTTTTTCTTCTCTCAAACAGCAGTGGCAAGCAATTTGGGTAGTTCAGATAACATTTTTGTTAAGGTGATCTGGACGGACCCCTACCCTGGGTCTTAAAACATGAGGGAAGGTGTGGTTTTTTTTCTCAAACCCACCGACCAATTAGTACAAGTCACACGTTTTAAAGGTTTGTAATTTTTGCAACACTTCTAGTAAAGTCCATAGATTTCATGGCTTACACTTCTTTCTGCACCCATAGGCTGAAGTCAACACCACGTCCTAAATTCTCAGTGTGTGTGCTGGGAGATCAGCAGCATTGTGATGAAGCAAAGGCTGTGGATTTACCTCATATGGATATTGAGGCTTTAAAGAAACTGAACAAGAATAAAAAACTTGTGAAAAAGCTTGGTGAGTATGTAGTCATGTTTAAGTTGACTGAGGTGTCCTTTTCATGCAAACTATGCCTCCATTCTTTTGATAAGTTTATGCTAAGATTGAGTGTGAGATTTTTCTGTGTAGTCTTGCTGATTATTTTTTTTTTTTTTTTTGGGGGGGTGATCTTTTAGCCAAAAAGTTTGATGCATTCCTGGCCTCAGAATCTCTCATTAAGCAGATTCCCCGTATACTTGGACCTGGGCTGAACAAGGCTGGCAAGTTCCCTTCACTGCTTACTCACAATGAGAATATGGTGGCTAAGGTTGATGAGGTGAAGTCAACAATAAAGTTCCAAATGAAAAAGGCAAGTTAACAACCCTCCCCCCCCACACTTAATAAATGAAACATTGTGCAGTACAGTGTATTAATGTACACGTACTCTAATAATGCTTAAAAACCTGCTTAACTGGTTTAGTAATCCAAAGAGTGACTAAGTTTACATTATATGTACTATAAGTCTTTTTGAGGGTTCCTTGTGTGCTTCAAATCCTTAATGGCTGATAAGTCGCTGTAGATATCCGTATCCGTGAAGGGAGTTGTGGTAGCTCTTTTAAATTTGTATATATTTTATTTATTTTTTTTCTCCTTTGAACGCTGCACTGGCTTTCAACAGGTTTTTTTTTTTTTTTGGTAGTTAACTATTAGGAGGCTGCGTCCAAGATGCCATTTTGTTTGTTTAAATTTCCTTATGGCATGATGCGCTTTCAAATGGTTACATGCCCGAAGCTGAAGTGGCAGGTAACAGCCACTACATCCATCATAACACACCCAGTCACTGTGAAATAATTGGCAATTGTAGTCAAGCATCCTTAACAAAATGGCCACAGAATAGGTCTGATGCTGCTATTGGGTGAACTCTCAGCTGCCCTTCCCTTAACATCTATAATTATGCATATTGTACAAAATAAATAAATTGTCTTTACTACCTTTCCACAGGTGTTATGTTTGGCTGTTGCAGTTGGACATGTAAAAATGACAGAGGAAGAACTTGTATACAACATCCACCTATCTATCAATTTCTTGGTTTCACTTCTGAAGAAGAACTGGCAGAATGTGAGGGCTCTGTACATCAAAAGCACTATGGGGAAACCACAGCGATTGTATTAAACCATGTTCTGAATAAAATAACTCCGAAGAGAGAATTTTTCGTCTGCTTGAATTTCCTTAACAGACTATTTATGTAGAATCCTGTGTATGAGGAAACTTTTAGCACTTCTGAGTCAGATTTTCCAGTATTTCATTCTTTCACTGTGTATAGAACACAAAATAACTTAAAGCGGCACTGTCATGCCGAACTTAACTTTCCTCAATCTCTTCCTCTTCTCCCCCTCTCTCAGGATCTGTTCTTCTTTTCTTTAAAATCATAATACAAAGTAGGGATTCTTTGCCTTATGGAGGTTTCCTCCTCTTGATCAGCTTTGACCAGCGGAGGAGTAAAGTGTGCTTAATTTCTGCTTGTCAGAGCAATTTTCCTCTGATCATGTGATGCTTCCTGTCATTTTAGACGAAACTGCCGAATTGCGTTCTAACTCAATGAACAGTATGTTAGATTGTTTTAGAACGCAATTCGGCACTTTGTCCGTGTCGGAATTTCATTCGAATGAATGAAACTCTGATTCAATTTGTGCCGTGGCTGCATCTTGCTGCCAGTTAGTAGATAACTCCCTAATTCCCACGGTCTTAGGGAGCTATTTACTAAAAGGCTGGAAGACCTAAATTGGGCTTTCAGCCACATTTACCAATACGAAGTAAAGATTACTTAGCATTGGTAAATGCTGCCCCTTCTCGATATACTGTGACTAGGGGTATGTCTAGTCTGAGCAGTGGGTGGGGGCCATAAAGATAATGAGGGGGGTGGCCTACTGTCCTTCCACGGCCCCCACCCCTGCACGGTGGGTGGGAGCTATAAATTACAATGGGGGTACACACCTACTGTCCTCCACCCCCGGGTGCCGGTTGGGGGGCCATAATGATGAGGCGGAGGGGGGGAAAGACTAACACTGATTACTCATTTCAAGCCATCCAATCACAGTGCTCTGTCATTTTACACAGCGTGGGAAAGTTCCAAGGAACAGGGGTGTGGGCGAGGGGGGGGAGCACAGTAAGTAGGTCCCCAACCCCCCCATTATCTTTATGGCCCCCACCTGCCGCTCAAGGGTGGGGGCGGGGAAGGACAGTAGGTTCCCCCCTCATATTGTAACTTATGGCCCCCACCCGCCGCTCAGGGGTGGGGGCCGTGGGGAGGACAATAGGTCAGCCCCCCAGGGGCTGCGCAGGGGTGGGGGACGGATAGTAGGCTGCTCACTGTTTAGTAGACATGCCCCTACTCGCAGTATAGCGAGTAGGGGGGCCATTCAGGAGACTTTATTGTCCCTTATGCTATTATGGGGGTCATATTGACCCCCATAGAGTGAGGGGGGACATGGGGGTTTAGGAAGTGGTGGGGAGCACAGCTCCCTGCCGCTTCTGTCTTTACATATTACAAGGAGGGAGCTGCGTGCCGGTAGCTCACTCCTTGTAATAAACTGCACGAACAAACAAACACTGATACTCAGTGTTAGTTTGTTTGTCTGATTTTTCTATTCATTCATTCGTCTGTCGAATGAATGGATAGATAAAATTCCCGTTAGCATGTGCGGGAATCTCACAGGTTATCTAGTGTGGGCAGATGACCTATCCCATAGGGACTTCATCTACCTACACAAAGATGGCGGCGCCCTGAATAGAGATCGGGGCAGAAAATAAAGAATAAATAGGGGGCTTAGACATTTGGGGGTGACTAAGGGGTCAATTGGATGTAGTGGAGGCAGGAGGGGGGTGAAAAAAAACGGGATCTGCATGACAGTGCCGCTTTAATTATAAGAATGGTAGGAGGAGGAAACCAACAATTCCAAATATCTGGGAATATCTTGCACGTCTAAGATTAAATTAATTTATTTTTTAGCAGTAGCATTTCAAATGGTGAATCGATTACGAAGTTTCTTTGAGCAATGCTCACCATGTTTGCTTTTCAACAGCTTGATGTTGTATATCCACTGACAGACTGTGGAATAAAATGGGTTGGAGTCACATGAGAAATGTACATTTGAGAAATGTAGACTTGGGTGCTGATGAAATTTTTGTTTAGTGCAAATATTCAGAACATTCAAACAAACTTGTGTTCATAAATTCATTTTCAGATGAAATATGGACATTATTTTACTTTGGTGCAATTCCATAGTCTTCATCTGAATGGAATTTCCAAAACACATTTCAGAAAAAAAATATTTTTAGTCAAAGTCTGAATGAAGCAAAACTTAAACATCTGCTATTCAATTTTTGCTGAACAAATTAAGGTTTTGACTTTTTCGAATAAGCCTGAATAGTGACCAATGGGAATCTGGTTCGGACGCTTAAAATAAGTGAACGTATTTTAACCCCTTAGTGACCAGACCACTTCAATTTTCTTACCATTTGGGACCAGGGCTGTTTTTACATTTCTGCTGTTTGTTTAGCTGTAATTTTCCTCTTACTCATTTACTGTACCCACGCATTATAGTTTTTCTTGCTATTAAATGGTCTTTCTAAAGATACCAATTTTTTCAACATATCATTTAGTATAATTTTTTTTTAATATAAAACTGTATTGTAAAAAAAAAAAAAAAAAACTTTCAAACACTCTTGCTAAATAGTTTCCAATTTTTTTCCGGAGTTTAGAAAAGCCCAATGTTAGAGGATCACCACTGGGTCAGGAACACAATCTTGTATTCCCTACTTAATGCTAAAACCACCATTTAGGTGGCTTGCCCCCTATAAAAGTATAAAACACTTTTTTTTTTTTTGGACACACATGGCAATTAAAGAATACATGTACGGAGAACTTCAAGGGTTACTGCCAAAGAATACCCCAATATGTGTTCAGCAACATCTCCTGAGTACAGTGATACCCATGTACAGGTGTATTGTGTTCTTTGGGGGCCATAAGACCTTATTGCATTCCAGTTTTCCAACTTGGAATTTTCACAGCTGGCCATGTACCCATGTCCTATTTGGGACATTTTTGAAGCCTTCCAATTAAGTTTACCCTCATGAAACCATATTCTTTTTAAAATGACACCCTAGGGCAGGGATAGGCAACCTTTGGCACTCCAAATGTTTTGGACTAAATCCCCCATAATGCTTACACACAATACATCTGGAGTGCCGAAGGTTGCCTATGCCTGCACTAGGGTGTATCAAATGTGGTGGTATTTTAACACTTTCCATGCACTAATTCTACCACCAGTCTTTGTAAAACTTTTAGGTAGTCCCTTTTTTTTTTTTCCTGCGCTTTTTTTGCTCATTTTATTTTAGGCGTGGATTCTCAGTTCCTGATATGTGTTATTGAAAATAATACCCCAATATGTGTTCAGCAGTATCTCCCGAGTACAACAATGCCCCCAATGTACAGGTTTTATGTTTTTTTGCATGTTTGCACATTGAAATTTGCCAAATCGGTTTGCTGGGCCTAGGTTGCCTTTGAAACAGTAATGTCCAGTAATGAAAATAAACCCCAACATACCATTTTGTAAAAGTAGACAACCCACGGTATTCAAAATGGGGTATGTCCAGTCTTTAGTAGTAGCCACTAAGTCACAAACGCTGGTCAAAGTTAGTTTTTATTTGTTTTTTTTCATTATATATATATATATATATATATATATATATATATATTACACACTTATTTCCTGTATATGCATAATATATTCAAAGCATTTTATAATATATTAAACCTATATAACTTCATTATAAGTATTGAGATGTGTTTGTGTATATATATATCTATATCAAAGTAGATTTATAATGAAATCATATAATATAAAATCCTTTATTTTATAATAAATGACATATCTAATATGGAAGATGTTTTTTTTTTTTTTTTTTTTTACTTTTTAGCAGCCTGGAGGGCTGCCTAACAGCTCAGACAGCCCCCCCTGCTGGCAGGTCCTAGAGTCCTATTGTGGTGATGTGATCATGGTGGAGGGCCAGGATGGCCAGAGCTGCTCCTAGGATCTCCGGCAGTCCCCCTCCCCCGCCCCGACCATGATTGCTGCGGATTGCCGATCCAGGTAAATCCAGGGCTGCTATTTGCCGCGGACATACTAGGTACGTCTGCTTTCCTTACCGACCTTTTTTTTGTCGGACCTACCCAGTTCGTCCACGGTCGTTAAGGAGATATACATAGAATGAAATTATATCTATATACACTGCTCAAAAAAAATAACGGGAACACAAAAATAACACATCCTAGATCTGAATGAATTAAATATTCTTCTGAAATACTTATGTTTTTTTACATAGTTGAATGTGCTGACAACAAAATCACACAAAAATAAAAAAATGGAAATCAAATTTTTCAACCCATGTCGGTCTGGATTTGGAGTCACACTCAAAATTAAAGTGGTATGTGGCCTTCACGTGCCTCTATGATCTCCCTACATTCTCCTGATGAGGTGGTGGATGGTCTCCTGAGGGATCTCCTCCCAGACCTGGACTGAAGAATCTGCCAACTCCTGGACAGTCTGTGGTGCAACACACAGCATATGGTCTCACAAGGGGTCTGAGGATCTCATATCGGTACCGAATGGCCGTCAGGCTACCTCTGGCGAGCACATGGAGGGCTGTGCGCCCCCCCCCCAAAGAAAGGCCACCCCCACACCATTACTGACCCACTGCCAAACCAGTCATGCTGGAGGATGTTGCAGGCAGCAGAACATTCTCCACGGTATCTCCAGACTCTGTCACATGAGCTCAGTGTGAACCTGTTTTCATCTGTGAAGAGCACAGGGCACCAGTGGCGAATTTGCCAATCTTGGTGTTCTCTGGCAAATGCCAAATGTCCTGCACGGTGTTGGGCTGTAAGCACAACCCCTTCCTGTGGACTTTGGGCCCTCATACCACCCTCATGGAGTCTGTTCTGACCGTTTCAGCAGACACATGCACATTTGTGGCCTGCTGGAGGTCATTTTGCAGGGCTCTGGCAGTGCTCCTCCTGTTCCTCCTTGCACAAAGGCAGAGATAGCGGTCCTGCTTCTGGGTTGTTGCCCTCCTACGGCCTCCTCGACGTCTCCTGATGTACTGGCCTGTCTCCTGGTAGCGCCTCCATGCTTTGGACACTACACCAACAGACACAGCATCCTTCTTGCCACAGCTCGCATTGATGTGCCATCCTGGATGAGCTGCACTACCTGAGCCACTTGTGTGGGTTGTAGACTCCGTCTCATGCTACCACTAGAGTGAAAGCACCGCCAGTCTTCAAAAGTGACCAAAACATCAGCCAGGAAGCATAGGAACTGAGAAGTGTTCTGAGGTCACCACCTGCAGAACCACTCCTTTATTGGGGGTGTCTTGATAATTGACAATCAATTTCACATCAAAAAATAAACAAGCAACAAAAAGGCGCTAAGCGTGTAAACTAAGGTGTAAATATTGGAGTAATAAAGGTAGAGCAGCACCTAATAGTGTACAAGCTCACAAAACACCATACAAACAATACAAAATAGAAAAGGTTAAATATTATTTAACCACTGAGTACAATGCCCACTATTGTATAGTATATAACTATTGGCATCAACTTTTTTGAAAACATTTTTTGTTTTTAAAATACCGGCTTCCTCATAGATTTCTAAATCTAAGAAATTAATATTCTGGCTACTAAAAGAACTGCTAAAATGTAGACCCCACTCGTTAGAATTAATACTTGCTAAAAAGAGGTCTAAATCCGATTGTGTACCTTTCCATATAAAAAAATATATCATCGATATATCTATGGTATGAGACCAGGTTCGTCCCCCAGTTATGGCTGCTATAAATAACTTCGGTTTCCCAGCCTGACATAAATAGATTAGCATAACTAGGGGCGAACCTGGTCCCCATAGCCGTACCTTGTAGTTGTAGGTAAAATCTCGAATTGAAATTAAAATAATTGTTTTCTAAAATCCATCTAATACTGAGGTATAAAGTGCCGTTACATCTGAGGTTACTAGAAAATATCAATTTTCCCATTTGATGTTTTTTATAATTTTAATTACATCTGTAGTGTCCTTAAGGTATGATGGCATTTCTTTAACTAAATTTTGTAACCAAATATCCACGTATTTGGAAAGATTGGCTGAAATAGACCCAATTCCGGACACAATCGGCCTGCTCGGAGGATTTTCAAAATTTTTGTGCACCCTAGGCAGAGTATAAAATATAGGCACTCTAGGAAATTCGACTACTAAAAATTTGTATTCATTATCATTTAAAATACCTTCTTCTTTACCTCTTTTTAGTAGGGTCTCTAGCGAAAGTTTTGTTTCTATCGTTGGATCCTTTTCTAATACCCGATATATCTTTTTGTCCTCTAGTTGTCTATGGCACTCTTTCAAATAGTTGGAAGTGTCCTGTATCACAATACTGCCTCCCTTATCAGCCGGCTTTATTATTATTTCTCTATTATTCCTTACATTTTGTAAAGCTTTATATTCATTAGGGTTTAAGTTCAAATTACGTTTGTGATTACATTTCCCTAATTTCTCAAAATCGTCAATAACAGATTTTTCAAAAATATCTATAGCACTTGTTCGATAATTTCTTGGATAGAAATTTGATTTATTCTTTATATCCGTATGATTGTCACTTTTCCTAGTATCTGTGTACTTATTAATTTCAAAAAATCTTTTTAAGGTTAATGTTCTAGAGCAGGGGTAGGCAACCTACGGCACTAGTGCCATGCACGGCACTCAAGGTGTCTTTGCACGGCACTCAAGGCTGCTAGAGCCAAACAGGCTCTGGCTTATCAGGAGTCCTAGTAAAACTTCAGATATCTGCTAATACGAAGAGGTTGTGAAGGACAATCCTCAATTTAAGCATTGTAGCACATGGAGGAAGTGATCTGAGATCACTTCCTCCCAGCACTTGTGAATGGGAATCCACATGTAGTAAAGCAGCCCGTAGCTGCTGTTGCAGCTCCTGTCCTTGACCTGTACCTGGCCAGCCTGGTCCCCACTGGACCACAGGGAAGCCACCCACACTGCTAGATCTACACAGAAATGCAGAATAACCCTCCCCTCATACAAATAATACAAACAGCCCACACACAAACATACACACAATCAGCACAAACGTAACCCGCTAACAATCCACATACATGCACACAACCCCACGTGCAGCCTCTCACATGCAATACCCCAAACAGCCCCACATTACTAAACACACAATGTGACATATGCATCCACACACAATTCCACAAGCAGCCCCCATACACAGCCCACATTCATATGTATCATACACGATACCACAAACTACTAATGAACATATACAATATAATATATACAATATAATGCACAAATACAACGATCCAAAGCAATTACAGTACAAATAACACAAGCAGAATACGGCAGCATACACACCTCAATTTAAAAAAAAAATAGGATCGGCACGCTACGGGACATCACAATCCTATATCGGCACAGTGCTGCTAAAAGGTTGCCTACCCCTGTTCTAGAGTATTTCAATATGTCTATATATGCTGAAAAAGAATTGAAGTTTTTACTGGGGGCAAATTTTAAGCCTTTGTTCAGGGTTCTAATTTCATCCTTATTCGGAACAAACTTGGACAGGTTGATTACTCCCTCCAATTGGACATTCTTCCTCTCTTTTCGCTGTTGTAATCTTGTTCCTTCTCTACATCCTCTCTGTCTCTCCTTCTTTTTAGGGGAGAGAAGGAAACCTTCCCTCTCATCTTCCCTAAAAAATCATTCTGTCTAGAGTCTGATTGATCTCGTGACAGAGCATCATATCTATTTGATAAGGCTAGATCTCTATTTTTGTTTAGGGGACTTCTATTTCTTCCATATAGGGGGCTTTTATTTATTTTGGATCTATTTAAGTGCCTATTTCTAGGTTCCACTCTCTTCCATTCGTTGCCCTTATTGGCTTCTGGAGTTCTCCATTTAGGGTTGTTCCATTTAGGGGTATCAGAACTGTCTATTCTTCCCCTATTATATCCATTTTGTTTAAAATTATATCCTTTTTGTTTAAAGTTGTAATTGTCAAATCTTCTGTTCTCATATCTATTATTCTTTCGATCAATATAATTGTTTTGATGATAATTTCTTACTTTATTATATTTATAATCATCCATATCCCTCTTGTACTTTTTGTATTTCATTTGTTTCACCTGGACTTCCAATTTATTAAGATTAGCTTTAGTGGATTTGGTCAAATCTTCATAATCTTTGGTTTCAGCCACTGGTTCTAATTATTTTTGTATTTCTTTGACCTCTTTATCTAGATCTGTCAAATTTTCAATTCTGCATAAAATGACTATGTTCATCATCTCCATTGAAAATCTTTCAAGTGCATCATTCCACATATTTACATACTTGTGTTTTTTTCATTTTCAAATGTAGGGGTTTTAGAGAACCTAAGACCCCTAGGGGTAATTTTATCTTTGAGATATCTCTCTAATGTAGCAATCTCCCATTTATATTTAATTTCTTTAGCTAGAATCTTTTCTAAATCCTTGAAAGTGACTTCAATATCATCATTTCTGGAGATATGAACATTGTCGTACATCTTCAAAACCATATTTCATATTATCTCGGTACTCAAAAAGTGACATAGTGAAAAAAGCAGCCTTGCTTGATGAGAGCTATACAGAGTAACAAATCAAAAAAATAAACAAGCAAAAAAAAGGCGCTAAGCGTGTAAACTAAGGTGTAAATATTGGAGTAATAAAGGTAGAGCAGCACCTAATAGTGTACAAGCTCACAAAACACCATACAAACAATACAAAATAGAAAAGGTGCGCTGTACCTTTAAAAATTTAAAGTGCGAATATGTGCATCAGAATAGTGCAAAAAAGAGTGTGTATCCAATATAATCACACTCAAATGAACGTATGTGCAAAATTGCAAGTGAATAGTGGTAAGTAATAGAATAATAACTTACAATAAAAAATATGTCTCCTTAGATGCTCCAATCAAGTTAAAACATATGTAAGAAAAATACAAAGAGGAAAAACATAGCATAATATTGTTTGAGAAACAAGTGTATTAAATAAACCCAAATAGGAATATTACTCACAAAGATGGAGCAGTAAAAGTCTGCTCTAACTTGTCCAGCTTATAAGTCCACACATCAGGACTTGAATGATGGTATAAAATAGCAGGGTACCAGCTTGATCAGAAATAAAAACACTTTATTTTGTAAGTAAAATCCAAGATCACCGTTCCCATTTGGAAGTAAGACAATCATGTATCAGTGTTGTATGAGAGATATCTACCAATCCCATACGAAACTTCAGCACTGCACTGCACTTCCTGGAACTCGGAGTTTCGTCCGATCACGTGATGACGTGATGACGTAAATGACGTGATGACGCGTTTCGCCCAATCGGCTTCCTCAGATCACGTCCTGATGTAGCTGGTCCTGCCTTTTAAAACCCATATTGGGGGCGTGGAATCTATTAGTTGATTGAATACATTCCCATAGTCTTTTTTTATAATAAAAACGGGGTAAGTCCACTAAATGTCTCAAAAGGGAAATCCCACAGTACATATAGAATTGGAAAGAATGGCACAAAAAACAAAAAACAACAGGAAAAGATAATATAAAACTATTTCTTAAATATCCATATAGATTATTCATAACAATAATCAAAAGGTATAGATTTTGCACATACGTTCATTTGAGTGTGATTATATTGGTTAAACACTCTTTTTTGCACTATTCTGATACACATATTCGCACTTTAAATTTTTAAAGGTACAGCGCACCTTTTCTATTTTGTATTAATCAATTTCACATGCTGTTGTGCAAATAGGATAGACAACAGGTGGAAATTATAGGCACTCAATGTTGCTTCCTAAGTGGACAGTTTGATTTCACAGAAGTGTGATTGACTTGGAGTTACATTGTGTTGTTTAAGTGTTCCCTTTATTTTTTTGAGCAGTGTATATCTAAGTGTATTTAGATATAAATATATATAATCAAAATAGAATAAAATTACATATTTTAAAAAAATGTTTACAGTTTTATTTATATTTAATTTTTACAATACACCCTGTTCCAAATTATTATGCAAATTCTATTTGTCACAAAGATTAAATATTTTGTTTTTCAGTTTAACTCATGGATGGCATTGTGTCTCAGGGCTCTTTTGATCACTGAAAACTCTCTCGGACCTTGTGATAATTAGATTGCCAGGTGAGCCCAATTTAAGGAAAAACTACTAAAGGAGGGTGTTCCACACTATTAAGCAGCGCACCATTTTCATGCAATATGGGGAAGAAAAAGGATCTCTCTGCTGCCGAAAAGAGAGAAATAGTTCAATGCCTTGGACGAGGTAAGAAAACATTAGATATTTCACAAAAACGTAAGCGTGATCATCGCACTATTAAGAGATTTGTGGTTGATTCAGAGCACAGACGGGTTCAGATAAAGGCACATTGAGGAAGATTTCTGCCAGATCCATGCATCGGATCAAGAGAGCAGCTGATAAAATACCATTACATAGCAGCAAACATATATTTGGAGCTGCTGGTGCCTTTGGAGTCCCACGGACATCAAGGTGTCGAGTCCTCCAGAGTCTTGCAACTGTGCATAAACCTTCTATTCGGCCAGCACTAACCTAGGCTCACAAGCAGAAACGTCTGCATTGGGCAGAAAACTACTTGAAGACTAATTTTCAAACAGTCCTTGTAACGGAGCTCCGTGTACTCCGACTGAGTACCCTCCGTTGATGGACGCTTCCTAGCTTGCGCCGAGGACCACAAGCACCGCACTGGACACCACAACCACCGCAGATTCCACAACCGCCGTAGCTTAACTGGAGCCGCGCCGTCTTCCTTCCACCCTGGATCGGCTTCTGTCCTCCAGGACCGTGTGGGGAAGACCTCTCCTCCAGGAGAGCGTACCCGGAACAAGCTCTTAAAAGAGCTAAGTGATTAAGCTCAGGGGAATATGCAGAGCATAGCAATCCCCAGTGTGATACAGCAATTCCCTCCAATAACGAGACGAGGCTACGTTTTGAAGGGTCAAGAAGAACTGAGGACTGGAACACCCAGCCTGCTTTTTATTACAAAAAGGTACAAACAGAACACACCCAGTGGGAGGTTGAAAATAAGCAATCATATACATGGTACCACCCCCACGTCTCCTCCCCTCAGATAAACATATAACATAATTATAGCATACAGTAAAAATACAGTTTTCACACATACACTGTAACTTTAAAACTATACATTCAATCTCCATAAAAACACATTTGGACTCAGCACACTTCAAACATAAACACTTCCAAAAATCAGCCAAATCCCTCCAGCGGATCAAAAGTTAGCTGGAGGTCCCTTTATGACCGACCGCAAGCACAATTTCCTGCCCAAAACAGTTCCATAGATTTGGGCTGTGCGGCCGGTCAATTTCATGCGGAAATTTCGAACGGGACTTAGTCTCTGGAGCTGAAAAACAAAGTGTAGGAGAAGGTAAGGGTCAGCGGTGTTCGGTAAAATGTTAGCCGATTTCAGTTCCACAGAATCTTTAGCATACACCGCTGACCGCATCCGAATGAACAAAGATGGCCGCCGCCACGTGTTCGTTTGCACGAACTGCGGCCACCCAGCGCTCGGCAATTAACCGGTGTGGCGAAACCAACCTCGCCACTGGGCCCTGGAGAAGCCTGTTTGCTAGCCTCCTACCTACTGACTATGGCCCCTGGGTTATTTGGGGCACATTGTACTGTATATTGCTGCTACTGGCCCTTTTAACAGCATCTATGGACATATTGGGACTTTTGGGACTACTGTCCCTTTAAGACTGTGATACATATTCTAGTGTACTGCCTGTAATATTATATGTGTATTAAGTTTAACCTGGGATATGTATGCAGCATTCATCTGATTGTTCGGTAGAATCACTCCATTTATTATATTGAGTGAAACTACCGAACAACCAGACCACCCAGGAATAAGTGTGCCTCCAATTACAGTTTGCAACAATGTTGCAAACGGGTAATTGGCAATCCGTGTGATGTATTCTTTGTCCTCTGGGTGGCCGCCATTCGGGAAACAAACACGTGGCGGTGGCCATCTTAAACTACCGAACAGCGGTGTTTTGCCGTCGAGTGTCTGGAACTAAAATCGGACACTTGACTAGGCAAACACCGCTGAGACCTCCATACTTCCAGAAATTCGTATGGAAACTACCGAATGACCCGCCGTTCGGTAGAAAGAACCCCACAAACAAGGGAATTCATTCAAACCCTCTCCAGGCTCTATAACACAGGCAATTCGTCTGTTTTCATTCCCTTGTTTGTGACCGACCGCAGGGCCAAAATGCATGGAACTGTTTTCGGATACTTTACCCATGCGGTCGGTCAAATCTTTGGAACCCCATATCTCCCGAACCATTCATCCGAATTACTTGAATTTTGGATATGTTGTCCCCCTGAATAAGGGCTATCCAGCGATGCTGGATTTAAAGGTGTACCCCCGGGTTTTGGGGTACATCCAGAACTTGGCTGAAAAAGTGTACCGGATAATTGAGTTTAATGTTATCTGAGGGGAGGGGATGTGTGGGCTGAACCATGTATGTGATTGGTTATTTTATGCCTCCCCCTGGGTGTGGCCTGTATGTGGATTAGTGTAATAAAAGCCAGGCTGGATGAGCCAGTCCAGAGTTCCTGTTTTACCCTCAAAGTGATGTGTCGTCTCATTATTGGGGGAAGGATTTATTGTATGCTGTTCCAGTTGACTGCTAGGAGTACAAGCCTATTCGTATGGTTCCTATTCAATGGTCTACAGCATTCATACGCTTGGGAGAATTTAAAGGTTTCTCGGATTCGGTGATTATGGTGTCTGCCAGAGTGCTTGGAGTCCTCAGGAAGCACTAGGAGCATCCATTAACGGAGGTACTCAGTCGGGGTGCCAGGTGATCCGTTACATTGGTGGCAAGCGGTGGGATGGCGTCCTAGTGCGAGGTAAAGCAGCTCGGAGACACAGTACGTTTGGATTTACAAATTGAGGGCAACGCTAGCAGCGTGCAGCGCCCCTGGGAGCAGACTAGTATGGAAGGTTCTGGCTCTGGAGATGATTGGCTGGCCGAGGTGAGGCAGCGAGTGGCCGAGTATGGGGATGATTGTAACGGAATGCAATGTATCAGCATACGATATCCGTTGGTACATCTAGGAAATCCACAGTCAGAGTAGAAAGCAAGGCAATATCCCCAATCCTCCCAATAACCGGACGAAACACAGTTTGGGAGTCAACTAACTCGGTTTATTCACAGGCAGCATATTTATACAGTTCCCCATGCAAGGGGTTTCCATACAGTAATTCCAGGGGATTTCTCCCAACATGCACTGTGACTTTCCCAACAGGCATTGCTGCACGAGAAGGATACTCCCACTAAAATGGACGATTAAGTGGATTATCCCCTCGTGCAGCAAAACCGACAATTGACATTAAAATCTGTAATTCACACAATATTCGGTACTTCGGAATAACTGAACGTTCGGTAGATAGCTGGGGTCGGGGCGCACACTTTGGGAGAATACCGCTCCGATCCCAGCTGATTTGACCGAACGCCGCACATAATACAGTTAAACATTAAAGTGGGTTTAAAAGTACCGAATAAGTACGGGACACATAATGTACCGAACGCGGAACTCCCGAACGCTCTAGAAGTCCAGCGGTGTTCGGATCATTGAGTAGCCGTTTTCAGTTCCAGGCTCTCGACGACCGAACACCGCTGCAGAGACAAAGGATCCAAGATGGCCGACCGCCGCATGGTCGGTAGTCGAACGACGGCCACCTAGGAGAGCCCTTAATTACCGATTGCAACAATGTTGCAACCGGGTAATTGGTGCCACACGACCTGTGAATGTGTGGTCTACCTGGGGAGTCCACATTCGTACGGCGAACGGCCAGGATAGCCGTGTTTCGCCGTATGAATGCTTTGTATGCTGGCAGCATACGGCTGTCAGCATGCGAACGGCCATAGGAAAATACATATACAGTTAACGTTACATAGTATAGCTTCAGCCTACGGACAACCTGCAATGAATATAGTCCAGAAGTGGCTAGGTTTGCCACAATGATATACCCATGGAGACACGCCGGGTGATCTGGAACCAGGTCATGGCCGAGCGAAACACAAGGCTGGACCGAGAATTCCGGTTGGCGAAAGAGAGGAAGTATGCTCAGCAGCAGGAGCGTTACAGCAGCCGAGTAGAGGCTGCATCCGAGGAGGTTAGCCGTCTTTCCCTGAGGCGGCGGGAGGAACCCGAAGTGGGGGTCCTCATAGACTGGTCCTGTGAGGAACCACAACAGGCAGGTAGAGATGGGACCAAGGTCTCTCCACCGGGCCCACCGGGATGCTGGGCAGCCGGCCCAGATCCCCAGCAGCAGCCAGAGTTGCCAGGTGGGGAAGCAGGTGGCCCTTGCTCACAAATGTTGAGGGGCCTCACGGATTGGTCCTGGGAAGACCCACAGATGGCAGGTGGAGATGGGACTGCGGTCTCTCTACCGGCCCTACAGGGATGCTGGGCAGTCGGCCCAGATCCCCAGCGGCAGTGTGCGTTACAGGGAGCTGAAGGTGCCGTTCTTGCTCCCCAGCGGCAGTCTACGGTGCAGGGAGAGGAGCCTGTTATCCCCTCTCCCCAGTGGCTGAAGGTGTGTAAGGGAGAGGAGTTTGTTATTCCCTCTCCCCAGCGGCAGCGCAGCTCACCAAGGGGAGACAGTAAGCCCCTCACCAGCGCAGATGGGACCGGGGTCTCTGCGCCCTGCCTACAGGGAGTACAGAGGGTCAGCCCTGCTCCCCAGCTGCTGAAAGTGTGTAAGGGAGAGGAGTTTGTTACCCCCTCTCCCCAGCGGCAGCTTAGCACACCAAGGGGAGACAGTAAGCCCCACACCAGTGCAGATGGGAACGTGGTCTCTGCGCCCGAGTTACAGGGGGCAGAGGTAGTGGGTCCAACCCCCCAGCAGCAGCGTGATTTATTGGGAATTGGGAGCCCAGTCTCCACTCCCCAGCGGCAGTGTGATTTGTTGGGAATTGGGAGCCCAGTCTCCATTCCCCAGCGGCAGTGTGAATTGCAGGGAATTGGGAGCCCAGTCCCCATTCCCCAGCGGCAGGCTGAGTTACAGGGGGCAGAGGTAGTTGGTCCTACCCCCCAGCAGCAGAGTGATATGCCGGGAAGGCAGTGTGAAGTGCAGGGAGAGGAGAGCAGCGTCCTCCCTCCCCAGCGGAAGGCTGAGTTACAGGGGGCAGAGGTAATTGGTCCTACCCCCCAGCAGCAGCGTGATTTTTTGGGAATAGAGAGCCCAGTCTCTATTCCCCAGCAGCAGGACACTGAATTGGGAGGAGAGACAGTCGGTCTCCCTCCACAAAGACTGAAAGTAGGCATGGGAGAGGAGATTGTTACCACCTCTCCCCAGCGGCGGATCATCAATGGGCAGAGTGTTCTAATGGGAGAGGAGCTGGTTACCACCTCTCCCCAGCGGCAGCTTAATGTACCAGGGGGAGACTGTAAGCCCCACACCTGTGCAGATGGGACCGTGGTCTCTGCACTTCCAGCACAGGGGGTAGGGACGGTCGGTCCTGCCCCCCCACAACAGGGCTGTTTAGCCAAAGGGGAGACAGTCTGTCTCCAGCAGCAGAGCTGTGTAACTAAAGGGGAGACAGTCGGTCTCCAGCAGCAGAGCTGTGTAACTCAAGGGGAGACGGTCGGTCTCCAGCAGCAGAGCTGCGCAGCTAAAGGGGAGGCAGTCGGTCTCCAGCAAGGCTCCAACCAGACTACTCCCGTAGTAGTGCTGGCACCAGTCTGCCCACTCTGCCCACTCTGCCCACTCAGCAACCCACCAAAACAGCCTACCAGTCCCCCACACAGCCGGGGTGAGGCACCTGGACCTGGACAAGTTTTTCCATTACTCAGGTGTAGTAACCATTCATTGTGGGTGGACTGTACTGCTGTTTCTGTTTTGTGGGTGGGCTGCTGGACTAACAAGGGCACTGACCGGCAAGAGGTCAGGTACCCTGTTAGTCTGTTTGGAAAAGGGGAGAAGTGTGGCGAAACCAACCTCGCCACTGGGCCCTGGAGAAGCCTGTTTGCTAGCCTCCTACCTACTGACTATGGCCCCTGGGTTATTTGGGGCACATTGTACTGTATATTGCTGCTACTGGCCCTTTTAACAGCATCTATGGACATATTGGGACTTTTGGGACTACTGTCCCTTTAAGACTGTGATACATATTCTAGTGTACTGCCTGTAATATTATATGTGTATTAAGTTTAACCTGGGATATGTATGCAGCATTCATCTGATTGCTCGGTAGAATCACTCCATTTATTATATTGAGTGAAACTACCGAACAACCAGACCACCCAGGAATAAGTGTGCCTCCAATTACAGTTTGCAACAATGTTGCAAACGGGTAATTGGCAATCCGTGTGATGTATTCTTTGTCCTCTGGGTGGCCGCCATTCGGGAAACAAACACGTGGCGGCGGCCATCTTAAACTACCGAACAGCGGTGTTTTGCCGTCGAGTGTCTGGAACTAAAATCGGACACTTGACTAGGCAAACACCGCTGAGACCTCCATACTTCCAGAAATTCGTATGGAAACTACCGAATGACCCGCCGTTGGTAGAAAGAACCCCACAAACAAGGGAATTCATTCAAACCCTCTCCAGGCTCTATAACACAGGCAATTCGTCTGTTTTCATTCCCTTGTTTGTGACCGACCGCAGGGCCAAAATGCATGGAACTGTTTTCGGATACTTTACCCATGCGGTCGGTCAAATCTTTGGAACCCCATATCTCCCGAACCATTCATCCGAATTACTTGAATTTTGGATATGTTGTCCCCCTGAATAAGGGCTATCCAGCGATGCTGGATTTAAAGGTGTACCCCCGGGTTTTGGGGTACATCCAGAACTTGGCTGAAAAAGTGTACCGGATAATTGAGTTTAATGTTATCTGAGGGGAGGGGATGTGTGGGCTGAACCATGTATGTGATTGGTTATTTTATGCCTCCCCCTGGGTGTGGCCTGTATGTGGATTAGTGTAATAAAAGCCAGGCTGGATGAGCCAGTCCAGAGTTCCTGTTTTACCCTCAAAGTGATGTGTCGTCTCATTATTGGGGGAAGGATTTATTGTATGCTGTTCCAGTTGACTGCTAGGAGTACAAGCCTATTCGTATGGTTCCTATTCAATGGTCTACAGCATTCATACGCTTGGGAGAATTTAAAGGTTTCTCGGATTCGGTGATTATGGTGTCTGCCAGAGTGCTTGGAGTCCTCAGGAAGCACTAGGAGCATCCATTAACGGAGGTACTCAGTCGGGGTGCCAGGTGATCCGTTACAACCAGCAGTAACCTCACAGCCTGGGAGGTAAATTGCCTGCACACTTTAACTTCTGGGTGGTCCGCCTGTGTGGTACTTGGTTCAGTAAGCCCTATTTACTGAACCAAGTGGGAGAAAGCCAGGGACAAGTTATTTTACAGGTCTGGGGACATAGTCTTAAAGGGACATTGTTCACCAAAGTCACAACACGTCCCCAGACGGTTCTTAAAGGGCCATACACACCCAATAAAAGTTCATCAGTTTTCAGGGGCACAATCTTCCAGGGGCCATAGTCATGAGGAAGGAGGCTGGCAAAAAAGGCTTCTCCACAATCCAGGGAAGCAGGGCATTTTACATTTAAAGGGCCAGTTACAAATAGCGATTTGTAACAGTCCTGTTCACTGATGAGTGCCGTGCAACCCTGGATGGTCCAGATGGATGGAGTAGTGGATGGTTGGTGGACGGCCACCCTGTTCCAACAAGGCTGCGACGTCAGCAAGGCAGTGGTGGAGTCATGTTTTGGGCCAGAATCATGGGAAGAGAGCTGGTCGGCCCCTTTAGGGTCCCCGAAGGTGTAAAGATGACCTCTGCAAAGTGTGTGGAGTTTCTGACTGACCACTTTCTTCCCTGGTACAGAAGGAAGAACTATGCTTTCCGTAATAAAATCATGTTCATGCATGACAATGCACCATCTCATGCTGCAAAGAATACCTCTGCATCAATGGCTGCTATGGGGATAAAAGGAGAGAAAGTCATGGTGTGGCCTCCATCCTCCCCTGACCTCAATCCTATTGTGAACCTTTGGAGCATCCTCAAGCAAAAGATCTATGAGGGTGGGAGGCAGTTTACATCCAAACAGCAGCTCTGGGAGGCTATGCTGACATCTTGCAAACAAATTCAAGCAGAAACTGTCCAAAAACTCACAAGTTCAATGGATGCAAGACTTGTGAAGCTGCTATCAAATAAGGGGTCCTATGTTAAAATGTAACATGACCTGTTAAAATGTTGTTATAAGTTTGATTGAAATAGCTTTTGATTTCAGTAAATATGCTGCAAACACAACAAATGACCATTTTCAGTTCTTTACAACCTATAAAGTGTTTTGAAACGTACTGTGTGTAATAATTTAGAACAGTGCATTGTAAGTTTTTTATGTTTAAAAAAAATACTGTTATCATTAGGAGGTTTGTTCAATAAAATTTGAATTGTAGTCCTAATAGTTGATAACTTGAGAATTATGCTGTTATTTACATCAATTATTTAGGTAAATGAGAAAAATATAATTTGCCTAATAATTTGGAACGGGGGTGTTGTCAGGATATTTATATCGGCAGGCATTTTGTGCTAAAATAGAAATTAAAAGTGTATATTGTTAGTCACTCAGAACAGAGCAGACTCCATTTTGGATTTTCAGGCTAACAAAGATACATGAAATTTCTATCCTTTCTGTAACACTAACCACTTAGCCGGAGCTAAGGAATGCATTATCTAAACAAGGCAATGAGTCTAACAGAGAAGGGGGATGGAATACTCTTCTTAATGTTAGCTTCACACAAGAAAACCAGACACCAGTGACCAGATAAGACTCAGTAATTAATTTTACTTTTTAAATTTCACAAGGTCTCATTGTAAAGTAAAAGGTTAAATTAAGTTTAAACTGTCAGTTTTAGAAATTACGACAGAAATTGCAGACACAAAGACTGAGGCACATGCTTTGAACTGACAAGTAAACTTAAATTGTGGTGGTCAGATAGATAAGCCAAATTATGTCAAAATCGTCATCAGGAAAAGTTAACTCTTTCCTGGATAGGAAAGTTTAGTGAGGCGATACTGCCCTCTATGGACCAAATACATAAATTGCTATATGCAGGGTGACCCCACCTTTAATTTCCTATTGGCTTATCAAGTAATGACGAACAGAAAGTCTGGCCCTTTAAAAATCAGGATCATAGGCTAAGTGAGGGGGAAGCAAGTGAGTCAGAGAAGAGTCAGTCGGAGTTGAAAGAGAAAGTTAGGCTTCCAGATTCGGACATGCAGAAAGATCTATGACAGACAAATACTCCTGGGACTATCTAAAAACATCTGATGAGAATATCTACTTAACTGGTAAATATGCTGGTTTTATTTAATTAATCTAAATTAATTAAAATTGTTCTAATAGCATTATATATAACTGGATAAATCACGGTCAGATTTCGATAATTAGATATCTTAGCTAACTAAAGAATATATAGTTATAAACATTCCATTCTGCAGGTGGAATTAAGAGTAATTATATACAGGGAGTGCAGAATTATTAGGCAAATGAGTATTTTGACCACATCATCCTCTTTATGCATGTTGTCTTACTCCAAGCTGTATAGGCTCGAAAGCCTACTACCAATTAAGCATATTAGGTGATGTGCATCTCTGTAATGAGAAGGGGTGTGGTCTAATGACATCAACACCCTATATCAGGTGTGCATAATTATTAGGCAACTTCCTTTCCTTTGGCAAAATGGGTCAAAAGAAGGACTTGACAGGCTCAGAAAAGTCAAAAATAGTGAGATATCTTGCAGAGGGATGCAGCACTCTTAAAATTGCAAAGCTTCTGAAGCGTGTTCATCGAACAATCAAGCGTTTCATTCAAAATAGTCAACAGGGTCGCAAGAAGCGTGTGGAGAAACCAAGGCGCAAAATAACTGCCCATGAACTGAGAAAAGTCAAGCGTGCAGCTGCCAAGATGCCACTTGCCACCAGTTTGGCCATATTTCAGAGCTGCAACATCACTGGAGTGCCCAAAAGCACAAGGTGTGCAATACTCAGAGACATGGCCAAGGTAAGAAAGGCTGAAAGACGACCACCACTGAACAAGACACACAAGGTTTTATGGACTGATGAAATGAGAGTGAGTCTTGATGGGCCAGATGGATGGGCCCGTGGCTGGATTGGTAAAGGGCAGAAAGCTCCAGTCCGACTCAGACGCCAGCAAGGTGGAGGTGGAGTACTGGTTTGGGCTGGTATCATCAAAGATGAGCTTGTGGGGCCTTTTCGGGTTGAGGATGGAGTCAAGCTCAACTCCCAGTCCTACTGCCAGTTTCTGGAAGACACCTTCTTCAAGCAGTGGTACAGGAAGAAGTCTGCATCCTTCAAGAAAAACATGATTTTCATGCAGGACAATGCTCCATCACACGCGTCCAAGTACTCCACAGCGTGGCTGGCAAGAAAGGGTATAAAAGAAGAAAATCTAATGACATGGCCTCCTTGTTCACCTGATCTGAACCCCATTAAGAACCTGTGGTCCATCATCAAATGTGAGATTTACAAGGAGGGAAAACAGTACACCTCTCTGAACAGTGTCTGGGAGGCTGTGGTTGCTGCTGCACGCAATGTTGATGGTGAACAGATCAAAACACTGACAGAATCCATGGATGGCAGGCTTTTGAGTGTCCTTGCAAAGAAAGGTGGCTATATTGGTCACTGATTTGTTTTTGTTATGTTTTTGAATGTCAGAAATGTATATTTGTGAATGTTGAGATGTTATATTGGTTTCACTGGTAAAAATAAATAATTGAAATGGGTATATATTTGTTTTTTGTTAAGTTGTCTAATAATTATGCACAGTAATAGTCACCTGCACACACAGATATCCCCCTAAAATAGCTATAACTAAAAACAAACTAAAAACTAATTCCAAAAATATTCAGCTTTGATATTAATGAGTTTTTTTGGGTTCATTGAGAACATGGTTGTTGTTCAATAATAAAATTAATCCTCAAAAACACAACTTGCCTAATATTTCTGCACTCCCTGTATTAATGTGATATTATCACATGTTAGCATACCGTTGTTTTTATCCAGGTGTATTGATTTGCTCTCAAATAAGATAAGATATATTTTTAGGCAAATTAAAATTCGGCTTATAGAATCTGGTAGAATTTTCTTATAGGATGGTTCCAGGAAATGATTAATGAGCGGGTTTAAATGTTATGTTAATTAAAATTACATGAGAATAGGTATTATATGCATAGGAGGATCTAACCAGCGTTGAAAGGGTTATTAGTAAACTGCTAGCCAAAGTTTTATGGCCTTTCGCTGTGCTGTGTGAAAGACTTTCTCTGTTAAGCCCCTCATAAATCTTGTCTTGACAATTGGCTTAACCATTGGAATGTGTATTGCCATTGTATTGCATATTCATGTAATACTAAATATTCATTGATTATTATCACGCATGTTACATATTATTATTATTTAAATTGTCACAATAAATTGTATCTATTTTTATAACAAATTGTGATTTTATTTATATGGAATGGAATACATTTCACTTACATGATAATGATCTTTGGGATTTAGAGAATTGAAATAGTGGGCAATTCTCGACTGTTTACTATTATCATCCCATAAATATCCCCACAAATTGCAGGCACGGTGCTGAGATCATTAAAGTTGAAATTATATTCCATATACAATAATATTGGTGTAATTCATGCAATATTAATCTTGATATAGAAGAGTTTTGTATTGAGATTAAATCAGTGTATAAAATATGGCCAGCGACGCATCTGTATCAGACAATGCTGAAATTATTGAAGACCTAAGAAAAAAATGCTCTAGTCCATATTCATAAACATATGAAGAATGATTTAAGTTATGAGGTTTGGTTGAAAGGCATAGAATGGGAAGCTAAAGAAACCATTCTAGGTGATTCAACCATAATAACATATCTTAAAGAAATTGCTGGAAAAAAGAACATAGAAAGGAAAATGGCGTTCATAATACACTCTTGGCCTTTCTTTATGACAGCACTTCTTAAGGCGTTAGATGAAAACAAGGTACTGAATGCCAAATTGGACACGTACAGTGACGATCTGGGCATTCAAAATGGGAAATACCAAGATTTACTTGCTGAGCATGAAACCCGTCAGGCTGATCATGAAAAAGAAATTAAAGCTTTGACGGATAAATATGCACAGGAAATAAGTCAGCTTAAAAGGCAATTGGATGAGTATGAAAAGGAGAGTCAGGAATCAGGCAGTGAGGTTAGTAGCCATCATTGTGTGCCAAAAAGTTGCACAAAAATCCAAGAAAAGACTATCTGTAAATCCCCTCCTTATTATGATTTTCCCACACCAGACCAGGTTTTCATAAAACAGCCTCAAAGAAAAGATATGAGTAATTCAGAGATATCGCCTGTGAAACAGAATTCCCCATCTCCTGGCATTGCCCAAACAATCTTGTCAATCTTGGGCAGAACAGTTTGAAAAATCTGTCTTGGCCAAACTTGAGAGGGAGAGTCCAGTTCAAGGTGATAGGAATGAAAACAGACATGGTTCTGTACACTGGCAGGATTCTGATGCTGATCAGAATTGTGACAGTGAACAAGAAGCTCAGAGTGATGGGAGTGAAAGTGATTGCACTGTCCATTCTGAAGGCCATGTAACTGATATGCCATCTGCACTGTTGTACGGATCTAATTCCTCTTCAGCAGCCGGATCGCATAGACATTTACCCAGACACAGGGAAAGTAAAAGAGATCGTAAATCAACGATGCCTGTTTATGAAACGCCAAAGGTTATTAAATTCCTTAGAGAGACTGTCACACAATTTTCTAGAGGCTCAGGAAACATATCTGAACATCTGGAAAATTATGATAGAACCATGAATTAATTGGGAATAAGAAATGGTTCATTACATGGACCTTTGATTCAATGTGCAGTGTTTATCTAGAAAGTCTTCAAGCTATACAGCTAATGTCCTGGTCCAAGATGAAATATGAAATAATCATGGAATATGGTAAGTATAAAACCATTGCTTCTGCAAAGAAGGCGCTTTATAACTTAAAGTGCTGTCCAGACCAAAGCCCCAGAGAATTTTTAATTATTCTTAAAAATACATATTCCGTGGCCCAAAGAAAACCCAGGTATGAAAGTACAGACTTCAAATATCTGTATTTTCATGCCATGCCGGTAAACATACAAATTAATCTCGCAAGAGATTACGATTGTAAATTACTATTAGAATGGCTAGTCAGTCAGTGCATGAAATTGTATACTATACACCATGCACATGACGAAAATCAGCCAAAGGTTAAGAAACCTGGTGATAAAATGGTGTCAGAGACTAAAATTCAGTTAGGTTTAGAAACCCAACAGAAAAAGAGGACCTATTTCGAGGTTTTGAAAACACCAAAACCTCAGAAACAGGAAAACGCCAGAAGCAATTTTGCAAATTCCTCTCATAATAACTCTGAAAAATCCAATGCCAGTGGGAATAAACACCCCTGGATTAATAAGAACCAAGGCAATTCCCAATGGAGAAGGAATCCTCAGGGAAATAGGACATATGGAAACAGAAACAACCAATCTGCTTCCAGTAACTCCCAACAGTCTCAGCCATCCCAGCCAAATTCTAATGGGCAAAGACAAAACGGCAATGGGGGAAATAATTTGCGTCGTCGGGTTGGTCGATTGACAGACCAGATGGGCAAATTAATGGAGGAAATGACAAAGATTAACCAAGTCTTTGCCAATAATCCTTTTTTAGGGGCAGCTCCAATTGCAGAGCCACCTGTGCAAATGTAGCAGCAACAACAGGTGCCGCAGCAAATATAGCTACTGTGACTAAACAGGCTAGGTTGTCAGTAGATGTAATACCTAACCAGGGCCGGTGCTAGGATTTTTAGTTACACAGGCGAAGATGCATTTTGGCGCCCCCAACCCTCATTTAAAAAAAAAAAAAAAAATGCATCTTCACCTGTGTGTCTTTCCTCCCAAGCCACAGGCACACAGGCATTATTTTTCAGTCACACAGTCAAAGTCATACAGGTACACTGTCATACAAAGACAGAAATAATCATACAGAGACATACAGACACATACAGTCAGAGACATACAAGCAGAGATATACATGCATACAGAGACATGCAGGCATATAAAGACATACATGCATACAGAGGCATACCGTCATACAGACACATACAGAAACATACATACAAAGACATTCAGGCACATACATACAGACATACAGGCATAAAGAAACATACATACAGAGACATACAGGCATGCAGACACATACATACATACAGAGGCATACCGTCATACAGACACATACAGAGGCATACCGTCATACAGACACATACATACATACAAAGACATACAGGCATACAGAGACACACACATACGTACATACAGAGACATAAAGGCATACAGTTACATACATGCATACAGAGACATATATACAGACATTCAGAGACAAACATACATCCAGTTACATACATGCATACAGAGACATACAGAAACATACGTACAAGACATACAGACACATACATACATACAGAGGCATACCGTCATACAGATACATACATACAGACAGGCTTACAGAAAAATACATACTCACACACACACACAAACTCACAGACACATACTCGAACACACACACACTGACAGACACACATACACACACACACACTGACAGACACACACACACTCACTGACAGACACACACACACACACACACACACACACACACTGACAGACACACACACACACACACACTGACAGACACACACACACTGACAGACACACACACACACACACACTCACTGACAGACTGACAGACACACACACACTGACAGACACACACACACACACTGACAGACACACACACACACACACACACTGACAGACAAACACACACACACACTGACAGACAAACACACACACACACTCACTGACAGACACACACACACACTCACTCACACACACACTGACAGACACACACAAACTCACAGACACATACTCGAACACACACACACTGACAGACACACACACTCACACGCACACACACATACACACACAGTAATTAATTATCTAAATTAAATGTAAATTTCCCACCCAGCCTCCCTACCTGGAGTGCTGGCGTGGGTCTTTCATTGGTGGTCCAGTGGGGCTGCTGGGAGGCGTGCGGCTGCAGTTGATTAGGAGGAGGCGGCGAGGGAGCTCTCTGATCTCTCTGACCGGCTCCCTCGCAGGCTGTTTTCTGATGCCGCGGGAGCCGGAATATGACGTCATATTCCGGCTCCCGCGGCATCAGCAAAAGGTGCGCGATGGAGCCGGTCAGAGAGATCAGAGAGCTCCCTCGCCGCCTCCGCCTAATCAACTGCAGCCGCACGCCTCCCAGCAGCTCCGGGGATCCAGGAGGTGACCAGGCAGGAGGGAGCACTTCCCTCCTGCCGGGCACTGGAATTTTGCGCCCCCAGAGCCGGTGCGCCCTAAGGCGGCCGCCTGTGCCGCCTTATGGACGCGCCGACCCTGTACCTAACCCTGTTTCCTTTCCAGGTACTCACAGTCAAATAATCAATAGTTGTGTTAGGAAACCTATTGCCTACCCCGTCACTTCACTTCCGGGTGAAGGAGGCGCAACGTGTTCCTCTGCTTTTTCATTTCAGCCAAAGGCTAAAGTAGCCCCAGCAACCACTAGTTTCCAGGATCCAGACCTGAAAGGGTTAACTGATGAGATGCCGACCACTAGTTTCCGCTTGACAGTTCAAAATATTCCTAAGAAGGATGGGCCTGTGGATAAGACTGAGCATTCCTTAGTACAGGTAGAAACTACGGCTGTGACCGGTAATGTATGGAAAACAAGTAATATGTTGACACATTCTAAATTCTTATGTGAATTAGAAGAACATGAAGGAAGGTACTACATGTCTGTAGAAATACAGGATTCGCTACCCCAACCTTTCAAAGGGTTTATAGATACTGGTTTACAAGCCACTATCTTATCCAATGCCTACTTCCAGCAGGTAATGGACTTAGCAGCGGATAAACCGAAGCTAAGAGATTTCCCCAATGCTCTGTTGAGTGTAGGAGGAAATGCCCTTCATGTTATTGGCACAGGGACTATGTTGAATCTGTCGATCTGGCAGGTCATGCTCAATTCCTTGCCAGAATTGAAAGGGTTAATAATAACTTATTCTTTCCTATTCAAATAAATGACTTAGGAACAGGGCCGGCCTTAGGCATTTTGACGCCCTGTGCGAAAAATCTTCACAGCGCCCCCCCCTCCCCCCCCCGTCATCCATGTATGCTGTAATGTTTGTGTTGTCTGTGTATGTGATAGTAGGTGTGATGACTGTGTGTGATATGTATGCTATGTGTGATATTTGTAATGGGTGTATTAACAGTGTGTGATATGCGTGTATTGGTTGTATGTGACACACACACACACACACACAGAGTCAGACGGCCATACACACACACACAGGAAGACATCCACACACACACATAGGCAGACAGTCATACACACACACACACACACACACACACACACAAAGGCAGACAGTCAGTCATACACACAGACACAGACAGTAATACACACAGACACACACAGAGGCAGACAGTAATACACACAGACACACACAGTCATACACACAGACACACACAGTCATACACACACACACACACGCAGACAGTCATACACACAAACACGCAGACAGCCATACACACAGAGGCAGACAGCCATACACACAGAGGCAGTCATACACACAATCACACACACAGAGGCAGACAGTCATACACACAGACACACACACAGAGGCAGACAGTAATACACACAGACACACAGTGGCAGACAGTCATATACACACACAGACACACAGTGGCAGACAGTCATATACACACACACACACACACACAGGCAGACAGTCACACACACACACACAGGCAGACAGTCACACACACACACACAGGCAGACAGTCACACACACACAGGCAGACAGTCACACACACACACACAGGCAGACAGTCACACACACACACAGGCAGACAGTCACACACACACACACACACACACACAGGCAGACAGTCTCACACACACACAGACACACACAGGCAGACAGTCAGTCATACACACAGACAGACAGTAATACACACAGACACACACAGAGGCAGACAGTAATACAGACACACACACACAGAGGCAGACAGTCATACACACAGACACACACAGAGGCAGACAGTCACACACACACACACACACACAGACACACACAGGCAGACAGTCATACACAGACACACACACACAGGCAGACAGTCATACACACAGACACACACAGGCAGACAGTCATACACACACAGACAGTAATAAACACAGGCAGAGAGTCACACTCACCTGACAATCACAGTTACCTGTGGAGTTCATTGTGGAGGCAGTGCAGCTCCTGGTGACTGTTTGGTGGGGAAGCAGGGACTCCTTCCTGCTTCCCCTGCAGCAGTTTTCCGGTGCTTTTAGCTCCGCCCCCGCCGCACGGTAAGCTCCGCCCCCGCTGCAAATTTAAAAAAAAAAAAAAGATTTTTTTTTTTTTTTTTTTTAATCCACGGCGCCCCCTGCTCCATGGCGCCCTGTGCGGCCGCACAGCTCGCACACCCCTAAGGCCGGCCCTGCTTAGGAAGAAATAGGAATGCTAAGCTGGACTTACAGAGTGAGAACAGCTATATTAGCAGAAGTCTGTTAAAGCAGATCGCTATTCCTAAAGTGATCAGGTATGCTTCCCCACATGACAGGTGGATCCAGAACCTGGATTGCGAATCAGAGAGTCACAATGTGATAGCAAAATGTTTACTATCTATTTCCTTCGGAAATAAGACAATTAAACATTTATTCCTAGTGATAGACTAACCTCGCTATCAGGTTTACGTTGGCAATGATGTCACACATCGCTTTGCCATACACCTTGACCTGATTAATTCCAACTTGTGGACAAGGTTAAAAGGTAATCCTTGTGGATGTTGTAACGGACCGTTTCAGCATATGAGGGGTTAAAATCCGTTTAGGCGATAATCCCCTTTTCTCAGAAAGGCACAGCTACTGCAGAACATCAAAACTCACGAATTGGATATAGGTGAATGCATCAAACTCCCGAACTGCATACCAGGGAATAAGATAGCACTCCAAGCTGGAACCTCACGAATAGCTGCTAGCAGACGAATAGGAAAAGCAGACATCAGCTTACACTCCTAGCAATCAATCTCCAACAGCATACAGTGAATCCCCCCAAGAACGAGACAAGGCTCCGTGTTGAGGGTCAAGCAGTGGTCTGAGGTGCTGGGGCACCCAGCCCGGTTTTTATTACATGAGTACACATACAGGCCACACCCAGGGGGAGGCATAAAATAACCAATGACATAGATGTTACATCCCACACATCCCCTCCCCTTAGTGTGACACATAATTCCATTATGCATACAGTTCAAAATATACTTTTACACAACTTTCATAACTTTAAAACCATACATCACATTCACATAAAAATACATATCCTCAATCAATCCATTCAGGGGAACAACATATTAAAAAATGGCATGAATCAGACCAGGGGTTCAAAAGTTAGTAAAAGTATCTTTTGTTCCCCCTGGCTGGCAGAAAAAACATCCCCACAATGCATCCTGGTTTCCTCCCTTCTGCCCTGGAGATAATTGGAGAAGTAATCCAATTATCCAGGACTAGAGGCAGACTCCATTAACCACATGGTTGCAAAACGACATAAAACACTTTAAAATACATAAAGTCACATTTTACACATAACACACAGACATTTCACATATCCCCAGATAGCTCAGAGAAGTTGGTCCATGTCCAGGTGCCTCACCACGGCTGTGTAGGGGACTGGTAGGCTGCCTTGGTGGGTTGCTGAGTGGGCAGAGACCAGCGGTACTCTGTCCTGGTGCCAGCACTACCACCGGAGTAGTCTGGTTGGAGCCTGGTTGCTGGAGACGGACTGTCTCCCCCTTGGATACACAGCTCTGTCGTGGGGGGTAGGACCGACCGTCCCTACCCCCTGTGTGGTGAGTGCAGAGACCACGGTCCCATCTGCACCGGTGGGGGGTTTACAGTCTCCCCCTGGTACATTAAGCTGCCGCTGGGGAGAGGGGGTAACAGGCTCCTCTCCCACTAGAACATTCTGCCGCTGGGGAAAGGAGACTGGGCTCTCTATTCCCTGCACATTACGGATCCGCTGCTGGGGAGAGGTGGTAGCAAGCTCCTCTCCCATACATACTTCCATCATCTGTGGATGGAGACCGACTGTCTCTTCTCCCAATACAGTGTCCTGCTGCTGGGGAAAGGAGACTGGGCTCTCTATTCCTTGCTGGACCCTCTGCCACTGGGGAAAGGTGACTGGGCTCTCTATTCCCTGCACATCAATGATCCGCCGCTGGGGAGAGGTGGTAGCAAGCTCCTCTCCCATAAATACTTCCATCATCTGTGGAGGGAGACCGACTGTCTCTCCTCCCAATACAGTGTCCTGCTGCTGGGGAAAGGAAACTGGGCTCTCTATTCCTTGCTGGACACTCTGCCGCTGGGGAAAGGAGACTGGGCTCTCTATTCCCTGCACATAAATGATCCGCTGCTGGGGAGAGGTGGTAGCAAGCTCCTCTCCCATACATACTTCCATCATCTGTGGAGGGAGACCGACTGTCTCTTCTCCCAATACAGTGTCCTGCTGCTGGGGAAAGGAAACTGGGCTCTCTATTCCCTGCTGGACATTCTGCCGCTGGGGAAAGGAGACTGGGCTCTCTCTTCCCAAAAAATCACGCTGCTGCTGGGGGGTAGGACCAACTACCTCTGCCCCCTGTAACTCAGCCTGCCGCTGGGGAATGGAGACTGTGCTCCCAATTCCCTGCAATTCACACTGCCGCTGGGGAATGGAGACTGGGCTCCCAATTCCCCAAAAATCACGCTGCTGCTGGGGGGTAGGACCAACTACCTCTGCCCCCTGCAACTCAGCCTGCCGCTGGGGAGGGAGGACGCTGCTCTCCTCTCCCTGCACTTCACACTGCCTTCCCGGCATATCACTCTGCTGCTGGGGGGTAGGACCAACTACCTCTGCCCCCTGTAACTCAGCCTGCCGCTGGGGAATGGAGACTGGGCTCCCAATTCCCTGCAGGACCGGTGGAGAGACCTCGGTCCCATCTCTACCGGACACCTGGGGTTCTTCCCAGTAAATCTCCACAATATCTTCCCAGCGGAATGGGTCTGGATCTGGGTCTGTCACTTTCCTGTCCTGCTGAGCCCTCCCAATGGAGTGGAAGAGATCTCGGTAGTCCTGCTCCAGTTCCCACTCCATGTTTGCTAGGTGAGCCAGGTCTTGCTCTACCTCATGGGGGTCATCCCACTCATGCCTAGCCTCCCTCTCATAGAAAATATCCTGAAGTCTGGTTTGCGCAGGGCTCCCGAAGCCAGGCTCTGCAAAGGACTCCCATAACAAGCCAGGACCATCAAACTCCTCTCCCTCTGGCTTGTCATGTTCGGCTGTCCAGGGTATATACTGTGCCATATACCACCAGAGCGCCTGGTAGGCATCCTCCAGCCACAGCTCCTGCCATACCCGGTGCTCGAGCTCCTTTACCCATTGCTCCAGAGGCTGCTCTCCCAGGAAGGGCATCCGCAGTGCCAGTCGTGTCTGCCATCGCTGCTCTTCACTGGGGAGACTCTTGCCCCGCTGGTACTGTACGTTATCCAGGGCCTGGTACCAGATGCCTTTCCTTATTGCATCCCGGTCATCTATGTCACCCTCCTCGTACTCCACTGCTGGTTCCATCCTGGTGCTGTCAGGGTCGCTGTACTCAGACATGCGTTGCCCTCAAATTGTAAATCCAAAGAAATGGTGTTCTGTAGCTGTCCTTCTGGCTGTAGGAACGATCCCGCCGCTTTCCACCAATTGTAACGGATCGCCTGGCACCCCGACCGAGTACCCTCCGTTGATGGATGCTCCTAGCGCTTCCAGAGGACTCCAAGCACTCCACCAGACACCATAAGCACCGCAGACTGCAGCTATCTCCCTTCAGAATGAAGCAGGAACAAGCTCTTAAAAGAGCTAAGTGATTAAGCTCAGGGGAATATGCAGAGCATAGCAATCCCCAGTGTGATACAGCAATTCCCTCCAATAACGAGACAAGGCTACGTTTTGAAGGGTCAAGAAGAACTGAGGACTGGGACACCCAGCCTGCTTTTTATTACAAAAAGGTACACACAGGACACTCCCAGGGGGAGGATGAAATTAACCAATCACATACATGGTACCACCCCCACGTCCCCTCCCCTTAGTGTGACACATAATCCCATTATGCATACAGTTCAAAATATACTTTTACACAACTTTCATAACTTTAAAACCATACATCACATTCACATAAAAATACATATCCTCAATCAATCCATTCAGGGGAACAACATATTAAAAAATGGCATGAATCAGACCAGGGGTTCAAAAGTTAGTAAAAGTATCTTTTGTTCCCCCTGGCTGGCAGAAAAAACATCCCCACAATGCATCCTGGTTTCCTCCCTTCTGCCCTGGAGATAATTGGAGAAGTAATCCAATTATCCAGGACTAGAGGCAGACTTCATTAACCACATGGTTGCAAAACGACATAAAACACTTTAAAATACATAAAGTCACATTTTACACATAACACACAGACATTTCACATATCCCCAGATAGCTCAGGTCTGAGTGCACATTATTAGGTGAATGGCACTCAGACCAACCGAATACAGTTTAATCGCCATAGAGCCAAAGTCTTTAATCACACGAATAGGCTCCATGGCATAGCTATCTGGGTTACCACAGCTCACACAGGGCAAGTACCAAATGACCCCACTGTATTTAAAGGGCCAGAATGAGTGACATACACTCTGGTATGGCCGAATACTGTTTTTTTTTTTTTTTTTCAATCTTTGTTTTTATTGAGGCAAATGATGGATCGTTACAGAAAGAGAAACAAGGGGTTAATGCATGAAAAATACAAGTTATGCATAACTGGTTTATACAAGGACTGCATGTACTCCCGAGATTAACGGACTCTTTTTTTTTTTTTTCTTGTCAATTGAGAGTCTCAACAATAGTGTTATATAGGCTAAACAAGCTGAAGCAGGCTAAACAGCACATGAGTGATTATTAGCTTAGATTTCAATTATATAATATGTAATAGGAACAGGCTGGATCATATAACGCAGTATACCATCGGCTTAAAGTGTATTATTAAGCTGCAAACAGGCTAGGTCTATTCGTCGGTCTGGTAATAGCATGAGATAAACAGGCTCACAGAGCTAGGTACTAACACAGGTTAGTGCAATGCGGTAAGTTTATAGTAGCGATATGTGCAGGGCCCAGAGGCAACCCAAACACCCATCACCGAGCACATAAAAAAACAAAAAAGCAAAAAAAAACAAACAAACAAACATATATCTTAACGGATAACTACAGAGGTATCTAGCTTGAGTCTGATAATGCTAAGCTGTTACGGGTGGGTAGGCTAATTAAGCAATACGTTGTAAAAACAAATAATAACATTAATAGCAGTCCTATCATTCGCCTGTCACATGAAGGTCTAGGCATGAGATATTAAGACTAAAGTATTGGCGGGGCATAGTCCTCAGTGGCTGCATAGATGTGGTAGCTGGTCAGCGGTCCAGGTCGCCGTGCGGCAGCGGGAGTTAGTGAGTGTCAGCCTACACCCGTGGTCGGCTCTGGCAGGGCACATACCAAAAAGTCCCATGGGGCCTTGGCGTCATCGATCATGGTTGCTGCTCTCCGGTGATCAGCCGTGTTGTGAAAGGGAAGATGTGCGCCTGGTTGGACGTCGGCTCTTGGAGCAAGTGAGTATCTCGTGTGGGAGGCCGACTCAGCAGCCTCGTTCTCTCGGGTGCTGGGGTCTGGATGTTCGCCCATGCGACATGGAGCCGCTTTGCGGGTTTCAGATGTCCCTGGTCGTGAAGTGGTTCTGGCCTGGAGGGTGATCCCCCTCTGGTGTACGAGCATGTGGGAGCTGGCGCCCGGGAGATGTGTTGATTTGATCCGCCGTTTGGGCGCTTGGCATAGCCACCGTCGGGTGGCTGTCCTGGGAGCCGCTGGCGGGTGTCTGTTTAAGTGGTGGCGGATCGTAGGGCGTATCCACGCCGCTGCTTGTGTCAACACCATCTTGAAGGTCTGGCCTTTAGTGTGGAGTGCCGACCAGAGTCTCGCGCCAAGCCGGTCGAAGAAATCCAGAGTGTTTATAGGCGGTTGGATGCGGGTTCTCCCCTTCGCGGGCCGCATCTGAGCCGCCATCTTGGGTGGACCCATGCGTTGCTGCCTGTCTGCTGATTTTGTCGCTTGGTTGGGGGTGACCGTCCCCAGCGAGGACCGGGATAACCCCCGCCGGTCCATGGGGGTGGGGGGTAACAGGGCTGTGTGTGTGCCTCGTGTGGGAGCGGGTCCCTTGCCGGGTGATCGGCCGCCTCCCCCGTGCTGCAGGCTCCGCTCCGTTTTAGGCCGCATGGCCGGTTCAGGCTTTACCAGGTCGGAACGGTGCCGGACTGGTATCGCTTTGATCCCTGCGAGGTGCTGCATCTTGCTCCAAGCATCTAAAGTTGCTAGCCCCTGTGGTTTGGGCAGGATTAGTGGATTCGTTTCTGCTGGTGCTGTAGGATTCAGGATGCACGTCCGGCCATCTTGGCAGTCAGGCCCCGCCCCCCCGAATACTGTTTTTAAAGGGCCCAATCTCCCAGGGCCATAGTCCAAAGGCAGCAGGCGGGCAACCAGGCTCCTCCAATACAATGTGGCGAGATTGGTTCCGTCACAGATGCCTTCACGAGGAAACCACCTTGAAATCAAGTAACTTTCTTTTACCCCTACAGGTCAAGGACGGTCAGAGATTAGAAAACTCTGATGCCCAACAGGATACAACAATTAGGGATGGTGGTTACGCATACACCAATGGTAAGTATTGGTAAGACTCCCACCTATATAATGGTCAACAATGTTACACCCAATAGTGTTACTTTACCAAAAGGAACATTATTAGGTCTAGCATTGGATTCTGAATACTATACATTTGGTTTCCAAAACCAAATTATAGGCCTCATCCCTGAAGAATACTTAACTGAGGACGAAATTGTCGATCAAATATTCCATTCCTCCCCAGAAGAATTATTCACTATCCTATCTGTATATCCCTTCAACGTCGAAGAAGGCTTGTGTAAAATCGAAGAAGCATCAATCACCTTCGATCATCTGCTCAATGAGCAGGAATCACAAGAGTATCACGACCAAAGAGAAAAGGTAAGTCAACACCGAACTGACCTAACTTCTAGGCTTGAAGAAGCTTATGAGATAGGCCAGCCTGAAATCTTTCCAGGATTTCAGGAAAGGCGACGGTTGCTCCAACGATGCTGAGCGGCAACAGCTAAAGGAAATCCTAATGGAATTCCAAGATATTTTTGCCAAAGATTCCTACGACTGTGGGTTAACTAACCTCCACGTAGCCACAGAATACAAACTGATCCAAATTTACCACCTGTATTTATCAAACATTATAGACTCCCATTAGCGTCATATGATGGTCTACAAGACATCGTTCAGAATTTAAAGGAAAGGGGCATTATACGTCCGGTGCACAGTTCGTATAATAATCCGATCTTGGGGATTCTGAAACCTAGTGGACAATGGCCTTTATGCGCTGACTTACGACAGCTAAATAAACGCGTCTATATGTCTGGTTGGCCAATGCCATACATAGACCAATGTTTGGTACAAATGCAGGGATCCAAAATATTCACTGCCATTGACTGTGTGCAGGGATATTGGACTGTACCAGTCCATAATGAAGACCAATACAAATTGGCCTTGACATTTGGAAAGCAGCAGTATACCTGGACCCGTATGCCCTTCGGTTACATAAACTCTGGTCATGAATTCGCTGTGTTCATGCATAAAGCTATGCCTGATGCACTCGAGAGAGGAACGTTATCATACGTCGACGATGTCTTGCTGAAAAGTCTTGCTGACTTCCTTTGATAAGCATATCATAGAGATCAGACATGCTCTCACTCAGTTAAGAGAGGCAGGGATTAAACTGACTTTACAAAAGGCGCAATGGTGTTGCACCCATGTCAATTTCCACGGACATGAGGTAACTTCTGAAGGATTAAATCCCCAGAGGAAGAAGGTTGAAGCTGTAATTAAGACTAATACACCTTCAAACATCAGGGAATTAAGATCATTCCTTGGTATGACTAACTACTCCCGTAAGTTTATAGATAACTATGCAGAAATAACGAAACCACTCTTACACCTGCTTAAAAAGGAAACTACCTGGAACTGGGGGGAGCCTTAGGACCAAGCGGTAAGTGAACTGAGGAGGAAGCTCACTCAGGCACCCTGTTTAGCATACCCAGAGGGGGGTAAACCCTTCTATCTGGAGACAGGATATACCAATTTAAGCATCAGTGCTGTTCTGTATCAGAAGCAGGACAGTTTAAACAAAGTTATTGCATATGCTAGCAAGACTTTGTCACCTGTTGAAGTTAAATTCAACACGTGTGAGAAGGCGTTATTGTCGACTGTCTCGGCACTACAAAATTTTCGTAGCTATATCCAAGGTGAGAAAATAATTGTAGAAACAGCTCACCAACCTCTACAGTATCTGCAGAGTGAAAGAATTAGAGACGGTAATCTCTCTAACAGTCGGATTACTGCATGGACTCTATCCTTACAGGGATGGCCATAAGAAGTCCGTTATAAACACAATAAGAGAAGCCCAGTTGCCCAAGGTTTAGCAGAATTACATGACTGTACTGCTCCATTTCTGGATAATAATGACACCGGAGATGACTTCCTAGAAGAGCAATTGCTATCCCCTTATTGTCAGGGTATTTATATCGGCAGACATTTTGTGCTATGATAGAAATACAAAGTGTATACTCTGAAGTCATTGTTGAACAGACAAGACTCCATTTTGTTAGTTTCAAGCTAACAAAGAGACACAGAATTTCTATCTTTTCTCTAAAACTGACCGCTTTGCCCGAGCTGAATGGAATGTCTTGTATAAACAAACCAAGTGATAACAGACTGTCTAGGTACTAATGGAATATAATAAATTCTAAAAACCCAGACCTAGGTGACAGAGGATTAAATAATTAAATTTTACTTTCGATATTGTACAACGTCCCATTATAGTTTAAGGTGAAACTTAGTTCACAAACTATCAATTTTAGGAATTATAGCACAAAATGGAGGCGCATAGTCTGAAGAAAACTCAAGAAAACTGTGTGATCTGACAGAAGATTTGAGTTAGGGCAAACATAGAGATAGCGTAAATTACGTCAAAAATAGCCACCAGGAAAAGTTAACTCTTTCCTGGATAGGTATGTGTAGTGGAACAAGGCTGCCATCTTGAGTTCAAATAATAAATTTATGATTAGAAGATAACCACGCCTACAGTGTTTTGATTGGTCATAAACCACTGACGTACTGAGCAAAATTTCCCTTTAAAAAGTAAGACAAAGGAAAGTTTGGGAAGTCAGATTGAGAGTCAGATTGGGATGCAGATTCCAATTCGGAGAGATGCAGAGAGCAGGCTCAGAGAAAGAGACCCGTGACACTTAGCTACCTGGGAATATCTGATGAGAAAATATCTACATAACTGGTAAATATACAGGCATTTAATTAATTAATTTAAATTAATTAAAATTAATAGCATGATATATGACTGGATAAATCATGATTAGATTTCATATTTAGAAATCTTAATTATTAAAGAATATATATGGTTATAGCATCCCATCTGCAGCTGGGATTAATATAGCCATTAATGTATTTGTGTGATTAATATCACGTTAGCATATCATGACCATTTATCCAGCTGTATTGATTGGCTCTAAAATAAGATAAAATATCTATTTAGACAAATTAATTAAAATATCAGCTAATATAACATAGTAGATTTCTCTCATTGGATAAAATCAAGGAAATGGTTGATGACTGGTTAAATGTTATTTTAATTAAAATCACACAAGAGTAGATCTTAACTACTTAGGAGGTCTAGCCAGCATTGCAAGGGTTATTTCTAAACTGTCAGCTGAGAGTTTCTTTTTACGATCTTACACTGCACGCTGTAGCTCTGTGTGTGAAACATCACATTCCTTCTCTGTGAAGCCTATCATAAATCAATCTTGACACCTAATGCTTTAGATTCTAAACTACGTCTTAGCCATTAGGAAATGTTTGTTTTAAATTACCATATTGTATTGCATATTGTTATACTCGAATTCCATTGATTATTATCATGCATGTTACTTAATATTATATTTTAAAATGTCACAATAAAATATCTATTTTTATAACAAATCTGTGACTTAATTATATGGTTTACATTTTCACTTATAACGATAACGATTAGGGATCTGAGAATTGAAAATCGTGGGCAATTTCTCATCTGTTTACTATTATTATCCCATAAATATTCCCACATTATAAAGTTTATGACGAGGAATACTGTCGACCACTACCGTGGGTATACATTGATGGTTGTTCATATCACCACACCGCTGGTGCTGAACGGAAGTTAGTTGCAGGTATCGGGATCGCTTGGATAGGTGATTATCCCAATGTATCTATAGTATACAATATTGGTCCCAAAAGCAGTCAGATAGCCGAACTCTGTGCAGTATATAAGACCATCCAAATGGCAATAGAATATGGTATCACAGAATTTGTTATCATAACTGATTCCAACTATGTTCGCAACAGTTTCGTCGAATATCTGCCTAGCTGGAAACGTAACCAAATGCTGAAAAGCAATAACAAACCTGTTAAACATGGGAAATTGTTTTGTAAAATCGATGAGTTTGTTAAGGAACATGGTTTAACCATATATTGGAAGAAAACCAAAGGCCATTCTAAAATAGAAGGTATTGACAAGGATGGTAATGACTTAGCCGATTCTCTGGCAAAACAAGTAGTGATGTCCCGAACGGTTCGCTGGCGACTAGTTCCCGGCGAACATCGCATGTTCGCGTTCGCTGCAGATGGCGAACATATGCGATGTTCGGTCCGCCCCCTATTCGTCATCATTGAGTAAACTTTGACCCTGTACCTCACAGTCAGCAGACACATTCCAGCCAATCAGCAGCAGACCCTCCCTCCCAGACCCTTCCACTAGTGATGTACCGAACTGTTCGCTGGCGAATAGTTCCCGGCGAACATAGAGTGTTCGCGTTCGCCACGGCGGGCGAACACATGCGTGGTTCGATCCGCCCCCTATTCGTCATCATTGAGCAAACTTTGACCCTGTGCCTCACGGTCAGCAGACACATTCCAGCCAATTAGCAGCAGGCCCTCCCTTCCAGACCCTCCCACCTCCTGTACAGCATCCATTTTATATTCATTCTGAAGCTGCATTCTTAGATAGAGGAGGGAAAGTGTAGCTGCTGCTCATTAGATAGGAAAATTGATAGCTAGGCTAGGATATTCAGTGTCCACTACAGTCCTGAAGGACTCATCTGATCTCTGCTCTAAGAACAGCACCCCAAAAAGCCCTTTTTAGGGCTAGAACATCAGTCTGCTTTTTTTCCTGTGTAATCTAATTGCAGTTGCCTGTGTGCCAGCTTCTGTGTCAGGCTCACAGTGGATACTGTGCCCACTTGCCCAGTGCCACCACTCATATCTGGTGTCACAATAGCTTAAGCTTGACATTTAAAAACAACATTTTTTTTTTACTGTAATAGATTGAATAGCAGTTAGTTGTCTGCCAGCTTCTGTGTCAGGCTCACAGTGGATACTGTGACCACTTGTCCAGTGCCACCACTCATATCTGGTGTCACAATAGCTTAAGCTTGACATTTAAAAACAAAAACCTTTTTTCACTGTTATAGATTGAATAGCAGTTAGTTGTCTTCAAGCGGGTGTCAGGCCTTCAGCGTGTACTCTGCCAACCTCAGCAAGTGCACTTTGCCACTCATATCTGGTGTGACTATAGCGTGCCTTTAAAAACAAAAAAAGTTTTTCACTGTAAGCTAATAGCAGTTAGTTGTCTGCAAGTGTCTGGGTGTCAAGCCTTCAGCATGTCCTCTGCCAACCTCAGCAAGTGCACTTTGCCACTCATATCTGGTGTCTCTATAGCGTGCCTTTACAAAGAAAAAAAGTTTTTCACTGTAAGCTAATAGCAGTTAGTTGTCTGCAAGCGTCTGGGTGTCAGGCCTTCAGCGTGTACTCTGCCAACCTCTGCAAGTGTACTTTGCCACTCATATCTTGTGTCTCTATAACATGCCTTTACAAAGAAAAAGCTTTTTTCACTGTTATAGATTGAATAGCAGTTAGTTGTTGTTACAAATCGCTATTTGTAACTGGCCCTTTAAATGAGAAAGTGCCCTGCTTCCCTGGATTGTGGAGAAGCATGTTTGCCAGCCTCCTGCCTCATGACTATGGCCCCTGGAAGATTGTGCCCCTGAAAACTTATTAACATTTATTGGGTGTGCATGGCCCTTTAAGAACCGTCTGGGGACATATTGTGACTTTGCTGAACAATGCCCCTTTAAGACTATGTCCCCAGACCGGTAAAATAACTTGCCCCTGGCTTTCTCCCACTTGGTTCAGTAAATAGGGCTTACTGAACCAAGTACCACACAGGCAGACCACCCAGAAGTTAAAGTGTGCAGGCAATTTACCTCCCAGGCTGTGAGGTTACTGCCGGTCAATTGCACGTGGCGGCGGCCATCTTGGTTTCCTCGAATGTGGTCAGCGGTGTATGCTAAAGATTCTGTGGAACTAAAATCGGCTACACATTCTGCCGAACACCGCTGACCCTTACCTTCTCCCATACTGAACTTGCAGCTCCAGAGACTAAGTCCCGTTCGAAATGGGACTTAGTCGTTTTTTCGCATGAAATTGACCGACCGCACAGGCCAAATCTATGGAACTGTTTTGGGCAGGAAATTGTGCTTGCGGTCGGTCATAAAGGACTTCCAGCTAACTTTTGATCCACTGGGGGGATTTGGCTGATTTTTGGAAGTGTTTATGTTTGATGTATGCTGAGTCTGAATATGTAACTTTTATTGAAATTGAATGTATGGTTTTAAAGTTACAGTGTGTGTGTAAAAACTGTATTTTTACTGTATGTAATAATTGGTTTAACTGTTTATCTGAGGGGAGGGAACCTGTGGGCTGTACTATGCATGTGATTGGTTAATTTCATCCTCCCCCTGGGAGTGTCCTGTATGTGGATTATTGTAATAAAAAGCAGGCTGGGTGTTCCAGTCCTCAGACCTCTTCTGACCCTCAATACGTAGCCGTGTCTCGTTATTGGAGGGAACTGCTATATCACACTGGGGATTGCTATGCCCTGCATATTCCCCTGAGCTCTTAATCACTTAGCTCTTTTAAGAGCTTGTTCCAGATACGCTCTCCAGGAGGAGAGATCTTCCCCACACGTTCCTGAATGCTGAAGGTTCATTCCAGGGTGGACGGAAGACGGCGCGGCTCCAGTTAAGCTACGGCGGTTGTGGAGCCTGCGGTGGTTGTGGTGTCGTCTGCAGTGCTTGGAGTCCTCTGAGAGCGCTAGGAGCATCCATCAACGGAGGGTACTCGGTCGGGGTACACGGAGCTCCGTTACATTGGTGGCAGCGGTGGGATGGCGTCCTAGTGCGAGGAGAAGCAGCTCAGAGACACTGGTAACGTTTGGAGTTACAATTGAGGGCAACGCTAGCCATTGGGCAGCGCCCCTGGCTACAACAGGATGGCTTCCCTAGTGCGAGGAACAGCATCCTGGGAACACCCAGCAAAACTGGACTATTGGTATAGTCACGTACAGTTTGACGCTATGCTGAAGCGGCGGTTGGCTGTCTACGGGCCCCTCCTAACAGAGGAAATGGTACCAAGAGTGAGGAGAGAACTGGCGGAGTATCTGCAGATGGAAGCAGAATATCGGGCAGTGAGGGCAAAGTATTCCGTCCCTGCGCCCCAACAACAGCGTGAGTTACAGGGGGCCGAAGGGGCCGTCCTTCCCCCCCAGCAGCCGTGTGTCCTACAGAGAGCAGAGACAGTTGGTCCCTCTCTACAGCAACAGGACCATGGTAAGGGAGTGGAGACAGGCGGTCTCCCTCTCCAGCGGCAGTGTGTACCCCAGGGGGCCGAAGGTGCCGTCCTTCCCCCCCAGCAGCAGTGTGTCCTACAGAGAGCAGAGACAGTTGGTCCCCCTCTACAGCAACAGGACCATGGTAAGGGAGTGGAGACAGGCGGTCTCCCTCTCCAGCGGCAGTGTGTACCCCAGGGGGCCGAAGGTGCCGTCCTTCCCCCCCAGCAGCAGTGTGTCCTACAGAGAGCAGAGACAGTTGGTCCCTCTCTACAGCAACAGGACAATGGTAAGGGAGTGGAGACAGGCGGTCTCCCTCTCCAGCGGCAGCCTGTGTTTCCGGGAAAGGAGCACAGCACCCCCTCTCCCCAGCGGCAGCTTCCCTTAACAAGGGGAGACACCAATCCTCCAGACGGCGCAGATGGGACCGTGGTCTCTGTGCCTGACCTACAGGGATGCTGGACAGCCTTTCCAGATCCCCAACTACCCTCACCGGGACACCCAGAGGAGGGGGTAAGTACAAATTCCCCTCCCCCGCTAACTCCTAGCGTGGCACCAGGGTTAACAGAGGCGATGTTAACCCCTACTGACGTCCATGTTCCCTTGGCTACTGAGCCGGACTATGGTCTCAGTACCCCAGCAGACGAGCTGGCAGCTGGGCAGAGTGCAGTCGGCCTCTGCCCTACCTTTGTCCCTGATCCAGAGCCTGATGTCCTGCAGGCTACCCCAGTGGAAGAGCTGGCATCTGGGCAGAGTGCAGTCGGCCTCTGCCCTACCTTTGTCCCTGGTCCAGAGCCTGATGTCCTGCAGGCTACCCCAGCAGAAGAGCTGGCATCTGGGCAGAGTGCAGTCGGCCTCTGCCCTACCTTTGTCCCTGGTCCAGAGCCTGATGTCCTGCAGGCTACCCCAGCAGAAGAGCTAGCATCAGGGCAGAGCGCCGCTGGCCTCTGCCCTCCCACAAGTCCCCACAGCATGTTACCACATCACCACAGCAAAATACCCAGGTGCAGTAATTGTGTCTTGTGGGTGGGTCACCCTTGTACCTGTTTGTTGTGGGTGGGCTACTCTGGCATTTGGTTATTGTGGGTTGGTGGATCGACTAACGGAGGCACTGACCGACAGAAGGTCAGGTGCCTGGTTAGTCTTCCCCCCAAAGGGGAGATGTGTTACAAATCGCTATTTGTAACTGGCCCTTTAAATTAGAAAGTGCCCTGCTTCCCTGGATTGTGGAGAAGCATGTTTGCCAGCCTCCTGCCTCATGACTATGGCCCCTGGAAGATTGTGCCCCTGAAAACTTATTAACATTTATTGGGTGTGTATGGCCCTTTAAGAACCGTCTGGGGACATATTGTGACTTTGCTGAACAATGCCCCTTTAAGACTATGTCCCCAGACCGGTAAAATAACTTGCCCCTGGCTTTCTCCCACTTGGTTCAGTAAATAGGGCTTACTGAACCAAGTACCACACAGGCAGACCACCCAGAAGTTAAAGTGTGCAGGCAATTTACCTCCCAGGCTGTGAGGTTACTGCCGGTCAATTGCACGTGGCGGCGGCCATCTTGGTTTCCTCGAATGCGGTCAGCGGTGTATGCTAAAGATTCTGTGGAACTAAAATCGGCTACACATTCTGCCGAACACCGCTGACCCTTACCTTCTCCCATACTGAACTTGCAGCTCCAGAGACTAAGTCCCGTTCGAAATGGGACTTAGTCGTTTTTTCGCATGAAATTGACCGACCGCACAGGCCAAATCTATGGAACTGTTTTGGGCAGGAAATTGTGCTTGCGGTCGGTCATAAAGGACTTCCAGCTAACTTTTGATCCACTGGGGGGATTTGGCTGATTTTTGGAAGTGTTTATGTTTGATGTATGCTGAGTCTGAATATGTAACTTTTATTGAAATTGAATGTATGGTTTTAAAGTTACAGTGTGTGTGTAAAAACTGTATTTTTACTGTATGTAATAATTGGTTTAACTGTTTATCTGAGGGGAGGGAACCTGTGGGCTGTACTATGCATGTGATTGGTTAATTTCATCCTCCCCCTGGGAGTGTCCTGTATGTGGATTATTGTAATAAAAAGCAGGCTGGGTGTTCCAGTCCTCAGACCTCTTCTGACCCTCAATACGTAGCCGTGTCTCGTTATTGGAGGGAACTGCTATATCACACTGGGGATTGCTATGCCCTGCATATTCCCCTGAGCTCTTAATCACTTAGCTCTTTTAAGAGCTTGTTCCAGATACGCTCTCCAGGAGGAGAGATCTTCCCCACACGTTCCTGAATGCTGAAGGTTCATTCCAGGGTGGACGGAAGACGGCGCGGCTCCAGTTAAGCTACGGCGGTTGTGGAGCCTGCGGTGGTTGTGGTGTCGTCTGCAGTGCTTGGAGTCCTCTGAGAGCGCTAGGAGCATCCATCAACGGAGGGTACTCGGTCGGGGTACACGGAGCTCCGTTACAGTTGTCTTCAAGCGGGTGTGTCAGGCCTACAGCGTGTACTCTGCCAACCTCTACCACTGCACAGTGCCACTCATATCTGGTCTCACAGTAGCTTGCACGCATAGTAATAATCCAAAAAAAAAGTGACAGGCAGAGGCAGGCATCGTGGTCGTGATGCTGTGATTCCCTTTGGCCCTAGAATAATGCCCAGTTTTCAGAGGCCACGTACCCTGAACTTGAAAAGTTCTGAGGACATAGTTGACTGGCTAACACAGGACACCCAATCTTCTACAGCTTCCGCTCGGAACCTTGACGCACCATCCTCCTCCATCTTAGCTTCAGGCACCTCTCAAGATACCACTCACCCGCCTGCCGCCACCACCAAAACTAGCACCACAGCCGCTTCACTTGCTATGTCAGAGGAGTTATTCACACATCCGTTTGAAGAAATGAGTGATGTGCAACCATTATTGCCAGAGGATGTAGATAACAGGGATATGTCTCAGGCAGGCAGCATTACACACATGGACGTACGGTGTGATGATGATGATGTTGTACCCGCTGTTGCTTCCTTTGCTGAGTTGTCAGATACAAGTGGTTGATGATGACGATGCGTCCATGGATGTCACGTGGGTGCCCGCTCGGCAAGAAGAAGAACAGGACGAAAGTTCAGATGGTGAGACAGAGAGGAGGAGGAGACGAGTTGGAAGCAGGGGGAGGTCGTCGCAAGGAGCTAGTGGCACAGTCAGACAGCATGCATCGGCACCCGGGGTCAGCCCGACAGCACGCCAATCAACGCATGCTGTGTCCACCACCAGAATGCCGTCATTGCAGAGCTCAGCAGTGTGGAATTTTTTTTGTGTGTCTGCCTCTGACAACAGCGATGCCATTTGCAACCTGTGCCAAAAGAAACTGAGTCATGGGTAGTTCAACACCCACCTAGGTACAACTGCTTTGCGTAGGCACATGATCGCACATCACAAACGCCTATGGGATCAACACATGAGTACAAGCAGCACGCAAACTCAAAGCCGCCATCCTCCTCCTGGTCCAGCATCTTCAGCCACGTCAACCACTGCTGTCCTCCTTGCCCCCTCTCAACCATCCGACACTCCCTCTCCTGCCTTGAGCAGTTCCCACTCATCTGCCCACAGTCAGGTGTCTGTCAAGGACATGTTTAATCTGTAGACAGTTCTCTATCTTGCGGCAGGAGATTGTATTTTTGAAGTCTGAGATTTGTAAATTATCTGGTAAACAAATTCAGGCTGGAACTGCTGCAAAGCCATTGCCGCAGAGACATACTAGGAATGGCAGATGGATTACTGTAGGATCTGGTAGACTTGGAGTTGTGGATAAAAGGCATATTGCACAGTCTGTTGTTCTACATAATTCATTTTCTGCACTTTCAGAGTGTAGTGGTGTCCTGGAGATAGGCACTGAGGCTAGTGGTGTTGTGCAGAGAGGCACTGAGGCTAGTGGTGTTGTGCAGAGAGGCACTGAGGCTAGTGGTGTTGTGCAGAGAGGTACTGAGGCTAGTGGTGTTGTGCAGAGAGGCACTGAGGCTAGTGGTGTTGTGCAGAGAGGCACTGAGGCTAGTGGTGTTGTGCAGAGAGGCACTGAGGCTAGTGGTGTTGTGCAGAGAGGCACTGAGGCTAGTGGTGTTGTGCAGAGAGGCACTGAGGCTAGTGGTGTTGTGCAGAGAGGCACTGAGGCTAGTGGTGTTGTGCAGAGAGGCACTGAGGCTAGTGGTGTTGTGCAGAGAGGCACTGAGGCTAGTGGTGTTGTGCAGAGAGGCACTGAGGCTAGTGGTGTTGTGCAGAGAAGCACTGAGGCTAGTGGTGTTGTGCAGAGAGGCACTGAGGCTAGTGGTGTTGTGCAGAGAGGCACTGAGGCTAGTGGTGTTGTGCAGAGAGGCACTGAGGCTAGTGGTGTTGTGCAGAGAGGCACTGAGGCTAGTGGTGTTGTGCAGAGAGGCATTGAGGCTAGTGGTGTTGTGCAGAGAGGCACTGAGGCTAGTGGTGTTGTGCAGAGAGGCACTGAGGCTAGTGGTGTTGTGCAGAGAGGCACTGAGGCTAGTGGTGTTGTGCAGAGAGGCACTGAGGCTAGTGGTGTTGTGCAGAGAGGCACTGAGGCTAGTGGTGTTGTGCAGAGAGGCTTGAAGACTATGGTGAGGCCTAATAGAAAGCAGTTGTTGGTGGGGGATTCCATCATAAGAGGTGTGGAGATGGACAATGGTGGTCTTGTGAGGTGTCTTCCCGGAGCTACTGCTCACAGAGACAGGAGACGTATCTGTAATATTGTTAAGCAAGCAAAGCAGGAAGGGGAATTGGATGTACTTGTCCATTTAGGGACAAATGACTTGGCTTGCAATGAGGTTTCAGAGGTTAAGGAAGTTTTTAGTGTTTTTGCCAATGATATACGGCAGGTTGCTTCCACACTGTCATTCTCTGAAGTTCTGCCTGTGCATAACACTCAGAACGACAGGCGGATGCGTATTAGGGACTTTAACTTGTGGCTTGGTGAATGGTGTCGGGAGCAAGGATTTGGCTTTATTGCTCATGGTAGCTCTGTTTGGAATGGAAATAAACTGTACAAAAAAGATGGTTTGCATCTTTCTCAAAAGGGAACAAATGTTCTCAGTGAGCAGTTCAGAGGTTTTGCTAGGATGTTTTTAAACTAGGAGGGGGGGGGCAAAGGGGTGATAAAACATCAATCCAATTGTCCCCCAAAACAAGGACAGAAGGTGCCTGTAGCAAGTGTGTTAAACAATTATAAGCTTAGAGTCATGTCTACAAATGCTCGCAGTTTAGGGAATAAGATCCATGAACTTGTGGCAATAATGGCAACTGATAGTGTAGATTTAGTCGCTGTTACTGAGACATGGTATAATGAGAAAAATGACTGGGACATAGCAATACCAGGGTACTCTTTATATAGAAAAGACAGGGAAGGCAAGAAAGGGGGAGGGGTGGCCCTGTATGTAAAGGATAGCATAAAATCTAGCCTAATAAAGGTAAGTGAGGCGAACATAGAGTCCGTTTGGGTTACGTTAGAATTTGGTAATCACACAGTAACTCGTGTAGGTGTGATTTATAGGCCCCCAGGACAAATTGAAGAGTTAGATAATCTACTAGTTGAAGAAATAGCTAAAATGACAATGAAGGGGGAAGTTATCATCATGGGTGACTTTAATCTTCCTGATGTGAATTGGAAAACAAAAATAGCTACTTGTGCCAGGAGCACACATATTCTAAACTCCCTACTGGGATTGTCTCTAAAACAAGTCGTTGAGGAGCCAACTCGTAAAGAGGCCATACTAGATTTAGTGTTAACAAATGGAGATTTGGTATCAGATATTACCGTAGGTGAAAGTTTAGGATCCAGTGATCATCAGTCAGTGTGGTTTAATATAAGAACAGTGACTGAGTCACACCACACAAAAACAAAAGTTTTAGACTTTAGAAAAACAGACTTTTCAAAAATTAGAATATGTGTAAAGGAGTCATTATCAGACTGGAGCAATTTATATGGAGTCCAAAAGAAATGGGATTATTTAAAAGTTGCACTACTGAAGGCAACAGAAAATTGCATTAGGCTTGTCAGTAAAAGCAAAAAATTCAAGAAACCACTGTGGTACTCCGCAGATGTGGCCAAAATAGTAAAAAACTAAAAGTTAGCATTTAGTAATTATAAAAAAAATCAGAGTGAGGAAGACAGAATGACCTATAAGATTAGGCAGAAAGAGGCTAAGCAAGTTATAAGAGCTTCCAAATCCCACGCAGAAGAGAAAATAGCACAGTCAGTAAAAAAGGGGGACAAAACTTTTTTTAGATACATAAATGAGAAAAGAAAAGTAAAACAAGGATTAGTTAGATTAAAAACAAAAGAAGGAAGGTATGTAGATGAGGATAAAGGTCTAGCTGACTGCCTCAATGAATATTTTTGTTCGGTATTTACAGATGAAAATGAAGGAAAGGGACCTCAGTTAAGAAAAAGGATAAATGAGTCATTTATTACACGTGAGTTTACAGAGGAAGAGGTTCTATTTCAACTGTCAAAAGTAAAGACAAATAAGTCAATGGGACCTGATGGAATACACCCAAAGCTATTAAAAGAGCTTAGTGGTGTACTAGCAAAACCATTAACAGATTTATTTAACCAATCATTGATAACAGGAGTAGTCCCAGAAGATTGGAAGTTAGCGAATGTTGTGCCCATTCACAAGAAAGGTAATAGGGAGGAGTCGGGCAACTATAGGCCAGTAAGCCTTACTTCAGTAGTGGGGAAAGTGATGGAAACCATGTTAAAGGATAGGATTGTTGAACATCTAAAAACACATGGATTTCAAGACCAGAGACAACATGGGTTTACTTCAGGGAGATCATGCCAAACTAATCTTATTGATTTTTTTGATTGGGTAACTAAAATTATAGATCAGGGTGGTGCAGTAGACATTGCTTACCTAGATTTCAGTAAGGGTTTTGACACTGTTGCACATAGAAGGCTTATCAATAAACTACAATCTTTGAGTTTGGATTCCAATATTGTTGAATGGGTAAGGCAGTGGCTGAGTGACAGGCAACAGAGGGTTGTAGTCAATGGAGTATATTCGAAGCTTGGGCTTGTCACCAGTGGGGTACCTCAGGGATCTGTACTTGGACCCATTCTCTTTAATATTTTTATTAGTGATATTGCAGAAGGTCTTGATGGTAAGGTGTGTCTTTTTGCGGATGATACTAAGATATGTAACAGGGTTGATGTTCCAGGAGGGATAAGCCAAATGGAAAATGATTTAGGTAAACTAGAAAAATGGTCAGAGTTGTGGCAACTGACATTTAATGTGGATAAGTGCAAGATAATGCATCTTGGACGTAAAAACCCAAGGGTAGAGTACAAAATATTTGATAGAGTCCTAACCTCAACATCTGAGGAAAGGGATTTAGGGGTGATTATTTCTGATGACTTAAAGGTAGGCAGACAATGTAATAGAGCAGCAGGAAATGCTAGCAGAATGCTTGGTTGTATAGGGAGAGGTATTAGCAGTAGAAAGAGGGAAGTGCTCATGCCATTGTACAGAACACTGGTGAGACCCCACTTGGAGTACTGTACACAGTACTGGATACCCTATCTTCAGAAGGATATTGATACCTTAGAGAGAGTTCAAAGAAGGGCTACTAAACTGGTTCATGGATTGCAGGATAAAACTTACCAGGAAAGGTTAAAGGATCTTAACATGTATAGCTTGGAGGAAAGACGAGACAGGGGGGATATGATAGAAACATTTAAATACATAAAGGGAATCAACACAGTAAAGGAGGAGACTATATTTAAAAGAAGAAAAACTACCACAACAAGAGGACATAGTCTTAAATTAGAGGGACAAAGGTTTAAAAATAATATCAGGAAGTATTACTTTACTGAGAGGGTAGTGGATGCATGGAATAGCCTTCCAGCTGAAGTGGTAGAGGTTAATACAGTAAAGGAGTTTAAGCATGCGTGGATAGGCATAAGGCTTTCCTAACTATAAGATAAGGCCAGGGACTAATGAAAGTATTTAGAAAACTGGGCAGACTAGATGGGCCGAATGGTTCTTATCTGCCGTCACATTCTATGTTTCTATGTTTCAATGTTTGAGCGTAAGAAGCCAATGTCAGAAAGTCACCCCCTTGCCCAGCATCTGACAGCTGATTGTCCGAACTATTAGCCTGCCAGCTTTTACCATACAAGCTGGTGGAGTCTGAGGCGTTCAAAAAATTTGTAGCTATTGGGACACCGCAGTGGAAGGTACCCGGCCGAAATTTCTTTTCACAAAAGGCAATCCCCAACCTGTACTCGATTGTGCAAAAGGAAGTAATGGCATGTCTGGCACACAGTGTTGGGGCAAGGGTCCATCTGACCACTGATACCTGGTCTGCAAAGCATGGTCAGGGCAGGTATATCACCTACACTGCGCATTGGGTATACCTGCTGACGGCTGCCAAGCATGGAATGCATGGCTCTGCAGAGGAGTTGGTGACACCGCCACGACTTGCAGGCTGGCCTGCTGCCACCTCCTCTACTCCTCCTACTCCATCCTCTTCCATAACCTCCTCGGCTGAGTCCTCTTCTGCTGCTGCGTCTTGCTCCACATCAACGGCACCCCCCCAGCTCCCCAGGTACTATTCCACATCCCGGATATGGCAGTGTCACGCGGTCTCGGGTTTGACTTGCTTGAAAGCAGAGAGTCACACCGGACAAGCACTCCTGTCTGCCCTGAACGCACAGGAACGCACAGGAAAAGTGACTCTGCAACTGGATATCGGCAAAGTGGTTTGTGACAACGGAAAAAAATTGTTGGCGGCATTGAAGTTGGGCAAGTTGACACATGTGCCGTGCATGGCACATGTGTGTAATCTGATCGTACAACGCTTTGTGCATAAGTACACAGGCTTACAGGATGTCCTGAAGCAGGCCAGGAAGGTGTGTGGCAATTTCAGGCGTTCCTACACGGCCATGGCGCAGTTTGCCGATATCCAGCGGCGAAACAACATGCCAGTGAGGCGCTTGATTTGCGACAGTCCGACACGTTGGAATTCAACACTCCTAATGTTCGACCGCCTGCTCCAACAAGAAAAAGCCATTAATGAATATTTGTATGACCGGGGTGCTAGGTGTTACGCTACCACGGGTGATTTGGGTTGGAACTCAACTGCAGCTTGTAAACTCCCTAATTACAATAGTGAAGAAATACTTAATAATGAACTTTGTGTGTTGATTACTTGCACTTCTTCTTATTGGATTATTGCCTCAATGCAATTCATTTAAGTTTAACACTTATTAAAACTTCGGTTGAATCAAGTTACCAGTGAATCTCTCTTTTCTTAAAGCTACAGCATTGATACTTAAGGATTCTCCATTTCTTCACTAATGTAATTAGGGAGTTTACAAGCTGCAGTTGAGTTCCAACCCAAATCACCCCTAGTAGCGTAACAGAATCACCAAGCCTAAAAAAATGGAACCAGCAGAAGTGAATTCCCAAATTACCTCATTAACCTATAGAGTTGAAATACTCACACAAGGCATGCAGGATTTGCAAATTGCTAATGAGAGACTTCTTTCTTATATTAGAGAAATGCAAAATAAAGTTACACATTCTTCAAGTGACCCTGCTGTCTGCAATCCTGAAAAAGTTTATGGAGATCGCTCTAAATATAGAGAATTTTTGAATTCATGCAAATTGTTGTTTACTCTTAAACCTAGAGCGTACCCCACAGACAGGATTAAAGTCTGTTCAATGATTTCCTATTTAAGGGGTGAACCCATGTCCTGAAGAATATATTGAAGAAAAAACAGTAATTTTACCGTAAATTCCTTTTTTCTTAGTATAGTGGCAGTACTTACAAGTGGGATGTTCCTTAGGGTTCTGGACAAGAAGCTCCCCCTTCTTTAGAATTTAAATGCTGTGCTCCGCCTGCTGCCTCCATATAAGCTGTAACCCAGAGACACATACCAGTAATACAAAAGAACCAAACGGAGACCGAATGATGCAAAGAATTGAATCTATTTGAAAGCGGAGGGAAAGCCAGTACTGCCACTATACTAAGAAAAAAGGAATTTACGGTAAGTAAAATTACTGTTTTTCCCTTCGTATAGTGGCAGTACTTACAAGTGGGATATAGCAAGACCCCTGCATAAAACAAAGGGTGGGAACTCAGCAGGCCACAGCTTGTAGCACCTTACGCCCAAAAGCAGCTTCAGATGATGAGAATACGTCCAGCCTATAATGCTTGATAAAGGTATGTAAGGAAGACCAAGTAGCAGCTTTGCAGATGTCTTCAGGTGAGGCGGCTGCTTTTTTAGCCCAAGATGTAGCCATAGCTCTAGTGGAATGAGCCTTTAACGGGAAACTAAGGGGAATCCCTTTGGATTGATACGCCAACCTGATTGTATTCATCAGCCATCTGGCCAAAGAGGGTCCTGAGACAGCACAACCCCTGTTAGTGCCGTGAAAGTATACAAATAGATGATCTGAGGATCTAAATCCCTGAGTCTTCTGAAGATAGATTTTCAGGGATCTTCTAACATCTAGGAGATGCCACTTTCTTTCCAGATCCGATGTAGGAGATTGACAAAAAGCCGGCAGGACAATTGGTTGGTTAATCGGAGCACTAGAAATAACCTAAGGCAAAAAAGAAGGCTTGGTGTGCAGGACCACCTTGTCTTGATGAAAAATTGTGAATTCCGGAGAGGAAGAGAGAGCTCGGCTCTCACCTACTCTTCTAGCAGAGGTGATAGCCACCAGGAAAGCCATCTTGAAGGTAAGTAGCTTGATAGGAACCTCCAGTAATGGTTCAAACGGTGGTTCACAAAGGGCTTGAAGCACCAGAGACAGATCACAAGTAGGGGGCCTCTTAAGCCTTATGGATTTAAGAAATCTTCGAATAAGCAGGTTTGAGGCAATGTCACGAACCAGGAAGTGACTTAGAGCTGAAATCTGGCCTTTGAGCGTAGATACTCCCAGGCCGGCTTCAAACCCATCGTGCAAAAAAGAAAGAATTTCCGGGATAGATGCTTTGGCCGGATCCAAACCTCGAAGTGAACACCAGGTTCTGAACTTCATCCAAACTCTGAAATAGATTTTCGAAGTGGACAAGCGGACAGAAGACAGCAACACGTCACATAAAAGGTCAGAAAGACCATGGCCTTGAAGGATCACCCTTGCAGCAACCATGCCGTCAGGTGAAACATCTCCAGAGTTTCCACGGGGAGAGTCACATTCTCCAATATTTGAGAAGAGACTGGGAGATGCCAACGTGAGATTGTCATGTTTTCCACTTCTGGAAACCAACTTCTGTTTGGCCAGAAGGGCAGGACTGCCAAAATTCTTGCCTTCTCCCATCTTATTTTCTGAACAATCCGTGGTATAAGAGCGACAGGAGGGAAAACATAAGCCATGTCGAAGTTCCAAGGTATCGATAGACCGTCTAGGACATCTGGGTAATCTCCTGAATGGAGAGAAGCAAATCTTTGTACTTTCCTGTTTCTCCTTGTGGCCAACAGGTCTATCTCCGGCCTGCCGAAGCGTGAAACCAGCTCCAAGAAAACTTGGCTTGACAGTGCCCAGTCTGCCTGAGACCAATGGCTTCTGCTGAGGTCGTCTGCAATAATGTTTAGAGACCCTCTGATATGGGTAGCTGATATAGCGAGAAGATTTGTAGCAGAGATCTTGTAGAGCTTTCACCTTCATGCCTCCCTGGTGATTCAAATAAGCCACTGTAGTGGCGTTGTCCGACTGAATCCTCACTGACTGGTTGGTGATGGCTGAACGGAAGGAAACCAGTGCCTTCCAAACCGCATTTAATTCCCTGAAATTTGAGGAAGCGCCTGCCTCCACTCTGTTCCAAAGACCTTGATGGAACTGAGAATCTAGATGGGCGCCACAACCCATCTGGGAGGCATCTGTGGTTATCGTAATCCACTGTTTCTGTGCAAACGATAGGCCCTTTGAGATGTTGCTTCTGTGTTTCCACCAGTTCAGTTGTCTTTTCACCCCTTTGGATAGGTGGAAGGGAGAGTCTAGATCAGTGATGGCGAACCTATGGCACGCGTGCCACAGGTGGCACGCCGGGCCCTCTCTGTGGGCACGCGGCCACAGGTCCGCCATCACTGCAGAGTAGGCACCTGCCTGCCCGAAACGGCAGGCGCCTACTCTGCTTCCGGTTCGGGAGGCAGGGGGAGGGATCTGTGATGCTGATCCCCTGTCCTCCCGCGCGATGCTGTGTGGAGCGTTGCCGAGCGTTACCATGGCACGCTCCACACAGCATCGCGCGGGAGGACAGGGAATCAGCATCACAGATCCCTCCCCCTGCCTCCCGACACGGAAGCACTGCCTGCCACCACCGGACCACCAGGGATGACGGTACCACCAGGGATGGCTGTGTCCCCCCCCCCCACTTCATTAAAGGTAAGAAGGAGGGAGGGGGGGATACTGACACACAGCACCCCTACCCCCCCCCAGAAGTACCCTTACCCCCCCAGCACCACCCCTATCTCCCCAGCACCACCCCTACCCCCAGCACCCCCCACCCCCCCAGCAGCACCCCTACCCCCCCAGAAGTACCCTTACCCCCCCAGCACCACCCCTACCCCCTCCAGAAGTACCCTTACCCCCCCAGCACCACCCCTACCCCCCCCAGAAGTACCCTTACCCCCCCAGCACCACCCCTACCCCCCCAGAAGTACCCTTACCCCCAGCACCCCCCAGCACCACCCCTACCCCCCCCCAGAAGTACCCTTAACCCCCAGCACCCCCCCTACCCCCCCCAGAAGTACCCTTACCCCCCCAGCACCACCCCTATCTCCCCAGCACCACCCCTATCTCCCCAGCACCACCCCTACCCCCAGCACCCCCCACCCCCCAGCAGCAGCCCTACCCCAGCACCCCCCACCCCCCCAGCAGCACCACTACCCCACCCAGAAGTACCCTTACCCCCCCAGCACCACCCCTACCCCCCCAGAAGTACCCTTACCCCCCCAGCACCACCCCTACCCCCCCAGAAGTACCCTTACCCCCCAGCACCACCCCCCCCCAGAAGTACCCTTACCCCCCAGCACCACCCCTACCCCCCCAGAAGTACCCTTACCCCCCAGCACCACCCCTACCCCCCCCAGAAGTACCCTTACCCCCCCAGCACCACCCTATCTCCCCAGCACCACCCCACCACCCCAGCAGCACCCTACCCCCCAGCAGTACTCCTACTCCCCCACAACAGTACCGCTACCCCCCCACAACAGTACCCCTACCCTCCCAGCAGTACCCCTACCCCCCCAGCAGTACCCCTACCCCCCCAGCAGTACCCCTACCCCCCCAGCAGTACCCCTACCCCCCCTCAGCAGTACCTCTACCCCCCCTCAGCAGTACCCCTACCCCCCCTCAGCAGTACCCCTACCCCCCTCAGCAGTACCCCTACCCCCCCTCAGCAGTACCCCTACCACCCCCAGCAGTACCCCTACCACCATCAGCAGTACCCCTACCACCCCCAGCAGTACCCCTACCCCCCCCACACACAGCACCCCTACCCCCCCACAGCACCCGTCTCACACACACACACAGCACACACACACACACAGCACCCCCCAAACACACACACACACAGCACCCCCCTCACACACACACACACACACACACACAGCACCCCCTCACACACACACACACAGCACCCCCCTCACACACACACACACACAGCACCCCCTCACACACACACACACAGCACCCCCCTCACACACACACACACAGCACCCCCCTCACACACACACAGCACCCCCCCAAACACACACAGCACCCCCCACACACACACACAGCACCCCCCACACACACAGCGCCCCCCACACACACAGCGCCCCCCCACACACACACACGCACCCCCCCAGACACACACACGCAATTGCCGTGTTGGCACTTTAAGGAAAAAAAAGTTGGCATGTATTGCGGTTTGGGCACTCGGGCTCAAAAAGGTTCGCCATCACTGGTCTAGATCTTCCTTTTTTCGTGTCCATTGGGAAAGGATGTCCAATGGATTGCAATGGTTTTGATTCCGCTTTTTCCCAGGCCACTGCTGGGATTGCAGAAGTGAGGAGGCCTAGTAACCTCATAGCATCCCTGATTGAACTTTTTTTGCAGCTTTGATACGGCTTTTAAAATCCTAATTTGTTTCACTATTGGTAGAAAAAGAGAGAGGGACTGTGAATTTACTCGAAGACCCAAGAACTCTAGACTTCGTGACGCAGTCAGCTTGGATTTTTCCAGGTTCAGGATCCAACAGTGATCTCTTAAAACCTTCATTGTAATCTTGAGATGAAGATTTAGCAGTTGTCTTGATTGGGCCTTCAGGAACCAATCGTCCAGGTATGGAACAATCGAGATACCTTTCAGACGTAAAACTGCCACTATGAATGCCAGGATTTTCGTAAAAACTCGAGGAGCTGAGGACAGGCCAAAGGGAAGAGCCTTGAATTGTAAATGGAGAATCCTTCGCTTTCTTGTTAGAACCGCAAACCTGAGAAACTTCCGGGAAGATTCTGAAACCGGTACATGGAGATAAGCATCTTTTAAATCTAACTTTGCCATGTAATCTCCCTTTTGTAAAATGTGTGTCACAGACAGAATCAGCATCACAGATCCCTCCCCCTGCCTCCCGACACGGAAGCACTGCCTGCCACCACCGGACCACCAGGGATGACGGTACCACCAGGGATGGCTGTGTCCCCCCCCCCCACTTCATTAAAGGTAAGAAGGAGGGAGGGGGGGATACTGACACACAGCACCCCTACCCCCCCCAGAAGTACCCTTACCCCCCCAGCATCACCCCTATCTCCCCAGCACCACCCCTACCCCCAGCACCCCCCACCCCCCAGCAGCACCCCTACCCCCCCAGAAGTACCCTTACCCCCCCAGCACCACCCCTACCCCTTCCAGAAGTACCCTTACCCCCCCAGCACCACCCCTACCCCCCCCCAGAAGTACCCTTACCCCCCCAGCACCACCCCTACCCCCCCCAGAAGTACCCTTACCCCCCAGCACCACCCCTACCCCCCCCAGAAGTACCCTTACCCCCCAGCACCCCCCTACCCCCCCAGAAGTACCCTTACCCCCCAGCAGCACCCCTATCTCCCCAGAACCACCCCTATCTCCCCAGCACCACCCCTACCCCAGCACCCCCCACCCCCCCAGCAGCAGCCCTACCCCCAGCACCCCCCACCCCCCCAGCAGCACCACTACCCCACCCAGAAGTACCCTTACCCCCCCAGCACCACCCCTACCCCCCCAGAAGTACCCTTACCCCCCAGCACCACCCCTACCCCCCCAGAAGTACCCTTACCCCCCAGCACCACCCCCCCCAGAAGTACCCTTACCCCCCCAGCACCACCCCTACCCCCCCAGAAGTACCCTTACCCCCCCAGCACCACCCCTACCCCCCCCCAGAAGTACCCTTACCCCCCCAGCACCACCCTATCTCCCCAGAACCACCCCACCCCCCCAGCAGCACCTTACCCCCCAGCAGTACTCCTACTCCCCCACAACAGTACCCCTACCCCCCCACAACAGTACCCCTACCCCCCCAGCAGTACCCCTACCCCCCCCCAGCAGTACCCCTACCCCTCCAGCAGTACCCCTACCCCCCCAGCAGTACCCCTACCCCCCTCAGCAGTACCTCTACCCCCCTCAGCAGTACCCCTACCCCCCCTCAGCAGTACCCCTACCCCCCTCAGCAGTACCCCTACCCCCCCTCAGCAGTACCCCTACCACCCCCAGCAGTACCCCTACCACCATCAGCAGTACCCCTACCACCCCCAGCAGTACCCCTACCCCCCCCCACACACAGCACCCCTACCCCCCCACAGCACCCGTCTCACACACACACACAGCACACACACACACACAGCACCCCCCAAACACACACACACACAGCACCCCCCTCACACACACACACACACACAGCACCCCCCTCACACACACACACACAGCACCCCCCTCACACACACACACACACAGCACCCCCTCACACACACACACACACACACACAGCACCCCCCTCACACACACACACACAGCACCCCCCTCACACACACACAGCACCCCCCCAAACACACACAGCACCCCCCCCCACACACACAGCACCCCCCACACACACAGCGCCCCCCCATACACACAGCGCCCCCCCACACACACACACGCACCCCCCCAGACACACACACGCAATTGCCGTGTTGGCACTTTAAGGAAAAAAAAGTTGGCATGTATTGCGGTTTGGGCACTCGGGCTCAAAAAGGTTTGCCATCACTGGTCTAGATCTTCCTTTTTTCGTGTCCATTGGGAAAGGATGTCCCATTGCAATGGTTTTGATTCCGCTTTTTCCCAGGCCACTGCTGGGATTGCAGAAGTGAGGAGGCCTAGTAACCTCATAGCATCCCTGATTGAACTTTTTTTGCAGCTTTGATACGGCTTTTAAAATCCTAATTTGTTTCACTATTGGTAGAAAAAGAGAGAGGGACTGTGAATTTACTCGAAGACCCAAGAACTCTAGACTTCGTGACGCAGTCAGCTTGGATTTTTCCAGGTTCAGGATCCAACAGTGATCTCTTAAAACCTTCATTGTAATCTTGAGATGAAGATTTAGCAGTTGTCTTGATTGGGCCTTCAGGAACCAATCGTCCAGGTATGGAACAATCGAGATACCTTTCAGACGTAAAACTGCCACTATGAATGCCAGGATTTTCGTAAAAACTCGAGGAGCTGAGGACAGGCCAAAGTGAAGAGCCTTGAATTGTAAATGGAGAATCCTTCGCTTTCTTGTTAGAACCGCAAACCTGAGAAACTTCCGGGAAGATTCTGAAACCGGTACATGGAGATAAGCATCTTTTAAATCTAACTTTGCCATGTAATCTCCCTTTTGTAAAATGTGTGTCACAGACAGAATACTTTCCATACGGAACTTCTGGTACGGCAGGTGTTTACTTGTTTCAGGTCTAGGATCGGCCGAAAGGATCCATCTGGTTTTTGAACCAGAAAAAGGCGTGAGTAAACTCCCTGAAATTCCCAACGTTTTGGTACCTTCTCTACCACATCTTTTCTTAAAAGAAGAAGAGCTTCTGTTAGGAGAGCCTCTGTTTTTACTCTTGATGGATAGCTTGACAGTAGGAAGGATGGACGAGGTTTCGATGAAAACTTTATTCTGTAACCTTCTGAAACGGTTCTTGTAATCCACCCATTTGAAGTACTCTTTTCCCATTCTTGGGCGAAGAACCAAAGGCATCCTCCCACTCTTGTGGCGTCGAAACTTCCTCTTTTTGTCATGCCTGTTGGATTCCTGTCTAGACCACTGGCTGTTGTTTCCACCATCTTTTTGAAACCTGCGAAACCGCCCTTGGTAACGAACGGACCTCTGACCCTTGTACTGAAATCTTTTATATCCCTGGGTTCTTGATTCCAGAGGCAGGGCTTTCTTCGTATCAGACATCTGTCTAATAATGTCTTCCAAAGGAGTGCCAAAAAGTCTGTTCCTCTCAAAGGGTAATTCACATAAGGAGGCCTTAGAGGCAGAGTCAGCTGTCCATGTTCGTAGCCCAAGAGCTCTTCTGGCTACTGACGACAAACCCATAATTCTCGCTGATAAACGAAGAAACTCATCAGAGGCATCCGAAAGGAATTCATTGGATAGTTTCAGTAGGAACAAGAGATGGGAAGGATCTGTATCTGATTTTCCCATAAGGGAATCTTCCAGGGCTTGTAGCCAAACGCTCTGAGCTCTGAGAACCGCTGAACCTGCAATTTCAGCTCTGCACTGATATCCTGCGGCCTGGAATATTATTCTACACAAAGTTTCGGCCCGTTTGTCCATTGGGTCTTTAAGCCCTGAGACTTCGCCAATGGGTATAGTGGTTTTCTTTGATAGCTGGGCAATCTGAACATCCACCTTAGGAAGATCTTCCCATTTTTCTTCAGACTGTAGCTTGAACAGCAGTTTAAAATGCTTTGAAATGAACGCACATCTTTCAGGATTCTTCCATTCTCTATGAAGGAGATCCAAGATTTTAGGAGACATTGGGAAACCTTTAACCTTACCCTTGGTAGGTTCAGTTTCTTGTACCGCTGTCGTCACTTCTTTAATAAATTTTTTCAGCTCTTCTGGTGGAAAACCCTCCTCCACACTTGAAGCCAGGCTGGAAATATCCGAAGGTGAAGAAAAAGAGCATTTACCTGAAGAGACGTCAGACACAGAAGGAGATCTATTCCTCCTACGCTTTGTGGACAGTTTCTCCCGAATAGCCGGTTCTTTTTTCACAGCATCTTTAAAAGATTCAAATGTCTGGGACAAATTTTCCTGAAACCAGCCCAGGAAGGATGCCATATCAGTCTGCTTGGATTTTTCTAGCCGTTCCGTTGCGCACTGATTGCATGTTTTTTTGCGACATTCGTCAGGTAGAGGTACCGCACATTCCAGACAACATAAGTGCTTAGATTTGCTTGTGGCTTTTTTCGGAACAGAAATTGACATCTTGTCTTTATCTGTCTTATCTGGAGACATAGGACTGGACATATCTGGAAAAAAAAAAAAAAAAAACACCAGAATAATTTAATTCTAGGAGCATGCATAAAGAAAGGTGAAAAAAGGAGAGTTTAAATAGTTAAATCTCACCTCAAATCACCTAGGAGGGCTGGTGACACGGAGAACCAGGACTGTACACCCACCCTTGGGGTCAGGAAGGTCCTGCACAGCCATATACGTCCAAATTTTGAATTTGGCGCCAAACACCGTTTTGCGCGTGCTCAGTAGCGCGATTCTGTGTTCGGTGGAATGCAAAGCCTCCCGGGCGTGCGTTCCACCACTGTGCACATGCGTAACGAGCAATGAAGGAGGACCGCCTGGGAACTCCGTCAGAAAACCACAAAAGACAGTACCCGGTCGTGTTCCGTAACGCGAACCCGGAAGTACTATTGCCGCTCAGTTCCCGCCTGGGAAACTATCGGGCACTCACCTCCCGTTCAGCAACCTGTGCTGAACGCACCAAATCTCCACCTGCACTGTGGGGAAACCTGTCCGTCCCGTTGCCGGGACAAGAAGAACTGGTGTGTGTCTCTGGGTTACAGCTTATATGGAGGCAGCAGGCGGAGCACAGCATTTAAATTCTAAAGAAGGGGGAGCTTCTTGTCCAGAACCCTAAGGAACATCCCACTTGTAAGTACTGCCAATATACGAAGGGAAAAACAAGAAGAAGAAATTTAAATCTCTGTATGTACTGTGCTTCTAAGGAACATCTTTTACAAGAATGTCCTCTACTAAAACGCGCTAAGGAAGGAAAGCTTAAAATGAATACCTCAATCCTGAAAACACTTCCCTCTTCCTGTTCTCATCAGTTTGCTGTACCTTTAATTTTACAATGGGACAAAGAAAGAATCAAGACTGAAGCTATTATTGATTCTGGAGCTACAGGGATATTCATAGATTCTTTGTTTGTTGAAACCAATAAAATTCCTTATATGAAAAAAGCATCTTTTGTCTCCATCAAAGTTGTTGACGGATCTTTAATTCCCTCTGGTCCTTTAAAAAATGAAACTATTCCTATCAGGACAATTGTCAATAATAACCATTCAGAATTTCTTGTCTTTGATATAATAAAATCTCCTCTTTTTCCAATCATCTTAGGAAGCAACTGGTTACAAACTCATAACCCCTTCATTTGTTGGACTCCCTTCTCTCTCACCTTTGACTCAGAATATTGTAAGGAGAATTGTCTCCCACAGATTCATACACTTCATTTAAGTCAAGAAAAATTAAAACCTGGATCTCGTAACAAAAAAGATGATGCTCTTTCCAGAATTCCATTTAATGCTGCTTCAGAAAAGAAAACCTTTTCAATATTATCAAACAATAAAATTATTGGATTTACAACTACTATATTGGATGAACTAAAACAATTATCTCACAAAGAACTCGAACTACCTTCTACTCCTAAATTGTTCAAAAAAGATGGAATCTTTTTTTTCAAAAATAGAATTTACATTCCTCCAAAACCCAGAAAGAACCTCTTAAAATTAATTCATGATTCTCACCTTGCGAGACATCCTGGAATAAAAAAGACACTTGAATTCTCTACTAGACAATATTGGTGGCCTCGTCAAGACAAAGCCATTGAATCCTATGTTAAGTCTTGTCCAGTATGTCAAAGGTCCAAAGTGGAACGTCACCTTCCTTCATTGTTTAATCAATCAAAGAAAAACCTTGAAAGTTCTATGTCGTTATATAAAAGGAATTATGATATTAAAAGGAGAACTCCTCCTAAATATAAAATTGGTGACACTGTTTGGCTATCTTCAAAAATATTTCTACTAACCGTCCTTCTAAGAAACTAAATCCTCTTTTTCTTGGACCTTTTCAAATTGAATCCATTGTTAATGAAAATGCTGTAAAATTGAAACTTCCTCCATCACTTAAATTGCATCCTGTTTTTCATGTTTCACTCCTAAAGTCTTTTCTCCCAGATCCCTTCCATAGGGAACAATTGTGGAAGCCTGACCCCATTGAAGTACAAGGAGAATTGGAATATGAAATAGAGAAAATTCTTGACTCCAGACTTCATAGAGGTCTTCATAGAGGTCTTTATACCTTATTAAATGGAAGGGTTATGGAGAAGAAGATAACACATGGGAGAATTCCTCTGAAATACATGCATCGAAGTTGATTACTGCCTTTCACAGGAGATACCCTCATAGACCAAGGTAATAGCACCTGGAGAGTGCTCCTTAGGTGGGGGATGCTGTCATGGAGTAACACTTCTGGGTTTGGCACTCAGCTGTGAGGAGCTGGACCCCGCCCCCCTCTGACACAGCTCTGATGGTATTTAGGGAGACTGGGCCAGAGGGAGGGTGCTTGGTGATTGATTGTGTGAGCTAACGTGTGAGCTGCCTCCGCGAGACCGCGGGCTCCACAAGCTCAGCTACTGGGAGCTACTTCCACCAGACTTACCTCTCCACAAGCTCAGACAAGCCGTTCCAGCCTTTGAGCAAATGCAAGGATTGCTGCATGCCATAAAGGATTACTGGAGAACGGATACTTTGCTACTTTACAAGTGGACCATATGTCTGGACTATTGGAGGACTACCCATATAAACCTTAAGTATATATCTTTCAGCTATTTGTCTGCAATATCATTTATTAATGAACTAATGCTTGCTTACTCAAATCTTCATTGCTACAAGTTACTAATCTCATGAAGGACAACTCCCATCATGCTTATTCACTATGAACTGTTTCTTGCTTTGCAAATATTCTCAGCTACTTGATTATTGTTCCTATTGAAGATTATTCTCATGAACTAATGTTACTTAATGCATCTCTGAAGAAATACTTAATAATGAACTTTGTGTGTTGATTACTTGCACTTCTTCTTATTGGATTATTGCCTAATGCAATTCATTTAAGTTTAACACTTATTAAAACTTCGGTTGAAGTTACCAGTGAATCTCTCTTTTCTTAAAGCTACAGTATTGATACTTAAGGATTCTCCATTTCTTCACTAATGTAATTAGGGAGTTTACAAGCTGCAGTTGAGTTCCAACCCAAATCACCCCTAGTAGCGTAACACTAGGACAGCCTCTGGGGAGCTGGGAATTTTTTTGCCACGTTACTGGACGCTCATGCGCAATGCCTGTAGGCTCATGCGTCCTTTTGAGGAGGTGACAAATCTAGTCAGTCGCACCGAAGGCACCATCAGCGACATCATACCATTTGTTTTCTTCCTGGAGCGTTCCCTGCGAAGAGTGCTGGATCAGGCCATAGATGAGCGTGAAGAGGAAGAGTTGTGGTCACCATCACCACCAGAAACAGCCTTATCAGCATCGCTTGCTGGACCTGCGGCAACGCTGGAAGAGGATTGTGAGGAAGAGGAGGAATGTGGCTTTGAGGAGGAGGAGGAAGACCAACCACAACAGGCATCCCAGGGTGCTCGTTGTCACCTATCTGGTACCTGTGGTGTTGTACATGGCTGGGGGGAAGAACATACCTTCATTGAGATCACTGAGGAGGAGAAACGGGAAATAAGTAGCTCGGCATCCAACCTTGTGCAAATGGGGTCTTTCATGCTGTCGTGCCTGTTGAGGGACCCTCGTATAAAAAGGCTGAAGGAGAACGACCTGTACTGGGTGTCCACGCTACTAGACCCCCGGTATAAGCAGAAAGTGGCGGAAATGTTACCGAATTACAACAAGTTGGATAGGATGCAGCATTTGCAAAAAAAATTAAAAAGTATGCTTCACACAGCGTATAAGGGTGATGTCACAGTACAACAGGAATCTAACAGGGGAAGAGGTGAAAGTCATCCTCCTCCTCCCACGACCACGCCGGCAAGGACAGGACACTTTAAAGACGTGTTGTTGATGGAGGACATGCGGAGCTTTTTAAGTCCTACGCATCGCCACAGCCGTTCGGGATCCACCCTCAGAGAACGACTCGACTGACAGGAAACAGACTACCTCGCCTTAACTGCAGATATCGACACTCTGAGGAGCGATGAACCCCTTGACTACTGGGTGTGCAGGCTTGACCTGTGGCCTGAGCTATCCCAATTTGCGAGAGAACTTCTGGCCTGCCCCGCTTCAAGTGTCCTGTCAGGAAGGACCTTCAGTGCAGCAGGAGGTATTGTCACTGAGAAGAGAAGTCGCCTAGGTCAAAAAAGTCTAGATTACCTCACCTTTATTAAGATGAATGAGGGATGGATCCCGAAGGGACTGACACTGGGCGATACATTCGACTAAAAAAGGCCTGATGAGATGAGCAGCCTTGGGCTAAAAATGGTCCACACGCTGCTGTATTTTAGCTCTGAATACCGGTTGACTTGCGTGACTTATCCGCCACCAACTAGGGCTCAAGCCGCAATGTTTTAGGGCACTTTCTGTCTGGGAAACAAACATCAATTTTTATGGCCGCAGCGGCTGCAACAATGCCTAATTTTTCAGGCATGAGTACATGCCTAATTTTTTGGCCCTCTGGTGCTGTACTGTGGCTTCAAAAACCAAACCAAAAAAAGGCACATAGTGACCCTATGTAGGGGGAACAGTCCCTATTCTGCTCTGTGTCAGTGTGTATCAGGGATCCTTAGGATAGGTGTCAATCCATATCTGCCAAGTGACCCTATGTAGGGGGAACAGTCCCTATTCTGCTCTGTGTCAGTGTGTATCAGGGATCATTAGGATAGGTGTCAATCCATATCTGCCAAGTGACCCTATGCAGGGGGAACAGTCCCTATTCTGCTCTGTGTCAGTGTGTATCAGGGATCATTAGGATAGGTGTCAATCCATATCTGCCAAGTGACCCTATGTAGGGGGAACAGTCCCTATTCTGCTCTGTGTCAGTGTGTATCAGGGATCTTAGGATAGGTGTCAATCCATATCTGCCAAGTGACCCTATGTAGGGGGAACAGTCCCTATTCTGCTCTGTGTCAGTGTGTATCAGGGATCATTAGGATAGGTGTCAATCCATATCTGCCAAGTGACCCTATGCAGGGGGAACAGTCCCTATTCTGCTCTGTGTCAGTGTGTATCAGGGATCATTAGGATAGGTGTCAATCCATATCTGCCAAGTGACCCTATGTAGGGGGAACAGTCTCTATTCTGCTCTGTGTCATTGTGTATCATGGTCTCTGAGGACGGGGAACAGTCTCTATTCTGCTCTGTGTCAGTGTGTATCAGGGATCATTAGGATAGGTGTCAATCCATATCTGCCAAGTGACCGTATGTAGGGGGTGTAACGGCTACCCAGGTAGAGAGAGGGTATCTGCCGTTGGAGACGTCCTTTTCCCTGCAAGCTGCTGTGGAGAAGTAGAGCTGGTATAATCCCATCCACGATATCCAGAGAGAGTCAGGTTTAGCTGTAAACAGGAGCAGAGTAATTTTCCCAAATAATCCCCTTCCAAGAACGAGACGAGGCTACGTTTTGAAGGGTCAAGAAGAACTGAGGACTGGGACACCCAGCCTGCTTTTTATTAGGATAAGGTACACACAGGACACTCCCAGGGGGAGGATGAAAATAACCAATAATACGCATGGTAACACCCCCACGTCTCCTCCCCTCAGATAAACACATAACATAATTATAACGTACAATATTTTACCCAAGTTCTGGATGTACCCCAAAATAGCTCTCATTCAGGGGAACAATATATCCAAAAATCAGCCCATTCGGATGAATGGTTCGGGAGATACAGAGTTCCAAAGTTTTGACCGACCGCACAATAGTTCCATAATAGTTCCATACGTTTTGGCCTTGCGGTCGGTCTCCGTTCGTATGAACAAAAGATACGAAATTCTTGCCATCCATTCGCATCTCCGTGATCGCTAGAATCCCCATAGACGATTAAGTATAACTACCGAACGGTGGGACGTTCGGTAGTTTCAGTACGAATTTATGGAGGACTCAGGACTGGAGGACTCAGCGGTGTTCGCCTGTTTGCGTATCCGTTTTTAGTTCCATGCGGTTACAGGCAAACACCGCTGTTCGTGCGCAAGATGGCCGCGAACACGTGTAAAGTCCCGAAATGGCAGCCACCTATATTTTACACACGTAATTCGTACTGAATCATACGAACGGTTTTACTACCGAATCCCCCTATACTTTACACAGTGGATTCACTTAAACCATGCGAACAGAGGAAAATGAAACGAATAGAGGATTAAACTGTAATTCCCTTGCTTGCTTCACAGCCACCAGGGACTTGTAAGGATCTGTTACACTGCTCCCCTTTTGTGGAACACTCCGGCAGACCCGGATTGATCCTTTTCGGGTCAACTTGGGGCTGTTTGGTCTGCTGCTACGGTAAAAGTTCCGTTTGCCTGGATAGTCCGTCAGCGTTTCCATTGAATCGGCCAGGGCGATACTGAATGCAGAAATTATATGGCTGTAGTGCTAGGCTCCATCTTAGTAAGCGTCCATTGTCTCCAGCTACTCGGTTCAGCCATACCAGGGGGTTATGATCGGTGATCAGAGTAAATTCCTGCCCATATAGGTAGGGTGTAAGTTTCTTTAGGGCCCAAACTAGGGCTAAACATTCTTTTTCCACTGCCGCATAACTCACTTCTCTGGGCAACAGTTTTCTGCTAAGGTACGCGACAGGGTGTTCTCCCCCATCCTCTCCGATCTGGCTCAGAACTGCCCCCAGTCCATACATGGATGCATCTGTATGGACGACAAATCTTTTGTTAGGGACGGGGGCAGATAGAACAGGTGCATTGATCAGAGCATTTTTCAAGACTTGAAAGGCTGTTTCACAGGCCGGAGACCACAGGACTACCCTAGGCAAATTCTTTTTAGTTAAGTCTGTCAGGGGTTTAGCGATAGCACTATAGTCTGGGACAAATTTCCTGTAGTATCCTGCTGTCCCTAAGAATGCCAATACCTGCGTCTTGGTGTGGGGTGTGGGCCAGTTAGCTACCGCCTCAACCTTAGCGGATTCCGGGCGTTGTTTCCCACATCCTACCCTGTGTCCCAGGTATTGGACTTCGGCCATGCCGAAGTTACATTTTTCTGGTTTCAGAGTCAGGCCTGCGGCCCGAATCTGATCCAGTACAGCCTCTACGTGTCGCAAGTGTTCCCCCCATGTTTCACTATAGATCGCTATGTCATCCAGGTATGCGCAGGCGAAGTCCTGGAAGCCATCAAGAAGTCTATCTACCAAGCGCTGAAAGGTAGCTGGGGCGTTCTTCATCCCAAATGGCATGACCTTAAATTGGTACAAGCCAAATGGGGTGACGAACGCCGACTTGGGGATAGCCTCCTTGGCCAGGGGGATCTGCCAGTATCCCTTGCATAAATCAATGGTGGTCAGATACCTCCCCCTGGCAATGCGGTCTAATAGTTCGTCCACTCGGGGCATAGGGTACGCATCTGTCACGGTACGGTCATTGAGTCGTCTATAGTCTACACAAAATCTAGTAGCTCCGTCCTTTTTGGGCACTAGGACTACTGGCGAAGCCCAGGAGCTGTCAGACGGCTCTATGACTCCTAACCTTAACATCTCTTGTACTTCCTTTTTCATTTCTTCCCTGACTGCCTCAGGGATTCCATACGGGGTCTGCCTAAGGGGCACTTGTCCTGGGGTCTCGACATAGTGGGTCGCTAGCGTGGTGTATCCCGGTTCCTGAGCGAACGTTAATTTCTTTTCCATTATCAGCTGTCTAAGTTGGCCCTTTTCGGCTGCGGTTAGCCACTCCCCTAGTTGGATGGTGTCCAGTAAGCTAGGGGATTTTCTGGGTGCTAACAGGTCTGGGATAGATAGGTTATCGGGGTCCTCGGTAGCGGAAATGCATATAGCGGCAATATCCTCTGGCCGCTCTTGGTATTCTTTTAGTAAATTTACATGAAAGGTTTTCTGGATTCTCTCATCTTTATTGCTGGCAATCACATAAGTAGTGTCGCAGACCTGCGCTACTACTTTGTAAGGGCCCTGCCAGGACGTCTGGAGTTTATTTCCCTTTACTGGTCCCTTTTCTGACCCACCTGGAAGGTTCTCTGTCGGGCGCCCCGATCATACCAACGTTTCTGTGTACCCTGGGCCGCATGGAGATTGTCCCGTGCCATCCGGGCCAACTGCTCCATGCGGTCCCGCATCTCCAGAACATATGGTACAATAGGGACCCCTTCATGTTCCATCTCCCCTTCCCAATGCTCACGGATGAGGTCGAGGGGACCTCGCACCCTTCTTCCGTAGAGCAGTTCGAACGGGGAGAACCCAGTGGATTCCTGCGGTACCTCTCGGTATGCAAACAAGAGGTGCGGCAAGAACCGCTCCCAGTCTCTGTATTCCGCGGTAAAGGTCCTCAGCAACTGCTTCAGGGTACCATTAAAGCGTTCACAGAGACCGTTCGTCTGGGGGTGGTAGGGTGAGCTGAGGAGGTTTTGAATACTGCAGACCTTCCATAACTGTTGGGTCAGATCTGCGGTAAATTGAGTCCCTCTAGCAGACAGTATTTCTCAGGGAAAGCCTACTCTAGTGAATATCCCCACTAGGGCACTGGCGACAGTGTTGGCCTGGATATTTGCCAGGGCGACGGCTTCCGGGTAGCGGGTATCGTAGTCCACCACAGTAAGTATATATTTCTTACCCGATGGACTAGGGTTAGGTAGGGGCCCTACCAGGTCGACTGCCACCCGGCTAAACGGTTCCTCGATTATGGGCATAGGTGACAGTCGAGCTTTAGGGTGGTCCCCTCTCTTCCCTACCCGCTGGCATATGTCGCATGTACTGCAGTAGCGCCGCACATCCTTGGAAATCCCCGGCCAGAAGAAGGTCTGGGCGATCCGATAGGTTGTGTGGTTACCCCCCAAATGTCCTGCTAGGGGAATAACATGGCCAATTCGGAGAAGCTCCAACCGGTACTTTCTGGGTACCACTAGTTGGCGTTTCTGTGAAGGGGCACAGCCCTTCTTCCTACTCACAGTCAGTCGGTATAACCTGTCATGTTCCCATACAAAACGTTCATGCTCATCCACCCCACTAGCGGCTATCTCCCGGTACGTCTGTAGGGTGGGGTCCTCTCTAGTCTCCCTCCCAAACTCTTCTGGGGTGTCCCAAGTTAATGGCTTCTCTCCTATGTGTGACCTATGTGTCTGTGTGTTGCTTACCTGGGTCTCCCGGCCTGTGGTGGCGTCATCGGCAAGCCTGCTCTGGGCTCGGGTGGTTACGGGGCAAGCTGCATCTGTGGTGGGCAAGTAGGCTGAAGTCAGAGGGCCAATATCGTTGCCCAATATGACCTCAGCAGGTAAATTATCCATGATGCCCACCGTGGTCTTTCCTGACCCAACCCCCCAGTCCAAGTGCACCCGGGCCGTGGGTAAACGAAATACAGCCCCCCCTGCAACACGGACAGCAACGGTGTGTTTGGCCAAATGCTCTGGTTTTACCAAGTGTCGCTGCACCAAAGTAATGGTAGCCCCCGTATCTCATAATCCTTGGGCTATTTGTCCATTCACGCGTACCTCCTGCCTATGGTGCTGGCGATTATCTGGGGAGGCGGCTTGTATCGGGTCCGCCTCATACAAGATGCCCAAGCATTCCTCGGGGCCCATCTCGGCCTCTATACAGTGGGCAGCAGAGGTACGTGTGGTGTTGTTCTCTGTGGGGTTGCGCCTCCAATTATTATTAGCGGCCGGCCCCAGCGGGCAATACCTTGCGATATGTCCAGGGTTGTTGCACCGGTGGCAGGTGATCCTAGGCGAGTCTCGGGGGTAGTTGTTGTGTCCTTGAGGGCGAGCTGGCCCTGGTGGTATGGGAGCCCGGAACTCTGGTCAAGACGAGGCAGCTGGGGAACGTTGCTCCACTTTGATAGCTGGCCTTGGGGTATTTTGGCTTACTCTCCTGCTTTCGGCGTACTCGTCTGCCAGCCGAGCTGCCTCCTTTAAGTTGCTAGGACGTCTGTCCCTTACCCAATCCTGCAAGTCAGCAGATACACCTTGGAAGAAGTGTTCCAATAAAAATAGTTGTAATACTTCTTCTCCCGTGCTAGCGTTGCATCCTTGCATCCAGTGTGATGCCACTCGCTGTAACCTATTAGCCCATTCCATGTGGGAGTCCACAGCTTTCTTTTTGGACTCCCGGAAACGGCGACGGTATGTCTCTGGGGTTACAGCGTACCGGTGGAGCAGTGCCTCTTTTACCTTTTGATACTGCGCAATCTCTTCCGTAGTAAGTGCTCGAAAAGCCTCATTTGCTTTTCCTGATAGCTTCCCAGCCAGAATAGTGACCCATTGCTCTGGCGGTACTTGGTGTAGGGAGCACTGCCTTTCAAAGTCTGCCAAATATCCATCAATTTCTTCTTCACTTTCCACAAAGGTTTTAAAAGCAGCATTGGGTGGAGGGGTAGGAACTGTATGTGTAATAGGCTGGTTAGCCCTTACCAGTGCCGTTTCTTGCTCCTTCTTGGTTTGTATCTCTTCCCTTGTTTCCCGGATCAGTTGGTTTATTAGCTCCACGGACGTGGCTGGGTATAAAGATAATCTCCGCCGTACAATTGCAGTAATTTCATCGTCCTCGCTGACGGGTGCCATGGGCTCAGTGACTTTCTTGGACCTATCCATCTCGTCCAGCTCCAGTAGGTCCGCTATCAGCTCTCTCCGTGGTCTGTTACTGGCACTCCTACCACGACTCTCCAATAAATCTTTCAATGTGGGTCTTTTCAGCTTGGCATACTGTGCCTCCATTCAGCACTTGCTCCTTGGATAAAAGGACCATCCCACCGCTGCCAACCAATGTAACGGCTACCCAGGTAGAGAGAGGGTATCTGCCGTTGGAGACGTCCTTTTCCCTGCAAGCTGCTGTGGAGAAGTAGAGCTGGTATAATCCCATCCACGATATCCAGAGAGAGTCAGGTTTAGCTGTAAACAGGAGCAGAGTAATTTTCCCAAATAATACCCTTCCAAGAACGAGACGAGCCTACGTTTTGAAGGGTCAAGAAGAACTGAGGACTGGGACAGTCTCTATTCTGCTCTGTGTCAGTGTGTATCATGGATCATTAGGACAGGTGTCAATCCATATCTGCCAAGTGACCCTATGTAGGGGGAACATTCTCTATTCTGCTCTGTGTCAGTGTGTATCATGGATCATTAGGACAGGTGTCAATCCATATCTGCCAAGTGACCCATGTAGGGGGAACCGTCTCTATTCTGCTCTGTGTCAGTGTGTATCATGGTCTCTGAGGACAGGTGTCAATCCATATCTGCCAAGTGACCCTATGTAGGGTCAACAGTCTCTATTCTGCTCTGTGTCAGTGTGTATCAGGGATCATTAGGATAGGTGTCAATCCATATCTGCCAAGTGACCCTATGTAGGGGAAACAGTCTCTATTCTGCTCTGTGTCAGTGTGTATCAGGGATCATTAGGACAGGTGTCAATCCATATCTGCCAAGTGACCCTATGTAGGGGGAACATTCTCTATTCTGCTCTGTGTCAGTGTGTATCATGGTCTCTGAGGACAGGTGTCAATCCATATCTGCCAAGTGATCCTATGTAGGGGCAACAGTCTCTATTCTGCTCTGTGTCAGTGTGTATCAGGGATCATTAGGATAGGTGTCAATCCATATCTGCCAAGTGACCCTATGTAGAGGGAACAGTCTCTATTCTGCTCTGTGTCAGTGTGTATCAGGGATCATTAGGATAGGTGTCAATCCATATCTGCCAAGTGACCCTTCTAGGGGGAACAGTCTCTATTCTGCTCTGTGTCAGTGTGTATCATGGTCTCTGAGGACAGGTGTCAATCCATATCTGCCAAGTGACCCTATGTAGGGTCAACAGTCTCCATTCTGCTCTGTGCCAGTGTGTATCAGGGATCACTAGGATAGGTGTCAATCCATATCTGCCAAGTGACCCTATGTAGGGGCAACAGTCTCTATTCTGCTCTGTGTCAGTGTGTATCAGGGATCATTAGGACAGGTGTCAATCCATATCTGCCAAGTGACCCTATGTAGGGGGAACATTCTCTATTCTGCTCTGTGTCAGTGTGTATCATGGATCATTAGGACAGGTGTCAATCCATATCTGCCAAGTGACCCTATGTAGGGGGAACAGTCTCTATTCTGCTCTGTGTCAGTGTGTATCATGGTCTCTGAGGACAGGTGTCAATCCATATCTGCCAAGTGACCCTATGTAGGGGCAACAGACTCTATTCTGCTCAGTGTCAGTGTGGATCAGGGATTATTAGGATAGGTGTCAATCCATATCTGCCAAGTGACCCTATGTAGGGGGAACAGTCTCTATTCTGCTCTGTGTCAGTGTGTATCATGGATCATTAGGACAGGTGTCAATCCATATCTGCCAAGTGACCCTATGTAGGGGGAACATTCTCTATTCTGCTCTGTGTCAGTGTGTATCATGGATCATTAGGACAGGTGTCAATCCATATCTGCCAAGTGACCGATGTAGGGGAAACCGTCTCTATTCTGCTCTGTGTCAGTGTGTATCATGGTCTCTGAGGACAGGTGTCAATCCATATCTGCCAAGTGACCCTATGTAGGGTCAACAGTCTCTATTCTGCTCTGTGTCAGTGTGTATCAGGGATCATTAGGATAGGTGTCAATCCATATCTGCCAAGTGACCCTATGTAGGGGCAACAGTCTCTATTCTGCTCTGTGTCAGTGTGTATCAGGGATCATTAGGACAGGTGTCAATCCATATCTGCCAAGTGACCCTATGTAGGGGGAACATTCTCCATTCTGCTCTGTGTCAGTGTGTATCATGGTCTCTGAGGACAGGTGTCAATCCATATCTGCCAAGTGACCCTATGTAGGGGCAACAGTATCTATTCTGCTCTGTGTCAGTGTGTATCAGGGATCATTAGGATAGGTGCCAATCCATATCTGCCAAGTGACCCTATGTAGGGGAAACAGTCTCTATTCTGCTCTGTGTCAGTGTGTATCAGGGATCATTAGGACAGGTGTCAATCCATATCTGCCAAGTGACCCTATGTAGGGGGAACATTCTCCATTCTGCTCTGTGTCAGTGTGTATCATGGTCTCTGAGGACAGGTGTCAATCCATATCTGCCAAGTGACCCTATGTAGGGGCAACAGTATCTATTCTGCTCTGTGTCAGTGTGTATCAGGGATCATTAGGATAGGTGCCAATCCATATCTGCCAAGTGACCCTATGTAGGGGAAACAGTCTCTATTCTGCTCTGTGTCAGTGTGTATCATGGATCATTAGGACAGGTGTCAATCCATATCTGCCAAGTGACCCTATGTAGGGTCAACAGTCTCTATTCTGCTCTGTGTCAGTGTGTATCAGGGATCATTAGGACAGGTGTCAATCCATATCTGCCAAGTGACCCTATGTAGGGGGAACATTCTCTATTCTGCTCTGTGTCAGTGTGTATCATAGATCATTAGGATAGGTGTCAATCCATATCTGCCAAGTGACCCTATGTAGGGGAAACAGTCTCTATTCTGCTCTGTGTCAGTGTGTATCAGGGATCATTAGGACAGGTGTCAATCCATATCTGCCAAGTGACCCTATGTAAGGGGAACATTCTCTATTCTGCTCTGTGTCAGTGTGTATCATGGTCTCTGAGGACAGGTGTCAATCCATATCTGCCAAGTGATCCTATGTAGGGTCAACAGTCTCTATTCTGCTCTGTGTCAGTGTGTATCAGGGATCATTAGGATAGGTGTCAATCCATATCTGCCAAGTGACCCTATGTAGGGGGAACAGTCTCTATTCTGCTCTGTGTCAGTGTGTATCAGGGATCATTAGGATAGGTGTCAATCCATATCTGCCAAGTGACCCTTCTAGGGGGAACAGTCTCTATTCTGCTCTGTGTCAGTGTGTATCAGGGATCATTAGGATAGGTGTCAATCCATATCTGCCAAGTGACCCTATGTAGGGGCAACAGTCTCTATTCTGCTCTGTGCCAGTGTGTATCAGGGATCACTAGGATAGGTGTCAATCCATATCTGCCAAGTGACCCTATGTAGGGGCAACAGTCTCTATTCTGCTCTGTGTCAGTGTGTATCAGGGATCATTAGGACAGGTGTCAATCCATATCTGCCAAGTGACCCTATGTAGGGGGAACATTCTCTATTCTGCTCTGTGTCAGTGTGTATCATAGATCATTAGGACAGGTGTCAATCCATATCTGCCAAGTGACCCTATGTAGGGGGAACAGTCTCTATTCTGCTCTGTGTCAGTGTGTATCATGGTCTCTGAGGACAGGTGTCAATCCATATCTGCCAAGTGACCCTATGTAGGGGCAACAGACTCTATTCTGCTCAGTGTCAGTGTGGATCAGGGATTATTAGGATAGGTGTCAATCCATATCTGCCAAGTGACCCTATGTAGGGGGAACAGTCTCTATTCTGCTCTGTGTCAGTGTGTATCATGGATCATTAGGACAGGTGTCAATCCATATCTGCCAAGTGACCCTATGTAGGGGGAACATTCTCTATTCTGCTCTGTGTCAGTGTGTATCATGGATCATTAGGACAGGTGTCAATCCATATCTGCCAAGTGACCCATGTAGGGGGAACCGTCTCTATTCTGCTCTGTGTCAGTGTGTATCATGGTCTCTGAGGACAGGTGTCAATCCATATCTGCCAAGTGACCCTATGTAGGGTCAACAGTCTCTATTCTGCTCTGTGTCAGTGTGTATCAGGGATCATTAGGATAGGTGTCAATCCATATCTGCCAAGTGATGTAGGGGCAACAGTCTCTATTCTGCTCTGTGTCAGTGTGTATCATGGTCTCTGAGGACAGGTGTCAATCCATATCTGCCAAGTGACCCTATGTAGGGTCAACAGTCTCTATTCTGCTCTGTGTCAGTGTGTATCAGGGATCATTAGGATAGGTGTCAATCCATATCTGCCAAGTGATGTAGGGGCAACAATCTCTATTCTGCTCTGTGTCAGTGTGTATCAGGGATCATTAGGACAGGTGTCAATCCATATCTGCCAAGTGACCCTATGTAGGGGCAACAGTCTCTATTCTGCTCTGTGTCAGTATGTATCAGGGATCATTAGGATAGGTGTCAATCCATATCTGCCAAGTGACCCTATGTAGGGGGAACAGTCTCTATTCTGCTCTGTGTCAGTGTGTATCAGGGATCATTAGGATAGGTTTCAATCCATATCTGCCAAGTGACCCTTCTAGGGGGAACAGTCTTTATTCTGCTCTGTGTCAGTGTGTATCATGGTCTCTGAGGACAGGTGTCAAGCCATATCTGCCAAGTGACCCTATGTAGGGTCAACAGTCTCTATTCTGCTCTGTGCCAGTGTGTATCAGGGATCACTAGGATAGGTGTCAATCCATATCTGCCAAGTGACCCTATGTAGGGGCAACAGTCTATATTCTGCTCTGTGTCAGTGTGTATCAGGGATCATTAGGACAGGTGTCAATCCATATCTGCCAAGTGACCCTATGTAGGGGGAACTTTCTCTATTCTGCTCTGTGTCAGTGTGTATCATGGTCTCTGAGGACAGGTGTCAATCCAAATCTGCCAAGTGACCCTATGTAGGGGCAACAGTCTCTATTCTGCTCTGTGTCAGTGTGTATCAGGGATCATTAGGATAGGTGTCAATCCATATCTGCCAAGTGACCCTATGTAGGGGGAACAGTCTCTATTCTGCTCTGTGTCAGTGTGTATCAGGGATCATTAGGATATGTGTCAATCCATACCTGCCAAGTGACACTTCTAGGGGGAACAGTCTCTATTCTGCTCTGTGTCAGTGTGTATCATGGTCTCTGAGGACAGGTGTCAATCCATATCTGCTAAGTGACCCTATGTAAAGTCAACAGTCTCTATTCTGCTCTGTGTCAGTGTGTATCAGGGATCATTAGGATAGGTGTCAATCCATATCTGCCTAGTGACCCTATGTAGGGGGAACAGTCTCTATTCTGCTCTGTGTCAGTGTGTATCATGGTCTCTGAGGACAGGTGTCAATCCATATCTGCCAAGTGAGCCTATGTAGGGGGAACAGTCTCTATTCTGCTCTGTGTCAGTGTGTATCAGGGATCATTAGGACAGGTGTCAATCCATATCTGCCAAGTGACCCTATGTAGGGGGAATAGTCTCTATTCTGCTCTGTGTCAGTGTGTATCATTGTCTCTGAGGACAGGTGTCAATCCATATCTGCCAAGTGACCCTATGTAGGGTCAACAGTCTCTATTCTGCTCTGTGTCAGTGTGTATCAGGGATCATTAGGATTGGCGTCAATCCATATCTGCCAAGTGACCCTATGTAGGGGGAACAGTCTCTATTCTGCTCTGTGTCAGTGTGTATCATGGTCTCTGAGGACAGGTGTCAATCCATATCTGCCAAGTGACCCTATGTAGGGGCAACAGTCTCTATTCTGCTCTGTGTCAGTGTGTATCAGGGATCATTAGGACAGGTGTCAATCCATGTCTGCCTAGTGACCCTATGTAGGGGGAACAGTCTCTATTCTGCTCTGTGTCAGTGTGTATCATGGTCTCTGAGGACAGGTGTCAATCCATATCTGCTAAGTGACCCTATGTAGGGTCAACAGTCTCTATTCTGCTCTGTGTCAGTGTGTATCAGGGATCATTAGGATAGGTGTCAATCCATATCTGCCAAGTGACCCTATGTAGGGGCAACAGTCTCTATTCTGCTCTGTGTCAGTGTGTATCAGGGATCATTAGGACAGGTGTCAATCCACATCTGCCAAGTGACCCTATGTAGGGGGAACAGTCTCTATTCTGCTCTGTGTCAGTGTGTATCATTGTCTCTGAGGACAGGTGTCAATCCATATCTGCCAAGTGACCCTATGTTGGGGCAACAGTCTCTATTCTGCTCTGTGTCAGTGTGTATCATGGTCTCTGAGGACAGGTGTCAATCCATATCTGCCAAGTGACCCTATGTAGGGGGATTAATCTCTATTCTGCTCTTTGTCAGTGTGTATCAGGGATCATTAGGATAGGTGTCAATCCATATCTGCCAAGTGACCCATGTAAGGGGAACCGTCTCTATTCTAAACATAGAAACATAGAATGTGACGGCAGATAAGAACCATTCGGCCCATCTAGTCTGCCCAGTTTTCTAAATACTTTCATTAGTCCCTGGCCTTATCTTATAGTTAGGAAAGCCTTATGCCTATCCACGCATACTTAAACTCCTTTACTGTATTAACCTCTACCACTTCAGCTGGAAGGCTATTCCATGCATCCACTACCCTCTCAGTAAAGTAATACTTCCTGATATTATTTTTAAACCTTTGTCCCTCTAATTTAAGACTATGTCCTCTTGTTGTGGTAGTTTTTCTTCTTTTAAATATAGTCTCCTCCTTTACTGTGTTGATTCCCTTTATGTATTTAAATGTTTCTATCATATCCCCCCTGTCTCGTCTTTCCTCCAAGCTATACATGTTAAGATCCTTTAACCTTTCCTGGTAAGTTTTATCCTGCAATCCATGAACCAGTTTAGTAGCCCTTCTTTGAACTCTCTCTAAGGTATCAATATCCTTCTGAAGATAGGGTCTCCAGTACTGTGTACAGTACTCCAAGTGAGGTCTCACCAGTGTTCTGTACAATGGCATGAGCACTTCCCTCTTTCTACTGCTAATACCTCTCCCTATACAACCAAGCATTCTGCTAGCATTTCCTGCTGCTCTATTACATTGTCTGCCTACCTTTAAGTCATCAGAAATAATCACCCCTAAATCCCTTTCCTCAGATGTTGAGGTTAGGACTCTATCAAATATTTTGTACTCTACCCTTGGGTTTTTACGTCCAAGATGCATTATCTTGCACTTATCCACATTAAATGTCAGTTGCCACAACTCTGACCATTTTTCTAGTTTACCTAAATCATTTTCCATTTGGCTTATCCCTCCTGGAACATCAACCCTGTTACATATCTTAGTATCATGCGCAAAAAGACACACCTTACCATCAAGACCTTCTGCAATATCACTAATAAAAATATTAAAGAGAATGGGTCCAAGTACAGATCCCTGAGGTACCCCACTGGTGACAAGCCCAAGCTTCGAATATACTCCATTGACTACAACCCTCTGTTGCCTGTCACTCAGCCACTGCCTTACCCATTCAACAATATTGGAATCCAAACTCAAAGATTGTAGTTTATTGATAAGCCTTCTATGTGCAACAGTGTCAAAAGCCTTACTGAAATCTAGGTAAGCAATGTCTACTGCACCACCCTGATCTATAATTTTAGTTACCCAATCAAAAAAATCAATAAGATTAGTTTGGCATGATCTCCCTGAAGTAAACCCATGTTGTCTCTGGTCTTGAAATCCATGTGTTTTTAGATGTTCAACAATCCTATCCTTTAACATGGTTTCCATCACTTTCCCCACTACTGATGTAAGGCTTACTGGCCTATAGTTGCCCGACTCCTCCCTATTACCTTTCTTGTGAATGGGCACAACATTCGCTAACTTCCAATCTTCTGGGACTACTCCTGTTATCAATGATTGGTTAAATAAATCTGTTAATGGTTTTGCTAGTACACCACTAAGCTCTTTTAATAGCTTTGGGTGTATTCCATCAGGTCCCATTGACTTATTTGTCTTTACTTTTGACAGTTGAAATAGAACCTCTTCCTCTGTAAACTCACGTGTAATAAATGACTCATTTATCCTTTTTCTTAACTGAGGTCCCTTTCCTTCATTTTCATCTGTAAATACCGAACAAAAATATTCATTGAGGCAGTCAGCTAGACCTTTATCCTCATCTACATACCTTCCTTCTTTTGTTTTTAATCTAACTAATCCTTGTTTTACTTTTCTTTTCTCATTTATGTATCTAAAAAAAGTTTTGTCCCCCTTTTTTACTGACTGTGCTATTTTCTCTTCTGTGTGGGATTTGGAAGCTCTTATAACTTGCTTAGCCTCTTTCTGCCTAATCTTATAGGTCATTCTGTCTTCCTCACTCTGTTTTTTTTTATAATTACCAAGTGACCCTATGTAGGGGCAACAGTCTTTATTCTGCTCTGTGTCAGTGTGTATCAGGGATCATTAGGATAGGTGTCAATCCATATAGGGGCAACAGTCTCTATTCTGCTCTGTGTCAGTGTGTATCATGGTCTCTGAGGACAGGTGTCAATCCATATCTGCCAAGTGACCCTATGTAGGGGGATCAATCTCTATTCTGCTCTGTGTCAGTGTGTATCAGGGATCATTAGGATAGGTGTCAATCCATATCTGCCAAGTGACCCATGTAGGGGGAACAGTCTCTATTCTGCTCTGTGTCAGTGTGTATCATGGTCTCTGATGACAGGTGTCAATCCATATCTGCCAAGGGACAGTAGGGGGAACAGTCTCTATTCTGCTCTGTGTCAGTGTGTATCAGGGATCATTAGGATAGGTGTTAATCCATATAGGCCAAGTGACCCATGTAGGGGGAACAGTCTCTATTCTGCTCTGTGTCAGTGTGTATCAGGGATCATTAGGACAGGTGTCAATCCATATCTGCCAAGTGACCCTATGTAGGGGGAACATTCTCTATTCTGCTCTGTGTCAGTGTGTATCATGGATCATTAGGACAGGTGTCAATCCATATCTGCCAAGTGACCCTATGTAGGGGGAACAGTCTCTATTCTGCTCTGTGTCAGTGTGTATCATGGTCTCTGAGGACAGGTGTCAATCCATATCTGCCAAGTGACCCTATGTAGGGGCAACAGACTCTATTCTGCTCAGTGTCAGTGTGGATCAGGGATTATTAGGATAGGTGTCAATCCATATCTGCCAAGTGACCCTATGTAGGGGGAACAGTCTCTATTCTGCTCTGTGTCAGTGTGTATCATGGATCATTAGGACAGGTGTCAATCCATATCTGCCAAGTGACCCTATGTAGGGGGAACATTCTCTATTCTGCTCTGTGTCAGTGTGTATCATGGATCATTAGGACAGGTGTCAATCCATATCTGCCAAGTGACCGATGTAGGGGGAACTGTCTCTATTCTGCTCTGTGTCAGTGTGTATCATGGTCTCTGAGGACAGGTGTCAATCCATATCTGCCAAGTGACCCTATGTAGGGTCAACAGTCTCTATTCTGCTCTGTGTCAGTGTGTATCAGGGATCATTAGGATAGGTGTCAATCCATATCTGCCAAGTGACCCTATGTAGGGGGAACAGTCTCTATTCTGCTCTGTGTCAGTGTGTATCAGGGATCATTAGGACAGGTGTCAATCCATATCTGCCAAGTGACCCTATGTAGGGGGAACATTCTCCATTCTGCTCTGTGTCAGTGTGTATCATGGTCTCTGAGGACAGGTGTCAATCCATATCTGCCAAGTGACCCTATGTAGGGGCAACAGTCTCTATTCTGCTCTGTGTCAGTGTGTATCAGGGATCATTAGGATAGGTGCCAATCCATATCTGCCAAGTGACCCTATGTAGGGGAAACAGTCTCTATTCTGCTCTGTGTCAGTGTGTATCAGGGATCATTAGGACAGGTGTTAATCCATATCTGCCAAGTGACCCTATGTAGGGGGAACATTCTCTATTCTGCTCTGTGTCAGTGTGTATCATGGATCATTAGGACAGGTGTCAATCCATATCTGCCAAGTGACCCTATGTAGGGTCAACAGTCTCTATTCTGCTCTGTGTCAGTGTGTATCAGGGATCATTAGGATAGGTGTCAATCCATATCTGCCAAGTGACCCTATGTAGGGGAAACAGTCTCTATTCTGCTCTGTGTCAGTGTGTATCAGGGATCATTAGGACAGGTGTCAATCCATATCTGCCAAGTGACCCTATGTAAGGGGAACATTCTCTATTCTGCTCTGTGTCAGTGTGTATCATGGTCTCTGAGGACAGGTGTCAATCCATATCTGCCAAGTGATCCTATGTAGGGTCAACAGTCTCTATTCTGCTCTGTGTCAGTGTGTATCAGGGATCATTAGGATAGGTGTCAATCCATATCTGCCAAGTGACCCTATGTAGGGGGAACAGTCTCTATTCTGCTCTGTGTCAGTGTGTATCAGGGATCATTAGGATAGGTGTCAATCCATATCTGCCAAGTGACCCTTCTAGGGGGAACAGTCTCTATTCTGCTCTGTGTCAGTGTGTATCATGGTCTCTGAGGACAGGTGTCAATCCATATCTGCCAAGTGACCCTATGTAGGGGCAACTGTCTCTATTCTGCTCTGTGCCAGTGTGTATCAGGGATCACTAGGATAGGTGTCAATCCATATCTGCCAAGTGACCCTATGTAGGGGCAACAGTCTCTATTCTGCTCTGTGTCAGTGTGTATCAGGGATCATTAGGACAGGTGTCAATCCATATCTGCCAAGTGACCCTATGTAGGGGGAACATTCTCTATTCTGCTCTGTGTCAGTGTGTATCATAGATCATTAGGACAGGTGTCAATCCATATCTGCCAAGTGACCATATGTAGGGGGAACAGTCTCTATTCTGCTCTGTGTCAGTGTATATTAGGGGGAACAGTCTCTATTCTGCTCTGTGTCAGTCTCTATTCTGCTCTGTGTCAGTGTGTATCAGGGATCATTAGGATAGGTGTCAATCCATATCTGCCAAGTGACCATATGTAGGGGGAACAGTCTCTATTCTGCTCTGTGTCAGTGTATATTAGGGGGAACAGTCTCTATTCTGCTCTGTGTCAGTCTCTATTCTGCTCTGTGTCAGTGTGTATCAGGGATCATTAGGATAGGTGTCAATCCATATCTGCCAAGTGACCCTTCTAGGGGGAACAGTCTCTATTCTGCTCTGTGTCAGTGTGTATCATGGTCTCTGAGGACAGGTGTCAATCCATATCTGCCAAGTGACCCTATGTAGGGGCAACTGTCTCTATTCTGCTCTGTGCCAGTGTGTATCAGGGATCACTAGGATAGGTGTCAATCCATATCTGCCAAGTGACCCTATGTAGGGGCAACAGTCTCTATTCTGCTCTGTGTCAGTGTGTATCAGGGATCATTAGGACAGGTGTCAATCCATATCTGCCAAGTGACCCTATGTAGGGGGAACATTCTCTATTCTGCTCTGTGTCAGTGTGTATCATAGATCATTAGGACAGGTGTCAATCCATATCTGCCAAGTGACCATATGTAGGGGGAACAGTCTCTATTCTGCTCTGTGTCAGTGTATATTAGGGGGAACAGTCTCTATTCTGCTCTGTGTCAGTCTCTATTCTGCTCTGTGTCAGTGTGTATCAGGGATCATTAGGATAGGTGTCAATCCATATCTGCCAAGTGATGTAGGGGCAACAGTCTCTATTCTGCTCTGTGTCAGTGTGTATCAGGGATCATTAGGACAGGTGTCAATCCATATCTGCCAAGTGACCCTATGTAGGGGGAACATTCTCGATTCCGCTCTGTGTCAGTGTGTATCATGGTCTCTGAGGACAGGTGTCAATCCATATCTGCCAAGTGACCCTATGTAGGGTCAACAGTCTCTATTCTGCTCTGTGTCAGTGTGTATCAGGGATCATTAGGATAGGTGTCAATCCATATCTGCCAAGTGATGTAGGGGCAACAGTCTCTATTCTGCTCTGTGTCAGTGTGTATCAGGGATCATTAGGACAGGTGTCAATCCATATCTGCCAAGTGACCTGTTACAAATCGCTATTTGTAACTGGCCCTTTAAATGAGAAATTGCCCTGCTTCCCTGGATTGTGGAGAAGCATGTTTGCCAGCCTCCTGCCTCATGACTATGGCCCCTGGAAGATTGTGCCCCTGAAAACTTATTAACATTTATCAATCCATATCTGCCAAGTGACCCTATGTAGGGGCAACAGACTCTATTCTGCTCAGTGTCAGTGTGGATCAGGGATTATTAGGATAGGTGTCAATCCATATCTGCCAAGTGACCCTATGTAGGGGGAACAGTCTTGTGACGAAGTGCCCTTCGCCACTTTGTCCTGGAGAGGCCTGCTTGCCTGCCTCCTCCCCTGCGACTATGGTCCTGGACTATATTGCACTGTAAACCCTGTATTCAGGCATATGGACTTGTATTCGACTGTCTTTTTCCCTTTATCTATGCTGTAGGTTTGGACTACTAATATAACCTAACAGCCAGGAGATTTAGGCGAATATATTGCATAAGAATCACATTACTGGAGAATACAGCCGTTCGCATGATTTCATGCGAATTCTTTGTGCTCTGAATAGGTGGCCGCCATTTCGGGACTTTTCCACGTGTTCGCGGCCATCTTGCGTGCGAACAGCGGTGTTTGCCTGTGAACGCATGGAACTGAAATCGGCAGCGCAAACAGGCGAATACCGCTAAGACCTCCAGACATCCAGAACTTCGCACGGAAACTACCGAACGACCGGCCGTTCGGTAGTTATACTTAACTTAGTATGGGGATTCTAGCGAACACAAAGATGCGAATGGATGGCAAGAATTTCGTCTATTTTACCGTGCGAACGGAGACCGACCGCAAGGCCAAAACTCATGGAACTATTTTCGGCTAGTTGGTCTGTGCGGTCGGTCAAAACTTTGGAGCCCTGTATCTCCCGAACCATCCATCCGAATGGGCTGATTTTTGGACAGACTGTTCCCCTGAACAAGGGCTATTTGGGGATACCAGATTTAAAGCTGTACCCCCTGTTTTTGGGGTACATCCAGAAACTGGGTAAAATAATGTATGTTTTAATTGGGTTATGTGTTTATCTGAGGGGAGGAGACGTGGGGGTGTTACCATGCATGTGATTGGTCAATTTCATCCTCCCCCTGGGAGTGTCCTGTATGTACCTGGTCCTAATAAAAAGCAGGCTGGGTGTTCCAGTCCTCAGACCTCTTCTGACCCTCAATACGTAGCCGTGTCTCGTTATTGGAGGGAACTGCTATATCACACTGGGGATTGCTATGCGCTGCATATTCCCCTGAGCTCTTAATCACTTAGCTCTTTTAAGAGCTTGTTCCGGATACGCTCTCCAGGAGGAGAGATCTTCCCCACACGTTCCTGAATGCTGAAGGTTCATTCCAGGGTGGACGGAAGACGGCGCGGCTCCAGTTAAGCTACGGCGGTTGTGGAGCCTGCGGTGGTTGTGGTGTCGTCTGCAGTGCTTGGAGTCCTCTGAGAGCGCTAGGAGCATCCATCAACGGAGGGTACTCGGTCGGGGTACACGGAGCTCCGTTACAGTGGTGGCAGCGGTGGGATGGCGTCCTAGTGCGAGGAGAAGCAGCTCAGAGACACTGGTAACGCTTGGAGTTACAATTGAGGGCAACGCTAGCCATTGGGCAGCGCCCCTGGCTACAACAGGATGGCTTCCCTAGGGCGAGGAACAGCATCCTGGGAACACCCAGCAAAACTGGACTATTGGTATAGTCACGTACAGTTTGACGCTATGCTGAAGCGGCGGTTGGATGTCTACGGGTCCCTTCTAACCGAGGAAATGGTACCAAGAATAAGGAGAGAACTGGCGGAGTATCTGCAGATGGAAGCAGAATATCGGGCAGTGAGGGCAAAGTATTCCGTCCCTGCGCCCCAACAACAGCGTGAGTTACAGGGGGCCGAAGGGGTCGTCCTTTCCCCCCAGCAGCCGGGTGTCCTACAGAGAGCAGAGACAGTTGGTCCCTCTCTACAGCAACAGGACCATGGTAAGGGAGTGGAGACAGGCGGTCTCCCTCTCCAGCGGCAGTGTGTACCCCAGGGGGCCGGAGGTGCCGTCCTTCCCCCCCAGCAGCAGTATGTCCTACAGAGAGCAGAGACAGTTGGTCCCTCTCTACAGCCACAGGACCATGGTAAGGGAGCGGAGACAGGCGGTCTCCCTCCCCAGCGGCAGTGTGTACCCCAGGGGGCCGAAGGTGCCGTCCTTCCCCCCCAGCAGCAGTGTGTCCTACAGAGAGCAGAGACAGTTGGTCCCTCTCTACAGCAACAGGACCATGGTAAGGGAGTGGAGACAGGCGGTCTCCCTCTCCAGCGGCAGCCTGTGTTTCCCGGAAAGGAGCACAGCACCCCCTCTCCCCAGCGGCAGCTTTCCCCAACAAGGGGAGACACCAATCCTCCAGACGGCGCAGATGGGACCGTGGTCTCTGTGCCTGACCTACAGGGATGCTGGACAGCCTTTCCAGATCCCCAACTACCCTCACCGGGACACCCAGAGGAGGGGGTAAGTACAAATTCCCCTCCCCAGCTAACTCCTAGCGTGGCACCCGGGTTAACGGAGGCGATGCTAACCCCTCCTGACGTCCAGGTTCCCTTAACTACTGAGCCGGATTATGGTCTCAGTACCCCAGCGGAAGAGCTGGCAGCTGGACAGAGTGCAGTCGGCCTCTGCCCTACCTTTGTCCCTGGTCCAGAGCCTGATGTCCTGCAGGCTACCCCAGCAGAAGAGCTGGCATCTGGGCAGAGTGCAGTTGGCCTCTGCCCTTCAAGTACCCTCGGCATGTGGCCTCATTACCACAGCCAAATACCCAGGTGCAGTGACTGTGTGTTGTGGGTGGGCTGTTCCTGTACTTTGATGTTGTGGGGGGGCCACTCGGACATCGGTTTATTGTGGGTTGGTGGATCGACTAACGGAGGCACTGACCGACAGAAGGTCAGGTGCCTGGTTAGTCTTCCCCCCAAAGGGGAGATGTGTGACGAAGTGCCCTTCGCCACTTTGTCCTGGAGAGGCCTGCTTGCCTGCCTCCTCCCCTGCGACTATGGTCCTGGACTATATTGCACTGTAAACCCTGTATTCAGGCATATGGACTTGTATTCGACTGTCTTTTTCCCTTTATCTATGCTGTAGGTTTGGACTACTAATATAACCTAACAGCCAGGAGATTTAGGCGAATATATTGCATAAGAATCACATTACTGGAGAATACAGCCGTTCGCATGATTTCATGCGAATTCTTTGTGCTCTGAATAGGTGGCCGCCATTTCGGGACTTTTCCACGTGTTCGCGGCCATCTTGCGTGCGAACAGCGGTGTTTGCCTGTGAACGCATGGAACTGAAATCGGCAGCGCAAACAGGCGAATACCGCTAAGACCTCCAGACATCCAGAACTTCGCACGGAAACTACCGAACGACCGGCCGTTCGGTAGTTATACTTAACTTAGTATGGGGATTCTAGCGAACACAAAGATGCGAATGGATGGCAAGAATTTCGTCTATTTTACCGTGCGAACGGAGACCGACCGCAAGGCCAAAACTCATGGAACTATTTTCGGCTAGTTGGTCTGTGCGGTCGGTCAAAACTTTGGAGCCCTGTATCTCCCGAACCATCCATCCGAATGGGCTGATTTTTGGACAGACTGTTCCCCTGAACAAGGGCTATTTGGGGATACCAGATTTAAAGCTGTACCCCCTGTTTTTGGGGTACATCCAGAAACTGGGTAAAATAATGTATGTTTTAATTGGGTTATGTGTTTATCTGAGGGGAGGAGACGTGGGGGTGTTACCATGCATGTGATTGGTCAATTTCATCCTCCCCCTGGGAGTGTCCTGTATGTACCTGGTCCTAATAAAAAGCAGGCTGGGTGTTCCAGTCCTCAGACCTCTTCTGACCCTCAATACGTAGCCGTGTCTCGTTATTGGAGGGAACTGCTATATCACACTGGGGATTGCTATGCGCTGCATATTCCCCTGAGCTCTTAATCACTTAGCTCTTTTAAGAGCTTGTTCCGGATACGCTCTCCAGGAGGAGAGATCTTCCCCACACGTTCCTGAATGCTGAAGGTTCATTCCAGGGTGGACGGAAGACGGCGCGGCTCCAGTTAAGCTACGGCGGTTGTGGAGCCTGCGGTGGTTGTGGTGTCGTCTGCAGTGCTTGGAGTCCTCTGAGAGCGCTAGGAGCATCCATCAACGGAGGGTACTCGGTCGGGGTACACGGAGCTCCGTTACAAGTCTCTATTCTGCTCTGTGTCAGTGTGTATCATGGATCATTAGGACAGGTGTCAATCCATATCTGCCAAGTGACCCTATGTAGGGGGAACATTCTCTATTCTGCTCTGTGTCAGTGTGTATCATGGATCATTAGGACAGGTGTCAATCCATATCTGCCAAGTGACCCATGTAGGGGGAACCGTCTCTATTCTGCTCTGTGTCAGTGTGTATCATGGTCTCTGAGGACAGGTGTCAATCCATATCTGCCAAGTGACCCTATGTAGGGTCAACAGTCTCTATTCTGCTCTGTGTCAGTGTGTATCAGGGATCATTAGGATAGGTGTCAATCCATATCTGCCAAGTGATGTAGGGGCAACAGTCTCTATTCTGCTCTGTGTCAGTGTGTATCAGGGATCATTAGGACAGGTGTCAATCCATATCTGCCAAGTGACCCTATGTAGGGGGAACATTCTCTATTCTGCTCTGTGTCAGTGTGTATCATGGTCTCTGAGGACAGGTGTCAATCCATATCTGCCAAGTGACCCTATGTAGGGGGAACAGTCTCTATTCTGCTCTGTGTCAGTGTGTATCAGGGATCATTAGGACAGGTGTCAATCCATATCTGCCAAGTGACCCTATGTAGGGGGAACATTCTCCATTCTGCTCTGTGTCAGTGTGTATCATGGTCTCTGAGGACAGGTGTCAATCCATATCTGCCAAGTGACCCTATGTAGGGGCAACAGTCTCTATTCTGCTCTGTGTCAGTATGTATCAGGGATCATTAGGATAGGTGTCAATCCATATCTGCCAAGTGACCCTATGTAGGGGGAACAGTCTCTATTCTGCTCTGTGTCAGTGTGTATCAGGGATCATTAGGACAGGTGTTAATCCATATCTGCCAAGTGACCCTATGTAGGGGGAACATTCTCTATTCTGCTCTGTGTCAGTGTGTATCATGGATCATTAGGACAGGTGTCAATCCATATCTGCCAAGTGACCCTATGTAGGGGGAACATTCTCTATTCTGCTCTGTGTCAGTGTGTATCATAGATCATTAGGACAGGTGTCAATCCATATCTGCCAAGTGACCCTATGTAGGGGGAACAGTCTCTATTCTGCTCTGTGTCAGTGTATATCATGGTCTCTGAGGACAGGTGTCAATCCATATCTGCCAAGTGACCCTATGTAGGGGCAACAGACTCTATTCTGCTCAGTGTCAGTGTGGATCAGGGATTATTAGGATAGGTGTCAATCCATATCTGCCAATTGACCCTATGTAGGGGGAACAGTCTCTATTCTGCTCTGTGTCAGTGTGTATCATGGATCATTAGGACAGGTGTCAATCCATATCTGCCAAGTGACCCTATGTAGGGGGAACATTCTCTATTCTGCTCTGTGTCAGTGTGTATCATGGATCATTAGGACAGGTGTCAATCCATATCTGCCAAGTGACCCATGTAGGGGGAACCGTCTCTATTCTGCTCTGTGTCAGTGTGTATCATGGTCTCTGAGGACAGGTGTCAATCCATATCTGCCAAGTGACCCTATGTAGGGTCAACAGTCTCTATTCTGCTCTGTGTCAGTGTGTATCAGGGATCATTAGGATAGGTGTCAATCCATATCTGCCAAGTGATGTAGGGGCAACAGTCTCTATTCTGCTCTGTGTCAGTGTGTATCAGGGATCATTAGGACAGGTGTCAATCCATATCTGCCAAGTGACCCTATGTAGGGGGAACATTCTCTATTCCGCTCTGTGTCAGTGTGTATCATGGTCTCTGAGGACAGGTGTCAATCCATATCTGCCAAGTGACCCTATGTAGGGTCAACAGTCTCTATTCTGCTCTGTGTCAGTGTGTATCAGGGATCATTAGGATAGGTGTCAATCCATATCTGCCAAGTGATGTAGGGGCAACAGTCTCTATTCTGCTCTGTGTCAGTGTGTATCAGGGATCATTAGGACAGGTGTCAATCCATATCTGCCAAGTGACCTGTTACAAATCGCTATTTGTAACTGGCCCTTTAAATGAGAAATTGCCCTGCTTCCCTGGATTGTGGAGAAGCATGTTTGCCAGCCTCCTGCCTCATGACTATGGCCCCTGGAAGATTGTGCCCCTGAAAACTTATTAACATTTATTGGGTGTGTATGGCCCTTTAAGAACCGTCTGGGGACATATTGTGACTTTGCTGAACAATGCCCCTTTAAGACTATGTCCCCAGACCGGTAAAATAACTTGTTCCTGGCTTTCCCCCACTTGGTTCAGTAAATAGGGCTTACTGAACCAAGTACCACACAGGCGGACCACCCAGAAGCTAAAGTGTGCAGGCAATTTACCTCCCAGGCTGTGAGGTTACTGCCGGTCAATTGCACGTGGCGGCGGCCATCTTGGTTTCCTCGAATGCGGTCAGCGGTGTATGCTAAAGATTCTGTGGAACCAAAATCGGCTACACATTCTGCCGAACACCGCTGACCCTTACCTTCTCCCATACTGAACTTGCAGCTCCAGAGACTAAGTCCCGTTCGAAATGGGACTTAGTCGTTTTTCCGCATGAAATTGACCGGCCGCACAGCCCAAATCTATGGAACTGTTTTGGGCAGGAAATTGTGCTTGCGGTCGGTCATAAAGGACTTCCAGCTAACTTTTGATCCACTGGAGGGATTTGGCTGATTTTTGGAAGTGTTTATGTTTGATGTATGCTGAGTCTGAATATGCAACTTTTATTGAAATTGGATGTATGGTTTTAAAGTTACAGTGTGTGTGTAAAAACTGTATTTTTTTATTGTATGTAATAATTGGTTTAACTGTTTATCTGAGGGGAGGGAACCTGTGGGCTGTACTATGCTGTTATTGGTTAATTTCATCCTCCCCCTGGGAGTGTCCTGTGTGTACCTTATCCTAATAAAAAGCAGGCTGGGTGTTCCAGTCCTCAGACCTCTTCTGACCCTCAATACGTAGCCGTGTCTCGTTATTGGAGGGAACTGCTATATCACACTGGGGATTGCTATGCGCTGCATATTCCCCTGAGCTCTTAATCACTTAGCTCTTTTAAGAGCTTGTTCCGGATACGCTCTCCAGGAGGAGAGATCTTCCCCACACGTTCCTGAATGCTGAAGGTTCATTCCAGGGTGGACGGAAGACGGCGCGGCTCCAGTTAAGCTACGGCGGTTGTGGAGCCTGCGGTGGTTGTGGTGTCGTCTGCAGTGCTTGGAGTCCTCTGAGAGCGCTAGGAGCATCCATCAACGGAGGGTACTCGGTCGGAGTACACGGAGCTCCGTTACATGACCCTATGTAGGGGCAACAGTCTCTATTCTGCTCTGTGTCAGTATGTATCAGGGATCATTAGGATAGGTGTCAATCCATATCTGCCAAGTGACCCTATGTAGGGGGAACAGTCTCTATTCTGCTCTGTGTCAGTGTGTATCAGGGATCATTAGGATAGGTTTCAATCCATATCTGCCAAGTGACCCTTCTAGGGGGAACAGTCTCTATTCTGCTCTGTGTCAGTGTGTATCATGGTCTCTGAGGACAGGTGTCAATCCATATCTGCCAAGTGACCCTATGTAGGGTCAACAGTCTCTATTCTGCTCTGTGCCAGTGTGTATCAGGGATCACTAGGATAGGTGTCAATCCATATCTGCCAAGTGACCCTATGTAGGGGCAACAGTCTATATTCTGCTCTGTGTCAGTGTGTATCAGGGATCATTAGGACAGGTGTCAATCCATATCTGCCAAGTGACCCTATGTAGGGGGAACTTTCTCTATTCTGCTCTGTGTCAGTGTGTATCATGGTCTCTGAGGACAGGTGTCAATCTAAATCTGCCAAGTGACCCTATGTAGGGGCAACAGTCTCTATTCTGCTCTGTGTCAGTGTGTATCAGGGATCATTAGGATAGGTGTCAATCCATATCTGCCAAGTGACCCTATGTAGGGGGAACAGTCTCTATTCTGCTCTGTGTCAGTGTGTATCAGGGATCATTAGGATATGTGTCAATCCATATCTGCCAAGTGACACTTCTAGGGGGAACAGTCTCTATTCTGCTCTGTGTCAGTGTGTATCATGGTCTCTGAGGACAGGTGTCAATCCATATCTGCTAAGTGACCCTATGTAAAGTCAACAGTCTCTATTCTGCTCTGTGTCAGTGTGTATCAGGGATCATTAGGATAGGTGTCAATCCATATCTGCCAAGTGACCCTATGTAGGGTGAACAGTCTCTATTCTGCTCTGTGTCAGTGTGTATCATGGTCTCTGAGGACAGGTGTCAATCCATATCTGCCAAGTGAGCCTATGTAGGGGGAACATTCTCTATTCTGCTCTGTGTCAGTGTGTATCAGGGATCATTAGGACAGGTGTCAATCCATATCTGCCAAGTGACCCTATGTAGGGGGAATAGTCTCTATTCTGCTCTGTGTCAGTGTGTATCATTGTCTCTGAGGACAGGTGTCAATCCATATCTGCCAAGTGACCCTATGTAGGGTCAACAGTCTCTATTCTGCTCTGTGTCAGTGTGTATCAGGGATCATTAGGATAGGCGTCAATCCATATCTGCCAAGTGACCCTATGTAGGGGGAACAGTCTCTATTCTGCTCTGTGTCAGTGTGTATCATGGTCTCTGAGGACAGGTGTCAATCCATATCTGCCAAGTTACCCTATGTAGGGGCAACAGTCTCTATTCTGCTCTGTGTCAGTGTGTATCAGGGATCATTAGGACAGGTGTCAATCCATGTCTGCCTAGTGACCCTATGTAGGGGGAACAGTCTCTATTCTGCTCTGTGTCAGTGTGTATCATGGTCTCTGAGGACAGGTGTCAATCCATATCTGCTAAGTGACCCTATGTAGGGTCAACAGTCTCTATTCTGCTCTGTGTCAGTGTGTATCAGGGATCATTAGGATAGGTGTAAATCCATATCTGCCAAGTGACCCTATGTAGGGGCAACAGTCTCTATTCTGCTCTGTGTCAGTGTGTATCAGGGATCATTAGGACAGGTGTCAATCCACATCTGCCAAGTGACCCTATGTAGGGGGAACAGTCTCTATTCTGCTCTGTGTCAGTGTGTATCATTGTCTCTGAGGACAGGTGTCAATCCATATCTGCCAAGTGACCCTATGTTGGGGCAACAGTCTCTATTCTGCTCTGTGTCAGTGTGTATCAGGGATCATTAGGACAGGTGTCAATCCATATCTGCCAAGTGACCCTATGTAGGGGCAACAGTCTCTATTCTGCTCTGTGTCAGTATGTATCAGGGATCATTAGGATAGGTGTCAATCCATATCTGCCAAGTGACCCTATGTAGGGGGAACAGTCTCTATTCTGCTCTGTGTCAGTGTGTATCAGGGATCATTAGGATAGGTTTCAATCCATATCTGCTGTAACGGAGCTCCGTGTACTCCGACCGAGTACCCTCCGTTGATGGATGCTCCTAGCGCTCTCAGAGGACTCCAAGCACTGCAGACGACACCACAACCACCGCAGGCTCCACAACCGCCGTAGCTTAACTGGAGCCGCGCCGTCTTCCTTCCACCCTGGATCGGCTTCTGTCCTCCAGGACCGTGTGGGGAAGACCTCTCCTCCAGGAGAGCGTATCCGGAACAAGCTCTTACAAGAGCTAAGTGATTAAGAGCTCAGGGGAATATGCAGCGCATAGCAATCCCCAGTGTGATATAGCAGTTCCCTCCAATAACGAGACAAGGCTACGTATTGAGGGTCAGAAGAGGTCTGAGGACTGGAACACCCAGCCTGCTTTTTATTAGGATAAGGTACACGCAGGACACTCCCAGGGGGAGGATGAAATTAACCAATAACAGCATAGTACAGCCCACAGGTTCCCTCCCCTCACATTTCGAACGGGACTTAGTCTCTGGAGCTGCAAGTTCAGTATGGGAGAAGGTAAGGGTCAGCGGTGTTCGGCAAAATGTGTAGCCGATTTCAGTTCCACAGAATCTTTAGCATACACCGCTGACCGCATTCGAGGAAACCAAGATGGCCGCCGCCACGTGCAATTGACCGGCAGTAACCTCACAGCCTGGGAGGTAAATTGCCTGCATACTTTAACTTCTGGGTGGTCTGCCTGTGTGGTACTTGGTTCAGTAAGCCCTATTTACTGAACCAAGTGGGGGAAAGCCAGGAACAAGTTATTTTACCGGTCTGGGGACATAGTCTTAAAGGGGCATTGTTCAGCAAAGTCACAATATGTCCCCAGACGGTTCTTAAAGGGCCATACACACCCAATTAAAGTTAATACATTTTCAGGGGCACAATCTTCCAGGGGCCATAGTCATGAGGCAGGAGGCTGGCAAACATGCTTCTCCACAATCCAGGGAAGCAGGGCACTTTCTCATTTAAAGGTCCAGTTACAAATAGCGATTTGTAACATCTGCCAAGTGACCCTTCTAGGGGGAACAGTCTCTATTCTGCTCTGTGTCAGTGTGTATCATGGTCTCTGAGGACAGGTGTCAATCCATATCTGCCAAGTGACCCTATGTAGGGTCAACAGTCTCTATTCTGCTCTGTGCCAGTGTGTATCAGGGATCACTAGGATAGGTGTCAATCCATATCTGCCAAGTGACCCTATGTAGGGGCAACAGTCTATATTCTGCTCTGTGTCAGTGTGTATCAGGGATCATTAGGACAGGTGTCAATCCATATCTGCCAAGTGACCCTATGTAGGGGGAACTTTCTCTATTCTGCTCTGTGTCAGTGTGTATCATGGTCTCTGAGGACAGGTGTCAATCTAAATCTGCCAAGTGACCCTATGTAGGGGCAACAGTCTCTATTCTGCTCTGTGTCAGTGTGTATCAGGGATCATTAGGATAGGTGTCAATCCATATCTGCCAAGTGACCCTATGTAGGGGGAACAGTCTCTATTCTGCTCTGTGTCAGTGTGTATCAGGGATCATTAGGATATGTGTCAATCCATATCTGCCAAGTGACACTTCTAGGGGGAACAGTCTCTATTCTGCTCTGTGTCAGTGTGTATCATGGTCTCTGAGGACAGGTGTCAATCCATATCTGCTAAGTGACCCTATGTAAAGTCAACAGTCTCTATTCTGCTCTGTGTCAGTGTGTATCAGGGATCATTAGGATAGGTGTCAATCCATATCTGCCAAGTGACCCTATGTAGGGGGAACAGTCTCTATTCTGCTCTGTGTCAGTGTGTATCATGGTCTCTGAGGACAGGTGTCAATCCATATCTGCCAAGTGAGCCTATGTAGGGGGAACAAAAGGGATATACAACAAGCTGGAAAAACCAAACTAGTTGAATATGTAACTGGAAATCGTAATTCATATATTATAATAACTGTACAAACTTGAAAAAATAGTAATAATAGTACAAAAAATAGAGTAAATAGAATCACATCTAATTCAAAGTGCAATCTTGCCTTAATGGCTCACCTCTAGATATGCCTCTCCAATGAATACCCTTGTTCTACTAAACCCAACGCAAGCCGCTATCTAGTGACTTTATTGAGGCTTAAATGCAATGTCAAGGTTAGTGGCTTGTGGATCTATTGGTAGGCGTCATGCAACTGACGTGGGTGTTCAACTTTTGGCTCACACTCGGTCCTTTGTAACAAAATCCGAGCTGTTGCTGGTTAAAGTGTTGAATATCCTGTAAAGTTCGCAGACTACACCATATTGAGTTCACCCTAACAGATAAATGGGGAACAGCATATAGATGGTAGCCGGGATAGGCGTAAATCTTGGCCACTGTGGAAGATATTCATATACTTCACAGAGCTAAAGTTAGATAATGGTGCCTTTGCTAGGTAGATATTAAGCCCGTTAGTCAAAAGTAAAAAAGATATGCATAAATACTGGATATAGTTGTATACCCCCTAATTGGTAAATAGGGGATGGTATATGAATAATATCCAGAGTAAGGTATTCAGCCGCTATAGAGGGCTAATTGAGTACCTCTTAAGATATACACATCTAAGTAATCCAGACTCCAAGAAGTATAGAGTTTGAAACTGCGAACTAACAATTAATCTACATATATACAGAGTTATTCAAATAAGGCATACCAAGTATAGCCGTCAGGAGAGAAAGTAGAGGTGAATAATAAGGATTAAAGTGCCTCTATGTGCAGAACCATACTTAGAGTGTTGGTTGCCTGCACATAGTGATAGATAACCTAGTGAGGAAAGCACACAGTGAGGAAAAAGTGAGCCCAAAAGAGCCCGACGCGCGTTTCGGTGCTGAGATGCACCTTCGTCAGGGGCTAACTGGAGACTGCGTCTCGGTCTCCTTTTACAGGGGTTTAGGTCCCAGAGTCTCTAGTTCTGACCAATCAGGAGGTTGCTGACATGCGCACTAACGCTCCCGGCCATCATGTGATCATTATGCTAATGGTGGTATTGATTGAGCTCATAGGAGCCATTTTTAACCGGTTCCGTGCTGGAAAGCTTCAAGCAAGTCCTATATCCTCCGTCAGCTCAGGAGGTTAGGGCCGGCTGTATACCGCCACGGTGCAGTGTATCAAGTGGATACACTGTGATCACGGTTTCACATTATACCGCCAAGTTGCCTTGTATCAAATGTATACGCGGTGATGTCGGTTTGACATTAACCCGTTCGGTGCTGGGATAATATACAAATCGTAGGGCATAGCGTTAGTAGCTATATTCCGGTCCAAGGATAGGTACCGGGCAATAATGCCCTATATTTGATTCGTATCTACCCTCATATTTAGTGTTAGATATCCATAATATTTGTGATAGGTTTGGGTATCTTGACCACGGTTAAGTGAAGTGAAACCTGAACAATGGGTATTAGGACAGAAGGTCCATATACTCATAGAGACTTGGTATAGGGAACAGTAATCAATAGATAAAAAGAAGAAAAAGAATACAGATTCTATATACATATTAACATATTTACAAAGATGTACATTTAGCATATGATGCTTGATATATGGTAGATAAACTAAAGCTAGCTCGAATGTGTATGGCCTTAATCAATTATGTTTGTGAGGGGAAGCCACCCCAGATCATAGTAGTTATGCATATGGGATGTGGTATGAACTGTAAGTCAGAGAAACATATTCTGGCTAATTGGTGAATATAGACACCGATGTAGTTCGGGTGAGTTTATATAAACGAGGTATAGGAAAATCCTTCATTTAGACCAGAAGGGGAAAGGGTTTTTAATGTGAAGATCCAATAGCTCTCTCTTTGGAGTAGTTTGATATCTATGTCACCCTTTCTCGGTCCTAGTTTGATTTTTTCGATCCCGTTGAACCTTAAGCCCTGGGCTGTGCCTTCATGTCTCAGTTTCAGATGTCTCGAGATGACAGTGTCTATGTGTCTGGAGGGGTTCACCGAATTTACATGTTCAAGAATTCTTTTCTTGAATGGCCTAAAGGTCTTCCCCACATACATGAGGCCACAGCTACAGGTAAGGAGGTAAATAAGGCCTGTCGTTTTGCAATTGAAAAAAGTGTTAACCTCATGTATCTGTGTATTGGTGGAGTTCGGAAACGTTTTAGATTTTCTCCGAATGTACCTACAGGCCTTACAGCGGCCGCATTGAAACGTGCCCACTGCTGGTGTTTTTAGCCATGTATTGTCTGCTTTGGGTGAGGAGAGGTGACTCGGTACCAGTAGATCTTTTAGGTTACGGCCTCTCCTGGCCGTGAGTGATACATGTGGTGACAGAACTTCCTTAAGGTGCTGATCTTGGTAGATCAGGGGCCAGTATCTATTCAAAATGCCCTTGACTGGATCCCAGCCTGCATCAAAAGTGCCAATGCATCTAATCAGACCTGGGGTCTTTTCGTTGAGAGGGTTGTCTTGTAGTAGGTCTTTGCGCTCAGTAGTAAGTGCTCTTAAGTATGCCGCTTTAAGGCATCTATTTGAGTATCCCTTGATCTTGAACTGAGATCTTAACAGCTTTGCTTTGATTTTAAATTCCTCCGTGGTGGAACAGTTTCTTCTTACACGTAGATATTGTCCAACTGGTATTCCATACTTTAATGGTGTTGGATGGTAACTTTGCCAGTTCAATAGATTGTTGGTGGCTGTGGGCTTCCTGAATAGAGTGGTAGAGATATGTTTATTATCACTTTCCAAGATTTGTAAAGTCAGGTCCAAGAAGTTGATTTTATTATCTCCCACCTCGTGAGTCAGTTTTAAGTTCTGATCATTAAGATTAAGAGCCTTGACGAAATCCTCAAATAACTCTGTCGATCCTGTCCATACGATCAGTACGTCATCTATGTAACGTTTCCAGAGACTGATGTAGTCCTGGTAGGCAGCAAATTTGGGACTGAACACTACATTCTGTTCCCACCACCCCAGGTGGAGGTTTGCATACGAGGGGGCACAAGTTGTCCCCATCGCAGTCCCTCTCACCTGGTGGTAGTGGATACCCTCAAAGAGGAAATAGTTGTGTGTTAAAACGAATTGTAGTAATTCCAGCACAAACTGATTATGGTCACGGAGGGATAGGTCACGTGTTTGAAGGAACCATTTTATATTGTTGAGACCTGTTTCATGGGGTATGGAACTATATAGTCCCTCCACGTCAAGACTGCATAGTTTGGCCCCAATGGGTATTGTCAGGTCGTCCAGTATTTTCAAAATTTGCTTTGTATCCCTGACGTACGAAGGGAGGACCCTAACCAGGCCACTCAGGATTTGTTCCACATACATACTGCAATTTTGGGTAAGGTTGTTGTTCCCTGATACTATAGGCCTCCCAGTTAATATTTTCTGTTGCTTATGTATCTTAGGCAGCGAGTAGAAGGTAGCGATGGTGGGTCTCTTATTAAGCATATATTTATATTCCTCAATGCTAATTAGGTTGGTTTGAAATGCCTGATCCAAAATCTTTTTGAGCTCAAGTAGGAATCTACTGGTAGGGTCTGAGGGGAGTGCTACATAGGTGTCCCTATCTTCAAGTGTGATGTTCACCATTTGGACATACTTGTCCCTATCTAGTATCACTAGATTTCCCCCTTTATCCGAAGGCTTTATGATAATTGTCTCATTGGCCCTTAATTTGGCCAGTGCTCTATTTTCTTGTACATTCAGATTATTTGGATGGAATCTAGACTCTGAGTTAGTTCCCATTGCTTCAATTTCTTTACACGATAATTCAACAAATAGGTCAATATATTTGTATTCAGGTATGTGTGGGGTAAACTTACTTTTAGGTTTTAACTTGGTAAATGGGGCTACTTGGGTGTGAGATAGGTCGTTACTACTGAGTAATTCCACCAGATTGTCAAGTAGATTCATGTCCCTGGCTTCAAGACCCAATCTAAGTGCTTGCTTATCTTTTTGAATGCAATGGTACTTATGCAGAGCCAGCTTTCTGGCAAATAGGTGAATGTCCTTTGTCCACCCAAACTTGTCAAATTTGGGTGTAGGGACAAAGGACAGTCCCCTCCTAAGAAGCTGTGTTTCTGAAATAGTAAGTTGATAAGAGGAGAGGTTAATGATTTGGCTCTCTGTGGTTAGTATGCTTTCCTGCGTTGGAAACCTCTTGAGGACTTGCTCCTCGTATTTCTCTGTGGTCTTGCTTCTTGGTTGGCCCTGGCTAAAAAATTGATTCCCTTTTTTAAGATACTTTTAGGGTTAGGTTCAGGTAGGGTGGAGGCGTTATCTGAACTAAGTTCAGGTTCGGAACCGCTCGTATCGTATTCCGATGTGGAGAACTGATCAAATTCTACCCTCCTGCTGTCATGCCTTAACTATAATATCCCCTTACTTCCTGGTTCCACGGAGCTTAGCCACACCTCTTCATGACTCGGTCTCCCTATTTAATCTGACTGCACCAGCTGATCAGGGCTGGATTATTGAACTACGTTCCTTACTCACAACCCGGCTACAACTTCGTTGTGAAAGCCTCTGCTACCAGACCGGACTGAAAGACTCTGCAAAGTTCCCTTCACCTTTCCTCATCCACGGCTAAAGCTGAACTCTATCCATGCAGGATAATCTGCCTCTGAGGAATCTCGGGAACCAGTGTTCTATAAGCCGGAAGCTAAGTAAAACTTCTCTGATAAACGTTGCATCTAAAGCTGTTATTTCCTGTCTCCAAAGTCCTTCGTTAAAGCCAACCGTTACAGCTAACTTCAACACATACTTGTCTCAGTTAGCTGCATCTATCTTTCTTCAGTTAAAGTCTATGGAACAGCTATTGTAACTTCTTATCATCTAATTAATTAATACTACTAAAGGACTCTTGCTGCTTCAGTTCCGTTTACTCCTTAAAGCTACAGTGCATGTAACTGTGGACTTCATTTATCGTTTATTACTTAATGCTACAGTACCTGTAAAGTGGAATTAAAGTCTTTACCTTTTACTTTCTTTAATAAATATTCAAACTATACGAAATCTGCAGTTGTGTTCCTTCATAACAAATGTTTAAACGTGACAGAATAATCCAGCCATTGTAATGGATCCAGCAGATTTCGATTCTACTATAACTACGTTGAATCAAAGAGTTAATGCACTAGCCCAAAGTGTGCAAGACCTGCAAGTTACTAACGAAAGACTTCTCACTTATATCAGAGATTTACAAACTCATACTCCTCATACTACTCTGCACTCGGCTAGTGATCCTGCTGTGTGTAACCCTGAAAAGTTCTATGGAGATCGTTCCAGATACAGGGAGTTCCTCAACTCTTGCAAATTGTTAATTGCTTTGAAACCTCGATCCTACCCTACAGAAAGAACTAAAGTTTGTTCGGTTATTTCCTTTCTAAGAGGTGAACCTATGTCATGGGCTCATTCCTTTCTGGAAAACGATGACCCCATCTTAGATTCACTGGATGAATTTTTTGAAGCCATGTCTCTTCTCTATGAAGATCCTAACAAACAAGCTACAGCTGATTTAACAATCAGAACACTACAGCAAAGAAATAGACCCGTTGAAGATTACATTGCTGAATTCAAAAGATGGGCTATAGAAACGCAATGGAATGACATCACATTGCGCAACCAGTTTCGAATTGGTTTATCGGAAGCTGTAAAAGATGAATTATCTAGAACAGAACTCCCTACTAATTTGAACGCTCTAATTCGCCTATCAATCAGCATTGACAGAAGATTAAGAGAAAGAAAGGCCGAAAAGTCTCTTTTTCTTTCAAAAGACCGCAAACCTTTCACTCCCTCAAAAGCTCCAGAAAAGACTTCCTTAACAAGTGAACCTATGGAACTAGGGGCTCCAAAGCCTCCTGACAACCCATCTGAACCAATCGAACCTATGGAAATAGGGATAATAAGAAGTCCCCTCACTCCTGAAGAGAAAAATCGAAGACGTATGTTAAACCTCTGCATGTATTGTGCCTCTCAAGTTCATTCAGTCTCTGATTGTCCTTCATTGAAACGGACAAAAGGCAGAAGGCAGTCTCATGCCTCTTCCATCCTAAGTGTACTTCCCTCTACAGCAAATACTCAAATGTCCCCTATCGTTCTTGTATTACAGTGGGACAATAAAAGAATCATAACCAAGGCTGTTATCGATTCCGGTGCAAATGGAGTATTCATCGACTCAGCCTTTGTAACAAAGAATAAAATTCCTTGTGTTCGTAAAAGAACTTCTGTACCTGTTAAAGTGATTGACGGGTCCCTCATCTCATCGGGACCAATACTTCATGAATCCATCCCTCTAAAAGTAACCATCAATCATACTCATACGGAAAGTCTTATAATTGATGTCATCTCATCACCATTTTTTCCTATTATATTGGGGATCAACTGGTTAAGGAACCACAACCCTCAAATCTCATGGTTTCCCTTCTCTCTTGCATTTGATTCTGATTATTGCAAGAAAACATGCTTGCAACGTATTCCAATTCTTCAGTCTACGAAAGAACTAGCTAAAACCTCATGTTGTTCTGACACCGAACTGGAGTCTCCTCCTCCTACAATCATTGGTGAATTAAAGAGAAAGTTTACAACAGCTCCTATCCTTCAACTTCCAAATCCTTCATATCCTTATGTCCTTGAAACGGATGCTTCGGAATTTGCAATTGGAGCTGTCCTTTCTCAACACAAAACTCCTCAAGTACCTCCTTCGCCTAAAGTCATTGGAATCTTATCTTCTCTTATTGACGACATTAAAGGTCTCAGTGAAGATGCTCTTGAACTTCCTAAATCAATGAAATTATCTAAGAAAAACGGTCTCTACTATTTCAAAGACCGGATTTACGTGCCTCCCTCCTTCAGGATTAAAATACTTGAATTAATTCATGATTCTCCTCTGGCAGGTCATCCAGATATGAAAAGGACCCTTGAATTGTCTAAAAGATACTGTTGGTGGCCTCGTCAAGACCAAACTATCGAATCTTATGTCAAATCTTGTTCTGTATGCCAAAGATCCAATCAATTGTCCTTGTTGAAGCCTCATCATCCTGACCCTTTCCAAAGAAATCTCACTACTTCTCCTGATCCCATATTGGTCCAGGGTGAAGAAGAATACGAGATTCAAAGTATACTGGATTCAAGGTTCCATCGTGGCTCCTTACAATATCTCATCAGATGGAAAGGATATGGAGTTGATGAAGATACATGGGAAAACTCCTCTGACGTTCATGCTGACAAATTAGTTTCCCAGTTTCACAAACGCTACCCTTCTAAACCAAGTCAATAGCACCCAGAGGTTGCTCATTAAGGAGGGGATACTGTCATGCCTTAACTATAATATCCCCTTACTTCCTGGTTCCACGGAGCTTAGCCACACCTCTTCATGACTCGGTCTCCCTATTTAATCTGACTGCACCAGCTGATCAGGGCTGGATTATTGAACTACGTTCCTTACTCACAACCCGGCTACAACTTCGTTGTGAAAGCCTCTGCTACCAGACCGGACTGAAAGACTCTGCAAAGTTCCCTTCACCTTTCCTCATCCACGGCTAAAGCTGAACTCTATCCATGCAGGATAATCTGCCTCTGAGGAATCTCGGGAACCAGTGTTCTATAAGCCGGAAGCTAAGTAAAACTTCTCTGATAAACGTTGCATCTAAAGCTGTTATTTCCTGTCTCCAAAGTCCTTCGTTAAAGCCAACCGTTACAGCTAACTTCAACACATACTTGTCTCAGTTAGCTGCATCTATCTTTCTTCAGTTAAAGTCTATGGAACAGCTATTGTAACTTCTTATCATCTAATTAATTAATACTACTAAAGGACTCTTGCTGCTTCAGTTCCGTTTACTCCTTAAAGCTACAGTGCATGTAACTGTGGACTTCATTTATCGTTTATTACTTAATGCTACAGTACCTGTAAAGTGGAATTAAAGTCTTTACCTTTTACTTTCTTTAATAAATATTCAAACTATACGAAATCTGCAGTTGTGTTCCTTCATAACAAATGTTTAAACGTGACACCTGCTCTGTTTGGACCTCTGGTATATATTGCCTGTTTGGAAGTCCTTTGTGTCTCTTATGAATTTGGAATGTTTCCGAGTTTTAATTGAGGATTGAAATCTCTCTAGTTGACTTTTTAATTTTATTTCAAGCTGTGCGAAATTACTCTCTGTCTTGAAAACCTCAATTTTCTCTATCTCGTCATCGACTTCTTTATTGATCTTGTCAAGTCTCTGTTTCTCGGATCTACATAAGATGTTCATAAACTTGCGGGAACAGGTACTCGCTGCCTCTTCCCACTCTTTTATAAATTCTGTTCCTTCAATGTGAGGACCAGGGATATTCTGAACCCTAAGACCCCTTGGTATAAGCTCTTTGCTCAAATATTTGTCAAGTGAAGCAACCTCCCAACCAGCTTTAATCTGTTGTTTGAACAGGTATGTCAGGTGGTTGAATGCAGAGTTAATATTTGTGTATGTTACACTCTCATTAAGATGACCTTCTGAGAACACTGTATCAATGTCCGTATACCAAGCATCCCTAGTTGCTTTATCTGATAGAAAACCGGCCATATTCGAGCAGCGTTTAAAAGGTGATGGGTACTGAAACCCAAATTAGACAAACAAAACGGAAGAATTACCACCTATGAGAAGGGCCCAAATTAATGGGACCGTCTCACCGGTGGGAATAATCACCTTGATGGACACTCCAGAAATGTCCTGGGGCTTTACCCCTAAATATAGAGAGAACCAAAGGGATATACAACAAGCTGGAAAAACCAAACTAGTTGAATATGTAACTGGAAATCGTAATTCATATATTATAATAACTGTACAAACTTGAAAAAATAGTAATAATAGTACAAAAAATAGAGTAAATAGAATCACATCTAATTCAAAGTGCAATCTTGCCTTAATGGCTCACCTCTAGATATGCCTCTCCAATGAATACCCTTGTTCTACTAAACCCAACGCAAGCCGCTATCTAGTGACTTTATTGAGGCTTAAATGCAATGTCAAGGTTAGTGGCTTGTGGATCTATTGGTAGGCGTCATGCAACTGACGTGGGTGTTCAACTTTTGGCTCACACTCGGTCCTTTGTAACAAAATCCGAGCTGTTGCTGGTTAAAGTGTTGAATATCCTGTAAAGTTCGCAGACTACACCATATTGAGTTCACCCTAACAGATAAATGGGGAACAGCATATAGATGGTAGCCGGGATAGGCGTAAATCTTGGCCACTGTGGAAGATATTCATATACTTCACAGAGCTAAAGTTAGATAATGGTGCCTTTGCTAGGTAGATATTAAGCCCGTTAGTCAAAAGTAAAAAAGATATGCATAAATACTGGATATAGTTGTATACCCCCTAATTGGTAAATAGGGGATGGTATATGAATAATATCCAGAGTAAGGTATTCAGCCGCTATAGAGGGCTAATTGAGTACCTCTTAAGATATACACATCTAAGTAATCCAGACTCCAAGAAGTATAGAGTTTGAAACTGCGAACTAACAATTAATCTACATATATACAGAGTTATTCAAATAAGGCATACCAAGTATAGCCGTCAGGAGAGAAAGTAGAGGTGAATAATAAGGATTAAAGTGCCTCTATGTGCAGAACCATACTTAGAGTGTTGGTTGCCTGCACATAGTGATAGATAACCTAGTGAGGAAAGCACACAGTGAGGAAAAAGTGAGCCCAAAAGAGCCCGACGCGCGTTTCGGTGCTGAGATGCACCTTCGTCAGGGGCTAACTGGAGACTGCGTCTCGGTCTCCTTTTACAGGGGTTTAGGTCCCAGAGTCTCTAGTTCTGACCAATCAGGAGGTTGCTGACATGCGCACTAACGCTCCCGGCCATCATGTGATCATTATGCTAATGGTGGTATTGATTGAGCTCATAGGAGCCATTTTTAACCGGTTCCGTGCTGGAAAGCTTCAAGCAAGTCCTATATCCTCCGTCAGCTCAGGAGGTTAGGGCCGGCTGTATACCGCCACGGTGCAGTGTATCAAGTGGATACACTGTGATCACGGTTTCACATTATACCGCCAAGTTGCCTTGTATCAAATGTATACGCGGTGATGTCGGTTTGACATTAACCCGTTCGGTGCTGGGATAATATACAAATCGTAGGGCATAGCGTTAGTAGCTATATTCCGGTCCAAGGATAGGTACCGGGCAATAATGCCCTATATTTGATTCGTATCTACCCTCATATTTAGTGTTAGATATCCATAATATTTGTGATAGGTTTGGGTATCTTGACCACGGTTAAGTGAAGTGAAACCTGAACAATGGGTATTAGGACAGAAGGTCCATATACTCATAGAGACTTGGTATAGGGAACAGTAATCAATAGATAAAAAGAAGAAAAAGAATACAGATTCTATATACATATTAACATATTTACAAAGATGTACATTTAGCATATGATGCTTGATATATGGTAGATAAACTAAAGCTAGCTCGAATGTGTATGGCCTTAATCAATTATGTTTGTGAGGGGAAGCCACCCCAGATCATAGTAGTTATGCATATGGGATGTGGTATGAACTGTAAGTCAGAGAAACATATTCTGGCTAATTGGTGAATATAGACACCGATGTAGTTCGGGTGAGTTTATACAAACGAGGTATAGGAAAATCCTTCATTTAGACCAGAAGGGGAAAGGGTTTTTAATGTGAAGATCCAATAGCTCTCTCTTTGGAGTAGTTTGATATCTATGTCACCCTTCCTCGGTCCTAGTTTGATTTTTTCGATCCCGTTGAACCTTAAGCCCTGGGCTGTGCCTTCATGTCTCAGTTTCAGATGTCTCGAGATGACAGTGTCTATGTGTCTGGAGGGGTTCACCGAATTTACATGTTCAAGAATTCTTTTCTTGAATGGCCTAAAGGTCTTCCCCACATACATGAGGCCACAGCTACAGGTAAGGAGGTAAATAAGGCCTGTCGTTTTGCAATTGAAAAAAGTGTTAACCTCATGTATCTGTGTATTGGTGGAGTTCGGAAACGTTTTAGATTTTCTCCGAATGTACCTACAGGCCTTACAGCGGCCGCATTGAAACGTGCCCACTGCTGGTGTTTTTAGCCATGTATTGTCTGCTTTGGGTGAGGAGAGGTGACTCGGTACCAGTAGATCTTTTAGGTTACGGCCTCTCCTGGCCGTGAGTGATACATGTGGTGACAGAACTTCCTTAAGGTGCTGATCTTGGTAGATCAGGGGCCAGTATCTATTCAAAATGCCCTTGACTGGATCCCAGCCTGCATCAAAAGTGCCAATGCATCTAATCAGACCTGGGGTCTTTTCGTTGAGAGGGTTGTCTTGTAGTAGGTCTTTGCGCTCAGTAGTAAGTGCTCTTAAGTATGCCGCTTTAAGGCATCTATTTGAGTATCCCTTGATCTTGAACTGAGATCTTAACAGCTTTGCTTTGATTTTAAATTCCTCCGTGGTGGAACAGTTTCTTCTTACACGTAGATATTGTCCAACTGGTATTCCATACTTTAATGGTGTTGGATGGTAACTTTGCCAGTTCAATAGATTGTTGGTGGCTGTGGGCTTCCTGAATAGAGTGGTAGAGATATGTTTATTATCACTTTCCAAGATTTGTAAAGTCAGGTCCAAGAAGTTGATTTTATTATCTCCCACCTCGTGAGTCAGTTTTAAGTTCTGATCATTAAGATTAAGAGCCTTGACGAAATCCTCAAATAACTCTGTCGATCCTGTCCATACGATCAGTACGTCATCTATGTAACGTTTCCAGAGACTGATGTAGTCCTGGTAGGCAGCAAATTTGGGACTGAACACTACATTCTGTTCCCACCACCCCAGGTGGAGGTTTGCATACGAGGGGGCACAAGTTGTCCCCATCGCACTCCCTCTCACCTGGTGGTAGTGGATACCCTCAAAGAGGAAATAGTTGTGTGTTAAAACGAATTGTAGTAATTCCAGCACAAACTGATTATGGTCACGGAGGGATAGGTCACGTGTTTGAAGGAACCATTTTATATTGTTGAGACCTGTTTCATGGGGTATGGAACTATATAGTCCCTCCACGTCAAGACTGCATAGTTTGGCCCCAATGGGTATTGTCAGGTCGTCCAGTATTTTCAAAATTTGCTTTGTATCCCTGACGTACGAAGGGAGGACCCTAACCAGGCCACTCAGGATTTGTTCCACATACATACTGCAATTTTGGGTAAGGTTGTTGTTCCCTGATACTATAGGCCTCCCAGTTAATATTTTCTGTTGCTTATGTATCTTAGGCAGCGAGTAGAAGGTAGCGATGGTGGGTCTCTTATTAAGCATATATTTATATTCCTCAATGCTAATTAGGTTGGTTTGAAATGCCTGATCCAAAATCTTTTTGAGCTCAAGTAGGAATCTACTGGTAGGGTCTGAGGGGAGTGCTACATAGGTGTCCCTATCTTCAAGTGTGATGTTCACCATTTGGACATACTTGTCCCTATCTAGTATCACTAGATTTCCCCCTTTATCCGAAGGCTTTATGATAATTGTCTCATTGGCCCTTAATTTGGCCAGTGCTCTATTTTCTTGTACATTCAGATTATTTGGATGGAATCTAGACTCTGAGTTAGTTCCCATTGCTTCAATTTCTTTACACGATAATTCAACAAATAGGTCAATATATTTGTATTCAGGTATGTGTGGGGTAAACTTACTTTTAGGTTTTAACTTGGTAAATGGGGCTACTTGGGTGTGAGATAGGTCGTTACTACTGAGTAATTCCACCAGATTGTCAAGTAGATTCATGTCCCTGGCTTCAAGACCCAATCTAAGTGCTTGCTTATCTTTTTGAATGCAATGGTACTTATGCAGAGCCAGCTTTCTGGCAAATAGGTGAATGTCCTTTGTCCACCCAAACTTGTCAAATTTGGGTGTAGGGACAAAGGACAGTCCCCTCCTAAGAAGCTGTGTTTCTGAAATAGTAAGTTGATAAGAGGAGAGGTTAATGATTTGGCTCTCTGTGGTTAGTATGCTTTCCTGCGTTGGAAACCTCTTGAGGACTTGCTCCTCGTATTTCTCTGTGGTCTTGCTTCTTGGTTGGCCCTGGCTAAAAAATTGATTCCCTTTTTTAAGATACTTTTAGGGTTAGGTTCAGGTAGGGTGGAGGCGTTATCTGAACTAAGTTCAGGTTCGGAACCGCTCGTATCGTATTCCGATGTGGAGAACTGATCAAATTCTACCCTCCTGCTCTGTTTGGACCTCTGGTATATATTGCCTGTTTGGAAGTCCTTTGTGTCTCTTATGAATTTGGAATGTTTCCGAGTTTTAATTGAGGATTGAAATCTCTCTAGTTGACTTTTTAATTTTATTTCAAGCTGTGCGAAATTACTCTCTGTCTTGAAAACCTCAATTTTCTCTATCTCGTCATCGACTTCTTTATTGATCTTGTCAAGTCTCTGTTTCTCGGATCTACATAAGATGTTCATAAACTTGCGGGAACAGGTACTCGCTGCCTCTTCCCACTCTTTTATAAATTCTGTTCCTTCAATGTGAGGACCAGGGATATTCTGAACCCTAAGACCCCTTGGTATAAGCTCTTTGCTCAAATATTTGTCAAGTGAAGCAACCTCCCAACCAGCTTTAATCTGTTGTTTGAACAGGTATGTCAGGTGGTTGAATGCAGAGTTAATATTTGTGTATGTTACACTCTCATTAAGATGACCTTCTGAGAACACTGTATCAATGTCCGTATACCAAGCATCCCTAGTTGCTTTATCTGATAGAAAACCGGCCATATTCGAGCAGCGTTTAAAAGGTGATGGGTACTGAAACCCAAATTAGACAAACAAAACGGAAGAATTACCACCTATGAGAAGGGCCCAAATTAATGGGACCGTCTCACCGGTGGGAATAATCACCTTGATGGACACTCCAGAAATGTCCTGGGGCTTTACCCCTAAATATAGAGAGAACCAAAGGGATATACAACAAGCTGGAAAAACCAAACTAGTTGAATATGTAACTGGAAATCGTAATTCATATATTATAATAACTGTACAAACTTGAAAAAATAGTAATAATAGTACAAAAAATAGAGTAAATAGAATCACATCTAATTCAAAGTGCAATCTTGCCTTAATGGCTCACCTCTAGATATGCCTCTCCAATGAATACCCTTGTTCTACTAAACCCAACGCAAGCCGCTATCTAGTGACTTTATTGAGGCTTAAATGCAATGTCAAGGTTAGTGGCTTGTGGATCTATTGGTAGGCGTCATGCAACTGACGTGGGTGTTCAACTTTTGGCTCACACTCGGTCCTTTGTAACAAAATCCGAGCTGTTGCTGGTTAAAGTGTTGAATATCCTGTAAAGTTCGCAGACTACACCATATTGAGTTCACCCTAACAGATAAATGGGGAACAGCATATAGATGGTAGCCGGGATAGGCGTAAATCTTGGCCACTGTGGAAGATATTCATATACTTCACAGAGCTAAAGTTAGATAATGGTGCCTTTGCTAGGTAGATATTAAGCCCGTTAGTCAAAAGTAAAAAAGATATGCATAAATACTGGATATAGTTGTATACCCCCTAATTGGTAAATAGGGGATGGTATATGAATAATATCCAGAGTAAGGTATTCAGCCGCTATAGAGGGCTAATTGAGTACCTCTTAAGATATACACATCTAAGTAATCCAGACTCCAAGAAGTATAGAGTTTGAAACTGCGAACTAACAATTAATCTACATATATACAGAGTTATTCAAATAAGGCATACCAAGTATAGCCGTCAGGAGAGAAAGTAGAGGTGAATAATAAGGATTAAAGTGCCTCTATGTGCAGAACCATACTTAGAGTGTTGGTTGCCTGCACATAGTGATAGATAACCTAGTGAGGAAAGCACACAGTGAGGAAAAAGTGAGCCCAAAAGAGCCCGACGCGCGTTTCGGTGCTGAGATGCACCTTCGTCAGGGGCTAACTGGAGACTGCGTCTCGGTCTCCTTTTACAGGGGTTTAGGTCCCAGAGTCTCTAGTTCTGACCAATCAGGAGGTTGCTGACATGCGCACTAACGCTCCCGGCCATCATGTGATCATTATGCTAATGGTGGTATTGATTGAGCTCATAGGAGCCATTTTTAACCGGTTCCGTGCTGGAAAGCTTCAAGCAAGTCCTATATCCTCCGTCAGCTCAGGAGGTTAGGGCCGGCTGTATACCGCCACGGTGCAGTGTATCAAGTGGATACACTGTGATCACGGTTTCACATTATACCGCCAAGTTGCCTTGTATCAAATGTATACGCGGTGATGTCGGTTTGACATTAACCCGTTCGGTGCTGGGATAATATACAAATCGTAGGGCATAGCGTTAGTAGCTATATTCCGGTCCAAGGATAGGTACCGGGCAATAATGCCCTATATTTGATTCGTATCTACCCTCATATTTAGTGTTAGATATCCATAATATTTGTGATAGGTTTGGGTATCTTGACCACGGTTAAGTGAAGTGAAACCTGAACAATGGGTATTAGGACAGAAGGTCCATATACTCATAGAGACTTGGTATAGGGAACAGTAATCAATAGATAAAAAGAAGAAAAAGAATACAGATTCTATATACATATTAACATATTTACAAAGATGTACATTTAGCATATGATGCTTGATATATGGTAGATAAACTAAAGCTAGCTCGAATGTGTATGGCCTTAATCAATTATGTTTGTGAGGGGAAGCCACCCCAGATCATAGTAGTTATGCATATGGGATGTGGTATGAACTGTAAGGGGGAACAGTCTCTATTCTGCTCTGTGTCAGTGTGTATCAGGGATCATTAGGATAGGCGTCAATCCATATCTGCCAAGTGACCCTATGTAGGGGGAACAGTCTCTATTCTGCTCTGTGTCAGTGTGTATCATGGTCTCTGAGGACAGGTGTCAATCCATATCTGCCAAGTGACCCTATGTAGGGGCAACAGTCTCTATTCTGCTCTGTGTCAGTGTGTATCAGGGATCATTAGGACAGGTGTCAATCCATGTCTGCCTAGTGACCCTATGTAGGGGGAACAGTCTCTATTCTGCTCTGTGTCAGTGTGTATCATGGTCTCTGAGGACAGGTGTCAATCCATATCTGCTAAGTGACCCTATGTAGGGTCAACAGTCTCTATTCTGCTCTGTGTCAGTGTGTATCAGGGATCATTAGGATAGGTGTCAATCCATATCTGCCAAGTGACCCTATGTAGGGGCAACAGTCTCTATTCTGCTCTGTGTCAGTGTGTATCAGGGATCATTAGGACAGGTGTCAATCCACATCTGCCAAGTGACCCTATGTAGGGGGAACAGTCTCTATTCTGCTCTGTGTCAGTGTGTATCATTGTCTCTGAGGACAGGTGTCAATCCATATCTGCCAAGTGACCCTATGTTGGGGCAACAGTCTCTATTCTGCTCTGTGTCAGTGTGTATCATGGTCTCTGAGGACAGGTGTCAATCCATATCTGCCAAGTGACCCTATGTAGGGGGATTAATCTCTATTCTGCTCTTTGTCAGTGTGTATCAGGGATCATTAGGATAGGTGTCAATCCATATCTGCCAAGTGACCCATGTAAGGGGAACCGTCTCTATTCTAAACATAGAAACATAGAATGTGACGGCAGATAAGAACCATTCGGCCCATCTAGTCTGCCCAGTTTTCTAAATACTTTCATTAGTCCCTGGCCTTATCTTATAGTTAGGATAGCCTTATGCCTATCCCACGCATGCTTAAACTCCTTTACTGTATTAACCTCTACCACTTCAGCTGGAAGGCTATTCCATGCATCCACTACCCTCTCAGTAAAGTAATACTTCCTGATATTATTTTTAAACCTTTGTCCCTCTAATTTAAGACTATGTCCTCTTGTTGTGGTAGTTTTTCTTCTTTTAAATATAGTCTCCTCCTTTACTGTGTTGATTCCCTTTATGTATTTAAATGTTTCTATCATATCCCCCCTGTCTCGTCTTTCCTCCAAGCTATACATGTTAAGATCCTTTAACCTTTCCTGGTAAGTTTTATCCTGCAATCCATGAACCAGTTTAGTAGCCCTTCTTTGAACTCTCTCTAAGGTATCAATATCCTTCTGAAGATAGGGTCTCCAGTACTGTGTACAGTACTCCAAGTGAGGTCTCACCAGGTTCTGTACAATGGCATGAGCACTTCCCTCTTTCTACTGCTAATACCTCTCCCTATACAACCAAGCATTCTGCTAGCATTTCCTGCTGCTCTATTACATTGTCTGCCTACCTTTAAGTCATCAGAAATAATCACCCCTAAATCCCTTTCCTCAGATGTTGAGGTTAGGACTCTATCAAATATTTTGTACTCTACCCTTGGGTTTTTACGTCCAAGATGCATTATCTTGCACTTATCCACATTAAATGTCAGTTGCCACAACTCTGACCATTTTTCTAGTTTACCTAAATCATTTTCCATTTGGCTTATCCCTCCTGGAACATCAACCCTGTTACATATCTTAGTATCATCCGCAAAAAGACACACCTTACCATCAAGACCTTCTGCAATATCACTAATAAAAATATTAAAGAGAATGGGTCCAAGTACAGATCCCTGAGGTACCCCACTGGTGACAAGCCCAAGCTTCGAATATACTCCATTGACTACAACCCTCTGTTGCCTGTCACTCAGCCACTGCCTTACCCATTCAACAATATTGGAATCCAAACTCAAAGATTGTAGTTTATTGATAAGCCTTCTATGTGCAACAGTGTCAAAAGCCTTACTGAAATCTAGGTAAGCAATGTCTACTGCACCACCCTGATCTATAATTTTAGTTACCCAATCAAAAAAATCAATAAGATTAGTTTGGCATGATCTCCCTGAAGTAAACCCATGTTGTCTCTGGTCTTGAAATCCATGTGTTTTTAGATGTTCAACAATCCTATCCTTTAACATGGTTTCCATCACTTTCCCCACTACTGATGTAAGGCTTACTGGCCTATAGTTGCCCGACTCCTCCTTATTACCTTTCTTGTGAATGGGCACAACATTCGCTAACTTCCAATCTTCTGGGACTACTCCTGTTATCAATGATTGGTTAAATAAATCTGTTAATGGTTTTGCTAGTACACCACTAAGCTCTTTTAATAGCTTTGGGTGTATTCCATCAGGTCCCATTGACTTATTTGTCTTTACTTTTGACAGTTGAAATAGAACCTCTTCCTCTGTAAACTCACGTGTAATAAATGACTCATTTATCCTTTTTCTTAACTGAGGTCCCTTTCCTTCATTTTCATCTGTAAATACCGAACAAAAATATTCATTGAGGCAGTCAGCTAGACCTTTATCCTCATCTACATACCTTCCTTCTTTTGTTTTTAATCTAACTAATCCTTGTTTTACTTTTCGTTTCTCATTTATGTATCTAAAAAAAGTTTTGTCCCCCTTTTTTACTGACTGTGCTATTTTCTCTTCTGTGTGGGATTTGGAAGCTCTTATAACTTGCTTAGCCTCTTTCTGCCTAATCTTATAGGTCATTCTGTCTTCCTCACTCTGTTTTTTTTATAATTACCAAGTGACCCTATGTAGGGGCAACAGTCTTTATTCTGCTCTGTGTCAGTGTGTATCAGGGATCATTAGGATAGGTGTCAATCCATATAGGGGCAACAGTCTCTATTCTGCTCTGTGTCAGTGTGTATCATGGTCTCTGAGGACAGGTGTCAATCCATATCTGCCAAGTGACCCTATGTAGGGGGATCAATCTCTATTCTGCTCTGTGTCAGTGTGTATCAGGGATCATTAGGATAGGTGTCAATCCATATCTGCCAAGTGACCCATGTAGGGGGAACAGTCTCTATTCTGCTCTGTGTCAGTGTGTATCATGGTCTCTGATGACAGGTGTCAATCCATATCTGCCAAGGGACAGTAGGGGGAACAGTCTCTATTCTGCTCTGTGTCAGTGTGTATCAGGGATCATTAGGATAGGTGTTAATCCATATCTGCCAAGTGACCCATGTAGGGGGAACCGTCTCTATTCTGCTCTGTGTCAGTGTGTATCATGGTCTCTGAGGACAGGTGTCAATCCATATCTGCCAAGTGACCCTACATAGGGGCAACAGTCTCTATTCTGCTCTGTGTCAGTGTGTATCAGGGATCATTAGGATAGGTGTCAATCCATATCTGCCAAGTGACCCTATGTAGGGGCAACAGTCTCTTCTGCTCTGTGTCAGTGTGTATCATGGTCTCTGAGGACAGGTGCCAATCCATATCTGCCAAGTGACCCTATGTAGGGGCAACAGTCTCTATTCTGCTCTGTGTCAGTGTGTATCAGGGATCATTAGGCAGGTGTCAATCCATGATTGCCTAGTGACCCTATGTAGGGGCAACAGTCTCTATTCTGCTCTGTGTCAGTGTGTATCAGGGATCATTAGGATAGGTGTCAATCCATATAGGGGCAACAGTCTCTATTCTGCTCTGTGTCAGTGTGTATCATGGTCTCTGAGGACAGGTGTCAATCCATATCTGCCAAGTGACCCTATGTAGGGGGATCAATCTCTATTCTGCTCTGTGTCAGTGTGTATCAGGGATCATTAGGATAGGTGTCAATCCATATCTGCCAAGTGACCCATGTAGGGGGAACAGTCTCTATTCTGCTCTGTGTCAGTGTGTATCATGGTCTCTGATGACAGGTGTCAATCCATATCTGCCAAGGGACAGTAGGGGGAACAGTCTCTATTCTGCTCTGTGTCAGTGTGTATCAGGGATCATTAGGATAGGTGTTAATCCATATCTGCCAAGTGACCCATGTAGGGGGAACCGTCTCTATTCTGCTCTGTGTCAGTGTGTATCATGGTCTCTGAGGACAGGTGTCAATCCATATCTGCCAAGTGACCCTACATAGGGGCAACAGTCTCTATTCTGCTCTGTGTCAGTGTGTATCAGGGATCATTAGGATAGGTGTCAATCCATATCTGCCAAGTGACCCTATGTAGGGGCAACAGTCTCTTCTGCTCTGTGTCAGTGTGTATCATGGTCTCTGAGGACAGGTGCCAATCCATATCTGCCAAGTGACCCTATGTAGGGGCAACAGTCTCTATTCTGCTCTGTGTCAGTGTGTATCAGGGATAATTAGGCAGGTGTCAATCCATGATTGCCTAGTGACCCTATGTAGGGGCAACAGTCTCTATTCTGCTCTGTGTCAGTGTGTATCAGGGATCATTAGGATAGGTGTCAATCCATATAGGGGCAACAGTCTCTATTCTGCTCTGTGTCAGTGTGTATCATGGTCTCTGAGGACAGGTGTCAATCCATATCTGCCAAGTGACCCTATGTAGGGTCAACAGTCTTTATCCTGCTCTGTGTCAGTGTGTATCAGGGATCATTAGGATAGGTGTCAATCCATATCTGCCAAGTGACCCATGTAGGGGGAACCGTCTCTATTCTGCTCTGTGTCAGTGTGTATCATGGTCTCTGAGGATAGGTGTCAATCCATATCTGCCAAGTGACCCTATGTAGGGTCAACAGTCTCTATCCTGCTCTGTGTCAGTGTGTATCAGGGATCATTAGGATAGGTGTCAATCCATATCTGCCAAGTGACTTATGTAGGGGGAACAGTCTCTATTCTGCTCTGTGTCAGTGTGTATCATGGTCTCTGAGGACAGGTGTCAATCCATATCTGCCAAGTGACCCTACGTAGGGGCAACAGTCTCTATTCTGCTCTGTGTCAGTGTGTATCAGGGATCATTAAGATAGGTGTCAATCCATATCTGCCAAGTGACCCTATGTAGGGGCAACAGTCTCTTCTGCTCTGTGTCAGTGTGTATCATGGTCTCTGAGGACAGGTGTCAATCCATATCTGCCAAGTGACCCTACGTAGGGGCAACAGTCTCTATTCTGCTCTGTGTCAGTGTGTATCAGGGATCATTAAGATAGGTGTCAATCCATATCTGCCAAGTGACCCTATGTAGGGGGAACACTCTCTATTCTGCTCTGTGTCAGTGTGTATCAGAGATCATTTGGATAGGTGTCAATCCATATCTGCCAAGTAACCCATGTAGGGGGAACCGTCTCTATTCTGCTTTGTGTCAGTGTGTATCATGGTCTCTGAGGACAGGTGTCAATCCATATCTGCTAAGTGACCCTATGTAGGGTCAACAGTCTCTATTCTGCTCTGTGTCAGTGTGTATCAGGGATCATTAGGACAGGTGTCAATCCATATCTGCCAAGTGACCCTATGTAGGGTCAACAGTCTTTATCCTGCTCTGTGTCAGTGTGTATCAGGGATCATTAGGATAGGTGTCAATCCATATCTGCCAAGTGACCCATGTAGGGGGAACCGTCTCTATTCTGCTCTGTGTCAGTGTGTATCATGGTCTCTGAGGATAGGTGTCAATCCATATCTGCCAAGTGACCCTATGTAGGGTCAACAGTCTCTATCCTGCTCTGTGTCAGTGTGTATCAGGGATCATTAGGATAGGTGTCAATCCATATCTGCCAAGTGACTTATGTAGGGGGAACAGTCTCTATTCTGCTCTGTGTCAGTGTGTATCATGGTCTCTGAGGACAGGTGTCAATCCATATCTGCTAAGTGACCCTATGTAGGGTCAACAGTCTCTATTCTGCTCTGTGTCAGTGTGTATCAGGGATCATTAGGACAGGTGTCAATCCATATCTGCCAAGTGACCCTATGTAGGGTCAACAGTCTTTATCCTGCTCTGTGTCAGTGTGTATCAGGGATCATTAGGATAGGTGTCAATCCATATCTGCCAAGTGACCCATGTAGGGGGAACCGTCTCTATTCTGCTCTGTGTCAGTGTGTATCATGGTCTCTGAGGATAGGTGTCAATCCATATCTGCCAAGTGACCCTATGTAGGGTCAACAGTCTCTATCCTGCTCTGTGTCAGTGTGTATCAGGGATCATTAGGATAGGTGTCAATCCATATCTGCCAAGTGACTTATGTAGGGGGAACAGTCTCTGTTCTGCTCTGTGTCAGTGTGTATCATGGTCTCTGAGGACAGGTGTCAATCCATATCTGCCAAGTGACCCTACGTAGGGGCAACAGTCTCTATTCTGCTCTGTGTCAGTGTGTATCAGGGATCATTAAGATAGGTGTCAATCCATATCTGCCAAGTGACCCTATGTAGGGGCAACAGTCTCTTCTGCTCTGTGTCAGTGTGTATCATGGTCTCTGAGGACAGGTGTCAATCCATATCTGCCAAGTGACCCTATGTAGGGGGAACACTCTCTATTCTGCTCTGTGTCAGTGTGTATCAGAGATCATTTGGATAGGTGTCAATCCATATCTGCCAAGTAACCCATGTAGGGGGAACCGTCTCTATTCTGCTTTGTGTCAGTGTGTATCATGGTCTCTGAGGACAGGTGTCAATCCATATCTGCTAAGTGACCCTATGTAGGGTCAACAGTCTCTATTCTGCTCTGTGTCAGTGTGTATCAGGGATCATTAGGATAGGTGTCAATCCATATCTGCCAAGTGACCCTATGTAGGGGCTGTAACGGATCCTTACAAGTCCCTAGTAACTTTGAAGCAAACAAGGGAATTACAGTTTAAACTTCCATTCATTCCATTGTCTCCTGTTCGCATGGTTCCGTACGAATTCTGTGTGTAAAATATAGGTGGCCGCCATTTCGGGACTTTTACACGTGTTCGCGGCCATCTTGTGCACGAACAGCGGTGTTTGCCTGTAACCGCATGGAACTGAAAACGGATACACAAACAGGCGAACACCGCTGAGTCCTCCAGACCTCCGTAAATTCGTATGGGAACTACCGAACGTCCCACCATTCGGTAGTTCTACTTCACCATCTATGGGGATTTCAGCGACCACCGAGATTCGTATGGATGACCAGGTTTTCGGGTCTTTTTACCGTGCGAACGGAGACCGACCGCAAGGCCAAAACTCATGGAACTAATTTCGGCTAGTTGGTCTGTGCGGTCGGTCAAAACTTTGGAACACTGTATCTCCCGAACTATACATCCGAATGGGCTGATTTTTGGATATATTGGTCCCCTGAAGGAGAGCTATCCAGCGATTTAAAGCTGTACCCCCTGTTTTTGGGGTACATCCAGAACTTGTGTCAAAATGTGGACATTTTAATTATGTTATGTAGTTATCTGAGGGGAGGAGACGTGGGGGTGTTACCATATGTATTATTGGTTGTTTTCATCCTCCCCCTGGGAGTGTCCTGTATGTATCTGTTCCTAATAAAAAGCAGGCTGGATGTTCCAGTCCTCAGTTCATCTTGACCCTTCAAAACGTAGCCTCGTCTCGTTCTTGGAAGGGGATTATTTGGGAAGATTACTCTGTTCCTGTTTGCAGCTGAACCTGATTCTCTCTGGATATCGTGGAGGGGATTATACCAGCTTGACTTCTCCACAGCAGCTTGCAGGGAAAAGGACGTCTCCAGCGGCAGATACCCTCTCAATATCTGGGTAGCCGTTACATTGGTGGCAGCAGTGGGATGGTCCTTTTATCCAAAGAACAAGCACTGAATGGAGTCACAGTATGCCAAGCTGAAAAGACCCACACTAAAGGATTTATTGGAGAATCGTGGTAGGAGTGCCAGCAACAGACCACGGAGGGAGCTGATAGCTGACCTGCTGGAGCTGGACGAGATGGATAGGTCCATGGAGGTAACTGAACCCATGGCACCCATCAGTGAGGACGATGTGATTACGGCAATTGTACAGCGGAGATTAGCGTTGTATTCAGTCACGTCTACAGAACTAATAACCCAACTGCTCCGGGAAACAAGGGAAGAGATCCAAACCAAGAGGGTACAAGAAATGGAACTGGTAAGAGCCAGACAGCTCACTACACAGACAGTTCCTACCCCGCTACCCACTACTACGGTAAAGAAAATTCCCTTCACTGCATTTAAAACCTTTGTGGAAAATGAAGAGGAAATTGATGGGTATTTGGCTGACTTTGAAAGGCAGTGCTCTCTACATCAAATACCGCCAGAGCAATGGGTCACTATTCTGGCTGGGAAGCTATCAGGAAAAGCAAATGAGGCTTTTCGAGCACTGACTACAGAGGAGATTGCACAGTACCAAAAAGTAAAAGAGGCACTACTCCGCCGGTACGCTGTAACCCCAGAGACATACCGTCGCCGCTTCCGGGAGTCCAAAAAGAAAGCTGTGGACTCCCACATGGAATGGGCTAATAGGTTACAGCGAGTGGCATCCAGGGCCGGTGCAAGGATTTTTGCCGCCCTAGGCAACAATCCATTTTGCCACCCCTCCCCCCCCCCCTTCCCCCCCCATGAATGCAACTACATTCCCTTTAGATGTTTATTCACTAAACTCTGAATTACAGTGAAGAGACATTTAGGGAAAGAGACGCACTGAGTAAGCATTAAAGGGAAACTATAGTGCCAGGAAAAAAACTTATTATCCTGGCACTATAGCTTCCCCCTCTGTTAAACGCACCCCCCTTGTGGTGCAGAAGGGGTTAAAACCCCTTCTGTCACTTACCTGGGTCCAGCATGTCTTTCGTGCTGGCTTGGGTCCGCCTTCGCTCCTTAATGGCCGCGCTCGCAGTGGTATTTCCAAGACACTAGGTTTTGCGTGACGCTGGACGTCTCAATGCATAGCCACTAGAGGAGTTAACGTTAACCCAGGACAGTAATTATTTCAGTTTCTTAAAAATTGCAATAATTACCTTTGCAGTGTCACACAATCTCACTAATACACACACTCTCTCACTGGCATACACACTTACACATTCTAACTAACTTACACACTCTAACACATACACATTCTCACTGACCTACACATTGTCACTTGCACACTCTCACTGACATACACATTGTCACTTACACACTCTCACTAACACACACACACTCTCACTGACATACACAATGTCACTTACACACTCTCACTGACATACACAGTGTCACTTACACACTCTCACTAACACACACACTCTCTCACTGACATACACAATGTCACTTACACACTCTCACTAACACACACACACTCTCTCACTGACATACAGTGTCACCTACACACTCTCACCAACACACATTGCCAGTTACACACTCTTACTAACACAACACAGTGCCACTTGCACACTCACACTCACACACACACACACACAGTGTCACTTGCACACTCTCATACACACAGTCTCTTGCACACTCTCCCTAACACAGAGTCTCTTGCACACTCTCTCACACACACAGTGTCATTTGCACATACTAACACAGAGTCTCTTGCACAATCTCCCTAACACACAGTCTCTTGCACACACACACACACACACACTGTCACTTGCACACTCATTAAAACACACACACTGTCAGTCAAACACAAAATCACACCACTCTACATATAGTCACACTTTAATTACACACACAAACACAGTCATTTAACACACACATCAATTTACAAACATTCAAACTATAAACAATCCCCCATGCCATACCTGGGTGCTGTGAAGAGTTCCAGACAGCAGGATCCAGGATGTTGTTTTTCTTGCTGCTGGGGGAGCAGGAGAGCCGTGCACTGTGAGCACAGGCTGCTTCCTGTTCCCCTCCGAGTGCTTCCTGTGTTCACAGACAGGGGGCAGCCGGGATACCAGTTTACATCCCGGCTTCCCCCAGCCTGCAGGAAGCACAGTGTTCTGCTCGGGGGATGGGGTTACAGTAAACCCCACTCCCTGAGCAGGTAATCGCCTGCAGAGGGAGCCCAGCAGCTGAATGGCTGCGCTGGGGGGTGGCTAAGGAGCTGCTCACCCAGCACAGCATCCCCAGACAGCAGCAGGGCAGCCCACCAGGAAACCACCCGGTGGGCGCCCCCCAGAGGCCGGCGCCCCAGGCGAATGCCTTATTCGCCTTAATGGTAGCGCCGGCCCTGGTGGCATCACACTGGATGCAAGGCTGCAACGCTAGCACGGGAGAGGAAGTATTACAACTGTTTTTATTGGAACACTTCTTCCAAGGTGTATCTGCTGACTTGCAGGATTGGGTAAGGGACAGACGCCCTAGCAATTTAAAAGAGGCAGCGCAGCTGGCAGACGAGTACGCTGAAAGCAGGAGGGTAAGCCAAAATACCCCAAGGCCAGCTATCAAAGTGGAGCAACGGCCCCCGGCTGCCTCGTCTCGACCAGAGTTCCGGGCTCCCATACCACCAGGACCAACCCGGCCTCAAGGACACAACAACTACCCCCGAGACTCGCATAGGATCATCTGTCACCGGTGCAACAACCCTGGACATGTCGCAAGGTATTGCCCGCTAGGACCAGCCGCTAATAATAATTGGAGGCGCAACTCCACAGAGAACAACCACACCCGTACCTCTGCTGCCCACTGTATAGAGGCCGAAATGGGCCCCGAGGAATGCCTGGGCATTTTGTATGAGGCAGATCCGATACAAGCCGCCTCCCCAGATAATCGCCAGCACCATAGGCAAGAGGTACGCGTGAATGGACAAATAGCCCAAGGATTGAGGGATACAGGGGCTACCATTACTTTGGTGCAGCGACACTTGGTAAAACCAGAGCATTTGGCCAAACACACCGTTGCTGTCCGTGTTGCAGGGGGAGCTGTATTTCGTTTACCCACGGCCCGGGTACACTTGGACTGGGGGGTTGGGTCAGGAAAGACCACGGTGGGCATCATGGATAATCTACCTGCTGAGGTCGTCTTGGGCAACGATATTGGCCCTCTGACTTCAGCCTACTTGCCCACCACCGATGCAGCCTGCCCCGTAACCACCCGAGCACAGAGCAGGCTTACTGATGACGCCACCACAGGCCAGGAGACCCAGGTAAGCAACACACAGACACGTAGGTCACACATAAGGGAGAAGCCATTAACGTGGGACACCCCAGAAGAGTTTGGGAGGGAGACTAGAGAGGACCCCACCCTACAGACGTACCGGGAGATAGCCGCTAGTGGGGGGAATGAGCATGAACGTTTTGTATGGGAACATGACAGGTTATACTGACTGACTGTGAGTAGAAAGAAGGGCTGTGCCCCTTCACAGAAACGCCAACTAGTGGTACCCAGAAAGTACCGGTTGGAGCTTCTCCGAATTGGCCATGATATTCCCCTAGCAGGACATTTGGGGGGTAACCGCACAACCTATCGGATAGCCCAGACCTTTTTCTGGCCGAATATTTCCAAGGATGTGCGGCGCTATTGCAGTACCTGCGACATATGCCAGAGGGTGGGGAAAAGAGGGGATCACCCTAAAGCTCGACTGTCACCTATGCCCATAATCGAGGAACCGTTTAGCCGGGTGGCAGTCGACCTGGTGGGGCCCCTACCTAACCCTAGCCCATCCGGTAAGAAATATATACTTACTGTGGTGGACTACGCTACCCGGAAGCCGTCGCCCTGGCAAATATTCAGGCCGACACTGTCGCCAGTGCCTTAGTGGGGATATTCACTAGAGTAGGTTTTCCCCGAGAAATACTATCTGACAGGGGGACTCAATTTACCGCAGATCTGACCCAACAGTTATGGAAGGTCTGCGGTATTCAGAACCTCCTCAGCTCACCCTACCACCCCCAGACGAACGGTCTCTGCGAACGCTTTAATGGTACCCTAAAACAGTTGCTGAGGACCTTTACCGCGGAATACAGAGACTGGGAGCGATTCTTGCCGCACCTCTTGTTTGCATATCGGGAGGTGCCGCAGGAATCCACTGAGTTCTCCCCGTTCGAACTGCTCTACGGAAGAAGGGTACGAGGTCCCCTCGACCTCATCCGGGAGCATTGGGAAGGGGAGATGGAATCGGAAGGGATCCCTATTGTACCGTATGTTCTGGAGATGCGGGACCGCATGGAGCAGTTGGCCCGGATGGCACGGGACCATCTCCATGCGGCCCAGGGTCGACAGAAGCGTTGGTATGATAGGGGCGCCCGACAGAGAACTTTCCAGGTGGGTCAGAAAGTGCTGGTACTTAGACCGGTAAAGGGAAATAAACTCCAGACATCCTGGCAGGGCCCTTACAAAGTAGTAGCGCAGGTCTGCGACACTACTTATGTGATTGCCAGCAATAAAGATGAGAGAATTCAGAAAACCTTTCATGTAAATTTACTGAAAGAATACCAAGAGCGGCCAGAGGATGTTGCCGCTATATGCATTTCTGCTACCGAGGACCCCGACAGCCTACCTATCCCAGACCTATTAGCACCCAGAAAATCCCCTAGCTTACTGGACACCATCCAACTAGGGGAGCGGCTAACCGCAGCCGAAAAGGGCCAACTTAGACAGTTGATAATGGAAAAGAAATTAACGTTCGCCCAGGAACCAGGGTACACCACGCTAGCGACCCATTATGTCGAGACCCCAGGACAAGTACCCCTTAGGCAAACCCCATATCGAATCCCTGAGGCAGTCAGGGGAGAAATGAAAAAGGAAGTACAAGAAATGCTAAGGTTAGGAGTCATAGAACCGTCTGACAGCCCCTGGGCTTCACCCGTAGTCCTAGTACCCAAAAAGGACGGAGCTACTAGATTTTGTGTAGACTATAGGCGACTCAATGACCGTACCGTAACAGATGCGTACCCCATGCCCCGAGTGGACGAACTATTAGACCGCATTGCCAGGGGGAGGTATCTGACCACCATTGATCTATGCAAGGGATACTGGCAGATCCCCCTGGCCAAGGAGGCTATCCCCAAGTCGGCGTTCGTCACCCCATTTGGCCTGTACCAATTTAAGGTCATGCCATTTGGGATGAAGAACGCCCCAGCTACCTTTCAGCGCTTGGTGGATAGACTTCTTGATGGCTTCCAGGACTTTGCCTGCGCATACCTGGATGACATAGCGATCTATAGTGAAACATGGGGGGAACACTTGTGTGGCGAAACCAACCTCACCACTGGGCCCTGGAGAAGCCTGTTTGCTAGCCTCCTACCTGCTGACTATGGCCCCTGGGTTATTTGGGGCATATTGTACTGTATATTGCTGCTACTGGCCCTTTTAACAGCATCTATGGACATATTGGGACTTTTGGGACTACTGTCCCTTTAAGACTGTGATACATATTCTAGTGTACTGCATGTAATATTATATGTGTATTAAGTTTAACCTGGGATATGTATGCAGCATTCACCTGATTGTTCGGTAGAATCACTCCATTTATTATATTGAGTGAAACTACCGAACAACCAGACCACCCAGGAATAAGTGTGCCTCCAATTACAGTTTGCAACAATGTTGCAAACGGGTAATTGGCAATCAGTGTAATGTATTCTTTGTCCTCTGGGTGGCCGCCATTCGGGAAACAAACACGTGGCGGCGGCCATCTTAAACTACCGAACAGCGGTGTTTTGCCGTCGAGTGTCTGGAACTAAAATCGGACACTTGACTAGGCAAACACCGCTGAGACCTCCATACTTCCAGAAATTCGTATGGAAACTACCGAATGACCCGCCGTTCGGTAGAAAGAACCCCATAAACAAGGGAATTCATTCAAACCCTCTCCAGGCTCTATAACACAGGCAATTCGCCTGTTTTCATTCCCTTGTTTGTGACCGACCGCAGGGCCAAAATGCATGGAACTGTTTTCGGATACTTTACCCATGCGGTCGGTCAAATCTTTGGAACCCCATATCTCACGAACCATTCATCCGAATTACTTGAATTTTGGATATGTTGTCCCCCTGAATAAGGGCTATCCAGCGATGCTGGATTTAAAGGTGTACCCCCGGATTTTGGGGTACATCCAGAATTTGGCTGAAAAAGTGTACCGGATAATTGAGTTTAATGTTATCTGAGGGGAGGGGATGTGTGGGCTGAACCATGTATGTGATTGGTTATTTTATGCCTCCCCCTGGGTGTGGCCTGTATGTGGATTAGTGTAATAAAAGCCAGGCTGGATGAGCCAGTCCAGAGTTCCTGTTTTACCCTCAAAGTGATGTGTCGTCTCATTATTGGGGGAAGGATTTATTGTATGCTGTTCCAGTTGACTGCTAGGAGTACAAGCCTATTCGTATGGTTCCTATTCAATGGTCTACAGCATTCATACGCTTGGGAGAATTTAAAGGTTTCTCGTATTCGGTGATTATGGTGTCTGCCAGAGTGCTTGGAGTCCTCAGGAAGCACTAGGAGCATCCATTAACGGAGGTACCAAGTCGGGGTGCCAGGTGATCCGTTACATTGGTGGCAAGCGGTGGGATGGCGTCCTAGTGCGAGGTAAAGCAGCTCGGAGACACAGTGCGTTTGGATTTACAATTGAGGGCGACGCTGGTGTGCATACAGCGTCCCTGTTTACATAAAGATTTGGGAAAATGGGGTTCGTAGACCCCTGGGCAACACACACACCTGAGGAAGAGAGTGAATTAGAATGGAGAGATAATGCCCGGATAGAATTATGGTACGATGCCCTGGAGGAAGTCCAGTATCAACGGCAGCAGCGCCTTCCTGGTGTCGCATACCGGTTGGAGGAACAAATGGCCTGGCGGATGCCGCTTCTGGGAGACCAACCTGGAGGGCAGCGGGTAAGACAACTCGAGTACCTCGTGGAAAGGGAACTGAGCTTGGACACCTCATACCGGGCACTGTGGTGGTGCACTGTCCAGCCAGAGACGTGGAGGGCAGAGGGCATCCAGCCAGAGGGGGAGAACTGCACGAGCCCTGGCCTGTTGTGGAAAGCCTTAGTGGAGGATGTCGACTTCGGCAGTCCAGCAGAGTCACGGTACTGGGCTATCTTTCATTACCGAGGTGAGATGATACAGGGCCCGAGATCTATTGGGCTGGGACAAGACCTCCGCCGTTTCGCTGCCATGGAACGAGAGCTGGAGATGGACTATGTAGAACTATTAAATTCCTGCCAGCCGCAGAGCAGGGACGCAGACCGGGAAAACTGGGTGGCAGACCCAGACCTGCTAGCCTACAGCTGGGAAAAGGTGGCTGAGGTACCCCCTGCTTCACTACCAGCTGCAGAAGTTGGGGACCTCATAGACTGGTCCTGGAGAGACCCACAGATGGCAGGTGAAGATGGGACCGAGATCTCTCTACCGGCCCTACAGGGATGCTGGGCAGTTGGCCCAGATCCCCAGCGACAGTCTACGGTTCAGGGAGAGGAGCCTGTTATTACCTCTCCCCAGCGGCAGCACAGCTCACCAAGGGGAGACAGTAAGCCCCTCACCAGCGCAGATGGGACCGTGGTCTCTGCGCCCAAGTTACAGGGAGCTGAAGGGGCCGTCCTCCCTCCCCAGCGGCAGTGTGATTTGTTGGGAATTGGGAGCCCAGTCTCCATTCCCCAGCGGCAGTGTGAATCACAGGGAATTGGGAGCCCAGTCTCCATTCCCCAGCGGCAGGCTGAGTTACAGGGGGCAGAGGTAGTTGGTCCTTCCCCCCAGCAGCAGAGTGATATGCCGGGAAGGCAGTGTGAAGTGCAGGGAGAGGAGAGCAGCGTCCTCCCTCCCCAGCGGAAGGCTGAGTTACAGGGGGCAGAGGTAGTTGGTCCTACCCCCCAGCAGCAGCATGATTGTTTGGGAATAGAGAGCCCAGTCTCTATTCCCCAGCAGCAGGGCACTGAATTGGGAGGAGAGACAGTCGGTCTCCCTCCACAAAGACTGAAAGTAGGCATGGGAGAGGAGATTGTTACCACCTCTCCCCAGCGACGGATCATCGAGGGGCAGAGTGTTCAAATGGGAGAGGAGCTGGTTACCACCTCTCCCCAGCGACAGCTTAATGTACCAGGGGGAGACTGTAAGCCCCACACCTGTGCAGATGGGACCGTGGTCTCTGCACTTCCAGCACAGGGGGTAGGGACGGTCGGTCCTGCCCCCCCACAACAGGGCTGTTTAGCCAAAGGGGAGACAGTCTGTCTCCAGCAGCAGAGCTGTGTAACTAAAGAGGAGACAGTCGGTCTCCAGCAGCAGAGCTGTGTAACTCAAGGGGAGACAGTCGGTCTCCAGCAGCAGAGCTGCACAGCTAAAGGGGAGGCAGTCGGTCTCCAGCAACCAGGCTCCAACCAGACTACTCCCGGGGTAGTGCTGGCACCAGGGCAGAGTACCGCTGGGCTCTGCCCACTCAGCAACCCACCAAAACAGCCTACCAGTCCCCCACACAGCCATGGTGAGGCACCTGGTCCTGGACAAGTTTTTCTCTTACTCAGGTGTAGTAACCATTTATTGTGGGTGGGCTGTACTGCTGTTTCTGTTTTGTGGGTGGGCTGCTGGACTAACAAGGGCACTGACCGGCAAGAGGTCAGTGTAACGGATCGCCTGGCACCCCGACTGGGTACCTCCGTTGAAAGATGCTCCTAGCGCTTCCAGAGGACTCCAAGCACTCCACCAGACACCATAAGCACCGCAGGCTGCAGCTATCTCCCTTCAGAACGAAGCAGGAACAAGCTCTTACAAGAGCTCAGTGATTATAGCAAGGGAATATGCCTAGCATAGCAATCCCTTGTAGCAGATTCCCCCAATAAGACACAGGACTCAAGTTGAGGGTAAAACAGGAACTCTGGACTGGCTCATCCAGCCTGGCTTTTATTTCCAACTCACACATACAGGCCACACCCAGGGGGAGGCATAAAAGAACCAATGACATAGATGTTACCTCCCACACATCCCCTCCCCTTAGTGTGACACATAATCCCATTATGCATACAGTGTAAAATATACTTTTACACAACTTTCATAACTTTAAAACCATACATCACATTCACATAAAAATACATATCCACAATCAATCCATTCAGGGGAACAACATATTAAAAAATGGCATGAATCCGAGCAGGGGTTCAAAAGATACTAAAAGTATCTTTTGTTCCTTTCTGGCTGGCAGAAAAACATCCCCACAATGCACCCTGGTTTCCTCCCTTCTGCCCTGGAGTTAATTGGAGAAGTAATCCAATTACCCAGGACTAAAGCCAGACTCCATTAACCACATGGTTGCAAAACAACATAAAACACTTTAAAATACATAAAGTCACATTTACACATAGCACACAGACATTTCACTTATCCCCAGATAGCTGGGATCTGCACGCACAAAACTACAGAATAGCGCGCAGATCCTACTCACACAGTACAATTGCCATGGAGCTAAAGTCTTTCCCATAGTCTTTCATTATATGAATAGGCTCCATGGTATGGCTATCTGGGGTATCACATTCCCATAAAGTCTGGTCCATAGTCCAAAGGCAAGAGGCGGGCAATCAGCCCCCTCCAAGGACACGTGGCGAGGTCGGTTTCGCCACACTTCTCCCCTTTACCCCCCAGACTAACAGGGTACTTGACCTCCTGCCGGTCAGTGCCCTTGTTAGTCCAGCAGCCCACCCACAAGACAGAAACAGCAGAGCAGCCCACCCACAATAAACCGTTACTACACCTGGGTGAGGGAGAATCTTGTCCAGGTTCAGGTGCCTCACCACGGCTGTGTGGGGGACTGGTAGGCTGCCTTGGTAGGTTGCTGAGGGGGCAGAGACCAGCGGTACTCTGTCCTGTTGCCAGCACTACCACGGGAGTAGTCTGGTTGGAGCCTGGTTGCTGGAGACCGACTGTCTCCCCTTTAAATACACCGCTCTGCTGCTGGAGACCGACTGTCTCCCCTTGAGTTACACCGCTCTGCCGCTGGAGACCGACTGTCTCCCCTTGAGTTACACAGCTCTGCTGCTGGAGACCGACTGTCTCCCCTTTAGTTACACAGCTCTGCTGCTGGAGACAGACTGTCTCCCCTTTGGCTAAACAGCCCTGTTGTGGGGGGGCAGGACCGACCGTCCCTACCCCCTGTGCTGGAAGTGCAGAGACCACGGTCCCATCTGCACAGGTGTGGGGCTTACAGTCTCCCCCTGGTACATTAAGCTGCCGCTGGGGAGAGGTGGTAACCAGCTCCTCTCCCATTAGAACACTCTGCCGCTGGGGAATGGAGACTGGGCTCTCTATTACCTGTACATTAATGATCCGCCGCTGGGGAGAGGTGGTAACAATCTCCTCTCCCATACATACTTTCCGCCTTTGTGGAGGGAGACCGACTGTCTCTCCTCCCAATACAGTGCCCTGCTGCTGGGGAAAGGAGACTGGGCTCCCTATTCCCTGCACATCAATGATCCGCTGCTGGGGAGAGGTGGTAGCAAGCTCCTCTCCCATACATACTTTCCGCCTTTGTGGAGGGAGACTGACTGTCTCTCCTCCCAATACATTGTCCTGCTGCTGGGGGGGGAGGTCGATGCTCTCCACTTTCTGTAACTCCAGCTCTAGTTGGGGATCTGGGCCGGTTGCCCAGCATCCCTGTAGGGCCGGTGGAGAGATCTCGGTCCCATCTCCACCTGCCTGCAGGGGGTCCTCCCAGGACCAGTCTATGAGGTCCTCTACCTCGGGTACCTCTGGTTGCTGTTGGGGAGGGAGACCGGTTGTCTCTTCCTCCAATAACCCATTCTGCCGCTGAGGAGTGAGACCGACTGTCTCCCCTCCCTGTAAAACATACTGCCGCTGGGGATCTGGGCCGGGTGCCCAGCATCCCTGTAGGGCCGGTAGAGAGACCTCGGTCCCATCTCCACCGGCCACTTCGGTTTCTTCCTCGTCCCACTCTACCTGTGGCTGGAGTTTCTCCCAACGTGCCCACTGGCCTTCCCTCAACGCCCTGTGTTGTAGGTTCCGGGTCACCATGTCCCACACGAACCGCACGTATTTCTCCTCTGGATTGGGTCCGTAAAACTTCAGGCGCAACCCTACCATCGTGCCAAACTCTAGTACGGAGTAGCTATACGCCATGCTTGCTGTAGCCACTGCTGGTTCCATTATGTTGCTGAAGATAGGGACGCTGCACAACTCTACACGTTACCGGTGTCTCTGAGCTGCTTCTCCTCGCACTAGGACGCCATCCCACCGCTTGCCACCAAATGTTACGGTTACCCTTAGGCTAGCTGAGAGCTGGACCGTTTAGTTGTCTGGATTCCTAGTTGCTGAAGAGGGGAGAGCCGAGTTCCATAGTATTCCATACGAGTCCTGTAAGTGTGGAATCATCCCACTAGCTATAGCATAGCTAGGATACCTTTTCTACCCACAAAACGAGTCAAAGCAGCGATTTGAGGGTCAAGTAAGAACTGAGGACTGGGTTTACCAGCCTGCTTTTTATTGTGGTTACATGTAAACAGGATACTCCCAGGGGGAGGCATAAAATCACCAATCACATATTGGATACCTCCCACACATCTCCTCCCCTCAGATAAACAGTTAACACAATTATACAGTACATATTTTCAACCAAGGTCTGGATGTACCCCGAAACCAGGGGGTACCCCTTTAAATCCTACACCGCTGTACAGGTCTTGTTCAGGGGAGCAACATATCCGAAAACCAACCCGTTCGGATGAACGGTTCAGGAGTTAGGGGTTTTCAAAGTTTTGACCGACCGCACAGACTTTCTGGCCGAAAATAGTTCCACACGTTTAGGCCTGGCGGTCGGTCTCCGTTCGTACGGGAAAACTCCACGAACCCATGGTCATCCATAGTTATCCTGGAGGTCGCTGTACTCCCCATGCGGAGAGTAATCGTCCTACCGAACGGTGGGCTGTTCGGTAGGTCCAGCACGAAGTTATGCTATCCTGGAGGTCTCAGCGGTGTTCGCCTGGGTGCGTTTCCGTTTTTAGTTCCAGACAATTGCTGGCAAACACCGCTGTTCGTACGTAAGATGGCCGCGAACACGTGCAAAGTCCCGAAATGGCGGCCACCTATACGCTTACACAAAGGATTCGTGCTGAACCATACCAGCGACTGCACATAAGTCAGAAAGGCGAAAATAGCATTTAAAGGTACACCGTGCAATAAGGTTTTTGTAACAGTTTTTGTAACAGTCAGGTACCCTGTTAGTCTGTTTGGAAAAGGGGAGAAATGTGGCGAAACCAACCTTGCCACTGGGCCCTGGAGAAGCCTGTTTGCTAGCCTCCTACCTGCTGACTATGGCCCCTGGGTTATTTGGGGCATATTGTACTGTATATTGCTGCTACTGGCCCTTTTAACAGCATCTATGGACATATTGTGACTTTTGGGACTACTGTCCCTTTAAGACTGTGATACATATTCTAGTGTACTGCATGTAATATTATATGTTGTAACAGATCCCTAACAACCTCTGGTGGATGTGAAACAAACCAGGGAATTACAATTTACACATCCATTCGCTCCATTCCTCTGTTCGTCTGGTTCCGTGCGAATTTCACGTGTAATGCAGAGGTGGCCGCCATTTCGGGACTTTCCACGTGTTCGCGGCCATCTTGTGTGCGAACAGCGGTGTTTGCCTGTAACCGCATGGAACTGAAAACGGATACGCAAACAGGCGAACACCGCTGAATCCTCCAGACCTCCATAAGTTCGCACGGAAACTACCGAACGTCCCCTCGTTCGGTAGTTATATGCAATCATCTATGGGGATTCCAGCGAACCCCGCAATTCGCATGGATGGCCAGAGTATCATACCTTTTTACCGTGCGAACGGAGACCGACCGCAAGGCCAAAACTCATGGAACTAATTTCGGCTAGTTGGTCTGTGCGGTCGGTCAAAACTTTGGAACGTTGTATCTCCCGAACTGTACATCCGAATGGGGTGATTTTTGGATATATTGTCCCCCTGAAGGAGAGCTATCCAGCGCTACCGGATTTAAAGCTGTACCCCCTGTTTTTGGGGTACATCCAGAACTGGTGGAAAAATGTGGACATTTTAATTGGGTTATGTAGTTATCTGAGGGGAGGAGACGTGGGGGTGTTACCATCTGTATTATTGGTTGTTTTCATCCTCCCCCTGGGAGTGTTCTGTGTGTATCTATTTCTAATAAAAAGCAGGCTGGGTGTTCCAGTCCTCAGTTCATCTTGACCCTTCAAAACGTAGCCTCGTCTCGTTCTTGGAAGGGGATTATTTGGGAATATTATTCTGCTCCTGTTTACAGCTGAACCTGCTCCTCACTCTGGATATCGTGGATGGGATTACATCAGCCTACTTCTCCACAGCAGCTTGCAGGGAAAAAGGACGTCTTCAACGGCAGAAACCCTCTCTCTATCTGGGTAGCCGTTACATTGGTTGGCAGCGGTGGGATGGTTCTTTTTGCCCAAGGAGCAAGTGCTGAATGGAGTCTCAGTATGCCAAACTGAAAAGACCCACACTGAAAGATCTATTGGAAAATCGTGGTAGGAGTGCTAGTAACAGACCAAGGAGAGAGCTGATAGCTGACCTACTGGAGCTGGACGAAATGGATAGATCCATGGAGGTAACTGAACCTATTGCACCGGTCAGCGAGAACGATGTACTCACTGCTATTGTACAGCGAAGATTAGCATTATATCCGGAAAAGACCACGGAGCTATTAGACAGACTGTTCAAGAACGCAAAAGAGGAGATCGAGACTAAGAGGAGGCAAGACACGGAACATGTATTGGCGCAACAAGCTAGTACACATATAGTTCCTACTTCTCCTCCCGTTGCTGCAGGGAGGAAAATACCATTTACTGCATTTAAAGCGTTTGCAGAAAATGAGGAAGAGATTGATGGGTATTTGGCAGATTTTGAGCGGCAGTGCTCACTGCACCAGATACCCCCAGACCAATGGGTTACTATTCTGGCTGGAAAACTTTCAGGAAAAGCAAATGAGGCTTTTCGGGCACTCACGGCCGAAGATATCACACAATATCAGCGGGTGAAAGCCGCACTACTCACCCGATACGCAGTCACCCCAGAGGCGTATCGCCGTCGCTTCCGGGAGTCCAAAAAGAAGGCAGCGGACTCCCACATGGAATGGGCAAACAAGCTACAAAGGGTGGCATCACATTGGATGCAAGGGTGCAATGCTAACACCGGAGAAGAAGTGCTACAATTGTTCTTGATGGAACATTTCTTCCAAGATTTGGCGGCAGATACACAGGATTGGGTGAGAGATCGCCGCCCAGCCAACTTAAATGAGGCAGCACGACTAGCGGACGAATATGTGGAAACAAGAAAAGTGAGCCAAGGTACTACGCGACCAGCACCTAGAACAGAGGCCCGCACCCCAACATACGCTGCACGCACAGAATTCCGGGCCCCGGTACCCCCAGGACCTCCACGTCCTCAAGGGTCTAACAACCAGCCCCGGGAATCCTACAGAGTGACGTGTCATCGCTGCGGCAACCTGGGACATATTGCCCGTGTTTGCCCGTTGGGATCAGCCAATAATAATTGGAGGCGCACATCTAACAACGAAAGCCCATCTTCACGCCCCGCTGCTGCTCACTGCCTGGAAATTGAAGGGAGCCCTGAGGAATGCCTGGGAATATTATATGAGGCCAACCCCATACAAGCGGCTTCCCCAGATAATCGCCAGCACCACCGTCAGGAGGTGCGTGTAAATGGACAGATAGCACAAGGCCTAAGGGACACTGGCGCTACCATCACTTTAATACAAAAGCATCTGGTGAAACCAGAACTTGTGTCTAACCGTACTGTTGCTGTTCGGGTCGCAGGGGGGGCTGTTTTTCGCTTACCCACCGCCCGGGTACACTTGGATTGGGGAGTCGGGTCAGGAAAGACCACGGTGGGCATTATGGACAACCTACCCGCTGAGGTCGTGTTGGGCAATGATATTGGCCCTCTAGCCTCGGCCTTTTTACCCACTACTGCTGCGGCTTGCCCCGTGACCACCCGCTCACAGACCCGTATCGAGGACGATCCGCCAACAGGTCGGGAGACCCAGGTAAGCCACCGACCGACACCTAGCAATGACACTACAGATAGACCGCTAGCTTGGGACACCCCAGAGGAGTTTGGGAGGGAAACTAGACAGGACCCCACCCTCCGAAAGTACTGAGAACTAGCTGACAATAGAGGGGATGAGCGGGAACGTTTTATATGGGAAGGGGACCGATTATACAGATTAACCGAAGGCAGGAAGAGAGGCTGTGCTCCTTCGCAGAAGCGCCAATTAGTGGTACCTAGAAAGTACCGATTGGAGCTTCTCCGAATTGGCCACGACATTCCGTTAGCAGGACATCTAGGGGGTAACCGCACAACATACAGAATCACTCAGACCTTCTTTTGGCCAGGAATCTCGAAGGACGTGCGCCGTTACTGTAGCACGTGTGATGTATGCCAGAGGGTGGGGAAGAGAGGGGATCATCCGAAAGCTCGACTGTCCCCTATGCCTGTGATCGAGGAACCATTTAGCAGGGTGGCAGTCGATCTCGTAGGACCCCTACCTAACCCCAGTCCCTCTGGTAAGAAATACATTCTTACCGTGGTGGACTATGCCACCCGCTACCCAGAAGCCGTCGCTCTGACGAATATCCAGGCTGACACTGTCGCTAGTGCGCTAGTCGGGATATTCACCAGAGTAGGATTTCCCCAGGAAATCTTGTCGGACAGAGGGACCCAGTTTACCGCAGACTTAACCCAGCAGTTGTGGAAGGTCTGTGGTATTAAGCCCCTACTTAGTTCACCGTACCACCCCCAGACTAACGGTCTCTGTGAACGCTTTAATGGTACCCTAAAGCAATTGCTACGGACCTTTACGGCGGAATACAGAGACTGGGAGCGATTTTTGCCACACCTCCTGTTTGCTTACCGGGAGGTGCCGCAGGAGTCCACTGGGTTCTCTCCCTTTGAACTGCTCTATGGACGGAGGGTGCGAGGCCCTCTCGACCTCATCCGAGAGCACTGGGAGGGAGAGACGGAACACGAAGGTGTCCCCATCGTACCATATGTGCTAGAAATGCGGGACCGTATGGAACAGTTAGCCCGGATGGCCCGGGATCATCTCCATGCGGCCCAGGGTCGGCAGAAACATTGGTACGATCGGAACGCTAGGCTGAGAACATTCCAGGTAGGACAGAAAGTTCTAGTACTTAAACCCGTTCGAGGAAATAAATTGCAGACCTCCTGGCAAGGCCCCTACAAAGTAGTAGCCCAGGTCTGTGACACCACCTATATCATTGCCAGTAGCAAGGACGAAAAGATACAGAAGTCCTTTCATATAAACCTATTAAAGGAATACCAAGAACGGCCCGAAGACATAGCCGCCATATGCATCCCCGCCACTGAGGACCCTGACAGTCTCCCCATCCCTGATCTATTAGCCAACCCCGAGTCCAAAACTCTGCTTAATACAGTACAGCTAGGGGAGCGATTAACTCCCACAGAACGAGAACAACTCCAGCAACTACTAGTTGAAAAGAGATTAACCTTTTCCCAGGAGCCAGGTTACACACCTGTAGCGACCCATTACGTAGAAACCCCAGGACAAGCCCCGCTCCGACAAACTCCCTATAGAATTCCCGAGGCTGTAAAAGAAGAGATGAGGAAGGAGATTCAGGAAATGTTAAAACTAGGGGTTATAGAGCCATCCGAGAGTCCCTGGGCATCTCCCGTCGTCCTAGTCCCCAAAAAGGACGGGACGACCCGGTTCTGTGTCGATTACCGACGCCTCAACGACCGAACTGTGACAGACGCATACCCCATGCCCCGAGTAGACGAGCTATTGGATCGCATTGCCAGGGGACGCTATCTGACCACCATTGACTTGTGCAAGGGGTACTGGCAGATTCCCCTGGCCAAGGACGCTATCCCTAAGTCGGCGTTTGTCACCCCGTTTGGCCTATACCAGTTTAAGGTCATGCCTTTCGGGATGAAAAACGCCCCAGCTACTTTTCAGCGCTTAGTGGACCGCCTCCTTGATGGCTTCCAGGACTTCGCTTGCGCATACCTGGATGACATTGCGATCTATAGCGAGACTTGGGTGGAACACCTCCAACACATAGAGACTGTGTTGGATCAGATTAGGGCCGCCGGCCTAACTCTAAAGCCGGAGAAGTGTAACTTTGGCATGGCTGAAGTCCAGTATTTGGGACACCGGGTGGGTTGTGGGAAACAACGACCAGAACCCGCTAAAATAGAGGCCGTAGCCAATTGGCCCACACCCCACACTAAGACACAAGTGTTAGCTTTTTTAGGGACAGCAGGGTACTACAGGAGATTTGTCCCTGACTACAGCGCCATCGCCAAACCCTTGACAGATTTAACAAAGAAGAATTTACCTAGAGTAGTCCTGTGGTCTCCCGCCTGTGAAACAGCCTTCCAAACCTTGAAGCAAGCCTTGATCAATGCACCTGTTTTATCTGCCCCCGTCCCTAACAAAAGATTTGTCGTCCACACAGATGCGTCCATGTACGGACTGGGGGCAGTGCTAAGCCAGGTCGGCGAAGACGGGGGCGAACACCCTGTCGCGTATCTCAGCAGAAAACTGTTACCTAGAGAAGTGAGTTACGCGGCAGTGGAAAAAGAGTGCTTAGCCCTGGTCTGGGCCCTAAAGAAATTAACCCCATATCTGTATGGTCAAGAATTCACCTTAATTACTGATCATAACCCCCTTGTATGGCTGAACAGAGTAGCTGGAGATAATGGACGCTTACTGAGATGGAGTCTCGCACTACAGCCATACAATTTCTCCATCCAATACCGCCCTGGCAAGTTTAATGGGAACGCGGACGGTCTGTCCAGACAAACAGAACTATTGCCCTAACAAAGGACCGGACAGCCCCAAGTTGACCCGAAAAGGATCAATCCGGGTCTGCCGGAGTGTTCCACAAAAGGGGAGCAGTGTAACAGATCCCTAACAACCTCTGGTGGATGTGAAACAAACCAGGGAATTACAATTTACACATCCATTCGCTCCATTCCTCTGTTCGTCTGGTTCCGTGCGAATTTCACGTGTAATGCAGAGGTGGCCGCCATTTCGGGACTTTCCACGTGTTCGCGGCCATCTTGTGTGCGAACAGCGGTGTTTGCCTGTAACCGCATGGAACTGAAAACGGATACGCAAACAGGCGAACACCGCTGAATCCTCCAGACCTCCATAAGTTCGCACGGAAACTACCGAACGTCCCCTCGTTCGGTAGTTATATGCAATCATCTATGGGGATTCCAGCGAACCCCGCAATTCGCATGGATGGCCAGAGTATCATACCTTTTTACCGTGCGAACGGAGACCGACCGCAAGGCCAAAACTCATGGAACTAATTTCGGCTAGTTGGTCTGTGCGGTCGGTCAAAACTTTGGAACGTTGTATCTCCCGAACTGTACATCCGAATGGGGTGATTTTTGGATATATTGTCCCCCTGAAGGAGAGCTATCCAGCGCTACCGGATTTAAAGCTGTACCCCCTGTTTTTGGGGTACATCCAGAACTGGTGGAAAAATGTGGACATTTTAATTGGGTTATGTAGTTATCTGAGGGGAGGAGACGTGGGGGTGTTACCATCTGTATTATTGGTTGTTTTCATCCTCCCCCTGGGAGTGTTCTGTGTGTATCTATTTCTAATAAAAAGCAGGCTGGGTGTTCCAGTCCTCAGTTCATCTTGACCCTTCAAAACGTAGCCTCGTCTCGTTCTTGGAAGGGGATTATTTGGGAATATTATTCTGCTCCTGTTTACAGCTGAACCTGCTCCTCACTCTGGATATCGTGGATGGGATTACATCAGCCTACTTCTCCACAGCAGCTTGCAGGGAAAAAGGACGTCTTCAACGGCAGAAACCCTCTCTCTATCTGGGTAGCCGTTACATATGTGTATTAAGTTTAACCTGGGATATGTATGCAGCATTCATCTGATTGTTCGGTAGAATCACTCCATTTATTATATTGAGTGAAACTACCGAACAACTAGACCACCCAGGAATAAGTGTGCCTCCAATTACAGTTTGCAACAATGTTGCAAACGGGTAATTGGCAATCAGTGTAATGTATTCTTTGTCCTCTGGGTGGCCGCCATTCGGGAAACAAACACGTGGCGGCGGCCATCTTAAACTACCGAACAGCGGTGTTTTGCCGTCGAGTGTCTGGAACTAAAATCGGACACTTGACTAGGCAAACACCGCTGAGACCTCCATACTTCCAGAAATTCGTATGGAAACTACCGAATGACCCGCCGTTCGGTAGAAAGAACCCCATAAACAAGGGAATTCATTCAAACCCTCTCCAGGCTCTATAACACAGGCAATTCGCCTGTTTTCATTCCCTTGTTTGTGACCGACCGCAGGGCCAAAATGCATGGAACTGTTTTCGGATACTTTACCCATGCGGTCGGTCAAATCTTTGGAACCCCATATCTCACGAACCATTCATCCGAATTACTTGAATTTTGGATATGTTGTCCCCCTGAATAAGGGCTATCCAGCGATTTAAAGGTGTACCCCCGGGTTTTGGGGTACATCCAGAATTTGGCTGAAAAAGTGTACCGGATAATTGAGTTTAATGTTATCTGAGGGGAGGGGATGTGTGGGCTGAACCATGTATGTGATTGGTTATTTTATGCCTCCCCCTGGGTGTGGCCTGTATGTGGATTAGTGTAATAAAAGCCAGGCTGGATGAGCCAGTCCAGAGTTCCTGTTTTACCCTCAAAGTGATGTGTCGTCTCATTATTGGGGGAAGGATTTATTGTATGCTGTTCCAGTTGACTGCTAGGAGTACAAGCCTATTCGTATGGTTCCTATTCAATGGTCTACAGCATTCATACGCTTGGGAGAATTTAAAGGTTTCTCGTATTCGGTGATTATGGTGTCTGCCAGAGTGCTTGGAGTCCTCAGGAAGCACTAGGAGCATCCATTAACGGAGGTACCAAGTCGGGGTGCCAGGTGATCCGTTACAACTTGCGACATGTAGAGGCTGTACTGGATCAGATTCGGGCCGCAGGCCTGACTCTGAAACCAGAAAAATGTAACTTCGGCATGGCCGAAGTCCAATACCTGGGACACAGGGTAGGATGTGGGAAACAACGCCCGGAACCCGCTAAGATTGAGGCGGTAGCTAACTGGCCCACACCCCACACCAAGACGCAGGTATTGGCATTCTTGGGGACAGCAGGATACTATAGAAAATTTGTCCCGGACTATAGCACTATCGCTAAACCCCTGACCGACTTAACGAAAAATAACTTGCCTAGGGTAGTCCTGTGGTCTCCGGCCTGTGAGACAGCCTTCCAAGCCTTGAAAAATGCTCTGATCAATGCACCTGTTCTATCTGCCCCCGTTCCTAACAAAAGATTTGTCGTCCATACAGATGCATCCATGTATGGACTGGGGGCAGTTTTGAGCCAGATCGGAGAAGATGGGGGAGAACACCCTGTCGCGTATCTCAGCAGAAAACTATTGCCCAGGGAAGTGAGTTACGCGGCAGTGGAAAAAGAATGTTTAGCCCTAGTTTGGGCCCTAAAGAAACTTACACCCTACTTATATGGACAGGAGTTTACCCTGATCACCGATCATAACCACCTGGTATGGCTGAACCGAGTAGCTGGAGACAATGGACGCTTGCTAAGGTGGAGCTTAGCACTACAGCCATATAATTTCCGCATCCAGTATCGCCCGGGCCGCTTCAATGGAAACGCTGATGGATTATCCAGGCAAACGGAACTTTTACCGTAGCAGCAGACCGGACAGCCCCACGTTGACCCGAACAGGATCAATCCGGGTCTGCCGGAGTGTTCCACAAAAGGGGAGCAGTGTAACGGATCCTTACAAGTCCCTAGTAACTTTGAAGCAAACAAGGGAATTACAGTTTAAACTTCCATTCATTCCATTGTCTCCTGTTCGCATGGTTCCGTACGAATTCTGTGTGTAAAATATAGGTGGCCGCCATTTCGGGACTTTTACACGTGTTCGCGGCCATCTTGTGCACGAACAGCGGTGTTTGCCTGTAACCGCATGGAACTGAAAACGGATACACAAACAGGCGAACACCGCTGAGTCCTCCAGACCTCCGTAAATTCGTATGGGAACTACCGAACGTCCCACCATTCGGTAGTTCTACTTCACCATCTATGGGGATTTCAGCGACCACCGAGATTCGTATGGATGACCAGGTTTTCGGGTCTTTTTACCGTGCGAACGGAGACCGACCGCAAGGCCAAAACTCATGGAACTAATTTCGGCTAGTTGGTCTGTGCGGTCGGTCAAAACTTTGGAACACTGTATCTCCCGAACTATACATCCGAATGGGCTGATTTTTGGATATATTGGTCCCCTGAAGGAGAGCTATCCAGCGATTTAAAGCTGTACCCCCTGTTTTTGGGGTACATCCAGAACTTGTGTCAAAATGTGGACATTTTAATTATGTTATGTAGTTATCTGAGGGGAGGAGACGTGGGGGTGTTACCATATGTATTATTGGTTGTTTTCATCCTCCCCCTGGGAGTGTCCTGTATGTATCTGTTCCTAATAAAAAGCAGGCTGGATGTTCCAGTCCTCAGTTCATCTTGACCCTTCAAAACGTAGCCTCGTCTCGTTCTTGGAAGGGGATTATTTGGGAAGATTACTCTGTTCCTGTTTGCAGCTGAACCTGATTCTCTCTGGATATCGTGGATGGGATTATACCAGCTTGACTTCTCCACAGCAGCTTGCAGGGAAAAGGACGTCTCCAGCGGCAGATACCCTCTCAATATCTGGGTAGCCGTTACAGGGGCAACAGTCTCTATTCTGCTCTGTGTCAGTGTGTATCAGGGATCATTAGGACAGGTGTCAATCAACATCTGCCAAGTGACCCTATGTAGGGGGAACAGTCTCTATTCTGCTCCGTGTCAGTGTGTATCATTGTCTCTGAGGACAGGTGTCAATCCATATCTGCCAAGGGACAGTAGGTGGAACAGTCTCTATTCTGCTCTGTGTCAGTGTGTATCAGGGATCATTAGGATAGGTGTCAATCCATATAGGGGCAACAGTCTCTATTCTGCTCTGTGTCAGTGTATATCATGGTCTCTGAGGACAGGTGTCAATCCATATCTGCCAAGTTACCCTATGTAGGGGGATCAATCTCTATTCTGCTCTTTGTCAGTGTGTATCAGGGATCATTAGGATAGGTGTCAATCCATATCTGCCAAGTGACCCATGTAGGGGGAACCGTCTCTATTCTGCTCTGTGTCAGTGTGTATCATGGTCTCTGATGAATGGTGTCAATCCATATCTGCCAAGGGACAGTAGGGGGAACAGTCTCTATTCTGCTCTGTGTCAGTGTGTATCAGGGATCATTAGGATAGGTGTCAATCCATATCTGCCAAGTGACCCATGTAGGGGGAACCGTCTCTATTCTGCTCTGTGTCAGTGTGTATCATGGTCTCTGAGGATAGGTGTCAATCCATATCTGCCAAGTGACCCTATGTAGGGGCAACAGTCTCTATTCTGCTCTGTGTCAGTGTGTATCAGGGATCATTAGGATAGGTGTCAATCCATATCTGCCAAGTGACCCTATGTAGGGGCAACAGTCTCTATTCTGCTCTGTGTCAGTGTGTATCATGGTCTCTGAGGACAGGTGTCAATCCATATCTGCCAAGTTACCCTATGTAGGGGGAACAGTCTCTATTCTGCTCTGTGTCAGTGTGTATCAGGGATCCTTAGGATAGGTGTCAATCCATATCTGCCAAGTGACCCATGTAGGGGGAACCGTCTCTATTCTGCTTTGTGTCAGTGTGTATCAGGGATCATTAGGATAGGTGTCAATACATATCTGCCAAGTGACCCTATGTAGGGGGAACATTCTCTATTCTGCTCTGTGTCAGTGTGTATCATGGATCATTAGGACAGGTGTCAATCCATATCTGCCAAGTGACCCATGTAGGGGGAACCGTCTCTATTCTGCTCTGTGTCAGTGTGTATCATGGTCTCTGAGGACAGGTGTCAATCCATATCTGCCAAGAGACCCTATGTAGGGGGAACATTCTCTATCTGCTCTGTGTCAGTGTGTATCATGGTCTCTGAGGACAGGTGTCAATCCATATCTGCCAAGTGATCCTATGTAGGGGCAACAGTCTCTATTCTGCTCTGTGTCAGTGTGTATCAGGGATCATTAGGATAGGTGTCAATCCATATCTGCCAAGTGACCCTTCTAGGGGGAACAGTCTCTATTCTGCTCTGTGTCAGTGTGTATCATGGTCTCTGAGGACAGGTGTCAATCCATATCTGCCAAGTGACCCTATGTAGGGTCAGCAGTCTCTATTCTGCTCTGTGCCAGTGTGTATCAGGGATCACTAGGATAGGTGTCAATCCATATCTGCCAAGTGACCCTATGTAGGGGCAACAGTCTCTATTCTGCTCTGTGTCAGTGTGTATCAGGGATCATTAGGACAGGTGTCAATCCATATCTGCCAAGTGACCCTATGTAGGGGGAACATTCTCTATTCTGCTCTGTGTCAGTGTGTACCATGGATCATTAGGACAGGTGTCAATCCATATCTGCCAAGTGACCCTATGTAGGGGGAACAGTCTCTATTCTGCTCTGTGTCAGTGTGTATCATGGTCTCTGAGGACAGGTGTCAATCCATATCTGCCAAGTGACCCTATGTAGGGGCAACAGACTCTATTCTGCTCAGTGTCAGTGTGGATCAGGGATTATTAGGATAGGTGTCAATCCATATCTGCCAAGTGACCCTATGTAGGGGGAACAGTCTCTATTCTGCTCTGTGTCAGTGTGTATCATGGATCATTAGGACAGGTGTCAATCCATATCTGCCAAGTGACCGATGTAGGGGGAACCGTCTCTATTCTGCTCTGTGTCAGTGTGTATCATGGTCTCTGAGGACAGGTGTCAATCCATATCTGCCAAGTGACCCTATGTAGGGTCAACAGTCTCTATTCTGCTCTGTGTCAGTGTGTATCAGGGATCATTAGGATAGGTGTCAATCCATATCTGCCAAGTGACCCTATGTAGGGGCAACAGTCTCTATTCTGCTCTGTGTCAGTGTGTATCAGGGATCATTAGGACAGGTGTCAATCCATATCTGCCAAGTGACCCTATGTAGGGGGAACATTCTCTATTCTGCTCTGTGTCAGTGTGTATCATGGTCTCTGAGGACAGGTGTCAATCCATATCTGCCAAGTGACCCTATGTAGGGGCAACAGTCTCTATTCTGCTCTGTGTCAGTGTGTATCAGGGATCATTAGGATAGGTGCCAATCCATATCTGCCAAGTGACCCTATGTAGGGGAAACAGTCTCTATTCTGCTCTGTGTCAGTGTGTATCAGGGATCATTAGGACAGGTGTCAATCCATATCTGCCAAGTGACCCTATGTAGGGGGAACATTCTCTATTCTGCTCTGTGTCAGTGTGTATCATGGATCATTAGGACAGGTGTCAATCCATATCTGCCAAGTGACCCTATGTAGGGTCAACAGTCTCTATTCTGCTCTGTGTCAGTGTGTATCAGGGATCATTAGGATAGGTGTCAATCCATATCTGCCAAGTGACCCTATGTAGGGGAAACAGTCTCTATTCTGCTCTGTGTCAGTGTGTATCAGGGATCATTAGGACAGGTGTCAATCCATATCTGCCAAGTGACCCTATGTAAGGGGAACATTCTCTATTCTGCTCTGTGTCAGTGTGTATCATGGTCTCTGAGGACAGGTGTCAATCCATATCTGCCAAGTGATCCTATGTAGGGTCAACAGTCTCTATTCTGCTCTGTGTCAGTGTGTATCAGGGATCATTAGGATAGATGTCAATCCATATCTGCCAAGTGACCCTATGTAGGGGGAACAGTCTCTATTCTGCTCTGTGTCAGTGTGTATCAGGGATCATTAGGATAGGTGTCAATCCATATCTATCAAGTGACCCTTCTAGGGGGAACAGTCTCTATTCTGCTCTGTGTCAGTGTGTATCATGGTCTCTGAGGACAGGTGTCAATCCATATCTGCCAAGTGACCCTATGTAGGGGCAACAGTCTCTATTCTGCTCTGTGCCAGTGTGTATCAGGGATCACTAGGATAGGTGTCAATCCATATCTGCCAAGTGACCCTATATAGGGGCAACAGTCTCTATTCTGCTCTGTGTCAGTGTGTATCAGGGATCATTAGGACAGGTGTCAATCCATATCTGCCAAGTGACCCTATGTAGGGGGAACATTCTCTATTCTGCTCTGTGTCAGTGTGTATCATAGATCATTAGGACAGGTGTCAATCCATATCTGCCAAGTGACCCTATGTAGGGGGAACAGTCTCTATTCTGCTCTGTGTCAGTGTGTATCATGGTCTCTGAGGACAGGTGTCAATCCATATCTGCCAAGTGACCCTATGTAGGGGCAACAGACTCTATTCTGCTCAGTGTCAGTGTGGATCAGGGATTATTAGGATAGGTGTCAATCCATATCTGCCAAGTGACCCTATGTAGAGGGAACAGTCTCTATTCTGCTCTGTGTCAGTGTGTATCATGGATCATTAGGACAGGTGTCAATCCATATCTGCCAAGTGACCCTATGTAGGGGGAACATTCTCTATTCTGCTCTGTGTCAGTGTGTATCATGGATCATTAGGACAGGTGTCAATCCATATCTGCCAAGTGACCCATGTTGTGGGGAACCGTCTCTATTCTGCTCTGTGTCAGTGTGTATCATGGTCTCTGAGGACAGGTGTCAATCCATATCTGCCAAGTGACCCTATGTAGGGTCAACAGTCTCTATTCTGCTCTGTGTCAGTGTGTATCAGGGATCATTAGGATAGGTGTCAATCCATATCTGCCAAGTGACCCTATGTAGGGGCAACAGTCTCTATTCTGCTCTGTGTCAGTGTGTATCAGGGATCATTAGGACAGGTGTCAATCCATATCTGCCAAGTGACCCTATGTAGGGGGAACATTCTCTATTCTGCTCTGTGTCAGTGTGTATCATGGATCATTAGGACAGGTGTCAATCCATATCTGCCAAGTGACCCTATGTAGGGTCAACAGTCTCTATTCTGCTCTGTGTCAGTGTGTATCAGGGATCATTAGGATAGGTGTCAATCCATATCTGCCAAGTGACCCTATGTAGGGGAAACAGTCTCTATTCTGCTCTGTGTCAGTGTGTATCAGGGATCATTAGGACAGGTGTCAATCCATATCTGCCAAGTGACCCTATGTAAGGGGAACATTCTCTATTCTGCTCTGTGTCAGTGTGTATCATGGTCTCTGAGGACAGGTGTCAATCCATATCTGCCAAGTGATCCTATGTAGGGTCAACAGTCTCTATTCTGCTCTGTGTCAGTGTGTATCAGGGATCATTAGGATAGATGTCAATCCATATCTGCCAAGTGACCCTATGTAGGGGGAACAGTCTCTATTCTGCTCTGTGTCAGTGTGTATCAGGGATCATTAGGATAGGTGTCAATCCATATCTATCAAGTGACCCTTCTAGGGGGAACAGTCTCTATTCTGCTCTGTGTCAGTGTGTATCATGGTCTCTGAGGACAGGTGTCAATCCATATCTGCCAAGTGACCCTATGTAGGGGCAACAGTCTCTATTCTGCTCTGTGCCAGTGTGTATCAGGGATCACTAGGATAGGTGTCAATCCATATCTGCCAAGTGACCCTATATAGGGGCAACAGTCTCTATTCTGCTCTGTGTCAGTGTGTATCAGGGATCATTAGGACAGGTGTCAATCCATATCTGCCAAGTGACCCTATGTAGGGGGAACATTCTCTATTCTGCTCTGTGTCAGTGTGTATCATAGATCATTAGGACAGGTGTCAATCCATATCTGCCAAGTGACCCTATGTAGGGGGAACAGTCTCTATTCTGCTCTGTGTCAGTGTGTATCATGGTCTCTGAGGACAGGTGTCAATCCATATCTGCCAAGTGACCCTATGTAGGGGCAACAGACTCTATTCTGCTCAGTGTCAGTGTGGATCAGGGATTATTAGGATAGGTGTCAATCCATATCTGCCAAGTGACCCTATGTAGAGGGAACAGTCTCTATTCTGCTCTGTGTCAGTGTGTATCATGGATCATTAGGACAGGTGTCAATCCATATCTGCCAAGTGACCCTATGTAGGGGGAACATTCTCTATTCTGCTCTGTGTCAGTGTGTATCATGGATCATTAGGACAGGTGTCAATCCATATCTGCCAAGTGACCCATGTTGTGGGGAACCGTCTCTATTCTGCTCTGTGTCAGTGTGTATCATGGTCTCTGAGGACAGGTGTCAATCCATATCTGCCAAGTGACCCTATGTAGGGTCAACAGTCTCTATTCTGCTCTGTGTCAGTGTGTATCAGGGATCATTAGGATAGGTGTCAATCCATATCTGCCAAGTGACCCTATGTAGGGGCAACAGTCTCTATTCTGCTCTGTGTCAGTGTGTATCAGGGATCATTAGGACAGGTGTCAATCCATATCTGCCAAGTGACCCTATGTAGGGGGAACATTCTCTATTCTGCTCTGTGTCAGTGTGTATCATGGTCTCTGAGGACAGGTGGCAATCCATATCTGCCAAGTGACCCTATGTAGGGGCAACAGTCTCTATTCTGCTCTGTGTCAGTGTGTATCAGGGATCATTAGGATAGGTGTCAATCCATATCTGCCAAGTGACCCTATGTAGGGGGAACAGTCTCTATTCTGCTCTGTGTCAGTGTGTATCAGGGATCATTAGGATAGGTTTCAATCCATATCTGCCAAGTGACCCTTCTAGGGGGAACAGTCTCTATTCTGCTCTGTGTCAGTGTGTATCATGGTCTCTGAGGACAGGTGTCAATCCATATCTGCCAAGTGACCCTATGTAGGGTCAACAGTCTCTATTCTGCTCTGTGCCAGTGTGTATCAGGGATCACTAGGATAGGTGTCAATCCATATCTGCCAAGTGACCCTATGTAGGAGCAACAGTCTATATTCTGCTCTGTGTCAGTGTGTATCAGGGATCATTAGGACAGGTGTCAATCCATATCTGCCAAGTGACCCTATGTAGGGGGAACTTTCTCTATTCTGCTCTGTGTCAGTGTGTATCATGGTCTCTTAGGACAGGTGTCAATCCAAATCTGCCAAGTGACCCTATGTAGGGGCAACAGTCTCTATTCTGCTCTGTGTCAGTGTGTATCAGGGATCATTAGGATAGGTGTCAATCCATATCTGCCAAGTGACCCTATGTAGGAGGAACAGTCTCTATTCTGCTCTGTGTCAGTGTGTATCAGGGATCATTAGGATAGGTGTCAATCCATATCTGCCAAGTGACACTTCTAGGGGGAACAGTCTCTATTCTGCTCTGTGTCAGTGTGTATCATGGTCTCTGAGGACAGGTGTCAATCCATATCTGCTAAGTGACCCTATGTAGGGTCAACAGTCTCTATTCTGCTCTGTGTCAGTGTGTATCAGGGATCATTAGGATAGGTGTCAATCCATATCTGCCAAGTGACCCTATGTAGGGGGAACAGTCTCTATTCTGCTCTGTGTCAGTGTGTATCATGGTCTCTGAGGACAGGTGTCAATCTATATCTGCCAAGTGACCCTATGTAGGGGGAACAGTCTCTATTCTGCTCTGTGTCAGTGTGTATCAGGGATCATTAGGACAGGTGTCAATCCATATCTGCCAAGTGACCCTATGTAGGGGGAACAGTCTCTATTCTGCTCTGTGTCAGTGTGTATCATTGTCTCTGAGGACAGGTGTCAATCCATATCTGCCAAGTGACCCTATGTAGGGTCAACAGTCTCTATTCTGCTCTGTGTCAGTGTGTATCAGGGATCATTAGGATAGGCGTCAATCCATATCTGCCAAGTGACCCTATGTAGGGGGAACAGTCTCTATTCTGCTCTGTGTCAGTGTGTATCATGGTCTCTGAGGACAGGTGTCAATCCATATCTGCCAAGTGACCCTATGTAGGGGCAACAGTCTCTATTCTGCTCTGTGTCAGTGTGTATCAGGGATCATTAGGACAGGTGTCAATCCATGTCTGCCTAGTGACCCTATGTAGGGGGAACAGTCTCTATTCTGCTCTGTGTCAGTGTGTATCATGGTCTCTGAGGACAGGTGTCAATCCATATCTGCTAAGTGACCCTATGTAGGGTCAACAGTCTCTATTCTGCTCTGTGTCAGTGTGTATCAGGGATCATTAGGATAGCTGTCAATCCATATCTGCCAAGTGACCCTATGTAGGGGCAACAGTCTCTATTCTGCTCTGTGTCAGTGTGTATCAGGGATCATTAGGACAGGTGTCAATCCACATCTGCCAAGTGACCCTATGTAGGGGGAACAGTCTCTATTCTGCTCTGTGTCAGTGTGTATCATTGTCTCTGAGGACAGGTGTCAATCCATATCTGCCAAGTGACCCTATGTAGGGGCAACAGTCTCTATTCTGCTCTGTGTCAGTGTGTATCATGGTCTCTGAGGACAGGTGTCAATCCATATCTGCCAAGTGACCCTATGTAGGGGGATCAATCTCTATTCTGCTCTTTGTCAGTGTGTATCAGGGATCATTAGGATAGGTGTCAATCCATATCTGCCAAGTGACCCATGTAAGGGGAACCGTCTCTATTCTAAACATAGAAACATAGAATGTGACGGCAGATAAGAACCATTCGGCCCATCTAGTCTGCCCAGTTTTCTAAATACTTTCATTAGTCCCTGGCCTTATCTTATAGTTAGGATAGCCTTATGCCTATCCCACGCATGCTTAAACTCCTTTACTGTATTAACCTCTACCACTTCAGCTGGAAGGCTATTCCATGCATCCACTACCCTCTCAGTAAAGTAATACTTCCTGATATTATTTTTAAACCTTTGTCCCTCTAATTTAAGACTATGTCCTCTTGTTGTGTTAGTTTTTCTTCTTTTAAATATAGTCTCCTCCTTTACTGTGTTGATTCCCTTTATGTATTTAAATGTTTCTATCATATCCCCCCTGTCTCGTCTTTCCTCCAAGCTATACATGTTAAGATCCTTTAACCTTTCCTGGTAAGTTTTATCCTGCAATCCATGAACCAGTTTAGTAGCCCTTCTTTGAACTCTCTCTAAGGTATCAATATCCTTCTGAAGATAGGGTCTCCAGTACTGTGTACAGTACTCCAAGTGAGGTCTCACCAGTGTTCTGTACAATGGCATGAGCACTTCCCTCTTTCTACTGCTAATACCTCTCCCTATACAACCAAGCATTCTGCTAGCATTTCCTGCTGCTCTATTACATTGTCTGCCTACCTTTAAGTCATCAGAAATAATCACCCCTAAATCCCTTTCCTCAGATGTTGAGGTTAGGACTCTATCAAATATTTTGTACTCTACCCTTGGGTTTTTACGTCCAAGATGCATTATCTTGCACTTATCCACATTAAATGTCAGTTGCCACAACTCTGACCATTTTTCTAGTTTACCTAAATCATTTTCCATTTGGCTTATCCCTCCTGGAACATCAACCCTGTTACATATCTTAGTATCATCCGCAAAAAGACACACCTTACCATCAAGACCTTCTGCAATATCACTAATAAAAATATTAAAGAGAATGGGTCCAAGTACAGATCCCTGAGGTACCCCACTGGTGACAAGCCCAAGCTTCGAATATACTCCATTGACTACAACCCTCTGTTGCCTGTCACTCAGCCACTGCCTTACCCATTCAACAATATTGGAATCCAAACTCAAAGATTGTAGTTTATTGATAAGCCTTCTATGTGCAACAGTGTCAAAAGCCTTACTGAAATCTAGGTAAGCAATGTCTACTGCACCACCCTGATCTATAATTTTAGTTACCCAATCAAAAAAATCAATAAGATTAGTTTGGCATGATCTCCCTGAAGTAAACCCATGTTGTCTCTGGTCTTGAAATCCATGTGTTTTTAGATGTTCAACAATCCTATCCTTTAACATGGTTTCCATCACTTTCCCCACTACTGATGTAAGGCTTACTGGCCTATAGTTGCCCGACTCCTCCTTATTACCTTTCTTGTGAATGGGCACAACATTCGCTAACTTCCAATCTTCTGGGACTACTCCTGTTATCAATGATTGGTTAAATAAATCTGTTAATGGTTTTGCTAGTACACCACTAAGCTCTTTTAATAGCTTTGGGTGTATTCCATCAGGTCCCATTGACTTATTTGTCTTTACTTTTGACAGTTGAAATAGAACCTCTTCCTCTGTAAACTCACGTGTAATAAATGACTCATTTATCCTTTTTCTTAACTGAGGTCCCTTTCCTTCATTTTCATCTGTAAATACCGAACAAAAATATTCATTGAGGCAGTCAGCTAGACCTTTATCCTCATCTACATACCTTCCTTCTTTTGTTTTTAATCTAACTAATCCTTGTTTTACTTTTCTTTTCTCATTTATGTATCTAAAAAAAGTTTTGTCCCCCTTTTTTACTGACTGTGCTATTTTCTCTTCTGTGTGGGATTTGGAAGCTCTTATAACTTGCTTAGCCTCTTTCTGCCTAATCTTATAGGTCATTCTGTCTTCCTCACTCTGGTTTTTTTTATAATTACCAAGTGACCCTATGTAGGGGCAACAGTCTTTATTCTGCTCTGTGTCAGTGTGAATCAGGGATCATTAGGATAGGTGTCAATCCATATAGGGGCAACAGTCTCTATTCTGCTCTGTGTCAGTGTGTATCATGGTCTCTGAGGACAGGTGTCAATCCATATCTGCCAAGTGACCCTATGTAGGGGGATCAATCTCTATTCAGCTCTGTGTCAGTGTGTATCAGGGATCATTAGGATAGGTGTCAATCCATATCTGCCAAGTGACCCATGTAGGGGGAACAGTCTCTATTCTGCTCTGTGTCAGTGTGTATCATGGTCTCTGATGACAGGTGTCAATCCATATCTGCCAAGGGACAGTAGGGGGAACAGTCTCTATTCTGCTCTGTGTCAGTGTGTATCAGGGATCATTAGGATAGGTGTTAATCCATATCTGCCAAGTGACCCATGTAGGGGGAACCGTCTCTATTCTGCTCTGTGTCAGTGTGTATCATGGTCTCTGAGGACAGGTGTCAATCCATATCTGCCAAGTGACCCTACGTAGGGGCAACAGTCTCTATTCTGCTCTGTGTCAGTGTGTATCAGGGATCATTAGGATAGGTGTCAATCCATATCTGCCAAGTGACCCTATGTAGGGGCAACAGTCTCTATTCTGCTCTGTGTCAGTGTGTATCAGGGATCATTAGGATAGGTGTCAATCCATATCTGCCAAGTGACCCATGTAGGGGGAACCGTCTCTATTCTGCTCTGTGTCAGTGTGTATCATGGTCTCTGAGGATAGGTGTCAATCCATATCTGCCAAGTGACCCTATGTAGGGGCAACAGTCTCTATTCTGCTCTGTGTCAGTGTGTATCAGGGATCCTTAGGATAGGTGTCAATCCATATCTGCCAAGTGACCCATGTAGGGGGAACCGTCTCTATTCTGCTTTGTGTCAGTGTGTATCATGGTCTCTGAGGACAGGTGTCAATCCATATCTGCTAAGTGACCCTATGTAGGGTCAACAGTCTCTATTCTGCTCTGTGTCAGTGTGTATCAGGGATCATTAGGATAGGTGTCAATCCATATCTGCCAAGTGACCCTATGTAGGGGGAATAGTCTCTATTCTGCTCTGTGTCAGTGTGTATCATGGTCTCTGAGGACAGGTGTCAATCCATATCTGCCAAGTGACCCTATGTAGGGGCAACAGTCTCTATTCTGCTCTGTGTCAGTGTGTATCAGGGATCATTAGGATAGGTGCCAATCCATATCTGCCAAGTGACCCTATATAGGGGAAACAGTCTCTATTCTGCTCTGTGTCAGTGTGTATCAGGGATCATTAGGACAGGTGTCAATCCATATCTGCCAAGTGACCCTATGTAGGGGGAACAGTCTCTATTCTGCTCTGTGTCAGTGTGTATCAGGGATCGTTAGGATAGGTGTCAATCCATATCTATCAAGTGACCCTTCTAGGGGGAACAGTCTCTATTCTGCTCTGTGTCAGTGTGTATCATGGTCTCTGAGGACAGGTGTCAATCCATATCTGCCAAGTGACCCTATGTAGGGGCAACAGTCTCTATTCTGCTCTGTGTCAGTGTGTATCAGGGATCATTAGGATAGGTGCCAATCCATATCTGCCAAGTGACCCTATGTAGGGTCAACAGTCTCTATTCTGCTCTGTGTCAGTGTGTATCAGGGATCATTAGGATAGGTGTCAATCCATATCTGCCAAGTGACCCTATGTAGGGGAAACAGTCTCTATTCTGCTCTGTGTCAGTGTGTATCAGGGATCATTAGGACAGGTGTCAATCCATATCTGCCAAGTGACCCTATGTAAGGGGAACATTCTCTATTCTGCTCTGTGTCAGTGTGTATCATGGTCTCTGAGGACAGGTGTCAATCCATATCTGCCAAGTGATCCTATGTAGGGTCAACAGTCTCTATTCTGCTCTGTGTCAGTGTGTATCAGGGATCATTAGGATAGATGTCAATCCATATCTGCCAAGTGACCCTATGTAGGGGGAACAGTCTCTATTCTGCTCTGTGTCAGTGTGTATCAGGGATCATTAGGATAGGTGTCAATCCATATCTATCTATTCTGCTCTGTGTCAGTGTGTATCATGGTCTCTGAGGACAGGTGTCAATCCATATCTGCCAAGTGACCCTATGTAGGGGCAACAGTCTCTATTCTGCTCTGTGCCAGTGTGTATCAGGGATCACTAGGATAGGTGTCAATCCATATCTGCCAAGTGACCCTATATAGGGGCAACAGTCTCTATTCTGCTCTGTGTCAGTGTGTATCAGGGATCATTAGGACAGGTGTCAATCCATATCTGCCAAGTGACCCTATGTAGGGGGAACATTCTCTATTCTGCTCTGTGTCAGTGTGTATCATAGATCATTAGGACAGGTGTCAATCCATATCTGCCAAGTGACCCTATGTAGGGGGAACAGTCTCTATTCTGCTCTGTGTCAGTGTGTATCATGGTCTCTGAGGACAGGTGTCAATCCATATCTGCCAAGTGACCCTATGTAGGGGCAACAGACTCTATTCTGCTCAGTGTCAGTGTGGATCAGGGATTATTAGGATAGGTGTCAATCCATATCTGCCAAGTGACCCTATGTAGAGGGAACAGTCTCTATTCTGCTCTGTGTCAGTGTGTATCATGGTCTCTGAGGACAGGTGTCAATCCATATCTGCCAAGTGACCCTATGTAGGGGCAACAGACTCTATTCTGCTCAGTGTCAGTGTGGATCAGGGATTATTAGGATAGGTGTCAATCCATATCTGCCAAGTGACCCTATGTAGAGGGAACAGTCTCTATTCTGCTCTGTGTCAGTGTGTATCATGGATCATTAGGACAGGTGTCAATCCATATCTGCCAAGTGACCCTATGTAGGGGGAACATTCTCTATTCTGCTCTGTGTCAGTGTGTATCATGGATCATTAGGACAGGTGTCAATCCATATCTGCCAAGTGACCCATGTTGTGGGGAACCGTCTCTATTCTGCTCTGTGTCAGTGTGTATCATGGTCTCTGAGGACAGGTGTCAATCCATATCTGCCAAGTGACCCTATGTAGGGTCAACAGTCTCTATTCTGCTCTGTGTCAGTGTGTATCAGGGATCATTAGGATAGGTGTCAATCCATATCTGCCAAGTGACCCTATGTAGGGGCAACAGTCTCTATTCTGCTCTGTGTCAGTGTGTATCAGGGATCATTAGGACAGGTGTCAATCCATATCTGCCAAGTGACCCTATGTAGGGGGAACATTCTCTATTCTGCTCTGTGTCAGTGTGTATCATGGTCTCTGAGGACAGGTGGCAATCCATATCTGCCAAGTGACCCTATGTAGGGGCAACAGTCTCTATTCTGCTCTGTGTCAGTGTGTATCAGGGATCATTAGGATAGGTGTCAATCCATATCTGCCAAGTGACCCTATGTAGGGGGAACAGTCTCTATTCTGCTCTGTGTCAGTGTGTATCAGGGATCATTAGGATAGGTTTCAATCCATATCTGCCAAGTGACCCTTCTAGGGGGAACAGTCTCTATTCTGCTCTGTGTCAGTGTGTATCATGGTCTCTGAGGACAGGTGTCAATCCATATCTGCCAAGTGACCCTATGTAGGGTCAACAGTCTCTATTCTGCTCTGTGCCAGTGTGTATCAGGGATCACTAGGATAGGTGTCAATCCATATCTGCCAAGTGACCCTATGTAGGAGCAACAGTCTATATTCTGCTCTGTGTCAGTGTGTATCAGGGATCATTAGGACAGGTGTCAATCCATATCTGCCAAGTGACCCTATGTAGGGGGAACTTTCTCTATTCTGCTCTGTGTCAGTGTGTATCATGGTCTCTTAGGACAGGTGTCAATCCAAATCTGCCAAGTGACCCTATGTAGGGGCAACAGTCTCTATTCTGCTCTGTGTCAGTGTGTATCAGGGATCATTAGGATAGGTGTCAATCCATATCTGCCAAGTGACCCTATGTAGGAGGAACAGTCTCTATTCTGCTCTGTGTCAGTGTGTATCAGGGATCATTAGGATAGGTGTCAATCCATATCTGCCAAGTGACACTTCTAGGGGGAACAGTCTCTATTCTGCTCTGTGTCAGTGTGTATCATGGTCTCTGAGGACAGGTGTCAATCCATATCTGCTAAGTGACCCTATGTAGGGTCAACAGTCTCTATTCTGCTCTGTGTCAGTGTGTATCAGGGATCATTAGGATAGGTGTCAATCCATATCTGCCAAGTGACCCTATGTAGGGGGAACAGTCTCTATTCTGCTCTGTGTCAGTGTGTATCATGGTCTCTGAGGACAGGTGTCAATCTATATCTGCCAAGTGACCCTATGTAGGGGGAACAGTCTCTATTCTGCTCTGTGTCAGTGTGTATCAGGGATCATTAGGACAGGTGTCAATCCATATCTGCCAAGTGACCCTATGTAGGGGGAACAGTCTCTATTCTGCTCTGTGTGACAAAAAAATTAGTTTGGCATGATCTCCCTGAAGTAAACCCATGTTGTCTCTGGTCTTGAAATCCATGTGTTTTTAGATGTTCAACAATCCTATCCTTTAACATGGTTTCCATCACTTTCCCCACTACTGATGTAAGGCTTACTGGCCTATAGTTGCCCGACTCCTCCTTATTACCTTTCTTGTGAATGGGCACAACATTCGCTAACTTCCAATCTTCTGGGACTACTCCTGTTATCAATGATTGGTTAAATAAATCTGTTAATGGTTTTGCTAGTACACCACTAAGCTCTTTTAATAGCTTTGGGTGTATTCCATCAGGTCCCATTGACTTATTTGTCTTTACTTTTGACAGTTGAAATAGAACCTCTTCCTCTGTAAACTCACGTGTAATAAATGACTCATTTATCCTTTTTCTTAACTGAGGTCCCTTTCCTTCATTTTCATCTGTAAATACCGAACAAAAATATTCATTGAGGCAGTCAGCTAGACCTTTATCCTCATCTACATACCTTCCTTCTTTTGTTTTTAATCTAACTAATCCTTGTTTTACTTTTCTTTTCTCATTTATGTATCTAAAAAAAGTTTTGTCCCCCTTTTTTACTGACTGTGCTATTTTCTCTTCTGTGTGGGATTTGGAAGCTCTTATAACTTGCTTAGCCTCTTTCTGCCTAATCTTATAGGTCATTCTGTCTTCCTCACTCTGGTTTTTTTTATAATTACCAAGTGACCCTATGTAGGGGCAACAGTCTTTATTCTGCTCTGTGTCAGTGTGAATCAGGGATCATTAGGATAGGTGTCAATCCATATAGGGGCAACAGTCTCTATTCTGCTCTGTGTCAGTGTGTATCATGGTCTCTGAGGACAGGTGTCAATCCATATCTGCCAAGTGACCCTATGTAGGGGGATCAATCTCTATTCTGCTCTGTGTCAGTGTGTATCAGGGATCATTAGGATAGGTGTCAATCCATATCTGCCAAGTGACCCATGTAGGGGGAACAGTCTCTATTCTGCTCTGTGTCAGTGTGTATCATGGTCTCTGATGACAGGTGTCAATCCATATCTGCCAAGGGACAGTAGGGGGAACAGTCTCTATTCTGCTCTGTGTCAGTGTGTATCAGGGATCATTAGGATAGGTGTTAATCCATATCTGCCAAGTGACCCATGTAGGGGGAACCGTCTCTATTCTGCTCTGTGTCAGTGTGTATCATGGTCTCTGAGGACAGGTGTCAATCCATATCTGCCAAGTGACCCTACGTAGGGGCAACAGTCTCTATTCTGCTCTGTGTCAGTGTGTATCAGGGATCATTAGAATAGGTGTCAATCCATATCTGCCAAGTGACCCTATGTAGGGGCAACAGTCTCTATTCTGCTCTGTGTCAGTGTGTATCAGGGATCATTAGGATAGGTGTCAATCCATATCTGCCAAGTGACCCATGTAGGGGGAACCGTCTCTATTCTGCTCTGTGTCAGTGTGTATCATGGTCTCTGAGGATAGGTGTCAATCCATATCTGCCAAGTGACCCTATGTAGGGGCAACAGTCTCTATTCTGCTCTGTGTCAGTGTGTATCAGGGATCCTTAGGATAGGTGTCAATCCATATCTGCCAAGTGACCCATGTAGGGGGAACCGTCTCTATTCTGCTTTGTGTCAGTGTGTATCATGGTCTCTGAGGACAGGTGTCAATCCATATCTGCTAAGTGACCCTATGTAGGGTCAACAGTCTCTATTCTGCTCTGTGTCAGTGTGTATCAGGGATCATTAGGATAGGTGTCAATCCATATCTGCCAAGTGACCCTATGTAGGGGGAATAGTCTCTATTCTGCTCTGTGTCAGTGTGTATCATGGTCTCTGAGGACAGGTGTCAATCCATATCTGCCAAGTGACCCTATGTAGGGGCAACAGTCTCTATTCTGCTCTGTGTCAGTGTGTATCAGGGATCATTAGGATAGGTGCCAATCCATATCTGCCAAGTGACCCTATGTAGGGGAAACAGTCTCTATTCTGCTCTGTGTCAGTGTGTATCAGGGATCATTAGGACAGGTGTCAATCCATATCTGCCAAGTGACCCTATGTAGGGGGAACAGTCTCTATTCTGCTCTGTGTAAGTGTGTATCAGGGATCATTAGGATAGGTGTCAATCCATATCTATCAAGTGACCCTTCTAGGGGGAACAGTCTCTATTCTGCTCTGTGTCAGTGTGTATCATGGTCTCTGAGGACAGGTGTCAATCCATATCTGCCAAGTGACCCTATGTAGGGGCAACAGTCTCTATTCTGCTCTGTGTCAGTGTGTATCAGGGATCATTAGGATAGGTGCCAATCCATATCTGCCAAGTGACCCTATGTAGGGTCAACAGTCTCTATTCTGCTCTGTGTCAGTGTGTATCAGGGATCATTAGGATAGGTGTCAATCCATATCTGCCAAGTGACCCTATGTAGGGGAAACAGTCTCTATTCTGCTCTGTGTCAGTGTGTATCAGGGATCATTAGGACAGGTGTCAATCCATATCTGCCAAGTGACCCTATGTAAGGGGAACATTCTCTATTCTGCTCTGTGTCAGTGTGTATCATGGTCTCTGAGGACAGGTGTCAATCCATATCTGCCAAGTGATCCTATGTAGGGTCAACAGTCTCTATTCTGCTCTGTGTCAGTGTGTATCAGGGATCATTAGGATAGATGTCAATCCATATCTGCCAAGTGACCCTATGTAGGGGGAACAGTCTCTATTCTGCTCTGTGTCAGTGTGTATCAGGGATCATTAGGATAGGTGTCAATCCATATCTATCAAGTGACCCTTCTAGGGGGAACAGTCTCTATTCTGCTCTGTGTCAGTGTGTATCATGGTCTCTGAGGACAGGTGTCAATCCATATCTGCCAAGTGACCCTATGTAGGGGCAACAGTCTCTATTCTGCTCTGTGCCAGTGTGTATCAGGGATCACTAGGATAGGTGTCAATCCATATCTGCCAAGTGACCCTATATAGGGGCAACAGTCTCTATTCTGCTCTGTGTCAGTGTGTATCAGGGATCATTAGGACAGGTGTCAATCCATATCTGCCAAGTGACCCTATGTAGGGGGAACATTCTCTATTCTGCTCTGTGTCAGTGTGTATCATAGATCATTAGGACAGGTGTCAATCCATATCTGCCAAGTGACCCTATGTAGGGGGAACAGTCTCTATTCTGCTCTGTGTCAGTGTGTATCATGGTCTCTGAGGACAGGTGTCAATCCATATCTGCCAAGTGACCCTATGTAGGGGCAACAGACTCTATTCTGCTCAGTGTCAGTGTGGATCAGGGATTATTAGGATAGGTGTCAATCCATATCTGCCAAGTGACCCTATGTAGAGGGAACAGTCTCTATTCTGCTCTGTGTCAGTGTGTATCATGGTCTCTGAGGACAGGTGTCAATCCATATCTGCCAAGTGACCCTATGTAGGGGCAACAGACTCTATTCTGCTCAGTGTCAGTGTGGATCAGGGATTATTAGGATAGGTGTCAATCCATATCTGCCAAGTGACCCTATGTAGAGGGAACAGTCTCTATTCTGCTCTGTGTCAGTGTGTATCATGGATCATTAGGACAGGTGTCAATCCATATCTGCCAAGTGACCCTATGTAGGGGGAACATTCTCTATTCTGCTCTGTGTCAGTGTGTATCATGGATCATTAGGACAGGTGTCAATCCATATCTGCCAAGTGACCCATGTTGTGGGGAACCGTCTCTATTCTGCTCTGTGTCAGTGTGTATCATGGTCTCTGAGGACAGGTGTCAATCCATATCTGCCAAGTGACCCTATGTAGGGTCAACAGTCTCTATTCTGCTCTGTGTCAGTGTGTATCAGGGATCATTAGGATAGGTGTCAATCCATATCTGCCAAGTGACCCTATGTAGGGGCAACAGTCTCTATTCTGCTCTGTGTCAGTGTGTATCAGGGATCATTAGGACAGGTGTCAATCCATATCTGCCAAGTGACCCTATGTAGGGGGAACATTCTCTATTCTGCTCTGTGTCAGTGTGTATCATGGTCTCTGAGGACAGGTGGCAATCCATATCTGCCAAGTGACCCTATGTAGGGGCAACAGTCTCTATTCTGCTCTGTGTCAGTGTGTATCAGGGATCATTAGGATAGGTGTCAATCCATATCTGCCAAGTGACCCTATGTAGGGGGAACAGTCTCTATTCTGCTCTGTGTCAGTGTGTATCAGGGATCATTAGGCTAGGTTTCAATCCATATCTGCCAAGTGACCCTTCTAGGGGGAACAGTCTCTATTCTGCTCTGTGTCAGTGTGTATCATGGTCTCTGAGGACAGGTGTCAATCCATATCTGCCAAGTGACCCTATGTAGGGTCAACAGTCTCTATTCTGCTCTGTGCCAGTGTGTATCAGGGATCACTAGGATAGGTGTCAATCCATATCTGCCAAGTGACCCTATGTAGGAGCAACAGTCTATATTCTGCTCTGTGTCAGTGTGTATCAGGGATCATTAGGACAGGTGTCAATCCATATCTGCCAAGTGACCCTATGTAGGGGGAACTTTCTCTATTCTGCTCTGTGTCAGTGTGTATCATGGTCTCTTAGGACAGGTGTCAATCCAAATCTGCCAAGTGACCCTATGTAGGGGCAACAGTCTCTATTCTGCTCTGTGTCAGTGTGTATCAGGGATCATTAGGATAGGTGTCAATCCATATCTGCCAAGTGACCCTATGTAGGAGGAACAGTCTCTATTCTGCTCTGTGTCAGTGTGTATCAGGGATCATTAGGATAGGTGTCAATCCATATCTGCCAAGTGACACTTCTAGGGGGAACAGTCTCTATTCTGCTCTGTGTCAGTGTGTATCATGGTCTCTGAGGACAGGTGTCAATCCATATCTGCTAAGTGACCCTATGTAGGGTCAACAGTCTCTATTCTGCTCTGTGTCAGCGTGTATCAGGGATCATTAGGATAGGTGTCAATCCATATCTGCCAAGTGACCCTATGTAGGGGGAACAGTCTCTATTCTGCTCTGTGTCAGTGTGTATCATGGTCTTTGAGGACAGGTGTCAATCTATATCTGCCAAGTGACCCTATGTAGGGGGAACAGTCTCTATTCTGCTCTGTGTCAGTGTGTATCAGGGATCATTAGGACAGGTGTCAATCCATATCTGCCAAGTGACCCTATGTAGGGGGAACAGTCTCTATTCTGCTCTGTGTCAGTGTGTATCATTGTCTCTGAGGACAGGTGTCAATCCATATCTGCCAAGTGACCCTATGTAGGGTCAACAGTCTCTATTCTGCTCTGTGTCAGTGTGTATCAGGGATCATTAGGATAGGCGTCAATCCATATCTGCCAAGTGACCCTATGTAGGGGGAACAGTCTCTATTCTGCTCTGTGTCAGTGTGTATCATGGTCTCTGAGGACAGGTGTCAATCCATATCTGCCAAGTGACCCTATGTAGGGGCAACAGTCTCTATTCTGCTCTGTGTCAGTGTGTATCAGGGATCATTAGGACAGGTGTCAATCCATGTCTGCCTAGTGACCCTATGTAGGGGGAACAGTCTCTATTCTGCTCTGTGTCAGTGTGTATCATGGTCTCTGAGGACAGGTGTCAATCCATATCTGCTAAGTGACCCTATGTAGGGTCAACAGTCTCTATTCTGCTCTGTGTCAGTGTGTATCAGGGATCATTAGGATAGCTGTCAATCCATATCTGCCAAGTGACCCTATGTAGGGGCAACAGTCTCTATTCTGCTCTGTGTCAGTGTGTATCAGGGATCATTAGGACAGGTGTCAATCCACATCTGCCAAGTGACCCTATGTAGGGGGAACAGTCTCTATTCTGCTCTGTGTCAGTGTGTATCATTGTCTCTGAGGACAGGTGTCAATCCATATCTGCCAAGTGACCCTATGTAGGGGCAACAGTCTCTATTCTGCTCTGTGTCAGTGTGTATCATGGTCTCTGAGGACAGGTGTCAATCCATATCTGCCAAGTGACCCTATGTAGGGGGATCAATCTCTATTCTGCTCTTTGTCAGTGTGTATCAGGGATCATTAGGATAGGTGTCAATCCATATCTGCCAAGTGACCCATGTAAGGGGAACCGTCTCTATTCTAAACATAGAAACATAGAATGTGACGGCAGATAAGAACCATTCGGCCCATCTAGTCTGCCCAGTTTTCTAAATACTTTCATTAGTCCCTGGCCTTATCTTATAGTTAGGATAGCCTTATGCCTATCCCACGCATGCTTAAACTCCTTTACTGTATTAACCTCTACCACTTCAGCTGGAAGGCTATTCCATGCATCCACTACCCTCTCAGTAAAGTAATACTTCCTGATATTATTTTTAAACCTTTGTCCCTCTAATTTAAGACTATGTCCTCTTGTTGTGGTAGTTTTTCTTCTTTTAAATATAGTCTCCTCCTTTACTGTGTTGATTCCCTTTATGTATTTAAATGTTTCTATCATATCCCCCCTGTCTCGTCTTTCCTCCAAGCTATACATGTTAAGATCCTTTAACCTTTCCTGGTAAGTTTTATCCTGCAATCCATGAACCAGTTTAGTAGCCCTTCTTTGAACTCTCTCTAAGGTATCAATATCCTTCTGAAGATAGGGTCTCCAGTACTGTGTACAGTACTCCAAGTGAGGTCTCACCAGTGTTCTGTACAATGGCATGAGCACTTCCCTCTTTCTACTGCTAATACCTCTCCCTATACAACCAAGCATTCTGCTAGCATTTCCTGCTGCTCTATTACATTGTCTGCCTACCTTTAAGTCATCAGAAATAATCACCCCTAAATCCCTTTCCTCAGATGTTGAGGTTAGGACTCTATCAAATATTTTGTACTCTACCCTTGGGTTTTTACGTCCAAGATGCATTATCTTGCACTTATCCACATTAAATGTCAGTTGCCACAACTCTGACCATTTTTCTAGTTTACCTAAATCATTTTCCATTTGGCTTATCCCTCCTGGAACATCAACCCTGTTACATATCTTAGTATCATCCGCAAAAAGACACACCTTACCATCAAGACCTTCTGCAATATCACTAATAAAAATATTAAAGAGAATGGGTCCAAGTACAGATCCCTGAGGTACCCCACTGGTGACAAGCCCAAGCTTCGAATATACTCCATTGACTACAACCCTCTGTTGCCTGTCACTCAGCCACTGCCTTACCCATTCAACAATATTGGAATCCAAACTCAAAGATTGTAGTTTATTGATAAGCCTTCTATGTGCAACAGTGTCAAAAGCCTTACTGAAATCTAGGTAAGCAATGTCTACTGCACCACCCTGATCTATAATTTTAGTTACCCAATCAAAAAAATCAATAAGATTAGTTTGGCATGATCTCCCTGAAGTAAACCCATGTTGTCTCTGGTCTTGAAATCCATGTGTTTTTAGATGTTCAACAATCCTATCCTTTAACATGGTTTCCATCACTTTCCCCACTACTGATGTAAGGCTTACTGGCCTATAGTTGCCCGACTCCTCCTTATTACCTTTCTTGTGAATGGGCACAACATTCGCTAACTTCCAATCTTCTGGGACTACTCCTGTTATCAATGATTGGTTAAATAAATCTGTTAATGGTTTTGCTAGTACACCACTAAGCTCTTTTAATAGCTTTGGGTGTATTCCATCAGGTCCCATTGACTTATTTGTCTTTACTTTTGACAGTTGAAATAGAACCTCTTCCTCTGTAAACTCACGTGTAATAAATGACTCATTTATCCTTTTTCTTAACTGAGGTCCCTTTCCTTCATTTTCATCTGTAAATACCGAACAAAAATATTCATTGAGGCAGTCAGCTAGACCTTTATCCTCATCTACATACCTTCCTTCTTTTGTTTTGAATCTAACTAATCCTTGTTTTACTTTTCTTTTCTCATTTATGTAACTAAAAAAAATTTTGTCCCCCATTTTTACTGACTGTGCTATTTTCTCTTCTGTGTGGGATTTGGAAGCTCTTATAACTTGCTTAGCCTCTTTCTGCCTAATCTTATAGGTCATTCTGTCTTCCTCACTCTGGTTTTTTTTATAATTACCAAGTGACCCTATGTAGGGGCAACAGTCTTTATTCTGCTCTGTGTCAGTGTGTATCAGGGATCATTAGGATAGGTGTCAATCCATATAGGGGCAACAGTCTCTATTCTGCTCTGTGTCAGTGTGTATCATGGTCTCTGAGGACAGGTGTGTAGCGGATTGGTACCGGGCTGTCCCACGACATGTATGAGAATAAGTGTATTTGGTCATATGGCTGGTTTAATGTGTATGTACATGTATAGAAAGCATGGTATCCGGGTATAATGACAGTTAAATGTATGTAAAGAATTGTATTCCTCTAGTTGTTCGGTAGAATCATTCAAATAAAACAAGGGAATGAAACTACCGAACAACCAGACCACCCAGGAATGAGTGTGCCTCCAATTACAGTTTGCAACAATGTTGCAAACAGGTAATTGGCAATCAGTGTAATGTATGCTTTGTCCTCTGGGTGGCCGCCATTCGGGAAACAAACACGTGGCGGCGGCCATCTTAAACTACCGAACAGCGGTGTTTTGCCGTCGAGTGTCTGGAACTAAAATCGGACACTTGACTAGGCAAACACCGCTGAGACCTCCATACTTCCAGAAATTCGTATGGAAACTACCGAATGACCCGCCGTTCGGTAGAAAGAGCCCCATAAACAAGGGAATTCATTCAAACCCTCTCCAGGCTCTATAACACAGGCAATTCGCCTGTTTTCATTCCCTTGTTTGTGACCGACCGCAGGGCCAAAATGCATGGAACTGTTTTCGGATACTTTACCCATGCGGTCGGTCAAATCTTTGGAACCCCATATCTCACGAACCATTCATCCGAATGGGCTAATTTTTAAGTATGTTGGTCCCACAGAATAGAGCTATCTGGGGATGTTGGATTTGTGGATGTACCCCAAGTATTTAGGGTACATCCAAAACTCGGGGAAAACTGTGTACACAATAAGGGGATTATGATGCTAGAGGAGGGGAGGAGATCTGTGGGAGGTTACTACTTAGAGATTGGATAATGTCTTAAGTGATAGAACCTCCTCCCTTGCATGGGAGAGGGCTTTATAAGGAACTGTGGAATAAAGCTTGTCAGACTACTCCTGAAACTGTGTGTCGTCCAGTTATTGGGATTGCGATGGGGATACTGCTGTATTACTTTACCTGCTGGAAACCTTGCCTGTGGACTTAACATCACCTTGTTCCTGAGCCTCACTGGAATCTCTAGTGGAGAATAGCTGTGCAAGATCGGCTCTCCGCTACATTGGTTGGCAGCGCTGGGATCCAAACTCACAGAGGAACAAGCGTAAATGGAGTACGGATGGAGATTGATTTTTCTGCGCTAAAACGCTCCACGCTAAAGGACCTCCTAGAGGCAAGGGGTATACAAGCCAGCAATAAGAAGAAAGCAGTACTTGTTACAGAACTCATGGCAGAGTACAGAATGGAGGGCGATTCAGTTCCGGCACAGAGGGAGCCGGGAGGAACACCACAAGGATCGGAATTCCAGAGGCAGGTTCAGTTCAGGCTATCCTTTTATGGGGAAAACCCCCCAACAGAAATTGTTACCAGGACAATGGCCGAGGTACAAGAATTCATCCTAAGGACACAGGCACCAGAACAAAGCTCTGCAATTAATGTGCCACAGGAAGGTAAGCCTAAAATACCATACCAGGCTTTTAAAACATATGTGGAGGCAGAGGAAGATATAGACGCTTTCCTGCAAGACTTTGAAAGACTGTGTGCACTGCATAAAATTAACGCAGAGGACTGGGTACCTATTTTGGCCGGAAGGTTAACCGGGAGGGCAGCAGAGGCATATCGGACTGTACCTAATGACGAAATAAGGAATTACAGTAAAGTAAAAGAAATTATACTCGCCAGGTATGCTATAACACCCGAGGCATACCGGCGGAGGTTCCGGGATCTAAAGAAAACAGAGAAGGACTCGCACGCAGAGTGGGCATGCCGATTACAGGGGGCAGCGCTCGGGTGGGTGCAAGCTAGCAAGGCACGTTCTATGGAGGATGTAATACAAATGTTGCTGATGGAGCAGTTCTATGAGGGAGTAACCAATGAGGTCCAGGAATGGGTAAGGGACAGAAACCCTACTTCCCTTACCGAGGCGGCTAGGAAAGCGGATGACTACCTGGATGCACGCAGGTCACAAAAACCTGCAGCTCCAAAAGCAACCTTTAAAACATTCGGGGGAAACAACTACACCCCAGCTCCACCGAGACCGCTACCACCACCTCCACCACCCGCTGCACAGCCCCGGTTCCGACAACCCACCGCTGGCCCCTGTCATCACTGCCAGAAGTGGGGACATTATAAAAGGGAATGCCCACAGCTACGGGACCGTTCCACCTGGATTCGTCCAGGCCCACCTCCACCCAGGGCGGCCGCAGCCCACCACTACCAGGACCTAGTCACCACCCCATATGGTTCCGCAGTCCCCATTACTACTGTGGAACAATGGGAGGTACTGCACGAGGCAGATCCGGTCCAGGCCAATGTGGATAATCTACGGCACCATCGACAGACGGTATATCTGAATGGTACAGCAGTCCGGGGATTACGAGATTCGGGAGCCACCATCACTTTGGTACAGAGCCACCTGATTTCAGATCAGGCAAAACTGAACAAAACTGTTGCCGTCCGGGTAGCTGGGGGAGCAGTGTACCGGCTACCTACAGCAAGGGTACATTTACATTGGGGAGCGGGGGCAGGGGAAGTGGAGGTGGGGTTGATGCCACATTTACCGGCGGAGGTTTTATTGGGGAACGATCTGGGGAGGCTCACTTCTGCTTTTGAGCCCCAGTCACCCACCACAGGAGAGGTCAACCCTGTAGTCACCCGACAACAGGCCCGCACCCAGGACCACAACACACTGCCGGAGGTCCAGGTAAGCAACCCTACCCCCCCTCTAGAATGTGTCCCCTGGGCTCCACCTAATGAATTTGTAGCTGAAGTCGCAACAGACCCCACGCTTCAGGTGTATAGGGACAAGGTTGGCACGGGTTCCCCCGGGGCGGAGGGAGAGAAGTTTATCTGGGATAAACAACTTTTATACAGGGAAACAACCAAACAGATTACGGGGTTAGACCCGATAGCGAGGAGACAATTAGTGGTACCACAGCGGTACCGGGCTGAATTACTCCGGATAGCGCATGATATTCCGCTATCCGGACATCTAGGGGTTAGTCGCACCAGGTACAGACTAACCCAGAGTTTCTTCTGGCCAGGGATTAGCCAGGAAGTACGCAGATATTGCACGACTTGCGATACCTGCCAGAGAGTGGGAAAAAGGGGGGATCGCAGGAAGGCTAAACTTCACCCCTTACCCATAATAGAGGAACCTTTTAGCCGAATAGCGGTGGATCTGATAGGCCCCCTCAATAAAGTTAGCCCGTCAGGAAAACGGTATATTTTAACGGTCGTAGATTATGCCACCAGGTATCCAGAAGCAGTGGCTCTGACCAACATCCACGCTGAGACGGTCGCGGATGCCCTCATGCGGATATTCTCCCGGATGGGATTACCCAGGGAGATTATCTCGGATCAGGGTACCCAGTTTACCGCAGAATTCACCCAACACCTCTGGAGGATCTGTGGCATTAAGCCTATTATCAGCGCCCCTTACCACCCCCAGACGAACGGGCTCTGCGAACGATTCAATGGTACCTTGAAGCAGATGCTCCGAACCTTCGCAGAGACCCACAAGGACTGGGAACGATTCCTGCCGCACCTCCTATTTGCATACCGGGAGGTGCCGCAGGAATCCACAGGGTTCTCCCCGTTTGAATTATTGTTTGGAAGGAGGGTCCGAGGCCCATTGGATCTTATTAGAGAGCATTGGGAGGGAGACCGGAGCACCGATGGCACTCCCATCCTACCATATGTGTTGGCCTTTCGGGACCGCCTAGAAGCGTTGACCAAGACGGTACGGGAAAACCTTCAGGAGGCCCAGACCCGCCAGCGTACATGGTATGATCGGGGAGCCAGGGACCGTAGCTTTCAGGTCGGGCAGAAGGTACTAATTTTAAAACCTGTCCGACATGATAAGTTACAGGCCGCCTGGCAGGGCCCATATAAGGTGGTGGAGCAAAGATGCGATACCACCTATATTATCGGCCCCTGCACAGGGACTGGGGGGCGACGCATGCTCCATGTGAACATGCTGAAGCCCTACCACGAGCGTACTGAGGAGGTAACCGCCATCTGTGCCCCTAACACGGAAGAGTTTGACAGCTTACCCCTCCCCGATTTGCTGGGGGATGGGCAGCTGTCCGGAGATTTAGGGGAGGTTACGCTGGGAGATCGGCTGAGCCCACAGGAGCGGATCGAGGTACAGCAACTATTGGAAGAGAAACGCGACACGTTCTCTAATGTACCTGGATACACGCCTCTGGCAACTCACCGGGTCGAGACCCCAGGGCAACTACCCATGCGCCAGACGCCATACCGCATTCCAGAAGCGGTACGGGCAAACATGCGTAAGGAGATCGACGAAATGCTCCAACTGGGGGTGATTGAACCCTCAGACAGTCCTTGGGCATCTCCTGTAGTCCTCGTACCAAAGCGAGACGGTACGACCCGCTTCTGCGTGGACTATAGGAGATTGAACGAGAAGACTGTATCTGACGCCTATCCGATGCCCCGGATAGACGAGTTACTGGACAGAATGGCCAGGGGCCAATACCTCACCACTATTGACTTGTGTAAAGGGTATTGGCAAATCCCCCTGGCCCCAGACGCCATCCCGAAGTCGGCCTTTGTCACCCCATTTGGCTTGTACCAGTTTAAGGTCATGCCATTTGGGATGAAAAACGCCCCAGCCACCTTCCAAAGGATGGTGGATCGACTCCTAGATGGATTCCAGGACTATACATGTGCCTACCTGGACGATATTGCTATTTTTAGCAATACGTGGCAGGAACACTTAGCTCACATCGGAGCTGTACTAGATAGGATAAGGGAAGCAGGTCTGACCTTGAAGCCGGCCAAGTGTAGTATCGGCATGGCTGAGGTACAATACCTGGGACATAGAGTAGGGTGCGGTAAACAAAAACCCGAACCCGCCAAAGTAGAGGCTGTAGCCCAGTGGCCCACCCCTAGGACTAAGACCCAGGTTTTAGCGTTTCTAGGGACAGCAGGGTATTACCGGAAGTTTGTTCCCAATTATAGCGCCCTGGCCAAACCCCTCACTGACCTGACCCGTAAGAACCTTCCCCGCCAAGTAAACTGGACCCCGGAGTGTGAGCAGGCATTCCAACAATTGAAAAATGCACTGATAAATGCCCCTGTCTTGGCAGCTCCCAATCCAACTAAACGTTTTCTTGTTCACACAGACGCTTCTATGTTTGGATTGGGGGCAGTACTGAGTCAAGTCGGGGCCGATGGCGGGGAACATCCAGTGGCTTACATCAGTCGCAAACTGTTACCTCGAGAAGTAAGCTACGCCGCCATCGAAAAGGAATGCCTGGCTGTGGTGTGGGCCCTAAAGAAGCTACAACCCTATTTATATGGACAGCCCTTTTCCTTGCTCACGGATCACAACCCGTTAGTCTGGCTGAACCGGGTGGCTGGAGACAACGCCAGGCTGCTGCGCTGGAGTTTGGCGCTACAGCCTTTTGACTTTAATATCCAGTACCGGCCGGGTAAGCAGAATGGAAATGCTGACGGGTTGTCAAGACAAACTGACTTAGAGAAATGATCCATGAGCCCCGGACATCCCCAAGCCGATCCGTGTTGGATCAGACTGTGTATGCCGGCTTGTGGGCAAGGGGGAGCAGTGTAGCGGATTGGTACCGGGCTGTCCCACGACATGTATGAGAATAAGTGTATTTGGTCATATGGCTGGTTTAATGTGTATGTACATGTATAGAAAGCATGGTATCCGGGTATAATGACAGTTAAATGTATGTAAAGAATTGTATTCCTCTAGTTGTTCGGTAGAATCATTCAAATAAAACAAGGGAATGAAACTACCGAACAACCAGACCACCCAGGAATGAGTGTGCCTCCAATTACAGTTTGCAACAATGTTGCAAACAGGTAATTGGCAATCAGTGTAATGTATGCTTTGTCCTCTGGGTGGCCGCCATTCGGGAAACAAACACGTGGCGGCGGCCATCTTAAACTACCGAACAGCGGTGTTTTGCCGTCGAGTGTCTGGAACTAAAATCGGACACTTGACTAGGCAAACACCGCTGAGACCTCCATACTTCCAGAAATTCGTATGGAAACTACCGAATGACCCGCCGTTCGGTAGAAAGAGCCCCATAAACAAGGGAATTCATTCAAACCCTCTCCAGGCTCTATAACACAGGCAATTCGCCTGTTTTCATTCCCTTGTTTGTGACCGACCGCAGGGCCAAAATGCATGGAACTGTTTTCGGATACTTTACCCATGCGGTCGGTCAAATCTTTGGAACCCCATATCTCACGAACCATTCATCCGAATGGGCTAATTTTTAAGTATGTTGGTCCCACAGAATAGAGCTATCTGGGGATGTTGGATTTGTGGATGTACCCCAAGTATTTAGGGTACATCCAAAACTCGGGGAAAACTGTGTACACAATAAGGGGATTATGATGCTAGAGGAGGGGAGGAGATCTGTGGGAGGTTACTACTTAGAGATTGGATAATGTCTTAAGTGATAGAACCTCCTCCCTTGCATGGGAGAGGGCTTTATAAGGAACTGTGGAATAAAGCTTGTCAGACTACTCCTGAAACTGTGTGTCGTCCAGTTATTGGGATTGCGATGGGGATACTGCTGTATTACTTTACCTGCTGGAAACCTTGCCTGTGGACTTAACATCACCTTGTTCCTGAGCCTCACTGGAATCTCTAGTGGAGAATAGCTGTGCAAGATCGGCTCTCCGCTACAAGGTGTCAATCCATATCTGCCAAGTGACCCTATGTAGGGGGATCAATCTCTATTCTGCTCTGTGTCAGTGTGTATCAGGGATCATTAGGATAGGTGTCAATCCATATCTGCCAAGTGACCCATGTAGGGGGAACAGTCTCTATTCTGCTCTGTGTCAGTGTGTATCATGGTCTCTGATGACAGGTGTCAATCCATATCTGCCAAGGGACAGTAGGGGGAACAGTCTCTATTCTGCTCTGTGTCAGTGTGTATCAGGGATCATTAGGATAGGTGTTAATCCATATCTGCCAAGTGACCCATGTAGGGGGAACCGTCTCTATTCTGCTCTGTGTCAGTGTGTATCATGGTCTCTGAGGACAGGTGTCAATCCATATCTGCCAAGTGACCCTACGTAGGGGCAACAGTCTCTATTCTGCTCTGTGTCAGTGTGTATCAGGGATCATTAGGATAGGTGTCAATCCATATCTGCCAAGTGACCCTATGTAGGGGCAACAGTCTCTATTCTGCTCTGTGTCAGTGTGTATCAGGGATCATTAGGATAGGTGTCAATCCATATCTGCCAAGTGACCCATGTAGGGGGAACCGTCTCTATTCTGCTCTGTGTCAGTGTGTATCATGGTCTCTGAGGATAGGTGTCAATCCATATCTGCCAAGTGACCCTATGTAGGGGCAACAGTCTCTATTCTGCTCTGTGTCAGTGTGTATCAGGGATCCTTAGGATAGGTGTCAATCCATATCTGCCAAGTGACCCATGTAGGGGGAACCGTCTCTATTCTGCTTTGTGTCAGTGTGTATCATGGTCTCTGAGGACAGGTGTCAATCCATATCTGCTAAGTGACCCTATGTAGGGTCAACAGTCTCTATTCTGCTCTGTGTCAGTGTGTATCAGGGATCATTAGGATAGGTGTCAATCCATATCTGCCAAGTGACCCTATGTAGGGGGAATAGTCTCTATTCTGCTCTGTGTCAGTGTGTATCATGGTCTCTGAGGACAGGTGTCAATCCATATCTGCCAAGTGACCCTATGTAGGGGCAACAGTCTCTATTCTGCTCTGTGTCAGTGTGTATCAGGGATCATTAGGACAGGTGTCAATCCATATCTGCCAAGTGACCCTATGTAGGGGGAACAGTCTCTATTCTGCTCTGTGTCAGTGTGTATCAGGGATCATTAGGATAGGTGTCAATCCATATCTATCAAGTGACCCTTCTAGGGGGAACAGTCTCTATTCTGCTCTGTGTCAGTGTGTATCATGGTCTCTGAGGACAGGTGTCAATCCATATCTGCCAAGTGACCCTATGTAGGGGCAACAGTCTCTATTCTGCTCTGTGTCAGTGTGTATCAGGGATCATTAGGATAGGTGCCAATCCATATCTGCCAAGTGACCCTATGTAGGGTCAACAGTCTCTATTCTGCTCTGTGTCAGTGTGTATCAGGGATCATTAGGATAGGTGTCAATCCATATAGGGGCAACAGTCTCTATTCTGCTCTGTGTCAGTGTGTATCATGGTCTCTGAGGACAGGTGTCAATCCATATCTGCCAAGTGACCCTATGTAGGGGGATCAATCTCTATTCTGCTCTGTGTCAGTGTGTATCAGGGATCATTAGGATAGGTGTCAATCCATATCTGCCAAGTGACCCATGTAGGGGGAACAGTCTCTATTCTGCTCTGTGTCAGTGTGTATCATGGTCTCTGATGACAGGTGTCAATCCATATCTGCCAAGGGACAGTAGGGGGAACAGTCTCTATTCTGCTCTGTGTCAGTGTGTATCAGGGATCATTAGGATAGGTGTTAATCCATATCTGCCAAGTGACCCATGTAGGGGGAACCGTCTCTATTCTGCTCTGTGTCAGTGTGTATCATGGTCTCTGAGGACAGGTGTCAATCCATATCTGCCAAGTGACCCTACGTAGGGGCAACAGTCTCTATTCTGCTCTGTGTCAGTGTGTATCAGGGATCATTAGGATAGGTGTCAATCCATATCTGCCAAGTGACCCTATGTAGGGGCAACAGTCTCTATTCTGCTCTGTGTCAGTGTGTATCAGGGATCATTAGGATAGGTGTCAATCCATATCTGCCAAGTGACCCATGTAGGGGGAACCGTCTCTATTCTGCTCTGTGTCAGTGTGTATCATGGTCTCTGAGGATAGGTGTCAATCCATATCTGCCAAGTGACCCTATGTAGGGGCAACAGTCTCTATTCTGCTCTGTGTCAGTGTGTATCAGGGATCCTTAGGATAGGTGTCAATCCATATCTGCCAAGTGACCCATGTAGGGGGAACCGTCTCTATTCTGCTTTGTGTCAGTGTGTATCATGGTCTCTGAGGACAGGTGTCAATCCATATCTGCTAAGTGACCCTATGTAGGGTCAACAGTCTCTATTCTGCTCTGTGTCAGTGTGTATCAGGGATCATTAGGATAGGTGTCAATCCATATCTGCCAAGTGACCCTATGTAGGGGGAATAGTCTCTATTCTGCTCTGTGTCAGTGTGTATCATGGTCTCTGAGGACAGGTGTCAATCCATATCTGCCAAGTGACCCAATGTAGGGGGAACAGTCTCTATTCTGCTCTGTGTCAGTGTGTATCAGGGATCATTAGGACAGGTGTCAATCCATATCTGCCAAGTGACCCTATGTAGGGGGAACAGTCTCTATTCTGCTCTGTGTCAGTGTGTATCATTGTCTCTCAGGACAGGTGTCAATCCATATCTGCCAAGTGACCCTATGTAGGGTCAACAGTCTCTATTCTGCTCTGTGTCAGTGTGTATCAGGGATCATTAGGATAGGCGTCAATCCATATCTGCCAAGTGACCCTATGTAGGGGGAACAGTCTCTATTCTGCTCTGTGTCAGTGTGTATCATGGTCTCTGAGGACAGGTGTCAATCCATATCTGCCAAGTGATCCTATGTAGGGGCAACAGTCTCTATTCTGCTCTGTGTCAGTGTGTATCAGGGATCATTAGGACAGGTGTCAATCCATGTCTGCCTAGTGACCCTATGTAGGGGGAACAGTCTCTATTCTGCTCTGTGTCAGTGTGTATCATGGTCTCTGAGGACAGGTGCCAATCCATATCTGCCAAGTGACCCTATGTAGGGGCAACAGTCTCTATTCTGCTCTGTGTCAGTGTGTATCAGGGATCATTAGGACAGGTGTCAATCCATGATTGCCTAGTGACCCTATGTAGGGGCAACAGTCTCTATTCTGCTCTGTGTCAGTGTGTATCAGGGATCATTAGGACAGGTGTCAATCCACATCTGCCAAGTGACCCTATGTAGGGGGAACAGTCTCTATTCTGCTCTGTGTCAGTGTGTATCAGGGATCATTAGGATAGGTGTCAATCCATATAGGGGCAACAGTCTCTATTCTGCTCTGTGTCAGTGTGTATCATGGTCTCTGAGGACAGGTGTCAATCCATATCTGCCAAGTGACCCTATGTAGGGGGATCAATCTCTATTCTGCTCTTTGTCAGTGTGTATCAGGGATCATTAGGATAGGTGTCAATCCATATCTGCCAAGTGACCCATGTAGGGGGAACCGTCTCTATTCTAAACATAGAAACATAGAATGTGACGGCAGATAAGAACCATTCGGCCCATCTAGTCTGCCCAGTTTTCTAAATACTTTCATTAGTCCCTGGCCTTATCTTATAGTTAGGATAGCCTTATGCCTATCCCACGCATGCTTAAACTCCTTTACTGTATTAACCTCTACCACTTCAGCTGGAAGGCTATTCCATGCATCCACTACCCTCTCAGTAAAGTAATACTTCCTGATATTATTTTTAAACCTTTGTCCCTCTAATTTAAGACTATGTCCTCTTGTTGTGTTAGTTTTTCTTCTTTTAAATATAGTCTCCTCCTTTACTGTGTTGATTCCCTTTATGTATTTAAATGTTTCTATCATATCCCCCCTGTCTCGTCTTTCCTCCAAGCTATACATGTTAAGATCCTTTAACCTTTCCTGGTAAGTTTTATCCTGCAATCCATGAACCAGTTTAGTAGCCCTTCTTTGAACTCTCTCTAAGGTATCAATATCCTTCTGAAGATAGGGTCTCCAGTACTGTGTACAGTACTCCAAGTGAGGTCTCACCAGTGTTCTGTACAATGGCATGAGCACTTCCCTCTTTCTACTGCTAATACCTCTCCCTATACAACCAAGCATTCTGCTAGCATTTCCTGCTGCTCTATTACATTGTCTGCCTACCTTTAAGTCATCAGAAATAATCACCCCTAAATCCCTTTCCTCAGATGTTGAGGTTAGGACTCTATCAAATATTTTGTACTCTACCCTTGGGTTTTTACGTCCAAGATGCATTATCTTGCACTTATCCACATTAAATGTCAGTTGCCACAACTCTGACCATTTTTCTAGTTTACCTAAATCATTTTCCATTTGGCTTATCCCTCCTGGAACATCAACCCTGTTACATATCTTAGTATCATCCGCAAAAAGACACACCTTACCATCAAGACCTTCTGCAATATCACTAATAAAAATATTAAAGAGAATGGGTCCAAGTACAGATCCCTGAGGTACCCCACTGGTGACAAGCCCAAGCTCGAATATACTCCATTGACTACAACCCTCTGTTGCCTGTCACTCAGCCACTGCCTTACCCATTCAACAATATTGGAATCCAAACTCAAAGATTGTAGTTTATTGATAAGCCTTCTATGTGCAACAGTGTCAAAAGCCTTACTGAAATCTAGGTAAGCAATGTCTACTGCACCACCCTGATCTATAATTTTAGTTACCCAATCAAAAAAATCAATAAGATTAGTTTGGCATGATCTCCCTGAAGTAAACCCATGTTGTCTCTGGTCTTGAAATCCATGTGTTTTTAGATGTTCAACAATCCTATCCTTTAACATGGTTTCCATCACTTTCCCCACTACTGAAGTAAGGCTTACTGGCCTATAGTTGCCCGACTCCTCCCTATTACCTTTCTTGTGAATGGGCACAACATTCGCTAACTTCCAATCTTCTGGGACTACTCCTGTTATCAATGATTGGTTAAATAAATCTGTTAATGGTTTTGCTAGTACACCACTAAGCTCTTTTAATAGCTTTGGGTGTATTCCATCAGGTCCCATTGACTTATTTGTCTTTACTTTTGACAGTTGAAATAGAACCTCTTCCTCTGTAAACTCACGTGTAATAAATGACTCATTTATCCTTTTTCTTAACTGAGGTCCCTTTCCTTCATTTTCATCTGTAAATACCGAACAAAAATATTCATTGAGGCAGTCAGCTAGACCTTTATCCTCATCTACATACCTTCCTTCTTTTGTTTTTAATCTAACTAATCCTTGTTTTACTTTTCTTTTCTCATTTATGTATCTAAAAAAAGTTTTGTCCCCCTTTTTTACTGACTGTGCTATTTTCTCTTCTGTATGGGATTTGGAAGCTCTTATAACTTGCTTAGCCTCTTTCTGCCTAATCTTATAGGTCATTCTGTCTTCCTCACTCTGGTTTTTTTTATAATTACTAAATGCTAACTTTTAGTTTTTTACTATTTTGGCCACATCTGCGGAGTACCACAGTGGTTTCTTGAATTTTTTGCTTTTACTGACAAGCCTAATGCAATTTTCTGTTGCCTTCAGTAGTGCAACTTTTAAATAATCCCATTTCTTTTGGACTCCATATAAATTGCTTCAGTCTGATGACTCCTTTACACATATTCTAATTTTAGAAAAGTCTGTTTTTCTAAAGTCTAAAACTTTTTGTGTGGTGTGACTCAGTCACTGTTCTTATATTAAACCACACTGACTGATGATCACTGGATCCTAAACTTTCACCTACAGTAATATCTGATACCAAATCTCCATTTGTTAACACTAAATCTAGTATGGCCTCTTTACGAGTTGGCTCCTCAACGACTTGTTTTAGAGACAATCCCAGTAGGGAGTTTAGAATATGTGTGCTCCTGGCACAAGTAGCTATTTTTGTTTTCCAATTCACATCAGGAAGATTAAAGTCACCCATGATGATAACTTCCCCCTTCATTGTCATTTTAGCTATTTCTTCAACTAGTAAATTATCTAACTCTTCAATTTGTCCTGGGGGCCTTCAATTTGTCCTGGGGGCCTTCAATTTGTCCTGGGGGCCTTCAATTTGTCCTGGGGGCCTATAAATCACAAATACACGAGTTACTGTGTGATTACCAAATTCTAACGTAACCCAAACGGACTCTATGTTCGCCTCACTGCTCTGTGTCAGTGTGTATCATGGTCTCTGATGACAGATGTCAATCCATATCTGCTAAGTGACCCTATGTAGGGTCAACAGTCTCTATTCTGCTCTGTGTCAGTGTGTATCAGGGATCATTAGGATAGGTGTCAATCCATATCTGCCAAGTGACCCTATGTAGGGGCAACAGTCTCTATTCTGCTCTGTGTCAGTGTGTATCAGGGATCATTAGGACAGGTGTCAATCCACATCTGCCAAGTGACCCTATGTAGGGGGAACAGTCTCTATTCTGCTCTGTGTCAGTGTGCATCATTGTCTCTGAGGACAGGTGTCAATCCATATCTGCCAAGGGACAGTAGGTGGAACAGTCTCTATTCTGCTCTGTGTCAGTGTGTATCAGGGATCATTAGGATAGGTGTCAATCCATATAGGGGCAACAGTCTCTATTCTGCTCTGTGTCAGTGTGTATCATGGTCTCTGAGGACAGGTGTCAATCCATATCTGCCAAGTGACCCTATGTAGGGGGATCAATCTCTATTCTGCTCTTTGTCAGTGTGTATCAGGGATCATTAGGATAGGTGTCAATCCATATCTGCCAAGTGACCCATGTAGGGGGAACCGTCTCTATTCTGCTCTGTGTCAGTGTGTATCATGGTCTCTGATGACAGGTGTCAATCCATATCTGCCAAGGGACAGTAGGGGCAACAGTCTCTATTCTGCTCTGTGTCAGTGTATATCAGGGATCATTAGGATAGGTGTCAATCCATATCTGCCAAGTGACCCTATGTAGGGGCAACAGTCTCTATTCTGCTCTGTGTCAGTGTGTATCATGGTCTCTGAGGACAGGTGTCAATCCATATCTGCCAAGTGACCCTATGTAGGGGGAACAGTCTCTATTCTGCTCTGTGTCAGTGTGCATCAGGGATCATTAGGATAGGTGTCAATCCATATGTTACAAATCGCTATTTGTAACTGGCCCTTTAAATGGAAAATTGCCCTGCTTCCCTGGATTGTGGAGAAGCCTCTTTTCCAGCCTCCTTCCTCATGACTATGGCCCCTGGAAGATTGTGCCCCTGAAAACTTATTAACTTTTATTGGGTGTGTATGGCCCTTTAAGAACCGTCTGGGGACATATTGTGACTTTGCTGAACAATACCCCTTTAAGACTATGTCCCCAGACCTTTAAAATAACTTGCCCCTGCCTTTCCCCCACTTGGTTCAGTAAATAGGGCTTACTGAACCAAGTACCACACAGGCGGACCACCTCCCAGGCTGTGAGGTTACTGCAGGTTAATTGCACGTGGCGGCGGCCATCTTTGTTCAGTCCCAGGCAATTTACCTCCCAGGCTGTGAGTTTACTGCAGGTTAATTGCACGTGGCGGCGGCCATCTTTGTTCAGTCGAATGCGGTCAGCGGTGTATGCTAAAGATTCTGTGGAACTGAAATCGGCTACACATTTTGCCGAACACCGCTGACCCTTACCTTCTCCTACACTTCGTTTTTCAGCTCCAGAGCCTAAGTCCCGTTCGAAATGGGACTTAGTCGTTTTTTCGGCATGAAATTGACCGACCGCACAGCCCAAATCTATGGAACAGTGTGTATCAGGGATCATTAGGATAGATGTCAATCCATATCTGCCAAGTGACCCTATGTAGGGGCAACAGTACTCCTGTTTTTGGGGTACATCCAGAACTTGGGTAAAATATTGTACGTTATAATTATGTTATGTGTTTATCTGAGGGGAGGAGACGTGGGGGTGTTACCATGCGTATGATTGGTTATTTTCATCCTCCCCCTGGGAGTGTCCTGTGTGTACCTTATCCTAATAAAAAGCAGGCTGGGTGTTCCAGTCCTCAGTTCTTCTTGACCCTTCAAAACGTAGCCTTGTCTCGTTATTGGAGGGAATTGCTGTATCACACTGGGGATTGCTATGCTCTGCATATTCCCCTGAGCTTAATCACTTAGCTCTTTTAAGAGCTTGTTCCGGATATGCTCTCCTGGAGGAGAGGTCTTCCCCACACGGTCCTGAATGCTGGAGGTTCATTCCAGGGTGGAAGGAAGACGGCGCGGCTCCAGTTAAGCTACGGCGGTTGTGGAGTCTGCGGTGGTTGTGGTGTCGTCTACAGTGCTTGGAGTCCTCTGAGAGCGCTAGGAGCATCCATCAACGGAGGGTACTCGGTCGGAGTACACGGAGCTCCGTTACACCATATCTGCCAAGTGACCCTACAGTCTCTATTCTGCTCTGTGTCAGTGTGTATCAGGATTCATTAGGATAGGTGTCAATCCATATCTGCCAAGTGACCCTATGTAGGGGCAACAGTCTCTATTCTGCTCTGTGTCAGTGTGTATCAGGGATCATTAGGATAGGTGTCAATCCATATCTGCCAATTGACCCTATGTAGGGGGAACAGTCTCTATTCTGCTCTGTGTCAGTGTGTATCATGGTCTCTGAGGACAGGTGTCAATCCATATCTGCCAAGTGACCCTATGTAGGGGTGTAACGGACCGTTTCAGCATATGAGGGGTTAAAATCCATTTAGGTGATAATCCCCTTTTCTCAGAAAGGCACAGCTACTGCAGAACATCAAAACTCACGAATTGGATATAGGTGAATGCACCAAACTCCCGAACTGCATACCAGGGAATAAGATAGCACTCCAAGCTGGAACCTCACGAATAGCTGCTAGCAGATGAATAGGAAAAGCAGACATCAGCTTACACTCCTAGCAATCAATCTCCAACAGCATACAGTGAATCCCCCCAAGAACGAGACAAGGCTCCGTGTTGAAGGTCAAGCAGTGGTCTGAGGTGCTGGGGCACCCAGCCTGGTTTTTATTACATGAGTACACATACAGGCCACACCCAGGGGGAGGCATAAAATAACCAATAGTATCACGGGTGCAACCCACACATCCCCTCCCCTTAGTGTGACACATAATCTCATTATACATACAGTAAAAATACAGTTTCCACACATACTCTGTAACTTTAAAACCATACATCACATTCACATAAAAATACATATCCTCAATGAATCCATTCAGGGGAACAACATATTAAAAAATGGCATGAATCAGACCAGGGGTTCAAAAGTTAGTAAAAGTATCTTTTGTTCCCCCTGGCTGGCAGAAAAAAACATCCCCACAATGCATCCTGGTTTCCTCCCTTCTGCCCTGGAGATAATTGGAGAAGTAATACAATTATCCAGGACTAGAGGCAGACTCCATTAACCACATGGTTGCAAAACGACATAAAACACTTTAAAATACATAAAGTCACATTTTACACATAACACACAGACATTTCACATATCCCCAGATAGCTCAGGTCTGAGTGCACATTATTAGGTGAATGGCACTCAGACCAACCGAATACAGTTTAATCGCCATAGAGCCAAAGTCTTTAATCACACGAATAGGCTCCATGGCATAGCTATCTGGGTTACCACAGCTCACACAGGGCAAGTACCAAATGGCCCCACTGTATTTAAAGGGCCAGAATGAGTGACATACACTCTGGTATGGCCGAATACTGTTTTTAAAGGGCCCAATCTCCCAGGGCCATAGTCCAAAGGCAGCAGGCGGGCAGCCAGGCTTCTCCAATGCAATGTGGCGAGATTGCTCTCGTCACATCTCTCCCCTTTTCCAAACAGACTAACAGGGTATCTGACCTCCTGCCGGTCAGTGCCCTTGTTAGTCCAGCAGCCCACCCACAAAACAGAAACAGCAGTACAGCCCACCCACAACAACTGGTTACTACACCTGGGTAGAGGAGAAATTTGTCCATGTCCAGGTGCCTCACCATGGCTGTGTGGGGGACTGGTAGGCTGCCTTGGTGGGTTGCTGAGTGGGCAGAGACCAGCGGTACTCTGCCCTGATGCCAGCACTACCACGGGAGTAGTCTGGTTGAAGCCTGGTTGCTGGAGACCGACTGTCTCCCCTTTAGCTGCACTGCTCTGCTGCTGGAGACCGACTGTCTCCCCTTTAGTTACACAGCTCTGCTGCTGGAGACCGACTGTCTCCCCATTGGCTAAACAGCCCTGTCGTGGGGGGGCAGGACCGACCATCCCTACCCCCTGTGTGGTAAGTGCAGAGACCACGGTCCCATCTGCACCGGTGGGGGGCTTACAGTCTCCCCCTGGTACCGTAAGCTGCCGCTGGGGAGAGGGGGTAACAGGCTCCTCTCCCAATAGAACACTCTGCCGCTGGGGAAAGGAGACTGGGCTCTCTATTCCCTGCACATTACGGATCCGCCGCTGGGGAGAGGTGGTAGCAAGCTCCTCTCCCATACATACTTTCCGCCTTTGTGGAGGGAGACCGACTGTCTCTCCTCCCAATACAGTGTCCTGCTGCTGGGGAAAGGAGACTGGGCTCTCTATTCCCTGCTGGACACTCTGCCGCTGGGGAAAGGAGACTGGGCTCTCTATTCCCTGCACATCAATGATCCGCCGCTGGGGAGAGGTGGTAGCAAGCTCCTCTCCGATACATACTTTCCGCCTTTGTGGAGGGAGACCGACTGTCTCTCCTCCCAATACAGTGCCCTGCTGCTGGGGAAAGGAGACTGGGCTCTCTATTCCCTGCTCATCAATGATCCGTTGCTGGGGAGAGGTGGTAGCAAGCTCCTCTCCCATACATACTTCCATCCTCTGTGGAGGGAGACCGACTGTCTCTTCTCCCAATACAGTGTCCTGCTGCTGGGGAAAGGAGACTGGGCTCTCTATTCCCTGCTGGACACTCTGCCGCTGGGGAAAGGAGACTGGGCTCTCTATTCCCAATAAATCACGCTGCTGCTGGGGGGTAGGACCAACTACCTCTGCCCCCTGTAACTCAGCCTGCCGCTGGGGAGGGAGGACGCTGCTCTCCTCTCCCTGCACTTCACACTGCCTTCCCGGCATATCACTCTGCTGTTGGGGGGTAGGACCAACTACCTCTGCCCCCTGTAACTCAGCCTGCCGCTGGGGAATGGAGACTGGGCTCCCAATTCCCTGCAGGACCGGTGGAGAGACCTCGGTCCCATCTCTACCGGCCACCTGGGGTTCTTCCCAGTAAATCTCCACAATATCTTCCCAGCGGAATGGGTCTGGATCTGGGTCTGTCACTTTACTGTCCTGCTGAGCCTTCCCAATGGAGTGGAAGAGATCTCGGTAGTCCTGCTCCAGTTCCCACTCCATGTTTGCTAGGTGAGCCAGGTCTTGCTCTACCTCATGGGGGTCATCCCACTCATGCCTAGCCTCTCTCTCATAGAAAATATCCTGAAGTCTGGTTTGCGCAGGGCTCCCGAAGCCAGGCTCTGCAAAGGACTCCCATAACAAGCCAGGACCATCAAACTCCTCTCCCTCTGGCTTGTCATGTTCGGCTGTCCAGGGTATATACTGTGCCATATACCACCAGAGCACCTGGTAGGCATCCTCCAGCCACAGCTCCTGCCATACCCGGTGCTCGAGCTCCTTTACCCATTGCTCCAGAGGCTGCTCTCCCAGGAAGGGCATCCGAAGTGCCAGTCGCGTCTGCCATCGCTGCTCTTCACTGGGGAGACTCTTGCCCCGCTGGTACTGTACGTTATCCAGGGCCTGGTACCAAATGCCTTTCCTCAATGCATCCCGGTCATCTATGTCACCCTCCTCGTACTCCACTGCTGGTTCCATGCTGTTGCTTTTAGGGTCGCTGTACTGGGACATGCGTTGCCCTCAAATTGTAAAAATCCAAAGCAATGGTGTTCTGTAGCTGTCCTTCTGGCTGTAGGAACGATCCCGCCGCTTGCCACCAATTGTAACGGACCGTTTCAGCATATGAGGGGTTAAAATCCGTTTAGGTGATAATCCCCTTTTCTCAGAAAGGCACAGCTACTGCAGAACATCAAAACTCACGAATTGGATATAGGTGAATGCATCAAACTCCTGAACTGCATACCAGGGAATAAGATAGCACTCCAAGCTGGAACCTCACGAATAGCTGCTAGCAGATGAATAGGAAAAGCAGACATCAGCTTACACTCCTAGCAATCAATCTCCAACAGCATACAGTGAATCCCCCCAAGAACGAGAAAAGGCTCCGTGTTGAAGGTCAAGCAGTGGTCTGAGGTGCTGGGGCACCCAGCCTGGTTTTTATTACATGAGTACACATACAGGCCACACCCAGGGGGAGGCATAAAATAACCAATAGTATCAGGGGTGCAACCAACACATCCCCTCCCCTTAGTGTGACACATAATCCCATTATACATACAGTAAAAATACAGTTTCCACACATACTCTGTAACTTTAAAACCATACATCACATTCACATAAAAATACATATCCTCAATCAATCCATTCAGGGGAACAACATATTAAAAAATGGCATGAATCAGACCAGGGGTTCAAAAGTTAGTAAACGTATCTTTTGTTCCCCCTGGCTGGCAGAAAAAACATCCCCACAATGCATCCTGGTTTCCTCCCTTCTGCCCTGGAGATAATTGGAGAAGTAATACAATTATCCAGGACTAGAGGCAGACTCCATTAACCACATGGTTGCAAAACGACATAAAACACTTTAAAATACATAAAGTCACATTTTACACATAACACACAGACATTTCACATATCCCCAGATAGCTCAGGTCTGAGTGCACATTATTAGGTGAATGGCACTCAGACCAACCGAATACAGTTTAATCGCCATAGAGCCAAAGTCTTTAATCACACGAATAGGCTCCATGGCATAGCTATCTGGGTTACCACAGCTCACACAGGGCAAGTACCAAATGACCCCACTGTATTTAAAGGGCCAGAATGAGTGACATACACTCTGGTATGGCCGAATACTGTTTTTAAAGGGCCCAATCTCCCAGGGCCATAGTCCAAAGGCAGCAGGCGGGCAGCCAGGCTTCTCCAATGCAATGTGGCGAGATTGCTCTCGTCACATCTCTCCCCTTTTCCAAACAGACTAACAGGGTATCTGACCTCCTGCCGGTCAGTGCCCTTGTTAGTCCAGCAGCCCACCCACAAAACAGAAACAGCAGTACAGCCCACCCACAACAACTGGTTACTACACCTGGGTAGAGGAGAAATTTGTCCATGTCCAGGTGCCTCACCATGGCTGTGTGGGGGACTGGTAGGCTGCCTTGGTGGGTTGCTGAGTGGGCAGAGACCAGCGGTACTCTGCCCTGATGCCAGCACTACCACGGGAGTAGTCTGGTTGAAGCCTGGTTGCTGGAGACCGACTGTCTCCCCTTTAGCTGCACTGCTCTGCTGCTGGAGACCGACTGTCTCCCCTTTAGTTACACAGCTCTGCTGCTGGAGACCGACTGTCTCCCCATTGGCTAAACAGCCCTGTCGTGGGGGGGCAGGACCGACCATCCCTACCCCCTGTGTGGTAAGTGCAGAGACCACGGTCCCATCTGCACCGGTGGGGGGCTTACAGTCTCCCCCTGGTACCGTAAGCTGCCGCTGGGGAGAGGGGGTAACAGGCTCCTCTCCCAATAGAACACTCTGCCGCTGGGGAAAGGAGACTGGGCTCTCTATTCCCTGCACATTACGGATCCGCCGCTGGGGAGAGGTGGTAGCAAGCTCCTCTCCCATACATACTTTCCGCCTTTGTGGAGGGAGACCGACTGTCTCTCCTCCCAATACAGTGTCCTGCTGCTGGGGAAAGGAGACTGGGCTCTCTATTCCCTGCTGGACACTCTGCCGCTGGGGAAAGGAGACTGGGCTCTCTATTCCCTGCACATCAATGATCCGCCGCTGGGGAGAGGTGGTAGCAAGCTCCTCTCCGATACATACTTTCCGCCTTTGTGGAGGGAGACCGACTGTCTCTCCTCCCAATACAGTGCCCTGCTGCTGGGGAAAGGAGACTGGGCTCTCTATTCCCTGCTCATCAATGATCCGTTGCTGGGGAGAGGTGGTAGCAAGCTCCTCTCCCATACATACTTCCATCCTCTGTGGAGGGAGACCGACTGTCTCTTCTCCCAATACAGTGTCCTGCTGCTGGGGAAAGGAGACTGGGCTCTCTATTCCCTGCTGGACACTCTGCCGCTGGGGAAAGGAGACTGGGCTCTCTATTCCCAATAAATCACGCTGCTGCTGGGGGGTAGGACCAACTACCTCTGCCCCCTGTAACTCAGCCTGCCGCTGGGGAGGGAGGACGCTGCTCTCCTCTCCCTGCACTTCACACTGCCTTCCCGGCATATCACTCTGCTGTTGGGGGGTAGGACCAACTACCTCTGCCCCCTGTAACTCAGCCTGCCGCTGGGGAATGGAGACTGGGCTCCCAATTCCCTGCAGGACCGGTGGAGAGACCTCGGTCCCATCTCTACCGGCCACCTGGGGTTCTTCCCAGTAAATCTCCACAATATCTTCCCAGCGGAATGGGTCTGGATCTGGGTCTGTCACTTTACTGTCCTGCTGAGCCTTCCCAATGGAGTGGAAGAGATCTCGGTAGTCCTGCTCCAGTTCCCACTCCATGTTTGCTAGGTGAGCCAGGTCTTGCTCTACCTCATGGGGGTCATCCCACTCATGCCTAGCCTCTCTCTCATAGAAAATATCCTGAAGTCTGGTTTGCGCAGGGCTCCCGAAGCCAGGCTCTGCAAAGGACTCCCATAACAAGCCAGGACCATCAAACTCCTCTCCCTCTGGCTTGTCATGTTCGGCTGTCCAGGGTATATACTGTGCCATATACCACCAGAGCACCTGGTAGGCATCCTCCAGCCACAGCTCCTGCCATACCCGGTGCTCGAGCTCCTTTACCCATTGCTCCAGAGGCTGCTCTCCCAGGAAGGGCATCCGAAGTGCCAGTCGCGTCTGCCATCGCTGCTCTTCACTGGGGAGACTCTTGCCCCGCTGGTACTGTACGTTATCCAGGGCCTGGTACCAAATGCCTTTCCTCAATGCATCCCGGTCATCTATGTCACCCTCCTCGTACTCCACTGCTGGTTCCATGCTGTTGCTTTTAGGGTCGCTGTACTGGGACATGCGTTGCCCTCAAATTGTAAAAATCCAAAGCAATGGTGTTCTGTAGCTGTCCTTCTGGCTGTAGGAACGATCCCGCCGCTTGCCACCAATTGTAACGGACCGTTTCAGCATATGAGGGGTTAAAATCCGTTTAGGTGATAATCCCCTTTTCTCAGAAAGGCACAGCTACTGCAGAACATCAAAACTCACGAATTGGATATAGGTGAATGCATCAAACTCCTGAACTGCATACCAGGGAATAAGATAGCACTCCAAGCTGGAACCTCACGAATAGCTGCTAGCAGATGAATAGGAAAAGCAGACATCAGCTTACACTCCTAGCAATCAATCTCCAACAGCATACAGTGAATCCCCCCAAGAACGAGAAAAGGCTCCGTGTTGAAGGTCAAGCAGTGGTCTGAGGTGCTGGGGCACCCAGCCTGGTTTTTATTACATGAGTACACATACAGGCCACACCCAGGGGGAGGCATAAAATAACCAATAGTATCAGGGGTGCAACCAACACATCCCCTCCCCTTAGTGTGACACATAATCCCATTATACATACAGTAAAAATACAGTTTCCACACATACTCTGTAACTTTAAAACCATACATCACATTCACATAAAAATACATATCCTCAATCAATCCATTCAGGGGAACAACATATTAAAAAATGGCATGAATCAGACCAGGGGTTCAAAAGTTAGTAAACGTATCTTTTGTTCCCCCTGGCTGGCAGAAAAAACATCCCCACAATGCATCCTGGTTTCCTCCCTTCTGCCCTGGAGATAATTGGAGAAGTAATACAATTATCCAGGACTAGAGGCAGACTCCATTAACCACATGGTTGCAAAACGACATAAAACACTTTAAAATACATAAAGTCACATTTTACACATAACACACAGACATTTCACATATCCCCAGATAGCTCAGGTCTGAGTGCACATTATTAGGTGAATGGCACTCAGACCAACCGAATACAGTTTAATCGCCATAGAGCCAAAGTCTTTAATCACACGAATAGGCTCCATGGCATAGCTATCTGGGTTACCACAGCTCACACAGGGCAAGTACCAAATGACCCCACTGTATTTAAAGGGCCAGAATGAGTGACATACACTCTGGTATGGCCGAATACTGTTTTTAAAGGGCCCAATCTCCCAGGGCCATAGTCCAAAGGCAGCAGGCGGGCAGCCAGGCTTCTCCAATGCAATGTGGCGAGATTGCTCTCGTCACACGGGGGAACAGTCTCTATTCTGCTCTGTGTCAGTGTGTATCAGGGATCATTAGGATAGGTGTCAATCCATATCTGCCAAGTGACCCATGTAGGGGGAACAGTCTCTATTCTGCTCTGTGTCAGTGTGTATCATGGTCTCTGAGGACAAGTGTCAATCCATATCTGCCAAGTGACCCTATGTAGTGTCAACAGTCTCTATTCTGCTCTGTGTCAGTGTGTATCAGGGATCATTAGGATAGGCGTCAATCCATATCTGCCAAGTGGCCCTATGTAGGGGGAACAGTCTCTATTCTGCTCTGTGTCAGTGTGTATCATGGTCTCTGAGGACAGGTGTCAATCCATATCTGCCAAGTTACCCATGTAGGGGGAACAGTCTCTATTCTGCTCTGTGTCAGTGTGTATCAGGGATCATTAGGATAGGTGTCAATCCATATCTGTCAAGTGACCCATGTAGGGGGAACCATCTCTATTCAGCTCTGTGTCAGTGTGTATCATGGTCTCTGAGGACAGGTGTCAATCAATATCTGCCAAGTGACCCTATGTAGGGGCAACAGTCTCTATTCTGCTCTGTGTCAGTGTGTATCAGGGATCATTAGGACAGGTGTCAATCCATGTCTGCCAAGTGACCCTATGTAGGGGGAACAGTCTCTATTCTGCTCTGTGTCAGTGTGTATCATGGTCTCTGAGGACAAGTGTCAATCCATATCTGCCAAGTGACCCTATGTAGGGTCAACAGTCTCTATTCTGCTCTGTGTCAGTGTGTATCAGAGATCATTAGGATAGGCGTCAATCCATATCTGCCAAGTGACCCTTTGTAGGGGGAACAGTCTCTATTCTGCTCTGTGTCAGTGTGTATCATGGTCTCTGAGGACAGGTGTCAATCCATATCTGCCAAGTTACCCATGTAGGGGGAACCGTCTCTATTCAGCTCTGTGTCAGTGTGTATCATGGTCTCTGAGGACAGGTGTCAATATTTGCCAAGTGACCCTATGTAGGGGCAACAGTCTCTATTCTGCTCTGTGTCAGTGTGTATCAGGGATCATTAGGACAGGTGTCAATCCATGTCTGCCAAGTGACCCTATGTAGGGGGAACAGTCTCTATTCTGCTCTGTGTCAGTGTGTATCATGGTCTCTGAGGACAAGTGTCAATCCATATCTGCCAAGTGACCCTATGTAGGGTCAACAGTCTCTATTCTGCTCTGTGTCAGTGTGTATCAGAGATCATTAGGATAGGCGTCAATCCATATCTGCCAAGTGACCCTATGTAGGGGGAACAGTCTCTATTCTGCTCTGTGTCAGTGTGTATCATGGTCTCTGAGGACAGGTGTCAATCCATATCTGCCAAGTCACCCATGTAGGGGGAACAGTCTCTATTCTGCTCTGTGTCAGTGTGTATCAGGGATCATTAGGATAGGTGTCAATCCATATCTGCCAAGTGACCCATGTAGGGGAAACCATCTCTATTCTGCTCTGTGTCAGTGTGTATCATGGTCTCTGAGGACAGGTGTCAATCCATATCTGCCAAGTGACCCTATGTAGGGGCAACAGTCTATTCTGCTCTATGTCAGTGTGTATCAGGGATCATTAGGACAGGTGTTAATCCATGTCTGCCAAGTGACCCTATGTAGGGGGAACAGTCTCTATTCTGCTCTGTGTCAGTGTGTATCATGGTATCTGAGGACAGGTGTCAATCCATATCTGCCCAGTGACCCATGTAGGGGGAACCGTCTCTATTCTGCTCTGTGTCAGTGTGTATCATGGTCTCTGAGGACAGGTGTCAATCCATATCTGCCAAGTGACCCTATGTAGGGTCAACAGTCTCTATTCTGCTCTGTGTCAGTGTGTATCAGGGATCATTAGGATAGGTGTCAATCCATATCTGCCAATTGACCCTATGTAGGGGGAACCGTCTCTATTCTGCTCTGTGTCAGTGTGTATCATGGTCTCTGAGGACAGGTGTCAATCCATATATGCCAAGTGACCCTATGTAGGGTCAACAGTCTCTATTCTGCTCTGTGTCAGTGTGTATCAGGGATCATTAGGATAGGTGTCAATCCATATCTGCCAAGTGACCCTATGTAGGGGCAACAGTCTCTATTCTGCTCTGTGTCAGTGTGTATCAGGGATCATTAGGACAGGTGTCAATCCATATCTGCCAAGTGACCCATGTAGGGGGACAGTCTCTATTCTGCGCTGTGTCAGTGTGTATCATGGTCTCCCAGGACAGGTGTCAATCCATATCTGCCAAGTGACCCTATGTAGGGGCAACAGTCTCTATTCTGCTCTGTGTCAGTGTGTATCAGGGATCATTAGGATAGGCGACAATCCATATCTGCCAAGTGGCCCTATGTAGGGGGGACAGTCTCTATTCTGCTCTGTGTCAGTGTGTATCATGGTCTCTGAGGACAGGTGTCAATCAATATCTGCCAAGTGACCCTATGTAGGGGCAACAGTCTCTATTCTGCTCTGTGTCAGTGTGTATCAGGGATCATTAGGACAGGTGTCAATCCATGTCTGCCAAGTGACCCTATGTAGGGGGAACAGTCTCTATTCTGCTCTGTGTCAGTGTGTATCATGGTCTCTGAGGACAGGTGTCAATCCATATCTGCCAAGTGACCCTATGTAGGGTCAACAGTCTCTATTCTGCTCTGTGTCAGTGTGTATCAGGGATCATTAGGATAGGCGTCAATCCATATCTGCCAAGTGACCCTATGTAGGGGGAACAGTCTCTATTCTGCTCTGTGTCAGTGTGTATCATGGTCTCTGAGGACAGGTGTCAATCCATATCTGCCAAGTTACCCATGTAGGGGGAACAGTCTCTATTCTGCTCTGTGTCAGTGTGTATCAGGGATCATTAGGATAGGTGTCAATCCATATCTGCCAAGTGACCCATGTAGGGGGAACCGTCTCTATTCTGCTCTGTGTCAGTGTGTATCATGGTCTCTGAGGACAGGTGTCAATCCATATCTGCCAAGTGACCCTATCTAGGGTCAACAGTCTCTATTCTGCTCTGTGTCAGTGTGTATCAGGGATCATTAGGATAGGTGTCAATCCATATCTGGCAAGTGACCCTATGTAGGGGGAAAAGTCTCTATTCTGCTCTGTGTCAGTGTGTATCAGGGATCATTAGGATAGGTGTCAATCCATATCTGCCAAGTGACCCTTTGTAGGGGGAACAGTTTCTATTCTGCTCTGTGTCAGTGTGTATCATGGTCTCTGAGGACAGGTGTCAATCCATATCTGCCAAGTGACCCTATATAGGGGGAACAGTCTCTATTCTGCTCTGTGTCAGTGTGTATATGGTCTTTGAGGACAGGTGTCAATCCATATCTGCCAAGTGACCCTATGTAGGGGCAACAGTCTCTATTCTGCTCTGTGTCAGTGTGTATCAGGGATTATTAGGATAGGTGTCAATCCATATCTGCCAAGTGACCCTATGTAGGGGGAACAGTCTCTATTCTGCTCTGTGTCAGTGTGTATATGGTCTTTGAGGACAGGTGTCAATCCATATCTGCCAAGTGACCCTATGTAGGGGCAACAGTCTCTATTCTGCTCTGTGTCAGTGTGTATCAGGGATCATTAGGATAGGTGTCAATCCATATCTGCCAAGTGACCCTATGTAGGGGGAAAAGTCTCTATTCTGCTCTGTGTCAGTGTGTATCAGGGATCATTAGGATAGGTGTCAATCCATATCTGCCAAGTGACCCTTTGTAGGGGGAACAGTTTCTATTCTGCTCTGTGTCAGTGTGTATCATGGTCTCTGAGGACAGGTGTCAATCCATATCTGCCAAGTGACCCTATGTAGGGGGAACAGTCTCTATTCTGCTCTGTGTCAGTGTGTATCAGGGATCATTAGGATAGGTGTCAATCCATATCTGCCAAGTGACCCTATGTAGGGGCAACAGTCTCTATTCTGCTCTGTGTCAGTGTGTATCAGGGATCATTAGGATAGGTGTCAATCCATATCTGCCAAGTGACCCTATGTAGGGGGAACAGTCTCTATTCTGCTCTGTGTCAGTGTGTATATGGTCTTTGAGGACAGGTGTCAATCCATATCTGCCAAGTGACCCTATGTAGGGTCAACAGTTTATTCTGCTCTGTGTCAGTGTGTATCAGGATTCATTAGGATAGGTGTCAATCCATATCTGCCAAGTGACCCTATGTATTGGCAACAGTCTCTATTCTGCTCTGTGTCAGTGTGTATCAGGGATCATTTGGATAGGTGTCAATCCATATCTGCCAAGTGATCCTATGTAGGGGGAACAGTCTCTATTCTGCTCTGTGTCAGTGTGTATCATGGTCTCTGAGGACAGGTGTCAATCCATATCTGCCAAGTGACCCTATGTAGGGGGAACAGTCTCTATTCTGCTCTGTGTCAGTGTGTATCAGGGATCATTAGGATAGGTGTCAATCCATATTTGCCAAGTGACCCATGTAGGGGGAACAGTCTCTATTCTGCGCTGTGTCAGTGTGTATCATGGTCTTGTGGGGATATTTATGGGATAATAATGTAAACAGATGAGAAATTGCCCACGATTTTCAATTCTCAGATCCCTAATCAGGATCAGGAACTCGTTTCAGACTTATCTACTAATGATTCAAGGTTTGTTAAGTATACAAACTTATAACAGTGTGACATCACTTGGCCTAGGACAACACATTATTATGATTCATCAACATATGTATTCTCTCTAATCCTATTTTTATAACTTCATCCCTCACTACATTTATTACTGACTCCTCAGCAATATGCCTATAGCAGTAAAACTAGCTAGTAACCTGCTTAGAAAATGTAGTTATTGGATGGCAAGGAAATGGTTAATGACATGAACATACATGAGATCATGGCACATCACAACATTTCACATCATACTATACCACGTGAATCAAGCATTCATCCAGGTTAGTCGTTCACCCTTCTGCATCCGAATCCACACCTATAATCCTTAATTGAGATTTAGGATGACAAGCACGCAACTGGTTAATGTGAACCCACTTTTCAATAAAATCGCCATCCTTAGGAATTTTTATTTTGTACGCTACTGGGGAAATTTTGTCAATGATGACATATGGCCCTTTCCAAGAAGGTAAAAATTTATTTTCCTTGACTTGATTTCGCGCAAAATTATACAGATAGACTTGATCTGTTATCTCATATTCCTTTTTCGTGGTTTTTAAATCGTAATAGGTCTTAACCCCTGTCGCTGCTTTTTCTAGATTCTTTTGGGCAAAAGCAAACGCATGCTGTAAATGCTTGCGCAAATCTTCGATATACTGATGCGTAGTGGCAGCATTGATCAAATTATGATCCGAAGTACGATATAGTAAATGCTGTGGTAAAACCATCTTTCTTCCTGTCATCAATTCAAAAGGTGACAATTTGGTAGCAGTGCTAGGTGTAGCTCTAATCGCCATTAAAACTAGGGGCAATTTAATGTCCCAGTCTTTACCAGACTCCTTCACATACTTCTTCAGAATATTAACGATCGACTGGTTATATCGCTCTACCCCCCCGCTAGACGCAGCGCGGTATGCAATATGTAGCTTTCGTTTAACACCTAGAATATTCCACATCTTAGCCATTACTTCGCTGGTAAAGTGACTACCTCTGTCTGACTCAATTCTTTGAGGCAGACCGAACCTGGAAAAGACATGGTTAATCAACAAAGTGGCGCACACGGTACTCGTGTTCTCTTTCAAGGCAAACATGCTATCCACTTTGTGTACATACATGTAACGGTTAACATGTATTTGTTACCTCTTGAAGATCTTGTTACTGGACCTATAAAGTCAATTTGGATATCAGACCAGGGTAATGACACCCCCCTCTTCTGAAGTGGTGCACGATGGGTTGGACCATGGGGTTGATATTGCGGACAAATCAGGCATCCCTGACAGTATGTCTTAACATCTCTTAACATGTGTGGCCAATATGCATAATCACGCAATATCTCATATGTGATCTTATCACCACGATGCCCAGATGTAGGTGCATCATGTGCGTGTTGGAGCATTAACCCTCGGTATACAGTTGGGACTACCCATTGTTGAATACCATGTTTAGAAGTTCTGACCAGCAACCCATCCATGATACTAAATTGGACTTTATATCTCATCAAGATTCGTAAATCTTCATTATTTTTGCAATCCTCATCTGTGATGGGATTGACAGTAGGGTCTTCTATATGTTTATAGAATATACCTATGACAGGATCGTTCTTCTGACCAGTAATCAGGTCCTCACTAGGAGCCTCGTAACTCCATTGCACGACATTTAAGTCGGCATTATCTCTAGCCTGTCGTCTAGTTATGGCCTCAACGTGAATTGAACCCATAAGATCATCAATGTTTAGGGTTTCACCATTGATGGCTGCTTGTTTTGCCAGTGAATCGGCTAAGTCATTACCATCCTTATCAATACCTTCTATCTTAGAATGGCCTTTGGTTTTCTTCCAATATATGGTTAAACCATGTTCCTTAACCAACTCATCGATTTTACAAAACAATTTCCCATGTTTAACAGGTTTGTTATTGCTTTTCAGCATTTGGTTACGTTTCCAGCTAGGCAGATATTCGACGAAACTGTTGCGAACATAGTTGGAATCAGTTATGATAACAAATTCTGTGATACTATATTCTATTGCCATTTGAATGGTCTTATATACTGCACAGAGTTCGGCTATCTGACTGCTTTTGGGACCAATACTGTATCCTATAGATACATTGGGATAATCACCTATCCAGGCGATTCCGATACCTGCAACTAACTTCCGTTCAGCACCAGCGATGTGGTGATATGAACAACCATCAATGTATACCCACGGTAGTGGTCGACAGTATTCCTCGTCATAAACTTTATAAGGGGATAACAATTGCTCTTCTAGGAAGTCATCTCCGGTGTCATTATCATCCAGAGATGGAGCAGTACAGTCATGTAATTCTGCTAAACCTTGGGCAACTGGGCTTCTCTTATTATGTTTATAACGGACTTCTAACGGCCATCCCTGTAAGGATAGAGTCCATGCAGTAATCCGACTGCTAGAGAGATTACCGTCTCTAATTCTTTCACTCTGCAGATACTGTAGAGGTTGGTGAGCTGTTTCTACAATTATTTTCTCACCTTGGATATAGCTACGAAAATTTTGTAGTGCCCAAACAGTCGACAATAACGCCTTCTCACACGTGTTGAATTTAACTTCAACAGGTGACAAAGTCTTGCTAGCATATGCAATAACTTTGTTTAAACTATCCTGCTTCTGATACAGAACAGCACTTATGCTTAAATCGGTATATCCTGTCTCCAGATAGAAGGGTTTACCCCCCTCTGGGTATGCTAAACAGGGTGCCTGAGTGAGCTTCCTCCTCAGTTCACTTACCGCTAGGTCCTGAGGCTCCCCCCAGTTCCAGGTAGTTTCCTTTTTAAGCAGGTGTAAGAGTGGTTTCGTTATTTCTGCATAGTTATCTATAAACTTACGGGAGTAATTAGTCATACCAAGGAACGATCTTAATTCCCTGATATTTGAAGGTGTTTTAGCCTTCAGTACGGCTTCAACCTTCTTCCTCTGGGGATTTAATCCTTCAGAGGTTACCTCATGTCCGAGGAAATTGACATGAGTGCGACACCATTGCGCCTTTTGTAAAGACAGTTTAATCCCTGCCTCTCTTAACTGAGTGAGAACATGTCTAATCTCTATGATATGCTTATCAAAGGAAGTGCTTTTCAGCAAGACATCGTCGACATATGATAATGTTCCTCTCTCGAGTGCGTCAGGCATAGCTTTATGCATGAACACAGCGAATTCATGACCAGAGTTTATGTAACCGAAAGGCATACGGGTCCAGGTATACTGCTGCTTTCCAAATGTGAAGGCCAATTTGTATTGGTCTTCATTATGGACTGGTACAGTCCAATATCCCTGCGCACAGTCAATGGCAGTGAATATTTTGGATCCCTGCATTTGTACCAAACATTGGTCTATGTATGGCACTGGCCAACCAGACATATAGACGTGTTTATTTAGCTGTCGTAAGTCAGCACATAAACGCCATTGTCCATTAGGTTTCAGAATCCCCAAGATCGGATTATTATACGAACTGTGCACTGGACGTATAATGCCCCTTTCCTTTAAATTCTGAATGATGTCTTGTAGACCATCGTATGACGCTAATGGGAGTCTATATTGTTTGATAAATACAGGTGGTAAATTTGGATCAGTTTGTATTCTGGCTACGTGGAGGTTAGTTAACCCACAGTCGTAGGAATCTTTGGCAAAAATATCTTGGAATTCCAAAAGGATTTCCTTTAACTGTTGTCGCTCAGCATCGTTGGAGCAACCGTCAGCTGAAGATATTTGCTCTTCTAGCTTTTCCTGAAATCCTGGAAAGATTTCAGGCTGGCCTATTTCATAAGCTTCTTCAAGCCTAGAAGTTAGGTCAGTTCGGTGTTGACTTACCTTTTCTCTTTGGTCGTGATATTCTTGTGATTCTTGCTCATTGAGCGGATGATCGAAGGTGATTGACGCTTCTTCGATTTTACACGAGCCGTCTTCGACATTGAAGGGATACACAGATAGGATAGTGAATAATCCTTCTGGGGAGGAATGGAATATTTGATCGACAATTTCGTCCTCCGTTAAGTATTCTTCAGGGATGAGGCCTATAATTTGGTTTTGGAAACCAAATGTATAGTACTCAGCATCCAATGCTAGACCTAATAATGTTCCTTTTGGTAAAGTAACACTATTGGGTGTAACATTGTTAACCATTATACAGGTGGGAGTCTTACCAATACTTACCATTGGTGTATGCGTTACCACCATCCCTAATCGTTGTATCCTGTTGGATAAACAGATTAGGGCATCAGAGTTTTCTAATCTCTGACCCTCCTTGAACTGTAGGGGTAAAAGAAAATTACTTGTCCCTTGTGGAATGGTTATGTCATCAGGTACTTGGATACTTACCGCATATGGGAGTATTTGTCCTGATTTCAGGGCGTTTTCCTCGTGTAGGTATCCACAAGGATTACCTTTTAACCTTGTCCACAAGTTGGAATTAATCAGGTCAAGGTGTATGGCAAAACGATGTATGACATCATTGCCAATGTAAACCTGATAGCGAGGTTCGTCTATCACTAGGAATAAATGTTTAATTGTCTTATTTCCGATGGAAATAGATAGTAAACATTTGACTATCACATTGTGACTCTCTGATTCGCCATCCAGGTTCTGGATCCACCTGTCATGTGGGGAAGCGTACCTGATCATTTTAGGATTAGCGATCTGCTTTAACAGACTTCTGCTAATATAGCTGTTCTCACTCTGTAAGACCAGCTTTGCATTCCTATTTCTTCCTAAGTCATTTATCTGAATAGGAAAGAATAAGTTGTTATTAACCCTTTCAATTCTGGCAAGAAATTGAGCATGACCTGCCAGATCTACAGATTCAACATAGTCCCTGTGGAGAGAAATGGTTAAAACATCACCTTCCAGAGAGACATTCTGGATCCTCTCTGGAGCAATTCTTACAGAATGCTCATCTACAGGTGCGATTGCATCATTCACCTGCAGGATAGTCACGTCAGGTGACTGACTATTCCTAAAATGTACCTCTATCGAGTCAGGTCTTTCTTCTATCACATGGCAGTTACGATCAGATTGTACATGTGATTTCTCATAGGTTATAGGAAACTTAGCTTGCGACCATACAATTCCATTTACACAGTCAATAATTGTGTTAAGTCTTCTGAGTAGGTCTATACCCAGAATCAGTCGGTTATAGGGGAGATCTACCACTATCACCGGGTGTCTAAAGGTTTTGTTACCTATTTTAAACTTTAACCAAGTATTGCCAATAACATGAAGTGCATTTCCTCCAACACTCAACAGAGCATTGGGGAAATCTCTTAGCTTCGGCTTATCCGTTGCTAAGTCCATTACCTGCTGGAAGTAGGTATTGGATAAGATAGTGGCTTGTGAACCAGTATCTATTAACCCTTTGAAAGGCTGGGGTAGCGAATCCTGTATTTCTACAGACATGTAGTACCTTCCTTCATGTTCTTCTAATTCACATAAGAATTTAGAATGTGTCAACATATTACTCGTTTTCCATACATTACCGGTCACAGCAGTAGTTTCTACCTGTACTGAGGAATGCTCAGTCTTACCCACAGGCCCATCCTTTGTAGGAATATCTTGAACTGTCAAGCGGGAACTAGTGGTCGGCATCTCATCAGTTAACCCTTTCAGGGCTGGATCCTGGAAACTAGTGGCTGCTGGGGCTATTTTAGCCTTTGGCTGAAATGAAAAAACAGAGGAACACGTTGCGCCTCCTTCACCCGGAAGTGAAGTGACGGGATTGGCAATAGGTTTCCTAACACAACTATCGTTTATTTGACTGTTAGTACCTGGAAAGGAAACAGGGTTAGGTATTACATCTACTGACAACCTATCCTGTTTAGTCACTGTAGCTATATTTGCTGCGGCACTTGTTGTTGCTGTTGCAATTGAACAGGTGTCTCTGCAATTTGAGCTGTCCCTAAAAAAGGATTGATAGCAAAGGCTTTGTTAATCTTTGTTATTTGCTCCATTAATTTGCCCATCTGGTCTGTCAATTGACCAACCTGACGACGCAAATTATTTCCCCCATTGCCGTTTTGTCTTTGCCCATTAGAATTTGGCTGGGATGGCTGAGACTGTTGGGAGTTATTGGAAGCAGATTGGTTGTTTCTGTTTCCATATCTCCTATTTCCCTGAGTATTCCTTTTCCATTGGGAATTGCCTTGGTTCTTATTGACCCAGGGGCGTTTATTCCCATTGGCATTGGATTTTTCAGAGTTATTGTCAGAGGAGTTTGCAGAATTGTTTCTGGTATTTTCCTGTTTCTGGGGCTTTGGTGTTTTCAAAACCTCAGAATAGGTCCTCTTTTTCTGTTGGGTTTCTAAACCTAACTGAATTTTAGTCTCTGACACCATTTTATCACCAGGTTTCTTAACCTTTGGCTGATTTTCGTCATGTGCATGGTGTATAGTATACAATTTCATGCACTGACTGACTAGCCATTCTAATGGTAACTTGCAATCATAATCTCTTGCAAGATTCATTTGTATACTTACCGGCATGGCATGAAAATACAGATCTTTGAAATCTGTGCTTTCATACCTGGGTTTTCTTTGGGCCACGGAGTATGCATTCTTAAGAATTACTAAAAATTCTCTGGGGCTTTGATCTGGACGGCACTTTAAGTTATAAAGCGCCTTCTTTGCAGAAGCAACGGTTTTATACTTACCATATTCCATGATTATTTCAGATTTCATCTTGGACCAGGACATTAACTGCATAGCTTGAAGACTTTCAAGATGAACACGGCACATTGAATCAAAGGTCCATGTAATGAACCATTTCTTTTGAATGTCATCATACATGCCCAATGAATTCATTGCTCTATCATAATTTTCCAGATGTTCAGATATGTTTCCTGAACCTCTAGAAAATTGTGGGACAGTCTCTCTAAGGAACTTAACAACCTTTGGCGATTCATAAACAGGCGTCGTTGATTTACGACTTCTGTTTCTGTTTAAACGTCTATGCGATCTGTCTGCCGAAGAGGAATTAGACCCGTACAACAGTGCAGATGGCATATCAGTCACATGGCCTTCAGAGTGGACAGTGCAATCACTTTCACTCCCATCACTCTGAGCTTCTTGTTCACTGTCACAATTCTGATCAGCATCAGAATCCTGCCAGTGTACAGAACCATGTCTGTTTTCATTCCTATCATCTTGAACTGGACTCTCCCTCTCAAGTTTGGCCAAGACAGCTTTTTCAAACTGTTCTGCCCAAGATTGCCAAGGTTGTTTGGCAATGCCAGGAGATGGAGAATTCTGTTTCACAGGTGATATTCCTGAATTACTCACCTCATTCCTTACAGACTGTTTTATGAAAACCTGGTCTGGTGTGGGAAAATCATGACAAGGAGGGGATTTATAGATAGTCTTTTCTTTCATTTTTGTGCAACTTTTTGGCACAGAATGATGGCTATCAGCCTCACTGCCTGATTTCAGACTCTCCTCTTCATATTTATCCAATTGCATTTTGAGCTGATTTATTTCCTGTGCATATTTGTCCATCAAAGCTGTCATTTCTTTTTCATGATCAGCCTGACGAGTTTTATGCTCAGCAAGTAAATCTTGGTATTTCCCATCTTGAATGCCAAATTGTTCACTGTACGTGTCCAGTTTGGTATTCAATACCTTGTTTTCATCTAACGCCTTAAGAAGTGCTGTCATAAAGAAAGGCCAGGAGTGTATTATGTGCCCCATCTTTTTCTCTATGTTCTTTTGTTCAGCAATTACTTTAAGTTGTTTCAGTATGTGTTCATCAGTCATAAGCGTCCGTTTAGCATCCCATTCTACGCTCTTTAACCAAACGTCATAGCTTAAATCATTTTTCATATGTGTATGAATATTGATTAAAGCATGTTTTCTTAGGTCTTCAATTATTTCAGTATTATCTGTTATAGATGTATCGCTGGCCATATTTTATACAGTGATTTAATCTCAATACAAAACTCTTTTCTATATTAAGATTAATTGCATGAATTACACAAATATTATTGTATATGGAATATAATTTCAACTTAAACGATCTCAGCAGCGTGCCTCCAATTTGTGGGGATATTTATGGGATAATAATGTAAACAGATGAGAAATTGCCCACGATTTTCAATTCTCAGATCCCTAATCGTTATCGTGTTAAATGAAATGTATAACCATATACCGGTAATTAAAAATCACAAATTGTTATAAAAATAGATATTTATTTCTTAACAATTTAAATAATAATGATGAGTAACATGCATGATAATAATCAATGGAATTCGAGTATAACAATATGCAATACAATATGGCAATATTTAAAACAACATTTCCTAATGACTAAGACGTAGTTTAAAATCTACACATTAGGTGTCAAGATTTACGACCCTTTCACAGAGACAAAGAATGTGAAGTTTCACACACAGAGCTATAGTGTAGGGCAATGGAACTTAGCTAGCAGTTAGAAATAACCCTTTCAGTGCTGGCTAGACATCCTAAGTAGTTAAGATCTACTCCTATGTAATTTTAATAAATAACATTTAACCAGTCTTCAACCATTTCCTTGATTTTATCCAATGAGAGAAATCTACTATGTTATATTAGCTGATATTTTAATTAATTTGTCTAAACAGATATTTTATCTTATTTTAGAGCCAATCAATACAGCTGGATAAATGGTCATGATATGCTAACGTGATATTAATCACACAAATACATTAATGATTATATTGATGCCAGCTGCAGATAGGATGCTATAACCATATATATATTCTTTAATAATTAAGATTTCTAAATATGAAATCAAACATGATTTATCCAGTCATATATCATGCTATTAATTTTAATTAATTTAAATTAATTAATTAAATGCCTGTATATTTACCAGTTATGTAGATATTTTCTCATCAGATATCCTCAGGTAGCTAAATGTCATAGATCTCTTTCTCTGCATGGAGTGTGAGAGTTTCTTGGTTACTCTGGTCGCCCGATTCTGCCTGGATCTCTCTGAATCCCCAGAGTGTCGTAATGTGTCTCTCTTCAATCTTTGAATCTTCCTGAATTTTGAATTCCCCTCTCTTCCCTTGTCTTAACTTTTTAAAGGGAAAAATTCCTTAGGTGATAGCCAATCACAAATGTGGGGTGTGGTTGCCTTCTAGGTAACCAATTTAATATTCAGACGGTAGATGGTAGTATTGTTCCACTACACATACCTATCCAGGAAAGAGTTAACTTTTCCTGGTGGCTATTTTTGACGTCATTTACGTTATCTTTATGTATTCAATAACTCAAATCTTCTGTCAGATCAAAGGGTCTTTCTCAGTTTTGTCCAGACCATGCGTCTGCAAGTTCTGCTATAATTCCTAAAATTGATAGTTTGTGAACTAAGTTTCACCTTAAACTATAATGGGACGTTGTACAATATCGAAAGTAAAATTTAATTGTTTAATCTCCTCTGTCACCTAAGTCTGGGAATAGAATTTATACAGTCTGTCCATCCCCTGTTCTCAATGTCTTATCTCTTTGTTGCTTATATACACATTCCATTCAGCTTGGGCAAAGCAGTCAGTCAAAGAGAAAGGATAGAAATTTTTGTGTCTCTTTGTTAACTTGAGATACAAAATGGAGTCTGGTCTGTTTAGCAATGACTTCAGAATATACACTTTGTATTTCTATCATAGCACAAAATGTCTGCCGATATAAATACCCTGACAGTCTCCGAGGACAGGTGTCAATCCATATCTGCCAAGTGACCCTATGTAGGGGCAACAGTCTCTATTCTGCTCTGTGTCAGTGTGTATCAGGGATCATTAGGATAGGTGTCAATCCATATCTTCCAAGTGACCCTATGTAGGGGGAACAGTCTCTATTTTGCTCTGTGTCAGTGTGTATCATGGTCTCTGAGGACAGGTGCCAATCCATATCTGCCAAGTGACCCTATGTAGGGTCAACAGTCTCTATTCTGCTCTGTGTCAGTGTTTATCAGGGATCATTAGGATAGGCGTAAATCCATATCTGCCAAGTGGCCCTATTTGGGGGAACAGTCTCTATTCTGCTCTGTGTCAGTGTGTATCATGGTCTCTGAGCACAGGTGTCAATCCATATCTGCCAAGTTACCCATGTAGGGGGAACAGTCTCTATTCTGCTCTGTGTCAGTGTGTATCAGGGATCATTAGGATAGGTGTCAATCAATATCTGCCAAGTGACCCTATGTAGGGGCAACAGTCTCTATTCTGCTCTGTGTCAGTGTGTATCAGGGATCATTAGGACAGGTGTCAATCCATGTCTGCCAAGTGACCCTATGTAGGGGGAACAGTCTCTATTCTGCTCTGTGTCAGTGTGTATCATGGTCTCTGAGGACAGGTGTCAATCCATATCTGCCAAGTGACCCTATGTAGGGTCAACAGTCTCTATTCTGCTCTGTGTCAGTGTGTATCAGGGATCATTAGGATAGGCGTCAATCCATATCTGCCAAGTGACCCTATGTAGGGGGAACAGTCTCTATTCTGCTCTGTGTCAGTGTGTATCATGGTCTCTGAGGACAGGTGTCAATCCATATCTTCCAAGTGACCCTATGTAGGGGGAACAGTCTCTATTCTGCTCTGTGTCAGTGTGTATCAGGGATCATTAGGATAGGTGTCAATCCATATCTGCCAAGTGACCCATGTAGGGGGAACCGTCTCTATTCTGCTCTGTGTCAGTGTGTATCATGGTCTCTGAGGACAGGTGTCAATCCATATCTGCCAAGTGACCCTATCTAGGGTCAACAGTCTCTATTCTGCTCTGTGTCAGTGTGTATCAGGGATCATTAGGATAGGTGTCAATCCATATCTGCCAAGTGACCCTATGTAGGGGCAACAGTCTCTATTCTGCTCTGTGTCAGAGTGTATCAGTGATCATTAGGATAGGTGTCAATCCATATCTGGCAAGTGACCCTATGTAGGGGGAAAAGTCTCTATTCTGCTCTGTGTCAGTGTGTATCAGGGATTATTAGGATAGGTGTCAATCCATATCTGCCAAGTGACCCTTTGTAGGGGGAACAGTTTCTATTCTGCTCTGTGTCAGTGTGTATCATGGTCTCTGAGGACAGGTGTCAATCCATATCTGCCAAGTTACCCATGTAGGGGGAACAGTCTCTATTCTGCTCTGTGTCAGTGTGTATCAGGGATCATTAGGATAGGTGTCAATCCATATCTTCCAAGTGACCCTATGTAGGGGCAACAGTCTCTATTCTGCTCTGTGTCAGTGTGTATCAGGGATCATTAGGATAGGTGTCAATCCATATCTGCCAAGTGACCCTATGTAGGGGGAACAGTCTCTATTCTGCTCTGTGTCAGTGTGTATATGGTCTTTGAGGACAGGTGTCAATCCATATCTGCCAAGTGACCCTGTGTAGGGTCAACAGTCTATTCTGCTCTGTGTCAGTGTGTATCAGGATTCATTAGGATAGGTGTCAATCCATATCTGCCAAGTGACCCTATGTAGGGGCAACAGTCTCTATTCTGCTCTGTGTCAGTGTGTATCAGGGATCATTAGGATAGGTGTCAATCCATATCTGCCAAGTGACCCTATGTAGGGGGAACAGTCTCTATTCTGCTCTGTGTCAGTGTGTATCATGGTCTCTGAGGACAGGTGTCAATCCATATCTGCCAAGTGACCCTATGTAGGGGGAACAGTCTCTATTCTGCTCTGTGTCAGTGTGTATCAGGGATCATTAGGATAGGTGTCAATCCATATTTGCCAAGTGACCCATGTAGGGGGAACAGTCTCTATTCTGCGCTTTGTCAGTGTGTATCATGGTCTCCGAGGACAGGTGTCAATCCATATCTGCCAAGTGACCCTATGTAGGGGCAACAGTCTCTATTCTGCTCTGTGTCAGTGTGTATCAGGGATCATTAGGATAGGTGTCAATCCATATCTTCCAAGTGACCCTATGTAGGGGGAACAGTCTCTATTTTGCTCTGTGTCAGTGTGTATCATGGTCTCTGAGGACAGGTGCCAATCCATATCTGCCAAGTGACCCTATGTAGGGTCAACAGTCTCTATTCTGCTCTGTGTCAGTGTTTATCAGGGATCATTAGGATAGGCGTCAATCCATATCTGCCAAGTGGCCCTATGTAGGGGGAACAGTCTCTATTCTGCTCTGTGTCAGTGTGTATCATGGTCTCTGAGGACAGGTGTCAATCCATATCTGCCAAGTTACCCATGTAGGGGGAACAGTCTCTATTCTGCTCTGTGTCAGTGTGTATCAGGGATCATTAGGATAGGTGTCAATCCATATCTGCCAAGTGACCCATGTAGGGGGAACCGTCTCTATTCTGCTCTGTGTCAGTGTGTATCATGGTCTCTGAGGACAGGTGTCAATCAATATCTGCCAAGTGACCCTATGTAGGGGCAACAGTCTCTATTCTGCTCTGTGTCAGTGTGTATCAGTGATCATTAGGACAGGTGTCAATCCATGTCTGCCAAGTGACCCTATGTAGGGGGAACAGTCTCTATTCTGCTCAAGTCAGTGTGTATCATGGTCTCTGAGGACAGGTGTCAATCCATATCTGCCAAGTGACCCTATGTAGGGTCAACAGTCTCAATTCTGCTCTGTGTCAGTGTGTATCAGGGATCATTAGGATAGGCGTCAATCCATATCTGCCAAGTGACCCTATGTAGGGGGAACAGTCTCTATTCTGCTCTGTGTCAGTGTGTATCATGGTCTCTGAGGACAGGTGTCAATCCATATCTGCCAAGTTACCCATGTAGGGGGAACAGTCTCTATTCTGCTCTGTGTCAGTGTGTATCAGGGATCATTAGGATAGGTGTCAATCCATATCTGCCAAGTGACCCATGTAGGGGGAACCGTCTCTATTCTGCTCTGTGTCAGTGTGTATCATGGTCTCTGAGGACAGGTGTCAATCCATATCTGCCAAGTGACCCTATGTAGGGGCAACAGTCTCTATTCTGCTCTGTGTCAGTGTGTATCAGGGATCATTAGGACAGGTGTCAATCCATGTCTGACAAGTGACCCTATGTAGGGGGAACAGTCTTTATTCTGCTCTGTGTCAGTGTGTATCATGGTCTCTGAGGACAGGTGTCAATCCATATCTGCCAAGTGACCCTATGTAGGGTCAACAGTCTATTCTGCTCTGTGTCAGTGTGTATCAGGATTCATTAGGATAGGTGTCAATCCATATCTGCCAAGTGACCCTATGTAGGGGCAACAGTCTCTATTCTGCTCTGTGTCAGTGTGTATCAGGGATCATTAGGACAGGTGTCAATCCATGTCTGACAAGTGACCCTATGTAGGGGGAACAGTCTCTATTCTGCTCTGTGTCAGTGTGTATCAGGGATCATTAGGATAGGTGTCAATCCATATAGGGGCAACAGTCTCTATTCTGCTCTGTGTCAGTGTGTATCATGGTCTCTGAGGACAGGTGTTGTGATGTAATTCCAGTAAAATACAAGTTTAGCAGGCTAAGATTGCCACAAGGCATATGTATGTATATGTGTTTGTAGTATCAGTTAGTTAATAACACGTAGCTAAGATACTGTCATCACTGTACTGACCAGGTGCAGGAATGTAAGAACTGGAATTACGCGTCCCTCTCCTTTGTATCAGATGAGCCACGTGGTTAGACCGGATGGATGAGTTTAGACTCTATTTATTAAATAGGTTAAGGGTATGTGTGGGTGTAGTTAATTGTGGGAGGAGCTACAGTGCTATATAAGGAATGTACTCTATGTATTCAGTACTCAGACTTTGCTGTATTTTGGTGACGCTAGTCCCTCTGAGTCCCGATCGGTGATCCAATAAAGAATCTCTTCCTTCCTGAAGAAACCTGTGTCCATCTCTCTGTGCTTGGCTTCCGTCAGTTTCTCCGGTATCATTTGGTGCATTGGCCGGGAAGCTCATCGTTCAACGGTAGCTGAGAGGCAGAGGCGTGAGACGGTCTATCTTTGCCCACGTTCTCTACGGCTGCACCCCTGAACTTCTGCGTGGACCTCCCTTCGTCTCGGCGCCACTGGTCTGTTGTCCAGGAGATCATCGGCCTCTACGTGAGAAGTGCTGGGGTGTCCCCGTCGATGAGTGTGAACTCAGGTTCAGGAACGAGGAGGTAAGATAACTGCTGTTTTAGACGGCAGGACCCGCTAGGGGTATACCGATTGTGCGGTAGGCCCAAAGGGTTTTTTGAATCTGTATCTGCCCCCTCTGTCGGAGGGAAGGAGCGAAGGCGCACCGCTCGATCGAACGCTCTTTAGTCAGACCGTTTGATTTGGTTAGTCAGGCGGGGTCCTGGTGTAAGATAGCCCTAGCCGGACACCGGTGTCTTGTCTAGACTAGCGTTCTAGGGTGTATATTACGTTCGCTAGGTCGGAGGGACCGGGAGACTAAGCGGCGCCTGTGTAAATTCGGTTCGCTAGTTCTCATCCTATCTGGGCTAAGTGGGAAGGCGTGTAAATTTGGAACCCACTAGACTTTTGATAGTACGACTAAGAGGCGCCTGTGTAAATTCGGATCTCTAGCTCGTTGTATAGTGCGACTAAGAGGCGCCTGTGTAAATTCGGTTCTCTAGCTCGCTATGTATATGTGGTGATTGGGCAGTGTGGCTAACCAAAACGGGTGTATATAGTTTTAGGTAGTCCATTCAAGGTACTGGCCAATAGTTTAGTTGGGAATTGTAAATGTGTTAACGATTGTTTTAGTAAAGTGTATATCTTGTTAGATAGCGCGAGCTCAGCCGTCTAGCGAGAGTGTTAATAGTGTGTTGCTGTATTATAGTGCACGGTACCATAACCCTGTATATTTACTGACATTATATAATAAGTACTAATCATTGTCGTCCATTGCATGTTTAACACCATAACCACTAATAATTGTATTGTGACCTTAACTTGTGCTTTGACCTATGCTAACCGTACTGTAACCGCTATTTGTAAAAGACGATGTTACTGGGGTGTGTTATAGACGGGTAATTCGTATATAGAGAATTATAGCGTGGGTGGCTGTGTAGTTACGCCAAAGGGCATAATATTGATTATATAGTGACTGGTGTAACAGCTGTGTGTGTACGGGAATTCCCTGAGTGTTTATTGTTATTGTGTACGTTTCACTTGGTAACCGTACCACGTGGTGCTGTTGCCAGAGGAAACGGGTGTGACTGTTGAATAGTACGCGTGTATAGTAATCGTTGTCGACGACGTTCCACTGTTAAATATGGGTGCGTCGCAGTCAACGATTCCGGATCCCTTAGGATGTATGGTTAAGAATTTTAAAAAGGGATTCAAAGTTTGTGATTTTGGGGTAAAGATGTCTCCTGTACGTTTGGTCACTTTGTGTACTAGGGAGTGGCCTACTTTGGTTGCGGCATGGCCGCCACGTGGCAGTTTGGATCCAACTCTGGTACAGCGCTTACACGTGGCTGTATCGGGTAGGCCTGAACTTTACGGCCAGTTTCCTTATATTGACTGTTGGAGACAGGCCGTAAATGACTCGCCAAAATGGCTCCAGACATGCCACGAGGAGCAGTGTCGCCTCATGGTAGCTAGGACTTGCTCGTCCACTAGGACTGGTGTTAGGCCCATTTTGGACACGCCCCCTGAGTCCGAGATCCCTTTGCCGCCCCCTTACTTTCCGGTAAGAGGAAGTGACGCAAATACAGGAAGTCCTGTAACCCTTCCCTCATTACCCTCATCCACTTCCGCTTCCTCCTCCAGTGCAGGATCCACCCCCCCTCGTACTAAATCCCCCCTTCCGGAACCAGATAGACCAACCTCCATTAGAAACGAATATCCTGATTTGGCGCCACTTCAGACTTCCGGTCAAGCTTCATCTAGCTCGGCCCGAAGTGTTCTATTTACGACCTTTTCCCAAAACCGACCTCCCACATCCCCATACCCTATCTCTCCCCGACCGGAACCCATGACTGACGCCTCTCTACGTAGCCCCATCCAAACCCGACAGTTGACTGGTGCCCAACAATTAAAGCACTATCAGATGCCTCTTCGTCTGAATCCCGGGTCAGCTTATATCGATGCCGCAGGTCAAATGGCACACGCTGACCCAGTCTTCGTATATGTCCCATTTACCACAACCGATCTTTTAAACTGGAAGACCCATAATTCCTCGTATACTGAGAAACCACAAGCTATGACTGATCTGTTCACCTCAATAGTACAGACGCATAATCCGACATGGGCTGATTGCCAGCAGTTACTAATGACTTTATTTAACAATGAGGAAAGGACAAGAATAAATCAAGCAGCCATTAAAGCATTAGAGGATAGAGCCCGTGCTTTGAACCAAGCCAATCCAGCAGCATGGGCCGCGACACACTATCCCAACACCGATCCCGATTGGAACGTAAATGGTGCTGATATGGTTCAACTCAGAGCCTATAGAGACGCTATAATTGCTGGCATGAAAGCCGGAGGAAAGAAAGCCATTAACATGTCGAAGACAGTTGAGGTGATCCAGAAAAGCGATGAAGCGCCCAGTGTCTTTTATGACCGATTATTGGAGGCATACCGCTTGTATATCCCCTTTAATCCGGAAGACGCAGACAATTCCCGAATGGTTAACTCCGCCTTTGTCAGCCAAGCATACGGAGATATTAAGCGCAAGCTACAAAAGTTAGAAGGGTTTGCAGGTATGTCCATCACCCAACTAATGGAGGTAGCAAATAAGGTCTATATGAACAGGGATACAGAAAGTAAGAAAGAGGAAGAGCGCAAGATGCGTAAAAAGGCTGATATGCTAGCGGTAGCGATCGCAGGCGTAGATAAACGGGGCCCAGATAGAGGCAATAATAGATGGAGTAGGGAGCCTTTGAGTAGGGATCAATGCGCGTATTGCAAGGAAGAAGGGCATTGGAGGAACGAATGTCCGCAAAGAGAGCAGTACGAGAGAGACCAACCCAGGGCAGGCTACGGAAACTTTAGAGGTAGAGCGAGAGGTAGAGGAGGCCCCGGAGGGAGTAATGGTTATAGAGGGAGTAATGGGAACAGAGGAAGTGTTAGGGAAGACAGGTATATTCCAGCAGCGCAAAGGTCCCGCGATAGAGAAGGTAGGGACTTTGTAGGATTGGCTGACACTGTCATGGAGGACTATTGATACCGACCGGGCTCCATCCCCCTTGGTCGAGCGGAGCCTATGGTCGATGTATCAATAGGGGGGAAAAGGAGTGCGTTCATGATCGACACTGGTGCTGAACATTCAGTGGTGACTAATCTAGTTGCTCCTCCATCTGGAAGGACTATTACTGTGATAGGAGCAACTGGAAGAAGTGCTGAAAAACCGGTTCTTAAAAGTCGACTCTGTACATTGGGAGGCCACGTAGTAAAACACCAATTCCTTTATATGCCTGAATGTCCAGTCCAATTGCTGGGACGTGATATGCTATCAAAATTACAAGCGCAGATTACGTTCCTACCAAATGGAACAACATCCTTAAAGTTTAATGGACCTTCAGGTATTATGACTTTATCCGTACCAAAGGAAGAAGAGTGGCGACTTTATACAGTGTTGACTAGCCAAAACCCTAGGAGTGATGAGACATTGTTTAACATACCAGGAGTTTGGGCAGAGAACAACCCACCAGGACTGGCCCGCAATATTCCACCAATAAAAATTGAACTGAAACATGGGGTTTATCCAGTGAGCCTAAGACAATATCACATTCCGCAGAAGGCTAAGAAGAACATCCAATCCTATCTGGATAAGTTCATACGGTATGGTATCCTAAAATTCTGTACTTCCCCCTGGAACACCCCATTGCTGCCTGTTCAAAAGCCCGGTACAGATGAGTATCGACCTGTACAGGACTTAAGAGCAGTCAATGATGCGGTTGTTAGCATACATCCAGTTGTACCCAATCCATATAACCTGCTTGCTTTAATTCCGGGCGGGGCTACTTACTTCACAGTCTTAGATCTCAAAGATGCCTTCTTTTGCCTCCGAATTGCCGCAGAAAGCCAATGTATTTTCGCTTTCCAGTGGGAGAACGCTGTAACGGGCTCAAAACGCCAAATGACTTGGACAAGACTGCCCCAAGGGTTTAAAAATTCACCTACCCTATTTGGTTCAGCCCTAAGTCAAGATCTATTGGATTTCGAGTCCATCCCAGGAGAGTGTGTATTGTTACAATATGTAGATGACTTGTTGATAGCAGCAGTTACAAAAGAAATCTGTCAGCAAGCAACGCACGATCTACTACACATTCTCTGGAAGGCAGGATACAAGGTGTCTAGAAAGAAGGCTCAGTTGTGTTTGCCAACTGTCAAGTATCTAGGATTCCATATCTCTGAAGGTCAAAGAATTATGGGGCCAGAGAGAAAAGAAGCTGTCTGCCAAATACCAATACCCAAGAATAGAAGACAAGTGCGAGAATTCTTGGGGGCAGCAGGCTTCTGTAGGATATGGATTCCCAGCTATGCGATACTAGCAAAACCTCTGTACGCAGCTATCAAAGGTACAGAGCACGACCCCTTCTTATGGACCCAAGAACAGCAAACGGCATTTGAAGATGTGAAGAAGGCTTTGATGAGTGCCCCAGCATTAGGTCTACCTGATCACACACGACCATTCTACTTATATGTACACGAGCAAAGAAGAATGGCTGTGGGAGTATTGACACAGTACTTGGGATCATGGCAAAGACCTGTTGCCTACATGTCTAAGCAACTGGATGCAGTGGCCAGCGGACTTCCACCTTGTCTAAGAGCCGTAGCTGCAGCCGCCCTGCTAGTAGCTGAAGCCGATAAACTCACTCTGGGTCAAGAACTTTATGTACGAGTCCCACATGCAGTACAGACGTTGTTGGATTACAAAGGAAATCATTGGTTTAGTAATAGCCGTATGACCAAGTATCAAGCAATGTTGTGTGAAAACCCAAGAGTGCATTTAGAGACTGTAAACACCTTAAATCCAGCTACCCTTTTGCCACAACCTACTGAAAGTCAACATGATTGTTTGGAAGTAATGGATGAAGTATTCTCAAGTAGACCAGATCTTCGTGATTTTCCCATCCAGAACCCCGATGTTCAATATTACACCGACGGCAGTAGTTATGTGAAAGAAGGGATCCGCTATGCAGGATATGCAGTGACAACAATAGACAAGGTGATAGAAGCTCGGCCACTGGCGAAAGGAACATCAGCACAAAAGGCAGAATTAATAGCACTAACACGAGCGTTACAATTGGCTGAAGGTTTAAGAGTAAATATCTATACGGACTCTAAGTATGCGTTTTTAACCACTCATGCCCACGGAGCTTTGTATAAAGAAAGAGGACTACTGAATTCAGAAGGCAAAGAAATCAAGTACGCAGCCGAAATCCTACAACTATTGGAAGCAGTGTGGGAGCCGAAAGAAGTCGGTATCATACATTGTCGAGCGCATCTGAGAGGAGATGGTGATGTAACCAAAGGAAATCGGATGGCAGATAGTGCAGCTAAGCGTGCTGCTGAATCAGGAAGACAGGAGTATGTGGGGCATATAGCTGCTCTTATACCAACTCCACTGTCCCAATGGACTCCAGTTTATACAGCTCAAGAAGAGGAGTGGTTAAAGACTGAACCGGGAAAGTATTTGGAGAACAAGTGGTATCAGCTAGAAGATGGAAGAATAGTCATACCAGCATCACTAGCGGTAGAAATTGTCCAAAATTATCACAACGGGACACATTCTGGGAGAGACAGTACTGAAGAATCTCTCAGGAAACATTTCTACATACCAAGATTGTCCAACTTGACTCAGGCCATTGTACGCAGATGTGTAACGTGTGCTAAGAATAATGCAAGACAAGGACCAGTAAAGCCACCAGGAGTCCAGTTTATGGGGGGACTCCCCATGTCCGATCTACAAATAGACTTTACAGTAATGCCTAAATCGGGTGGACATCGTTACCTGTTGGTAATTGTGTGCACCTATTCAGGCTGGGTAGAAGCATGTCCTACTCGTACAGAGAAAGCAGGAGAAGTTGTAAGATTCCTGCTACGAGAAATAATACCCCGATATGGACTACCCTGTTCTATAGGATCGGACAATGGTCCAGCTTTTGTTCATCAGTGCCTACAACAACTGACTCATATGCTTGGTATAAAGTGGAGGCTTCATACTGCATATAGACCCCAGAGTTCTGGTAAGGTAGAGAGAATGAATAGAACTATAAAGAACCAGTTGGCTAAAATGTGTCAGGAAACCCAACTTAAGTGGAACGTTCTCTTACCCATAGCTTTATTGCGAATCCGCAGTACCCCTACCAGAAGGATGGGCCTCTCTCCTTTTGAAATCATGTATGGGCGACCACCTCCCGTACTTGGTAACTTAAGGGGGGACTTGAGTCAGTTGGGAGAAGGAATTACCCGGCAGCAGGTTGTAGAGTTGGGTAAGACTATGGAGGAGGTACAGAAATGGGTACAAGATAGATTACCTGTGAATATTTATCCCCCTGTTCATAGTTATCATCCAGGAGACCAAGTGTGGATTAAAGAGTGGAATAATGTACCGTTAGGGCCCAAGTGGAGAGGTCCTTATGTTGTTCTTTTGTCTACCCCTACAGCGATAAAAGTAGCCGAAGTAACTCCGTGGATACATCACTCCAGGGTTAAACCAGCAGCAGTCGATTCTTGGCAAATTACAGCAGATCCAGAGAATCCCTGCAAGATCCGGTTGAAACGCACTACTCAGTCGGAGTAACGAGGAATTATTGTGGATTACAAATTTTATTGTTACAGGTGTGAGTGAGAAGGCCATAATAAAGCCTGTCCGCTTACCAACACATAGTGTATAAGCCAGGAAAGTCTCGAAGGGACACCTGTGAAGATGAGCAGAACTCCATTCCCTGCAGCCCTCACATCCTGGAAGCTGAGGTTCCATCGCACGGACGAAGACTGAGGATGACGGCGAAAGATGTGCTTTTGATTGTGTTTATTTATATGTGTTTTTATATTCAGGAAGGTAGAGGTACCGACACTCCTAGCTGTGAGGTATGCATTAAGACTACGAGAACAGGTAACCATATTTCCCAAACCCTAATTTGGCATTCACAATACGAATGTAAAGGAGAGGTATCAAGATGTAGATACCTAAATATAGACTATAGTGTGTGCCATTTAGGAGTAGGAGAACCTAAGTGCTTCAGTCCAGAGTATCAACCTCATACAATTTGGTTGACTCTCAGGAATGGAGATCCTCAGGGGACCCTAATTAATAAGACGGTGTTAGAATCCGTACATTCTTCGGGTGTTCTGCTATTTGATGCATGTAAGGCGATATCAAGTGGTAGAAAACCGTGGAATGTATGTGGGGATCTTAGATGGGAGAGGACGTATGGGTCTAATGATAAATATATTTGTCCCAGTAGTAAAAATAAATATGTGAGTCCTAGATGCCCAAATAAAGACTATAACTTTTGTCCATATTGGTCTTGTGTGGGGTGGGCGACTTGGGGACAGACAGTAGATAAAGACATGATAGTGACTAAGTTGCCTACCAATCCATACTGTAAGTCTATGGAATGCAATCCAGTCCATATTCTTATAAATAACCCCGACAAGTTCTTAGATAAGTATGGAAATTTATTTGGGTTTCAAATATACGGGACGGGTTTAGATCCTGGGACATTATTGTTTATAGGAATAGAGACTGATACGGTATCCTCCCAGACTCATCAAGTATATCATTCCTTTTATGAAGAGATGAGTATAGATAATAAGATCCCCCATAACGCTAAAAACCTGTTCATTGACCTAGCTGAAAGTATTGCCGGTAGTCTTAATGTTACCAACTGCTATGTGTGTGGAGGTACTAACATGGGAGACCAATGGCCTTGGGAAGCAAAGGAGGTAATGTCCGGTTCTGAGGCAGTTGACCAACTAATATCTACACAAGCCGATTATCATTTGAGTGTTAGAGGTAAATCTGAGTGGAGATTAAAGACCTCCATCATAGGTTATGTTTGCATAGCAAGGAAAGGAATAATGTATAATACTTCTGTAGGAGAATTAACTTGTCTAGGGCAAAAAGCTTATGATGATGATACAAAGAATACAACTTGGTGGTCGGCTTCAAATGTCTCAGAACCATCTAACCCGTTTGCTAGATATGCCAATTTAAAGGATGTGTGGTTTGATCTATCCATCACATCTACCTGGAGAGCCCCAGCAAATTTGTACTGGATCTGTGGTAAGAAAGCCTATTCGGAGTTGCCACAGGACTGGGAAGGGGCATGTGTGTTGGGTATGCTCAAACCATCCTTCTTCTTGTTACCGATTGAAACAGGTGAGACTTTAGGTGTTAAAGTGTATGATGTGAATCATAGGAAGAAAAGGGGACCCATAGAGATAGGCGCCTGGGAAGATGATGAATGGCCTCCCCAGCGTATCATAGATTATTATGGGCCAGCCACGTGGGCTGAGGATGGTACCTTTGGTTATAGAACCCCAATTTATATGCTCAACCGTATTATAAGATTACAGGCGGTGGTTGAGATTATCACAAATGAGACATCACAAGCGCTCAATCTTCTAGCGAAGCATAACACCAGGATGAGGACAGCAGTCTACCAAAATAGATTAGCCTTGGATTACCTTTTGGCAGTAGAGGGAGGTGTATGTGGGAAGTTTAACCTAAGTAATTGCTGTCTTCAAATAGATGACGAAGGGCAAGCAATAGCTGAGCTTACTAGCCATATGGTTAAACTAGCGCATGTGCCTACTCAGGTATGGAAAGGGTACAATCCAAGTAGTTGGTTTGGTAGCTGGTATGAGTGGTTTGGAGGGCTTAAGGCAGTGGTAGGTGGAGTCCTACTGATTTTACTGTTGTGTCTACTCCTACCGTGTCTTATACCCTTAGTAGTTAGGTCTGTGCAAAGCCTGATAGGAAGTATAGCAGAGAGGAAGGCTGCTGCACAGATAATGGCGATATATAAGTATAAGGCTCTAGATCAAGGAGAACCAATGCAGGAAGATGAGTGTTAAAAGATTCACATCATAAGATAAGTCTGGTCTGGTTCATGGTAACCTGAGGTATATGCAAACCAAGGTTAAGTGATGCCTCAAGTAATTGTGAAATATCAGAGGCATCAAAGGGGGGAATGTGATGTAATTCCAGTAAAATACAAGTTTAGCAGGCTAAGATTGCCACAAGGCATATGTATGTATATGTGTTTGTAGTATCAGTTAGTTAATAACACGTAGCTAAGATACTGTCATCACTGTACTGACCAGGTGCAGGAATGTAAGAACTGGAATTACGCGTCCCTCTCCTTTGTATCAGATGAGCCACGTGGTTAGACCGGATGGATGAGTTTAGACTCTATTTATTAAATAGGTTAAGGGTATGTGTGGGTGTAGTTAATTGTGGGAGGAGCTACAGTGCTATATAAGGAATGTACTCTATGTATTCAGTACTCAGACTTTGCTGTATTTTGGTGACGCTAGTCCCTCTGAGTCCCGATCGGTGATCCAATAAAGAATCTCTTCCTTCCTGAAGAAACCTGTGTCCATCTCTCTGTGCTTGGCTTCCGTCAGTTTCTCCGGTATCAGTGTCAATCCATATCTGCCAAGTGACCCTATGTAGGGGGATCAATCTCTATTCTGCTCTGTGTCAGTGTGTATCAGGGATCATTAGGATAGGTGTCAATCCATATCTGCCAAGTGACCCATGTAGGGGGAACCGTCTCTATTCTGCTCTGTGTCAGTGTGTACCAGCGATCATTAGGATAGGTGTCAATCCATATCTGCCAAGTGACCCTATGTAGGAGGAACAGTCCCTATTCTGCTCTGTGTCAGTGTGTATCAGGGTCTCTGAGGACAGGTGTCAATCCATATGTCAAGGTGTCAATATGTCATATGTCAGGTGTCAATCCATATTCATTGTGATTTAGGAATGTTAGGTGATTTCTGCCCTTTATGGATTAAACCCAGACTCTGCATCAACTGTGTAATTTTCCATGGGAGTTTTGCCATGGATCCCCCTCCGGCATGCCACAGTCCAGGTGTTAGTCCCCTTGAAACAACTTTTCCATCACTTTTGTTGCCAGAAAGAGTCCCTGTGTGTTTTTATTTTTTAATATTATTATTTTTAACATTTTTTTTTATTATTATTTTTTTTTTCGTCCCCCCTCCCTGCTTGATACATGGCAGGGAGGGGGGCTCTCACTCCCTGGTGGTCCAGTGGCATTGGCAGTTCAGTGGTGGGGGGGGGGGGAGAGAGCTGTCAGAGAGCACTTACCTCTCCTGCAGCTCCTGTCAGCTCCCTTCTCCTCCGCGCCGGTCCGTGCAGCTCCTCTGTCAGCTCACACGGTAAGTCTCGCGAGAGCCGCACTATGACCCCGCGGCTCTCGCAAGATTTACACTGGGAGCTGACAGAGGTGCTGAACGGACCGGCGCGGAGGAGAAGGGAGCTGCAGGAGAGGTAAGCGCTCGCTGCCAGCCCCCAGTCTGTATTATGGCAATGTAAATTGCCATAATACAGACATTGACTCGAGTATAAGCCGAGTTGGGGTTTTTCAGCACAAATAATGTGCTGAAAAACTCGGCTTATACTCGAGTATATACGGTATATATATAGTTAGCATTGAATCTACCTAGGGACAAAGACACTAAAATATTAGGAATACATGTGTAGTGGGACCTCGGTTTACAAACACCTCGGTTAACATAATTTCCGGTTTACAAATGAATATCCATTGAAAATAATGCCTCAGTTTACAACATTTTTTCACAGAACAAAGCAGGTTTCCCCAGGATGCATTGCGCCTGGGAGGTTTATAGCACTGTTCCCTGAATGCTGGAACCTGTGGGTAGCACGTGGTGGTGTTGGAGCAGCTTTTGCATCGAGTTTTGGAGCCATTCTGGAAATTGTTTGCAGTTGTTTTGGCACTTTTTGGTGCATTTCTCAAGCTGTGGAAAGGTAGGGAGCTGAGCTTTGTCATATGCATGCCTTTTATTGTGTGTTCTGCATTATGGGCTGGTTTCCATGCCAGCTCATTTTGACTTTTTTCTGACCTCCAGAATGGATTAATTGGTTTTCAATGCATTCCTATTGGAAACCGTGTTTTGGTTTACAATTTTTTTGCAATAAGAAACATCCCGAAGAACGCATTAAATTAGTAAAGCAAGGTCCCACTGTATGTACAAACAAGCAAACTGAAGTTGTGTCCATAAGGGGTTAATAAATGCATCAAACTCAATTTATCTGCTATTGTTTTTGAGGGGGCAGCGGGTGCCTTCAGGGGCGCCTCCTGTGCTTTTAGGCACTTAACATGTAAATTTGGCACTGGTTATCAGTAATAGAGTTCATTTTAGTTATCTCTCTTAGTGTTGTGCATTTCTGGCAGTGTGTATTCTCACATGTGATGTAGGTATTTAGACTGGTGTTTAGTTAGGTTTACATTTAGTTAGGTTTACATGGAACATTTTATTGTCCTCGGTAGCAGTATTTTTAACCATGTTTTTCAGCCTCCTGTCCTGCATACTAATAGGTCACAATTTAGAGGTTCTAGGTAAGCCAATATATTCTGTGGTTTCCCATGTATTCTATAAATAGTGCACTATATGTTAATAGTATGTATTTGACCTATATCAACTCTTTTTCAGGGAGAATACCTCCACATTCTTTGTGGGGTTTATTTGTACAAGAGTAAATTGTTTGCAAAACATTTCCATTTTCACTAATCTGCTATTTTGGCCTGCATTTTTCATTATACTTTTCTATTTACTGATTTTTTTTTAGTAAATAAACTCGTGTGAATATTTTAAGAAAAACCATCACAGTGCATTTAATAAATTAGATTTTCAATAAATACCAAGCAGGATGCTCATCCTGATAATTCACAATTATTATCACTGAATTATTCATTAAAATTATTTGTGTGAAACTCAAGAACTGGATGTCCTCTTGGTAGTGTCTCTCAAGTTAATACTAAAACACAAACTATTGTTTAAAGTCATTACATACAATGGTGTTTAATGCTTGAGCAATACTTTTATTTATTATGCAATTAAAATGTGGTCGCATAACATTATGTTTCTACATAGCTAAGAACTCAAGACGAATATAATTTTTAAAGGTAACAAAGATAATATTTTGCTGTGGTAGTTAGCAGAAGTGTGCATAGAATGTGAAAATAATAGAAAATTGCAATTGCTGAAAATTCTTTGAAGATGTTATTTTTATTTTGCATCATTGGGATCCTTGCACCAGCCAAAGTCTGCATTAGTGATTGTTCCCACAATAGTTCTATCCACTTCACAGCTCAGACCGCTCTCACAAGGGCAATAATAATAAACTCCATATAAGTGCTAAAGAAATACAGAAAGTAGGTTAAATATACATTTTAAATGTTAATATCTTGGCAATGAATAGTACTCTATAAGTAAATTACATTTAATTCGATCCCTCCTATAAGTAATTTCTATAAAAGCCTGTACAGCTGTTTACTGAACCTCAGAGGTGACATTCTCAGAGGTTTTATTCTAAATAGACTGAAAGAAAATAATGAACAAGTAATAATATGCAATGCAAAATATAGTGACACCAGATCCCTAGAGGTAAAAGTAAGTATCAATGAAAAAAAAAGAAAACATATGTACACCAACATAAGATAAAAACTTAAAAATAATCAGTCTTTTTGTGACGAAAGCACCTTCGTCACTGGGATTTGGAGAGGGATGTATTGCCATTTAAAAGCTTTATTTGGGCATATGGGATTTTAAAACACTTTTTCTGACCCTTTAAATCCATGGAAAAATGTGCCTCTTCCCTTCCCCATTTTTCCTTTCCTATTGTTTTTCCAGCAGGGCGTTGAACCAGGGACACTGCCAGACCAGATTAAACTGTCTGCTTTGTCCCTCCTCAATCTCCCATCAGCCCTTGCTATTTTCTGACCCCACCCTTATTTGTACTATAGTACACTTATAACATTGGACATATTGAGCACTCAGATCCAAGCTATCTGGGGAAATGTTGGACATATAGGTTAAACATTGTATTATAAGAGTTATGTATTTTTATGTTGTTTTTGTAACACTTTCTGACTTAGAGATATTTCCTGTACCTGGAGATAATTAAGTTACCACAGCCACTTAAACCAATTATCTCCAGGATAGAGTTGGAGATAGACTGGCCACACAACCTAAATCTGTGGAGCTGTTTTGGGCATGAAAGCCATGCTTGCGGTCAGTCAAATGTGACTTCCATAAAACTTTTGAACCCCTGCTGTGATCTGGGTGATTTTTGGATATGTTGTTCACCCAGATCAGGGCTATCCAGAATGTATGAATAATAATGAATAATGGGGATATGTTGTTGTTTTAGGGTGTTTTTGGACTTTGGGTAAAAGTGGATATTTTCTGCCTGTGGTAATTGAGTAAGTCCATTGTGTTTGGTAATTGTATCACAGGCAGAGGGGAGGGTTTGTGGACATTAGCTGGGAGTGTCTAACTGTAAAATACTGTGTTGATTGGTTTGTGTCCTTTGTGTCCTGTGCTCCACAAGGTCCACGTCGGTGGCAACCTTGTGGGGAAAATGTGTATAAAATAAATGCCTTTGTGCTCATTAAACAGACCCGTTCTACCCTTCATGAAGTCTTGGCTCATGTTTGGGGGATTGGAGAACTACCTACACTCTGGGGATTTGTATAATCACTATACTCCACAGAGTAAGTTCTTGTAAGATCTTGTTCTTGTTCCTGCTTGTGACGAAACCAACCTCGCCACTGAGAACTGGAGAAGCCTGGTTGCCCGCCTGCTGCCTTTGGACTATGGCCCTGGGAGATTGGGCCCTTTACAAACAGTATTCGGCCCTAACAGAGTGCATGTCACTCATTCTGGCCCTTTAAATACAGTGGGGCCATTCGGTACTTGCCCTGTGTGAGCACATGGAGCCTATTCATATAATGAAAGACTATGGGAAAGACTTTGGCTCCATGGCAATTAAACTGTATTTGTGTGGTCTGCGTGCCATTCACCTAATAATGTGCACGCAGACCTGAGCTATCTGGGGATATGTTAAATGTCTGTGCTTAATGTATAAAAAGTGACTTTATGTATTTTAAAGAGTTTTATGTTGTTTTGCAACCATGTGGTTAATGGAGTCTGCCTCTAGTCCTGGATAATTAGATTTCTTCTCCAATTATCTCCAGGGCAGAAGGGAGGAAGCCAGGATGCATTGTGGGGATGTTTTACTTTTACTGTTTGAGCCAGGGGGAATAAAATATACTTTTACTAACTTTTGAACCCCTGGTCTGATTCATGCCATTTTTTAATATGTTGTTCCCCTGAATGGATTGATTGTGGATATGTATTTTTATGTGAATGTGATGTATGGTTTTAAAGTTATGAAAGTTGTGTAAAAGTATATTTTGAACTGTACACATAATGGGATTATGTGTCACACTAAGGGGAGGGGATGTGTGGGAGGTAACATCTATGTTATTGGTTATTTTATGCCTCCCCCTGGGTGTGGCCTGTATGTGTACTCATGTAATAAAAACCAGGCTGGGTCCCCAGCACCTCAGACCACTGCTTGACCTTCAACACGGAGCCTTGTCTCGTTCTTGGGGGGGATTCACTGTATGCTGTTGGAGATTTGACTGCTAGGAGTGTAAGCTGATGTCTGCTTTTCCTATTCATCTGCTAGCAGCTATTTGTGAGGTTCCAGCTGGAGTGCTACCTTATTCACCTATATCCAGTTCGTGAGTTCTGATGTTCTGCAGTAGCTGTGCCTTTCTGAGAAAAGGGGATTATCGCCTAAACGGATTTTAACCCCTCATATGCTGAAACGGTCCGTTACACTGCTCTCTGGATTCTTAGAGAGGTCTGCCTACTGGAAACTGGATCCTGGTTTTGGGTCCAGAGTGGGTGAAAGACGGCGAGACCCCAGCCAAGCTGCGGAGGTTCGTGGGGTCTGCGGTGGTTATGGTGTCTAGTCGAGTGCTTGGAGCCCTCGGGAAGCACTAGGAGCATCCGTCAAACGGAGGTACCCAGTCGGGGGGGGGGGGGGGGGGGGGGAGACAGTCGATCCGTTACACTTTTTTTTTGTATATCAAAATAACCCGAGATCCAATCCTAAAATTAACAATTATTTAAGATTGTTTGTCTAGAGTAAATGACCATGTAACCTGGCATAAACAATCAGGTACAAACTATCCTCACATTTAAAAACACATTGTTTAAGCCTTCAACCATCGTTAGTTTCAATGATACATGTTGAAAGACGTTTATATGACTGCAGAATATAAAAAATGTGTCTGAGAGATTATATATATATATGTTTTCTATTTCTAGGAAAGTATTAGCAAAGGTTTGCTCAGCCAAACCCAAAAAAGTTTTACTCTGAAAAACTCAAATAACTAACTAAAAAAATAGTGTGCAGTTATAAGAAGAATTTTCATTTAAAGTGATATATTGTGATGCTGATTTGATATCAAGATGTATGAATGAAGCATATTAGAGAAATAATATATTAAAACCTAAAGATGTACATCAACTGCAGACTACTGTATCCCAAACAGTCTTTTATTGGTTGTAACCCAAAATGTAAATATTGTTTAGAATATACAGGGCTGCAGATTACACTTGTGCTTAAATAAAAGTATGACAAATAAAGATGAACAAGGTCAAAAGCCTAGAGAGAGCACATGAATAAATATTGCAGTTAGAGTATTTACTATTAAAAGATATAAATTTTACAAACATATTTGACAATTTTGCAAAACTGGTCATGCAAACTAAATGGCCATCAGTCCCCGTGACATATGGGCTTTATATTACATAGTTACATGGGTTGAAAAGAGACAGGTACAAGGATAGATAGGGGCTGCGCCACAGGGAGTAATGGAATATAGTCAATAACAGAAAGTCCAGTGGTATAAAAGAAAACCTTTAGGTTCACACCAGATGGTGTCTTTATGGTATATTCAACAAGAGATGTGGGTTCTTTAAGCTTGGGAATGGTATCTGTAATCAGTCTCTCTGATATTCAGTCATATGAAACGGAGAGAGGGAGAGAAAATACCTAATAGTGCAATATGTATCATATAAAGTGGTTATGGTGAGGTAATAATAATGCACTCACATTTGGTAGAGATATAGCCAGCTCTAGCATCTAGTGCTTGTAGTGGTACAATCCCCACTTTGGGATATATTGTAGGTATCCTCAGTTTTTTGGATTAACTGGAGCTCAAACGACAACAAAAGTAGGGGGGCAACAATAGTGCTCTCAATACGGTAAAAAGATATATATCAAATATACTAACACAACGTAGAGCAGGCAGACTGCTCGATGGTATCGGCTCTGGTGGTATGATCCCCACCTTGGATTTCTTTAGAGTGGAGATAAAAACAGCCAGGTAACATAAAAAATAAATATAACTTTAAAGGAAATTGGCACAAACCTAGATATATTTGTCCAAAAGAATTCCTTTATTGAAGTACAAAATAAAAAAATCCAATAACGCTTTTTGCCATTGTGGCTTTTTCAAATGGGGTGAGAAACATGTAACCTGGCTACATGAGGTTTAACCCCTTAATGACATGTGTGACATGTTATGATTCCCTTTTATTCCAGAAGTTTGGTCCTTAAGGGGTTAAATAGGGATATGGTGATTTAAAATTGGCGCCAAAAATCAGTCATGGACTGTTCTCCAATAAAATATAATCACTCTTTATAAGGTGCAAATCTGAAGATCATACATTTCATATGATACATAATTTGGTGGGGAGTGGAGGTATATAATTATATTGTATAAACAAAGTGTATAAAGTATAGCAACAGCTTCTAAAGCCAGAACACATGTGACCCGCGTCATTTGCGTGTCGCGGTATCGGCCATTAAGACTTCTGGGAGCTGTAGTTCTCAATATGATGCATGTGAGTTTCCCGACATCACAAGAATGCTGTCAGCACTTAATTAGTGTACAGTTTAGATGGGAGATGCTAGGATGAGGTGTAGGGGTAGTACTCAGATTGGCTCAATAATTGAAAATGATAAAAAATAACAAATAGCTACCGTGGCCATCTTAGTAAAGGAAAATATAGGGGAGATGGAAAAAATGGTGGCGGACATATATAAAGAAAGAGATAAGGTGGCCATATTGGAGGGGGAGTACCTAAACAGGTAGAAGGGGGATACAGTAATGCACACAATATAATCGAACCACAATCATAAAAATAAGCATAAAAGTAAGCAAAAGTGAAATATAAAAATCTACATAAAACAATATGAAACAGGATTATACACATAAATACATACATAAATAGAGCCCTTAAGGCAGGTGAATCAGACAAAAGTAACAAAACCACCTAAAATACCTGAGAGAAAGTTGTTATGGTAGGGATGCTCTAAATCACAATGCCATAAGAAAAACAACTGCGATCGGAATATCCCTAGGATAACATCAAGAAATTCCAGGGAGGTGCTGATATGATAAGAGTGTCAGATATTTAAATAATGACAAGAAATAATCTGGCCAAGAAAAGGAGAAATTATTACAAATAATAGCCCAAAAGGGTTTCATACTATAATTAAAATAGTCTAATTCATAAAGTGTATAATATACTAAGGATGGTGATAAAAAAATCATAAGAGTAATAATAAAGTTATAAGAAATTAAAAAGGTCAAAATCTGCGTTAAGACCATGGGGTGTCAGGGTTTGTAAATTAAAAACCCACTCCATCTCTGATTTGCCAAGGATATTTTTACTAAATTCTTTATTTTTGTTGTGCACGGATTACATAACAAGTTTAGCTTGCCACAAAAGCAGTAGTACGCAACAGAATACTATAGCATTGCAAACATTGTGGTAGTGGTTCTGCACAATTTTTAAATGTAGTAATAGCATAAGGTAAGAGAAACATGCTAGTAGGTAGAGAACTGTGTGTCAGTATAGGCAAGAGGATAGGCTGCTACATGATAAACGTGTGTCAAGATTGGTTGTCAGGCAGCGCTGTGAGACTAAGAAAGCTTAATTAGCCATTTTTGCAGATCAGGGTCTACCTGAGTGTCAAGAGCTAGTAAACCACTGGGTTGCTTGAAATCAAGTGAGCTTCAACATATAAGGTTAATCTAAGGCATAACTAATCGGAAACAAAAAGTTAACAAGTTAAGATTACCTTCTATGTTATGAGAATTGCCAAGGATATTTTTTATGTATGTTGCCCCCTCTCCAGGGGATGGTAACATTTTTTTTTTATTCCGATACACTTTAAAAATTGTGAATAATGAAATGTTTGGATACAGAGTGGTTTAGATACCCTTTAGTGATACTAGCAGCACCATGAGCAGGGCCATGTCCCTTATTTGACGCTCTCCTCATTCTTTGCGTTCACCCACCAAACTAACAGATGCTTTAAGTCAGGCGACAATGTAACCGCCAATAGTTTTTTTTTTAAAATCTTTTATTTTTTCGTTTATTGGACTGCAAGAAATGCGCCGCAGGCCGCAACTGTACTATTTAGCACCCAAAAAATTAGAATTTTTGAAAGTGCGATGTAACCAGTATTTGGCGGTTCTATTTGACTCTCAGATATGAAGTGCAGGGCCCAAATTTACTATTTAGCAGATTAGCACCCAGAAAATAAGAATGTTTACAATTGTGCTGTACCGCACAATTTGACGCTTCTAGTTGACTCTCAGGTATGAATAGCACGCCCCAAATGTACTATTTTGCAGTTTAGCACCAAAACAATTAGAATATTTACAATTGTGCTGTAAGCGCTGTATTTGACGCTACTATTTGACTGTCAGATAAGTGCAGGCATCAAATTGACTTTTTAGCACCTAAAGAATTAGAATTTTTACAACTGCGATGTAAGCACAATATTTGACAGTTCTATTTGACTCTCAGATATGAAGTGCACCGCAGGCTAGTGATGTCGCAAACATGAAATTTGGTGGATTCAGTAACCAATCAGAGAGTTATGAGTCAAATTACACAGCGTGGGAAAATTCCAAAGAACTTTCCCATGCTGTGTAAAATGACACAGAGCACTCTGATTGGTGGATTTCTAACCAACCTTACCTGTCAGTCTCTTCATTTACCTGTCAGAGCATTCTGATTGGATGGCTTAAACGCACCAATCAGAGTGCTCTGAGCCTAATTGCAGGGTGGGGCAAGGCTTTATAAGCCTTCCCCCGCCCTGCAGAGCTCAGTCTGCGTGGAGCCCTTGCCGGGTGAAGATTGATTATTTTTTTTGTGCTAGTTTTTTTTTTTTTTTTTATTGCGTCGGTTATTATGGAGTTTTATTTGGCTTTTTTGGGGGCTGAAAAAAGAAGATTTTAGAAGAAAGAAAACATTGAATGGTAAGTGTATTTTTATTTTTAAAGCTACTTAGTTAAATGGTCCCCCTTCATTATTTTTAGGGTGAGGGTGGTAGGTAGGAGTTTATTTTTTTGGGGGAGGGGGTGACTAGGGGTTTGGGGACCCCTAGTCACCTGGGGGGAGGGGGGTTATTTTCATTTAGGGCCCCCACCCACCGCTCAGGGGTGGGGGCCAGGGGGGAGGACATTAGGTCCCCCCCTTATTCTTGTTTAGGGCCCCCACCCACCGCTCAGGGGTGGGGGCCAGGGGGGAGAACATTAGGGCCCCCCCCAATTTGTGTTTAGGGCCCCCACCCACCGCTCAGGGGTGGGGGCCAGGGGGGAGGACATTAGGTCCCCCCCCTTATTCTTGTTTAGGGCCCCCACCCACCGCTCAGGGGTGGGGGCCAGGGGGGATGACATTAGGTCCCCCTCCCCCCCCCCATTTTTATTTAGGGCCCCCACCGCCGCGGTATTGCGAGTAGGGGCACAATTTACTAATACTAAGTAATTTTTACTTAGTATTAGTAAATTTGGCTGAAAGACGGGTCACGTGCTGTTTTACGATCCGCCCCTCATACAATGCATGCCGCCCACTATCAGGACGTCAGCATTGCCATATCAGACCTCCCCACTCTGCATAGGCCGACCACGTGACTCGCGCACTACATTCCCCATGGTGCTGTGCGAGTCACGTGACGCGCCATTTTTAAAATCTATTTTATTGAAGGTTTAAAACCTCGTTTTTAAGTAAAACTTTTGTGATAAGATTAAGACATACGGTTTATTAAAGATACATACCTTTGGTTAAAGTTTTAATTTCAATTTTAAATCCGTTTTTTTAAATGTACAATGTCTGATTTTGATTGGCTACCAAGCAATGATGTCATGTTGGCGCCATTTTTTAAAGTACTAGTGTACCTATATATACTATTCATGTGCCAGGTTATATATTATACCATTTTGATAAAGCCCCAGCGGTGAACCGCGTTATGGTCATTTATATTGTGTTATTTATAAAATAAATGATTTTTTAGTTAGATATTTGTACCATTATCATTTTTGTACACTATTATTATTTTTATTATTTCAACTATTTTCCTGGCATTTTTATACTATATATCCTATATACCACTAACGCTACCTTTAAAGTGCAGTGTGACCTGAGTATATTTTATTTTATTTTATTCACCACCTCAATAATATCATCAGAGAGCACTATCTGCTGTTTTTATCTCCTTCTTCTGAGAGTTGGACAAAACCCCTGGAGGACAAGCACCAACACATCCTGTAAGCGGGGATTATTCCGCTATATGCCTACAAACCCTGAGCTGGCTATAGCTCATCTAAATGTGAGTGCAATACTCATGTTTTAATACTGCTATATTAACTGTAAACACTCCGCACGATTGGTCCTCTCTTCTTGTGTTTTCCATATCACGAGACGGTGTGAACTACTACAACAAGAGAATTCACCCCCCACAGTGGAATTAGAGACTAGAATCATCTGATCTTCTGATACTCATTGGAACTTATCTATTATTATTTTAACTCTACTTATTTTTTATTATTATTATCGTTTATCTTTTATTGATTTATTTATTTTTAATTTTGGCGCAACCTTTCTTTGTTTTTACTGTATATATATGCAATGTTTGCAGTAAGGCACGGTGTATATTATATATATATATAATATACACCGTGCCTTACTGCAAACAATGCTCAGGAATTGTTTGAGGAACATGGAAAGGAGTTCAAGGTGTTGCCTTGACCTCAAAAATATTTAAATCTCGATTTGATTGTGCATCTGTAAGATGAGTTGGAACAGCAAGTACAAACCATGGAGTCCTCACTTCGCAACTTGTAGGAATTAAAGGAGCTGCTGCTAATGTCTTGGTGCCAAATACCACAAGACAGGTTCAGATGGCTTGTGGAGTCATTGCCTTGATGCATCAGAGCTGTTTCGGAACCACAATGGGGACACAATATTAGGCAGGTGGTTTTAATGTTGTGAATGATCAGGGTATTTCCAGGGCCAGATTAACATAGGGGCTGATGGAGCTGCAGCTCCAGGCCCAGGCCCATGGAATAGGCCCATTTAAAAAAAAAAAAAAAATGTTTTTCCTTTTTTTTTTTTACACACTACTCTTAGGTTACCCACCTGACTGGTATTTTAAAGCACAGCCGGTATTTGAGGCTGCCTGGCCTTGATGGTATTGCAGTAATACCGGAAATACAAATGCAAATATTTTTCTCAGTATAAACGGAGATTACTCTGCAATACCAGCACCGGCCAGTAGGGGTCACTGTATATGGAGAGAGGCAGGGTTAGGAAGTTACAGCATCTCCCTGCCTCTCTCTACTCACTGATCCGCAGAGGAGCAGCTACACAGCACAGAGAGTCCAGACAGCAACTCCCAGCCTGCAGAGACAGACTACAGCTCAGGTATGTGAAGGATGGGGGGAAAGGCAGCAGGGAGACATGGGGACACTGAGACACTAGGGGACACTCGGGGAAACTGGGAAACATGGGGACACTGGAAAACATGTCTCCATGTCTCCCAGTGTCCCCATGTCTCCCAGCCAGTGTCCCCTTGTCTCCCAGTGTGTGTGCCCCCATGTCTCTGTGTCCCCAGTGTCATCTTGTCTCCCAGTGTCCCCATGTCTCTCAGTGTACCCATGTCTCCCAGACAGTGTCTAAGTACCCCCATGTCTCCCAGTGTCCCTATGTCTCCCAACCCGTGTCCCTAGTGTCTGTGTCCCCATGTCTCCCAGTGTCCCCATATCTATGTCCACAAGTGCCCCCATGCCTTCCAGCCAGTGTTCCTAGTGTCTTAGTTTCCCCAGTGTCTGTGTCCCCATGTCTCTGTGTCCCTAGTATCTGTGACCCCATTTCTCCCAGTGTCACCAAATGTATGTGTCTCCATGTCTCTGTGTCCCCATGTCTCTGTGTCCCCATGTATCCCAGTGTCGTCTTGTCTCTCAGTCTCCCCAAATGTCTGTGTCCCCATGTCTCCTAGTGTCCACATGTCTCCCAGCCAGTGTCTCAGTACCCCCATGTCTCCAAATGTCCCTATGTCTCCCAGCCAGTGTCCCTAGTGTCTGTGTCCCCATGTCTCCCAGTGTCTGTGTCCCCATGTCTCCCAGTGTCCCCATATCTATGTCCACAAGTGCCCCCATGTCTCCCAGTGTCCCCAAGTGTCTGTGTCCCCATGCCTCCCAGCCAGTGTCCCTAGTGTCTTAGTTTCCCCAAATGTCTGTGTCCCCATGTCTCTGTGTCCCTAGTGTCTGTGACCCCATTTCTCCCAATGTCCCCAAATGTCTGTGTCTCCATGTCTCCCAGTGTCCCCATGTCTGTATCCACAAGTGCCCCCATGTCTCCCAGTGTCTCAGTGTCCCAAAGTGTCTCAGTCCCCCCATGTCTCCCAGTGTCCCCATGTGTCTGTGTCCCCGGGTCTCTCAGTGTCCCCATGAGTATGTGTTTTCTTATAGCTGCATCCTTTGAGTTTCCATCCAACACCATCGCCATCAGATACATGATGCTTGGGAGGTAGGACTGCTTTAGTGTTTTTGGTCGATACGATTCCATAATTAGGCCCATCATAATTGTCAGCACCAGGCCCACTGGGCTCTTAATCTGGCCCTGGGTATTTCAACTACTGCTGTTGTGTAGTGTTGTCGCGAACCCGGAATTTTCGGTTCGCGAACGGCGAACGCGAACTTCCGCAAATGTTCGCGAACCGCGCGAACCGCCATTGACTTCAATGGGCAGGCAAATTTTAAAAACAACAGGGACTCTTTCTGGCCACAATAGTGATGGAAAAGTTGTTTCAAGGGGACTAACACCTGGACTGTGGCATGCCAGAGGGGGATCCATGGCAAAACTCCCATGGAAAATTGCACAGTTGATGCAGAGTCTGCTTTTAATCCATAAAGGGCAGAAATCACCTAACATTGACACCTGTCCTCAAAGCCCAGCCCTGATACACACTGACACAGAGCAGAATAGAGACTGTTCTGTTCCCCCTACATAGGGTCACTTGGCAGATATGGATTGACACCTGTCCTCAAAACCCCTGATACACACTGACACAGAGCAGAATAGAGACTGTTCCCCCTACATAGGGTCACTTGGCAGATATGGATTGACACCTATCCTAATGATCCCTGATACACACTGACACAGAGCAGAATAGGGACTGTTCCTCCTACATAGGGTCACTTGGCAGATATGGATTGACACCTATCCTAATGATCCCTGATACACACTGACACAGAGCAGAATAGAGACTGTTCCCCCTACATAGGGTCACTTGGCAGATATGGATTGACACCTATCCTAATGATCCCTGATACACACTGACACAGAGCAGAATAGGGACTGTTCCTCCTACATAGGGTCACTTGGCAGATATGGATTGACACCTGTCCTAATGATCCCTGATACACACTGACACAGAGCAGAATAGAGACTGTTCCTCCTACATAGGGTCACTTGGCAGATATGGATTGACACCTGTCCTAATGATCCCTGATACACACTGACACAGAGCAGAATAGAGACTGTTCCCCCTACATAGGGTCACTTGGCAGATATGGATTGACACCTATCCTAATGATCCCTGATACACACTGACACAGAGCAGAATAGGGACTGTTCCTCCTACATAGGGTCACTTGGCAGATATGGATTGACACCTGTCCTAATGATCCCTGATACACACTGACACAGAGCAGAATAGGGACTGTTCCTCCTACATAGGGTCACTTGGCAGATATGGATTGACACCTGTCCTAATGATCCCTGATACACACTGACACAGAGCAGGATAGAGACTGTTCCTCCTACATAGGGTCACTTGGCAGATATGGATTGACACCTGTCCTAATGATCCCTGATACACACTGACACAGAGCAGAATAGAGACTGTTCCTCCTACATAGGGTCACTTGGCAGATATGGATTGACACCTGTCCTAATGATCCCTGATACACACTGACACAGAGCAGAATAGAGACTGTTCCCCCTACATAGGGTCACTTGGCAGATATGGATTGACACCTGTCCTCAAAACCCCTGATACACACTGACACAGAGCAGAATAGAGACTGTTCCTTGTCCACAGAGACCATGATACACACTGACACAGAGCAGAATAGGGACTGTTCCCCCTACATAGGGTCACTTGGCAGATATGGATTGACAAATCCCTGACAAACAGCTACCACATGCAAGGAAGGCAGCAGGGGCGCAAATGACCCACTCCCGACGCGGGAAGGTAGTGACGACAAATAACAATACAGGACTCTTTAGAGGCCCTGTGATTGTAATCAGTCCACTTGAAATCCTTTAACTTTGATCAATTGGAGGGAAGTCTGGTGCAGAGCCACTGACCCATGCACAGGGCCAGCCTTAGGCCTTTGGGCGCCCTGTGCAAGAAATCTTCCCGACGCGGGAAGGTAGTGACGACAAATAACAATACAGTACTCTTTAGAGGCCCTGTGATTGTAATCAGTCCACTTGAAATCCTTTAACTTTGATCAATTGGAGGGAAGTCTGGTGCAGAGCCACTGACCCATGCGCAGGGCCAGCCTTAGGCCTTTGGGCGCCCTGTGCAAGAAATCTTCCCGACGCGGGAAGGTAGTGACGACAAATAACAATACAGGACTCTTTAGAGGCCCTGTGATTGTAATCAGTCCACTTGAAATCCTTTAACTTTGATCAATTGGAGGGAAGTCTGGTGCAGAGCCACTGACCCATGCGCAGGGCCAGCCTTAGGCCTTTGGGCGCCCTGTGCAAGAAATCTTCCCGACGCGGGAAGGTAGTGACGACAAATAACAATACAGGACTCTTTAGAGGCCCTGTGATTGTAATCAGTCCACTTGAAATCCTTTAACTTTGATCAATTGGAGGGAAGTCTGGTGCAGAGCCACTGACCCATGCACAGGGCCAGCCTTAGGCCTTTGGGCGCCCTGTGCAAGAAATCTTCCCGACGCGGGAAGGTAGTGACGACAAATAACAATACAGGACTCTTTAGATTTTCCAGACCCTGGGGTTGACATTAGTCCAGATTAACATCTTGTGACCCATGAGGATGTTCCAGGCACTACTTGTGAAATAAAGACAGATAATAAAGTGAATGATCCTTCTCCTTGGGACTTGCACCCTGTCGTTGAAGGTGGAGTAGGCAATGGCAAGAGCATGCTGTGGGTAGTCAGTGCAAACACTCTCTTCCCGGTGAATAATGAGGACACTAACTATGATGACGTTATTTGCGTTGAAAGTAATGATGCCAGAGATCTTTTGAAACCATATGGAAGGAACGAATTGGTTAAAAGAAAGGCAAGAGACCACCTGCATATAGACAAGAATACGCATAAGAGAAAGAAGAGAACAGGTGAAAAAGAGAAGCTGCAGACTGCCTATCTGCAAATAGTTGAGTTATGTCCTGAAGATGTCCGTGTTACCACAGTGCAGACTCTGTTTGATACACTACTGAGGAGAGTCAGAGAAACCCCAGATCTTAACGTATTGGATGAGTCGGTGTGTGGAGTTGCAGAGAACGTAGAACAAGAAATATTTAAACTTTTCCTGTGTACTGACAGCAGATATACATAGGGTCACTTGGCAGATATGGATTGACACCTGTCCTCAAAACCCCTGATACACACTGACACAGAGCAGAATAGGGACTGTTCCCCCTACATAGGGTCACTTGGCAGATATGGATTGACAAATCCCTGACAAACAGCTACCACATGCAAGGAAGGCAGCAGGGGCTCAAATGACCCACTCCCGACGCGGGAAGGTAGTGACGACAAATAACAATACAGGACTCTTTAGAGGCCCTGTAATTGTAATCAGTCCACTTGCACCAGTGGGCCTAAAAATTAGGCATGTACACATGCCTGAAAAATTTGGTATTGTTGCAGCCGCTGCTGTAGCAGCGTCCAGAAAAATTTATGTTTGTTTCACAGGCTGAAAGTGTCCTAAAACATGGCGGCTTGAACCCTAGTTGGTGGCGGATAAGTCACGCAAGTCAAACGTCATTCAGAGCTAAAATACAGCAGCGTGTAGACAATTTTTAGCCCAAGGCAGCTCATCTCATCAGGCCTTTTTTAATCGAATGTATCGCCCAGTGTCAGTCCCTTCGGGATCCATCCCTCATTCATCTTATTAAAGGTGAGGTAATCTAGACTTTTTTGACCTAGGCGACTTCTCTTCTCAGTGACAATACCTCCTGCTGCACTGAAGGTCCTTTCTGACAGGACACTTGAAGCGGGGCAGGCCAGAAGTTCTATCGCAAATTGGGATAGCTCAGGCCACAGATCAAGCCTGCACACCCAGTAGTCAAGGGGTTCATCGCTCCTCAGAGTGTCGATATCTGCAGTTAAGGCGAGGTAGTCTGCTACCTGTCGGTCGAGTCGCTCTCTGAGGGTGGATCCCGAAGGGCTGTGGCGATGCATAGGACTTAAAAAGGTCCGCATGTCCTCCATCAACAACACGTCTTTAAAGCGTCCTGTCCTTGCCGGCGTGGTCGTGGGAGGAGGAGGAGGAGGATGACTTCCACCTCTCCCCCTGTTAGATTCCCGTTGTGCTGTGACATCACCCTTATACGCTGTGTAAAGCATACTTTTTAATTTATTTTGCAAATGCTGCATCCTTTCCGACTTGTTGTAATTGGGTAACATTTCCGCCACTTTCTGCTTATACCGGGGGTCTAGTAGCGTGGACACCCAGTACAGGTCGTTCTCCTTCAGCCTTTTTATACGAGGGTCCCTCAACAGGCAGGACAGCATGAAAGACCCCATTTGCACAAGGTTGCCGAGCTACTCATTTCCCGTTCCTCCTCCTCACTGATGTCATTGAAGGTATGTTCTTCCCCCGAGCCACGTACAACACCACGGGTACCAGATAGGTGACAACGAGCACCCTGGGATGCCTGTTGTGTTTGGTCTTGCTCCTCCTCCTCCTCCTCAAAGCTACAATCCTCCTCTGACTCCTCTTCCTCACAATCCTCTTCCAGCGTTGCCGCAGGTCCAGCAAGCGATGCTGATAAGGCTGTTTCTGGTGGTGATGGTGACCACAACTCTTCCTCTTCACGCTCATCTACAGCCTGATCCAGCACTCTTCGCAGGGCACGCTCCATGAAGAAAACAAATGGTATGATGTCGCTGATGGTGCCTTCGGTGCGACTGACTAGGTTTGTCACCTCTTCAAAAGGACGCATGAGCCTACAGGCATTGCGCATGAGCGTCCAGTAACGTGGCAAAAAAATTCCCAGCTCCCCAGAGGCTGTCCTAGCACCCCGGTCATACAAATATTCATTAACAGCTTTTTCTTGTTGGAGCAGGCGGTCGAACATTAGGAGTGTTGAATTCCAACGTGTAGGGCTGTCGCAAATCAAGCGCCTCACTGGCATGTTGTTTCGCCGCTGGATATCGGCAAAGTGAGCCATGGCCGTGTAGGAACGCCTGAAATGGCCACACACCTTCCTGGCCTGCTTCAGAACGTCCTGTAAGCCTGTGTACTTATGCACAAAGCGTTGTACGATCAGATTACACACATGTGCCATGCACGGCACATGTGTCAACTTGCCCAACTTCAATGCCGCTATCAAATTTTTTCCGTTGTCACACACCACTTTGACGATATCCAGTTGCTGCGGAGTCAGCCACTTTTCCACCTGTGCGTTCAGGGCGGACAGGAGTGCTTGTCCGGTGTGACTCTCTGCTTTCAAGCAAGTCAAACCCAAGACGGTGTGACACTGCCGTATCTGGGATGTGGGATAGTACCTGGGGAGCTGGGGGGGTGCCGTTGATGTGGAGCAAGAAGCAGCGGCACAAGAGGACTCAGCCGAGGAGGTTATGGAAGAGGATGGAGTAGGAGGAGTAGAGGAGGTGGCAGCAGGACTGCCTGCAATTCGTGGCGGTGTCACCAACTCCTCTGCAATGCCACGCATTCCTTGCTTGTCAGCCGTCAGCAGGTTTACCCAATGCGCAGTGTAGGTGATATACCTGCCCTGACCATGCTTTGCAGACCAGGTATCAGTGGTCAGATGGACCCTTGCCCCAACACTGTGTGCCAGACATGCCATGACTTCCTTTTGCACAATCGAGTACAAGTTGGGGATTGCCTTTTGTGAAAAGAAATTCCGTCCGGGTACCTTCCACTGCGGTGTCCCAATAGCTACAAATTTTTTGAACGCCTCAGACTCAACCAGATTGTATGGTAAAAGCTGGCGGGCTAATAGTTCGGACAAGCCAGCTGTCAGACGCTGGGCAAGGGGGTGACTTGGTGACATTGGCTTCTTACGCTCAAACATGTCCTTGACAGACACATGACTGTGGGCAGATGAGCTGGAACTGCTCAAGGCGGGAGACGGAGTGGCGGATGGTTGAGAGGGGGCAAGAAGGACAGCAGTGGTTGACGTGGCTGAAGATGCTGGACCAGGAGGAGGATGGCGGCTTAGAGTAGGCGTGCTGCTTGTACTCATGTGTTGATCCCATAGGCGTTTGTGATGTGAGATCATGTGCCTACGCAAAGCAGTTGTACCTAGGTGGGTGTTGGACCTCCCACGACTCAGTTTCCTTTGGCACAGGTTGCAAATGGCATCGCTGTTGTCAGAGGCAGACACACAAAAAAAATGCCACACTGCTGAGCTCTGCAATGACGGCATTCTGGTGGTGGACACAGCATGCGTTCATTGGCGTGCTGTCGGGCTGACCCCGGGTGCCGATGCATGCTGTCTGACTGTGCCACTAGCTCCTTGCGACGACCCCCCCCTGCTTCCAACTGGTCTCCTCCTCCTCCTCTCTGTCTCCCCATCTGAACTTTCGCCCTGCTCTTCTTCTCTTCTAGCGGGCACCCACGTGACATCCATGGACGCATCGTCATCATCAACCGCTTCGCTTGTATCTGACAATTCAGAAAAGGAAGCAGCAGCGGGAACAACATCATCATCATCACACCGTACCTCCATGTGTTTAATGCTGCCTTCCTGAGACATATCCCTGTTATCTACATCCTCTAGCAATAATGGTTGCGCATCACTCATTTCTTCAAACGGGTGTGTGAATAACTCCTCTGACATACCAAGTAAAGCGGCTGTGGTGCTAGTTTTGGTGGTGGCGGCAGGCGGGTGAGTGCTATCTTGAGAGGTGCCTGAAGCTAAGCTGGAGGAGGATGGTGCGTCAAGGTTCCGAGCGGAGGATGTACAAGATTGGGTGTCCTGTGTTAGCCAGTCAACTATGTCCTCAGAACTTTTCAAGTTCAGGGTACGTGGCTTCTGAAAACTGGGCATTATTCTAGGGCAAAAGGGAATCACAGCACCACGACCACGACGGCCCCTGCGGGGTGGCCTGCCTCTGCCTGTCATTTTTTGGGGGATTAGTGGTACTATGCGTGCAAGCTACTGTGAGACCAGATATGATTGGCAATGTGAACTGTAACAGTTCTGCAGAGCACACACTGTAGGCCTGAGACACCCGCTTGAAGACAAGTAACTGCTATTCAATCTATAACAGTGAAAAACAAATTTTGGTTGTAAAAGCACGCTATAGAGACACAAGATATGAGTGGCAACTGTCAAAGTACGCTGGCAGGGTTGTGCAGGGCACACGCTGAAGGAAGGCCTGACAGAGCCGCTTGAAGGACACTGACTGGCTGCTATTAGCTTACACTGGAAACCTTTTTTCTTTGTAAAAGCACGCTAAAGAGACAGCAGATATGATTGGCAACTGTCAAAGCACGCTGGCAGGGTTGTGCAGGGCACACGCTGAAGGAAGGCCTGACAGAGCCGCTTGAAGGACACTGACTGGCTGCTATTAGCTTACACTGGAAACCTTTTTTCTTTGTAAAAGCACGCTAAAGAGACACCAGATATGATTGGCAACTGTCAAAGCACGCTGGCAGTGTTGTGCAGGGCACACGCTGAAGGAAGGCCTGACAGAGCCGCTTGAAGGACACTGACTGGCTGCTATTAGCTTACACTGGAAACCTTTTTTCTTTGTAAAAGCACGCTATAGAGACACCAGATATGATTGGCAACTGTCAAAGTACGCTGGCAGGGTTGTGCAGGACACACGCTGAAGGAAGGCCTGACAGAGCCGCTTGAAGGACACTGACTGGCTGCTATTAGCTTACACTGGAAACCTTTTTTCTTTGTAAAAGCACGCTAAAGAGACAGCAGATATGATTGGCAACTGTCAAAGCACGCTGGCAGGGTTGTGCAGGGCACACGCTGAAGTAGGCCTGACACCCAGATGCTTGCAGACAACTAACTGCTCTTCTATTACAGTGAAAATTTTTTATTTATTTTAAATCTAAAGCTTAACCGATTGTTAAAACAGATATGAGTGGTGGCACTGACTGTGCAAATGGGCAAGGCATCCAACCTCACACAGAAGCTGGCAGGCAGGCAACTGCTCTTCTATTACAGTGAAAAAAATATATTTATTTTAAATGTAAAGCTTAACCGATTGTTAAAACAGATATGAGTGGTGGCACTGGGCAAGTGGGCACAGTATATGCTGTGAGCCTGACACACAGGGTGGCAGGCAGGCACCTGCAATTACATTACACAGGAAAAAAAAAAAAAAAAGCAGCCTGATGTTCTAGCCCTAAAAAGGGCTTTTTGGGGTGCTGTCCTTACAGCAGAGAACAGATGAGTCCTTCAGGATTGTAGTGGACACTGAATACCCTAGCCTAGCTATCAATTTCCCAATGTAATCAGCAGCAGCTAAACTTTCCCTCCTCTCACTAAGCATGCATCTTCTGAATGAATCGAAAATGGATGCTGGTAGGGAGGTTGGAGGGTGTGGAAGGGAGGGAGTGCTGCTGATTGGCTGTAATGTGTCTGCTGACCGAGAGGCACAGGGTCAAAGTTTGCCCAATGATGATGAATAGGGGGCGGATCGAACTGCGCATGTGTCCGCCCACCACGGCGAACGCGAACAAGCTTATTTCGCCGGGAACTGTCCGCCGGCGGACAGTTCGGTACATCACTACTGTTGTGTCTAAAATCTATCTGTGTGTTCCAGGTCATTAACCTTAATCATTTTTCCTTTCCCTCTTTTTCTTTTCACCCTCTTTATCATGTTCCAAGCCTTTTCTCACATTAAACATAAAATAACATGCATACAGTCAACACTGATATTTATACACATTAAAATACTGACATAAACAGACAAAACACTGTGGTCAGAGGGTTCTTGGCATTGGGCTCTATCTAAAGTGAAAATGGCACAGTGATGCCATGATGTCTCTTGCTCTTTCCTAAAGGGCAGCACTATTTTCTCCATTAGATGTGCTTCACTCCCACCTTGTTTTATTGCTATCTCCTGTCCTATTGTGTTTTATACCACACAGTGTATAGACTGTAAGCTTGTTTGAGCAGGTTCTTCTTCAACCTATTGTTCCTGTAAGTTTTTTTTTTTGTAATTGTCTCATTTATTGTTAAATCTCCCCCTCTTATAATATAGTAAAGCTATTTGTTAGTGCTATATAAATGCCAATAATTATAATAATAATATGTTTCTGCTACACTGTCACTGTTTCCACCTGGCTGATATCTGCAGGAAACTTGCTACTATTTGGCTTGCTACTACTGCTTTATGTTAACTGTCAACAGCTGTAAATTCCTACTTTCTGCCAGTGGAGACAGGCGAGATTTAAGATGGTGGGGTGCTAGACTCCGCCCCCTCATTCCTCTTCACACGCTACACAAATACCATACTGTGTTAAATTTTTTAAGTTGTTATGTTGAAGAAGCAGACCCAAACAAGCTATTGGACAAAACGGGCACCATCCCAACTGCCTCTGTGAGTGGCCTGGCCATTTTCACAGACAGATCACAAGCAAAATGCCTCCACCAATAATATGACTGTGCTACAGTCATATCAGGAAGATTAGGTGCATGGCACTGGTAAGGGAGAGGTACACAATGTTGGAGGACCGAGAGTATTTCCCAGGACACAGATTACTGTACAATTCAGGGCAATATGCAAAGATACTGCATGCAGTATTTAGAAACCACATGCTGCAGGATACATTAGTATGAATTCTACATTTTGCAACACCTTTCCATGAACTATGTGTTGAAGAGAGGAAACAGGCATTATAGTTATGTGGAACGGGAAGGACAGTCACTAAATATGGTGGGGGGAGCAGAAAAATACTGGAGGGGGTATGGAAAAAATTAACAAAAATACCCTTCTGCTTTTACATGTTACACAAAATGCTTATAAATAGTGATGTCGCGAACACGAAATTTTCGGTTCGCGAACGGCGAACGGGAACTTCCGCAAACGTTCGCGAACCGCCATTGACTTCAATGGGCAGGCGAATTTTAAAACCCACAGGGACTCTTTCTGGCCACAAAAGTGATGGAAAAGTTGTTTCAAGGGGACTAACACCTGGACTGTGGCATGCCGGAGGGGGATCCATGGCAAAACTCCCATGGAAAATTACATAGTTGATGCAGAGTCTGGTTTTAATCCATAAAGGGCATAAATCACCTAACATTCCTAAATTGTTTGGAATAACGTGCTTTAAAACATCAGGTATGATGTTGTATCGATCAGCTAGTGTAAGGGTTCACAGTGACAGACCAAACTCCCCGTTTAACGCACCGCAAACAGTCCATTTGCACAACCGCAAACTCCCCATTTGCACATGTTTTAGTGCAAACTAGTCTAACTACTGATATAGTTGAAACATGCTACTTTTATTCATGCCAGACAACCATGCAGGCCAGACTAACAAACATGCCAGGGCCAATCATAGTTAACCACCTCAGATAGTAACATGGCTCCCTCTAAATACAGAGTAAACATGGCTCCCTCTATATACAGAATAGCATGGCTCCCTCTATATACAGAGTAACATGGCTTCCCTCTATATACCGTGTAAACATGGTATATCCCCCTCCAGGTTCCATTCCTCCAGGTTCCATTCCTCGGCGACCAAATACTGTAGGTCCGCCTCGAGGTCAATAGCGCTAGGGAGACCCAGCATGTCCTCTCGGTCGTAGTACAGGTCCCAAAAACGAGAGTCGGTCACTTTCCCAAAGTCCTCATCGTTAATGTTATCCCAAAATCGGCCAAGGTCAGTGTAATCTCCGCCTTCTGGGAACTCATACTCTGCCATCTCGGGGACACACTGAGCTGCGTACCATTGTATCGCCTGGTATGCGTTGTCTAGCGCCAGTTCTGCATATACTAGAATCTCGAGTCTAGTCACCCACTTTTCTGTGGTCTGTTTTCTCAGGAGGGGCATCCGCTCTGCCATTCTAGCCAGAATTCGCTGCCTTCTGATCCCCTCGTGAATACTGTACTTCTTCTAGGGCTTCTTCCCACAATCTGGCTCTGGCCATATCTCTGTACCTCATCATGTCCTCCTCTGGGACTACTCCAGACCCCAGGCGTACGTAACTGTACACTGTATCTTGAAGCTTCTCCTCCATTTTTCTGAATTCCTTCGTAGATAGGGTCGCTGTACGGGTACTAGCAGGGCCCTCAATTTGTACTCCGGGAATTGATGTTGCCTGTAGCTGTCCCTCTGGTTGTAGGAACGATCCCGCCGCTTGCCACCAATTGTAACGGACCGTTTCAGCATAAAAGGGAATAAAATCCGTTTAGGCGATAATCCCCTTTTTGAGAGACAGGAACAGCTACTGCAGAACACCAAACTCCCGAACTGGATACAAGATAACACTCCGAACTGGAACAGCTGAACAAGAAAAGCATACAATCCGCTTACACTCCTGGCAGTCAGCTTACAATCCAATTCCCCCCAAGAACGAGACGACACTTCATTTTGAGGGTTAAACAGGAACTGAGGACTGGCTCATCCAGCCTGGCTTTTATTTCCAACTCACACATACAGGCCACACCCAGGGGGAGGCATAAAAGAACCAATGACATAGATGTTACCTCCCACACATCCCCTCCCCTTAGTGTGACACATAATCCCATTATGCATACAGTTTAAAATATACTTTTACACAACTTTCCTAACTCTAAAACCATACATCACATTCACATAAAAATACATATCCACAATCAATCCATTCAGGGGAACAACATATTAAAAAAATGGCATGGATCAGACCAGGGGTTCAAAAGTTAGTAAAGTATATTTTAAAACCCCTAGCTTCCCAGCTCAGACTGTTTTTTACAGAGCCTTCTCTGTGCTGGAGAAGTAATTTAATTATCTCCAGCACAGAGACAGACTCCATTAACCACATGGTTACAGAAAGACATAAAACACTTTAAAATACAGAAAGTTACTTTTTAACCATAACACACAGACATTTCACATATCCCCAGATAGCTGGGATCTGAGCGCACAAAACTACCGAATAGCGCGCAGATCCTATTCACACAGTACAATTGCCATGGAGCTAAAGTCTTTCCCATAGTCTTTCATTATATGAATAGGCTCCATGGTATAGCTATCTGGGGTATCACATTCCCATAAAGTCTGGTCCATAGTCCAAAGGCAGCAGGCGGGCAACCAGGCTTCTCCAGTTCACAGTGGCGAAGTTGGTTTCGCCACAGTCGCCACTCTTCTTCCTTTGGTACGGATAATGTCATAATACCTGAAGGTCCATTAAACTTTAAGGATGTTGTTCCGTTTGGTAGGAACGTAATCTGCGCTTGTAATTTGGATAGCATATCACGTCCCAACAATTGGACTGGACATTCAGGCATGTAAAGGAATTGATGTTTTACTACGTGGCCTCCCAATGTACAGAGTCGACTTTTAAGAACCGGTTTTGCAGCACTCCTTCCAGTTGCTCCTATTACGGTAATAGTTCTTCCAGATGGAGGAGCAACTAGGTCAGTCACCACCGAATGTTCAGCACCAGTGTCGATCATGAATGCACTCCTTTTTCCCCCTATTGATACATCGACCATAGGCTCCGCTCGACCAAGGGGGATGGAGCCCGGTCGGTATCAATAGCTCTCCATGACCGTGTCAGCCAATCCTACAAAGTCCCTATCTTCTCTATCGCGGGACCTTTGCGCTGCTGGATAGTATCTATCTTCTCTTACACTTCCTCTGTTACCACTATTACTCCCTCGGGACCTCCTCTACCTCTCGCTCTGCCTCTAAAGTTTCCATAACCTGCCCTGGGTGGGTTTTTCTCGTATTGCTCTCTTTTTGGACACTCGCTTCTCCAATGCCCTTCTTCTCTACAATACGCGCACTGATTCCTACTCAGGGGTTCCCTATTCCACCTACTATCGCCTCTATCTGGGCCCCGTCTATCTACGCCTGCGATCGCTACCGCTAGCATATCAGCCTTTTTACGCATCTTGCGCTCTTCCTATTTCTTACTTTCTGATTCCCTATTCATATATACCTTATTTGCTACCTCCATTAGTTGGGTGATGGACATTCCTGCAAACCCTTCTAACTTCTGTAGCTTGCGCTTAATATCTCCGTAAGCTTGGCTGACAAAGGCAGAGTTTACCATTCAGGAATTATCAGTGTCTTCCGGATTAAAGGGGGTATACAAGCGGTATGCCTCCAATAATCGGTCATAAAAGACACTAGGCGCTTCATCACTTTTCTGAATCACCTCAACCGTCTTTGACATATTTATGGCTTTCTTCCCTCCGGCTTTCATGCCAGCAATTATAGCGTCTCTATAGGCTTTTAGTCGAACCATATCTGCGCCATTAACATTCCAGTCGGGATCGGTATTAGGATAATGAGTTGCGGCCCATGCTGCTGGATTTGCTTGGTTTAAAGAACGGGCTTCTTCCTCCAGCGCTTTAATAGCCGCTTGATTTATCCTAGTCCTCTCCTCATTGTTAAATAATGTCATTAATAGTTGCTGGCAATCAGCCCAAGTTGGATTATGCGTCTGGACTATCGAGGTGAACAGGTCAGTCATGGCTTGTGGCTTTTCAGTATACGAGGAATTGTGGGTCTTCCAATTCAAGAGATCGGTAGTCGTGAACGGGACATATACGAAGACTGGGTCAGCATACACCATTTGACCTAAAGCATTAAGATAGGCTGACCCAGGATTCAAACGAAGAGGCATCTGGTAATGTTTGGGTTGTTGGGTACCGGTCAGTTGTCGGGTTAGTATAGGGCTTTGTGGAGGGGCGTCGGTTAGAGGTTCCGGTCGGGGGGTAATAAGACGTGGGGATAGAGAAGCTTCATCATGGGGAAGGCCGGTGAATAAAATATTCCGGGCCGGGCTAGAGGAAGCCTGACCGGAAGCTTGAAATGGCGCCAAATCGGAATAGATGGACTTAACGGGGGCTGGTGTCGGAAGGGGAGGTTTATTATGGCGTGGGGTGGATTCTGAGCTAGAGGAGGAAGTAGATGGGTGAGAGGGTGTGGAACTTCCTGTACATGTATGTCAGACCTTCCGGCATTCGCTAACCGTGGACTTCCGGGTTCTCGGAGCGCGGCCACTCCCCCTCCTATGACGTGGTCGTTCCCAGGGTTCATAGAGAGACCGCGTCAACACCACAGTGCTGGATCAACTCGAAAGCTCCCGCGAACTTCAAACTGAATATTTACTTCTACTGTGTATCGGACCCGGACTGTTTAATCGTTTACCCTCCTTCTCCTCTCCTACGACCTCGGACTGTTTTTGGATATTCTCTTGCCTGCTGCAACCTCGATTCTCTGTGGAATCTCTATCACCAATTTGGATTATCGCTCCTTCATAAGTTAAGTAAACCAGATTGGCTCAAGCTTAAAATATAACCATCCTAATTCTAAGTGGTTCGCATTCTGCTCCACATCAACTCCTAACCTTGTTTTCAACACCTACTTATTAATTATCTGCATCCTAATTTGAAACTTCTCGCTGGTTGTGTTAAATTTACTTTATCTAAAACAACTTCAACACCGCTGCTGTTTATAACCTGCCAGGAATTAAAGAGACAGTTCAATTTGATTATCTTTTTTTATTTAAAGTAATAAACATTATCAAACTCAGAAATCTGCAGTTGTTTCCATCTTATCAACAATTGAGCATTACAGATTGATCCAGCCTAATTAATGGATACAGCAGATCTCACTTCTGAAATCACCAGATTAAACCAAAGAGTGGATACTCTTACTCAAGGCATGCAAGATCTACAGATCACCAATGAAAGAATCCTTACTTATGTAAGGGACTTGCAAACCCATACTCCTCACACAGTTACACACTCGGCTAGTGACCCTGCTGTCTCCAACCCCGAAAAATTCTCTGGAGACAGGTCCCAATACCGAGAGTTCATCAATTCTTGCAAGTTGTTGATTGCATTAAAACCCCGTTCATATCCCACTGAAAGATCTAAAGTTTGTTCTGTTATTTCATTTTTGAGAGGTGAACCCATGGCCTGGGCTCATTCCTTTCTTGAGAATGATGATCCCATATTGGATTCTCTGGATGAATTCTTTGAAGCCATGTCTCTCCTTTACGAAGACCCAAACAAACAAGCGACTGCAGATTTAACCATTAGAACACTGCAGCAAAGAAACCGGCCTGTTGAAGATTACATTGCTGAATTCAAACGATGGGCACCAGAAACTCAGTGGAATGACATAACTCTACGTAACCAGTTCCGTATTGGGCTATCTGAAGCTGTTAAAGATGAGCTCTCCAGAACTGAACTACCTACTACACTAAATACACTTATTCAACTGTCAATCAGTATCGACAGAAGACTTAGGGAAAGAAAAGCTGAGAAATCACTCACTAGCTCTCTATGGAAAAAACCCTTCACCTCTTCAAAGGCACCGGAGAAACCTATAACTCCCGCTGAACCTATGGAAATAGGGGTTGTGAGAAGTCCTCTTACTCCAGAAGAGAGAACCAGAAGAAGACAACTGAACCTCTGCATGTACTGTGCTTCGCAAGAACATGTGGTCCCAGACTGTCCCCTATTGAAACGTCCAAGAGGCGGTAAGCATGGTTCTACCACGACTGTAATGAGTGTACTTCCTTCTAAACCAACCTCTCATTTCTCCTCTGTCTCTCTCATATTACAGTGGGACAAAGAAAGAATTACGACTAAGGCCATTATTGATTCCGGTGCTAATGGGGTGTTCCTGGACTCATCCTTTGTTACAAAAAATAAAATTCCTTGTGTTCAAAAACGTAATTCCGTCTCTGTCAGAGTTATTGATGGCTCCTTAATCTCCTCGGGGCCCATTCGCCTTGAAACTGTCCCTTTAAGGACTACTACGAATTATGTCCATTCTGAATTTCTTGTTTTTGATGTCATAAATTCTCCTCTTTATCCAATAATATTAGGGATAGACTGGTTACGGACTCACAACCCACTTATTACATGGGCTCCTTTCTCTCTCACGTTTAACTCTGCATATTGCCAGGGAACATGTCTACAACACATCCCCATTTTGCATGTTACTAGGGAATCCACTATACCTTCCTGCTATTCAGAGTTCGCTGATGTGTTCAGTAAAAAGGAAGCAGAGACACTTCCTCCTCATCGACCCTATGATTGTCCGATTGACCTTGTTCCTGGTGCTCCTATCCCTTTTGGACATATTTATCCTCTCTCTGAATCAGAGCTAAAAACCCTCAAGGAATACCTAGATGAAAACCTCCGTAAGGGGTTCATTAGACCTTCGTGGGGCATATAACCTTGTTAGAATCAAGGCCAATGATGAATGGAAAACGGCGTTCAGAACCCGATATGGTCTTTACGAATATCTTGTCATGCCCTTCGGGCTATGTAACGCCCCTGCAACCTTTCAGCATTTCATTAACGATATCTTCCGAGATCTCCTAGACGTTTGTGTCATCATTTACTTAGATGATATTCTCATCTACTCCAACAACCTTGAAGAACACAGAAAACACGTGAGATGGGTATTATCCAGATTAAGAACACACAAATTATACGCAAAACCAGAAAAATGTATATTTGAAGTCAATGAAATCACTTTTTTGGGGTATGTTATCTCCCCTCATTCAATAAGTATGGATTCCTCCAAAATAGATTGCATTGTCAACTGGTCTACTCCTACTAATACTAAAGACTTACAACGTTTTCTGGGATTTGCCAACTTCTATAGGAAGTTCATTAAAAATTACTCCAAGGTTGCTCATCCCCTCAACCTGCTCAATAGCAGTAAACGGTCCTTTGCTTGGAACGAAGAGGCTCAAGCAGCCTTTGATGAATTAAAACGGAGATTCACAAGTGCTCCCATTCTTCAACTACCTAATCCTGCTTTTCTCTACGTCATGGAAACGGATGCTTCTGACACAGCTATCGGGGCTGTCCTCTCCCAACACCAAACGCCTCAAGATCCTCTCCATCCAGTAGCTTTTTTTTCACGATCTTTGTCTCCTGCTGAACGAAATTATCCTGTAGGAGAAAAAGAATTATTAAGTATTAAAGCTGCATTCGAAAACTGGCGTCACATACTTGAAGACACACGCACTCCTGTAATTGTTTATACCGACCACAGGAACCTTGAATATCTTCATTCCAACAAAACACTCTCTGCCAGACAAGTACGCTGGAATCTTTTCTTTTCCCGTTTCAATTTTCAAATCATTTACAGACCTGGATCCAGAAACAAAAAGGCCGATGCCCTGTCCAGAATTCACCAAGATCTTCCTGTAACCGAAACTCAACCTCCTAAAATCATAGGTATTATTTCATCATTAATTGATGATATTAAACATCTTAAAGAAGAAGATCTTGAACTTCCCAAACAAGGCAATCTATCAAAAAAGGACGGGTTGTACTACTTCAAAGACAGGTTATACATTCCTCCCTTGCTTAGGAATAAAATACTCTCCTTGATTCATGATTCCCCTCTGGCTGGTCATCCTGGTACAAGGAAAACACTGGAGCTGTCTAAAAGATATTACTGGTGGCCTCGCCAGGACAGAACCATAGAATCTTATGTCAAAAACTGCCCAACCTGTCTGAGATCAAAATCTGACCATCATCCACCATTCGGTCAATTACTGAGCCTACCTGTTCCAGAAAGACCTTGGCAGTCCATCTCAATGGATTTCTTGGTAGAACTCCCTCCTTCGCAACATCATACCACCATTCTGGTAGTGGTAGACCGTTTCACCAAGATGTCCCATTTTATTCCTTTAAAGAAATTACCCTCTTCATCTGAACTTGCAAAAGTATTCATCAACAACATCGTGAAACTCCATGGTCTTCCTGAAGAAATCATATCAGACAGAGGAACACAGTTCACCTCCAAATTCTGGAGTGAGATGTGTTCCTCCCTCAACATTCAACGTAAATTATCTTCAGCCTATCATCCCCAAACCAACGGACAAACAGAGAGAGTTAATCAATGTGTTGAACAATACTTGCGGTGTTATTGCTCTCATTTACAAGATGATTGGATCACGTGGTTACCAATGGCAGAGTTCTCATACAACAACTCGGTACACACTAGTAGCAAAATGACTCCATTCTTCTCAAATTTTGGATTCCATCCTTCTTCATTCCCCGATCAAGGACTTCCTTCTTCTAATCCATACGTCTCCAACCATAACTCGTTCATGTCTGCCCTCTTCCTCAGGTTACGTGATAACCTTAAAAATGCATCATCTGCTCAGAAAAAGTTTTTCGATACTGGTAGACGACCTTCCCCTACTTACAAGGTTGGTGATCTAGTATGGCTCTCTTCAAAAAACATTGTCACCAACCGTCCCTCAAAGAAACTGAGTTCACTCTTCCTTGGCCCTTTTCGTATATTGTCGCTCATCAACGAAAACGTGGTTAGATTGAAACTTCCACCTACCATGAAACTACATCCAGTCTTCCATGTGTCATTGCTTAAACCACACCACTCCGACCCTTTCATGAGGGATGTTCTTACCACTCCTGATCCCATTCTGGTACAAGGTGAAGAGGAATACGAGGTCCAGAGGATTCTCGACTCACGAATCCATCGTGGTTCCTTACAATATCTTGTCCGGTGGAAGGGCTACGGAGTTGACGAAGACTCGTGGGTGTCGTCCTCCGCGGTGCATGCTCGTCGACTTATCAATGCGTACCATGCTCGCTACCCATCCAGACCTCGTTGACAGCATCCGGTGGCTGCTTCTTATGAGGGGGGTTCTGTCAGACCTTCCGGCATTCGCTAACCGTGGACTTCCGGGTTCTCGGAGCGCGGCCACTCCCCCTCCTATGACGTGGTCGTTCCCAGGGTTCATAGAGAGACCGCGTCAACACCACAGTGCTGGATCAACTCGAAAGCTCCCGCGAACTTCAAACTGAATATTTACTTCTACTGTGTATCGGACCCGGACTGTTTAATCGTTTACCCTCCTTCTCCTCTCCTACGACCTCGGACTGTTTTTGGATATTCTCTTGCCTGCTGCAACCTCGATTCTCTGTGGAATCTCTATCACCAATTTGGATTATCGCTCCTTCATAAGTTAAGTAAACCAGATTGGCTCAAGCTTAAAATATAACCATCCTAATTCTAAGTGGTTCGCATTCTGCTCCACATCAACTCCTAACCTTGTTTTCAACACCTACTTATTAATTATCTGCATCCTAATTTGAAACTTCTCGCTGGTTGTGTTAAATTTACTTTATCTAAAACAACTTCAACACCGCTGCTGTTTATAACCTGCCAGGAATTAAAGAGACAGTTCAATTTGATTATCTTTTTTTATTTAAAGTAATAAACATTATCAAACTCAGAAATCTGCAGTTGTTTCCATCTTATCAACAATTGAGCATTACAATGTATCACCTTCCTCTATAGGGAAATAAGGGGGCGGCATAGGGATCTCGGACTCAGGGGGCGTGTCCAAAATGGGCTTAACCGTGGTCCTAGTGGACAAACAAGTCCTGGCCACCATGAGGCGACATTGCTCCTCGTGGCATATTCGGACCCATCTTGGCGAGTCGTTTACGGCCTGCCTCCAACAATCAATGTATGGAAACTGTCCGTAAAGTTCAGGCCTACCTGATACAGCCACGTGTACACGCTGTACCAGATTTGGATCCAAACTGACACGTGGCGGCCATGCCGCAACCAAAGTAGGCCATTCCCTAGTGCACAAAGTGATCAAACGGGCAGAAGACATTTTAACCCCAAAATCACATACTGTGAATCCCTTTTTAAAATTCTTTACCATACATCCTAAGGGATCCAAAATCGTCGACTCCAACGCGCCCATACTTATCAATGGAGCGTCGTTGACAACGAATGCTATACACACGCTCTATTCAACAGTCACACCCGTTTCTTCCGGCAACAGCACCACGTGGTACAGTTACCAAGTGAAACGTACACAGTAACACAATAAAGACACTCAGGGAATTCCCGTACACACACAGCTGTTACACCAGTCACTAAGTAATCAATATTATGCCCTTTGGCGAAACTATACCGTCACCCACGCTATAATTCTCTATATATGAATTACCCGTCTATAACACACCCCAGTAACATCGTCTTTTACAAATAGCAGTTACAGTACGGTTAGCATAGGTCAAAGTACAATTTAAGGTCACAATACAATTATTAGTGGTTATGGTCTTAGACATGCAATAGACGACAATGATTAGTACTTATATACAGTGTCAGTAAATATACAGGGTTATGGTACCGTGCACTATAATACAGCAACACACTATTAACACTCTCGCTAGACGGCAGAGCTCACGCTATCTAACAAGATATACACGTTACTAAACAATCTTTATCACATATACAATCCCAACTAATCTATTGGCCAGTACCTTGATGGACTACCTAAAACTATCTACATCCGTTTTGGTTAGCCACACTGCCCAAGCACCACATATAGCGAACTAGAGGGCGGAATTTACAACAGAACCCTTTTAGTCTTTCTACTCTTTCAATAGTCTAGTGGGTTCCAAATTTACACGCCTTCCCACTTAGCCAAGATAGGTTAAGAGCTAGCGGACCGAATTTACACAGACGCCGCGTAGTCTCCCGGTCCCTCCGACCTAGCGAACAAATTGTACACCCTAGAACGCTAGTCTAGACAAGACACTGGTGTCCGGCTAGGGCTATTTACACAGAACCCCGCCTGACTCCAAACCAAATCAAACGGTCTTACTAAAGAGCGTTCGATTGAGCGGTGCGCCTTCGCTCCTTCCCTCCGACAGAGGGGGCAGATTCCATACACAGATTAACCCCTTATGGGCCTACCGCACAATCGGTATACCCCTAGTGGGTCCGCCGTCTAAAACAGCGGTCGTCTTACCTCCTCGTTCCTGAACCTGAGTTCACACTCATCGACGGGGACACCCCAGCACTTACTACGTAGAGGCCGATGATCTCCGGGACAACAGACCAGTGGCGCCGAGACGAAGGGAGGTCCACGCAGAAGTTCAGGGGTGGGCAAAGATAGACCGTCTCATGCCTCTGCTTCTCAGCTACCGTTGAACGATGAGCTTCCCGGCCAATGCACCAAATGATACCGGAGAAACTGACGGAAGCCAAGCACAGAGAGATGGACACAGGTTTCTTCAGGAAGGAAGAGATTCTTTATTCGGTTCACCGATCGGGACTCAGAGGGACTAATGTCACCAAAATACAACAGGTTCTGAGCCCCGGACAAAAGTGCAGGCTCCATATATAGGCACATAACTCCTCCCATATTAAGCTCCACCCTCACATTCTCTTAACCAATCAAAACAAATAAGAACTAACTTCCTGCTTGACCGCACGGCTTGTCCAGCACAATGGAGGAGGGGAATACTACATCCTGTATTCTCGCACATGCTCCGTACACTACTGATCGTATCTTGCCACGTGCAACCAACCGACCGATACGTCAGCATATGCACGTACACATGCCACGTGGTAATCTCGGCCTACTAAATTTATTTTTACCGAGATTCCACCACAATGGCTCCCTCTATATACAGTGTAAACATGGCTCCTCTCTATATACAGAGTAACATGGCTCCCCTCTATATACAGAGTAACATGGCTCCCTCTATCTACAGAGTAACATGGCTTCCCTCTATATACCGTGTAAACATGGCTCCCTCTATATACAGAGTAACATGGCTTCCCTCTATATAGCATGTAAACATGGCTCCCTCTATATACAGAATAACATGGCTCCCTCTATATACAGAATAACATGGCTCCCTCTATATACAGAATAACATGGCTCCCTCTATATACAGAGTAACATGGCTTCCCTCTATATACCGTGTAAACATGGCTCCCTCTATATACAGAATAACATGGCTCCCTCTATATACAGAGTAACATGGCTCCCCTCTATAAACAGTGTAAACATGGCTCCTCTCTATATACAGAGTAACATGGCTCCCCTCTATATACCGTGTAAACATGGCTCCCTCTATATGCAGAGTAACATGGCTCCCTCTATATACAGTGTAAACATGGCTCCCCTCTATATACAGAGTAACATGGCTCCCTCTATCTACAGAGTAACATGGCTTCCCTCTATATACCGTGTAAACATGGCTCCCTCTATATACAGAGTAACATGGTAATCTCGGCCTACTAAATTTATTTTTACCGAGATTCCACCACAATGGCTCCCTCTATATACAATGTAAACATGGCTCCTCTCTATATACAGAGTAACATGGCTCCCCTCTATATACAGAGTAACATGGCTCCCTCTATCTACAGAGTAACATGGCTTCCCTCTATATACCGTGTAAACATGGCTCCCTCTATATACAGAGTAACATGGCTTCCCTCTATATACCATGTAAACATGGCTCCCTCTATATACAGAATAACATGGCTCCCTCTATATACAGAGTAACATGGCTTCCCTCTATATACCATGTAAACATGGCTCCCTCTATATACAGAATAACATGGCTCCCTCTATATACAGAGTAACATGGCTTCCTTCTATATACCGTGTAAACATGGTTCCCTCTATATACAGAATAACATGACTCCCTCTATATACAGAGTAACATGGCTCCCCTCTATAAACAGTGTAAACATGGCTCCTCTCTATATACAGAGTAACATGGCTCCCCTCTATATACAGAGTAACATGGCTCCCTCTATCTACAGAGTAACATGGCTCCCCTCTATATACCGTGTAAACATGGCTCCCTCTATATGCAGAGTAACATGGCTCCCTCTATATACAGTGTAAACATGGCTCCCCTCTATATACAGAGTAACATGGCTCCCTCTATCTACAGAGTAACATGGCTTCCCTCTATATACCGTGTAAACATGGCTCCCTCTATATACAGAGTAACATGGCTTCCCTCTATATACCATGTAAACATGGCTCCCTCTATATACAGAATAACATGGCTCCCTCTATATACAGAGTAACATGGCTTCCCTCTATATACCGTGTAAACATGGCTCCCTCTATATACAGAGTAACATGGCTTCCCTCTATATACCATGTAAACATGGCTCCCTCTATATACAGAATAACATGGCTCCCTCTATATACAGAGTAACATGGCTTCCCTCTATATACCGTGTAAACATGGCTCCCTCTATATACAGAGTAACATGGCTTCCCTCTATATACCATGTAAACATGGCTCCCTCTATATACAGAATAACATGGCTCCCTCTATATACAGAGTAACATGGCTTCCCTCTATATACCATGTAAACATGGCTCCCTCTATATACAGAATAACATGGCTCCCTCTATATACAGAGTAACATGGCTCCCCTCTATAAACAGTGTAAACATGGTCCTCTATATATACAGAGTAACATGGCTCCCCTCTATATACAGAGTAACATGGCTCCCTCTATCTACAGAGTAACATGGCTCCCCTCTATATACCGTGTAAACATGGCTCCCTCTATATGCAGAGTAACATGGCTCCCTCTATATACAGTGTAAACATGGCTCCCCTCTATATACAGAGTAACATGGCTCCCTCTATCTACAGAGTAACATGGCTTCCCTCTATATACCGTGTAAACATGGCTCCCTCTATATACAGAGTAACATGGCTTCCCTCTATATACCATGTAAACATGGCTCCCTCTATATACAGAATAACATGGCTCCCTCTATATACAGAATAACATGGCTCCCTCTATATACAGAGTAACATGGCTTTCCTCTATATACCGTGTAAACATGGCTTCCTCTATATACAGAGTAACATGGCTTCCCTCTATATACCATGTAAACATGGCTCCCTCTATATACAGAATAACATGGCTCCCTCTATATACAGAGTAACATGGCTTCCCTCTATATACCATGTAAACATGGCTCCCTCTATATACAGAATAACATGGCTCCCTCTATATACAGAGTAACATGGCTCCCCTCTATAAACAGTGTAAACATGGTCCTCTCTATATACAGAGTAACATGGCTCCCCTCTATATACAGAGTAACATGGCTCCCTCTATCTACAGAGTAACATGGCTCCCCTCTATGTACCGTGTAAACATGGCTCCCTCTATATACAGAGTAACATGGCTCCCTCTATATACAGAGTAACATGGTTCCCCTCTATATACAGAGTAACATGGCTCCCCTCTATATACAGAGTAACATGGCTCCCCTCTATATACAGTGTAAACATGGCTCCTCTCTATATACAGAGTAACATGGCTCCCTCTATATACAGAGTAACATGGCTCCCTCTATATACAGTGTAAACATGGCTCCTCTTATATACAGAGTAACATGGCTCCCCTCTATATACCGTGTAAACATGGCTCCTCTCTATATACAGAGTAACATGGCTCCCTCTATATACAGTGTAAACATGGCTCCTCTCTATATACAGAGTAACATGGCTTCCCTCTATATCATAGGCGTGCGCACGGGGTGTGCCGGGTGTGCCTGGGCACACCCTAATCCCCGTGGCACGCCTATGTATTGAGTCCTGCAGGAACAGCGTTCCTGCACTTTTATTTGAGCAGGAACGCTGTTCCTGCGGGCACTCAGCACCCCCTTCCTCACCCTATGTTCCCCCCGGTCAAGCGCCGGTCTCCACTCAGCCGCGGCGAGGGAGCTGTGTGCTCTCTGCTTCCTCTCGCCGCGCGCTGTTTGCTGATGCTGGGAGCCGGAATATGACGTCATATTCCGGCTCCCAGCTACAGCAGACAGCCCGCGCGGCGAGAGGGAGCAGAGAGCACACAGCTCCCTCGCCGCGGCTGAGTGGAGACCGGCGCTTGACCGACCCACTGGACCCCAGGGACAAGTCCACGCCAGCACTCCAGGTAGGGAGGCTGGGTGGACATTTTTTTTAGTAAAAAATAATAATTTGTATGTATGTGTCTGTGAGTGATTGTGTCTGTGAATGTATGTATGTGTGTGTGTGTGTCTGTGTGTATGTGTCTGTGTGTGTAACGGACCGTTTCAGCATAAAAGGGGAAAAATCCGTTTAGGCGATAATCCCCTTTTCTGGATACAGGCACAGCTACTGCAGAACACCACACTCCCGATCTGGATACGAAATAACACTCCGAACTGGAACAGCTGAACAAGAAAAGCATACAATCGGCTTACACTCTTGGCAGTCAGCTTACAATCCAATCCCCCCCAAGAACGAGACGACACTTCATTTTGAGGGTTAAGCAGGAACTCAAGACTGGGACACCCAGTCTGGCTTTTATTACCAACAAGTACATACAGGACACTCCCAGGGGGAGGATGAAATTAACCAATCACATGGATGTACCTCCCACACATTTCCTCCCCTTAGATTAACACTTAACACAATTATACTGTACACCTTTTTCCCCAATTCCTGGATGTACCCCAAATACATATGCTACACCTCCAAAACAGGTATCCCCTGATAGCCCTTATTCAGGGGGACAACATATGCAAGAATCAGCCCATTTGGATAAATGGTTCAGGAGTTATGGGACTTTAAAGTATTGACCGACCGCATGGGTAAAGTATCCGAAAACAGTTCCATGCATTTTGGCCCTGCGGTCGGTCACAAACAGGTGAATGAAACATACGAATTGTCTGTGTTATAGAGACTAAGGGGGATTCGTATGAATCCCCTAGTTCATACGTTTCTTTCTACCGAACGGCGGGCCGTTCGGTAGTTTCCCCACGAAATCCTGGAAGTCTGGAGGTCTCAGCGGTGTTTGCCTAGTCGAGTGTCCGATTTCAGTTCCAGACACTCGACGGCAAAACAGTAGTTAACAGTAACAGTAGTTAAAGATGGCCGCCGCCACGTGTTGGTTTCCTGAATGGCGGCCACCCAGAGGACAAAGACCACACTGCACTGATTGCCAATTACCCGTTTGCAACATTGTTGCAAACGGTAATTGGAGGCACACTTAGTCCTGGGTGGTCTGGTTGTTCGGTAGTTTCCTCAATACAAGGAATGGAGGGATTCTACCGAACAATCAGATGAAGGCTGCATATATATATAACCCAGGTTAACTGCATACATAAATACATATACAATATACAGGCAGTACAATAGGATAGGCTTCACAGTCTTAAAGGGACAGTAGTCCCAAAATGTCCATTGCTGATTTTAAAGGGCCAGTAGCAGCAATATAAATTAGTACATGCCCAAATATAGTCTTTAGAGTGCAATATGTCCAGGGGCCATAGTCAGCGGGCAGGAGGCTAGCAGCCAGGCTTCTCCAGCCCACAGTGGCGAAGTTGGTTTCGCCACAGTGTGTATGTGTCTGTGTGTATGTGTCTGTGTGTATGTGTCTGTGTGTATGTGTCTGTGAATGTATGTATGTGTGTGTGTGTGTCTGTGTGTATATGTCTGTGAGTGAATGTGTGTGTGTGTCTGTGAGTGAGTGTGTCTGTGAATGTATGTATGTGTGTGTGTGTCTGTGTGTATGTGTCTGTGAGTGATTGTGTCTGTGAATGTATGTATGTGTGTGTGTGTGTGTGTCTGTGTGTATATGTCTGTGAGTGAATGTCTGTGTGTGTCTGTGTGTATGTGTGTCTGTGAGTGAGTGTGTCTTTGAATGTATGTGTGTGTGTCTGTGAGTGAGTGTGTCTGTGAATGTATGTATGTGTGTCTGTAAGTGTGTCTGTGAATGTAGGTGTGTGTCTGAGAGTGTGTGTGTCTGAATGTGTGTGTGTGTATGGGTGTCTGTGAATGTGTGTGTGTGTGTGTGCACGCATATATATATATATATATATATATATATATATATATATATATACACACACACATGTATATTATTTTTTTTTGGGAGGTGGGAAAAGAGTTCCCACACCTTATTCCCCGGGACTTCACCGGAGATCTCCGGATCTCCCCTGTCGGCTCACGCAGAGTCGGCACTATCTGAGTGCCGGCTCTACTCTAAGCCTCCATGGGCTGGCGGGGAGCTCAAAGATCTACCTCACCAGCCCACAGCAACATGGAGGGAGGCAGTAGAGGACCCGGGGAGCTCTAGACAGCAGCTCCGCCAGGTTCCTCTCACGAGATCTGAGCATTGCCACGGCAACACTCAGATCTCGCGAGAGTTAACTCTAGCCCCGCAGGCTAGAGTTCACTCTCCACTGGACCACCAGGGATGGCACATGGCAGCAAGGACCCCCCCTCCCTATATAAGGTAGGGAGGGGGGATGTTTACTAATCTGCCCCCACCTCCACAATCCCTCCAAACATACAGCCCGCACGCTCACACACACAGTACACTAACCGCACCCTCACAAACACACAACACCCTCACACACAGCACACTAACAGCACCCTCACAAACACACACAAACAGCACCCTCACAAATACACGACACCCACACACATCACACAAACGGCACCATCACACGCACACATCACACAAACAGCACCCTCACACACACAGCACCCTCACACAGCACAGTAACAGGACCCTAACAAACACACACACAAACACCCTCACCCACATAGCACACTACCAGCACCCTCACACCACCCTCACACAGCACACGAGCAGCACACACATACACAGCAGTGTATGTGTGTGTGTGTATATGTGTGTATGTATGTATGTGTATATATATATATATATATATATATATATATATATAAATATATATTACATATATACACATGCGCCGTGTGTTTGTGCTTTAGGGTGCACACCCTAATGCAAAAGGCTGCGCACGCCTATGCTCTATATACCGTGTAAACATGGCTCCCTCTATATACAGAGTAACATGGCTCCCTCTATATACAGAGTAGCATGGTGTAGCGGAGAGCTGATATCCCATAGCTATTCTAGACTTACGATCCCAGTGAGGCTAACGAACAAGGCAATTGTAAATCCACAAGCAGAGTTTCCAGCAGGCAAAGTAACACAGCAATATCCCAACAGCAATCCCAATAACTGGACGACACACAGTTTCAGGAGCAGAACTAACAATCTTTATTCCAGGGTTCCTTATAAAGCATGCTCCCATGCAAGGGAGGGATTCACATTAATTACGACAGTAACCAATACTGTAACTGTTACCTCCCACACATCTCCTCCCCTCAGAGTGACTCATAATCCCCTTAACTTATACTGTACATTACCCCAAACCTGGATGTACCCCTAAACTAGTACATAGCATCAATATTAGGGTATGGCTTCCCTCTATATACCGTGTAAACATGGCTCCCTCTATATACAGTGTAAACATGGTGTGGTGGAATCTCGGTAAAAATACATTTAGTAGGCCGAGATTACCACGTGGCATGTGTACGTGCATATGCTGACGTATCGATCAGTTGGTTGCACGAGGCAAGATACGATCAGTAGTGTACGGAGCATGTGCAAGAATACAGGATGTAGTATTCCCCTCCTCCATTGTGCTGGACAGGCCATGCGGTCAAGCAGGAAGTTAATTCTTATTTGTATTGATTGGTCAAGAGAATGTGCGGGTGGAGCTTAATATGGGAGGAGTTATGTGCCTATATAAGGAGCCTGCACTATTGTCCGGGGCTCAGAACTTGCTGTATTTTGGTGACATTAGTCCCTCTGAGTCCCGATCGGTGAACCGAATAAAGAATCTCTTCCTTCCTGAAGAAACCTGTGTCCATCTCTCTGTGCTTGGCTTCCGTCAGTTTCTCCGGTATCATTTGGTGCATTGGCCGGGAAGCTCATCGTTCAACGGTAGCTGAGAGGCAGAGGCGTGAGACGGTCTATCTTTGCCCACGTTCTCTACGGCTGCACCCCTGAACTTCTGCGTGGACCTCCCTTCGTCTCGGCGCCACTGGTCTGTTGTCCAGGAGATCATCGGCCTCTACGTAAGAAGTGCTGGGGTGTCCCCGTCGATGAGTGTGAACTCAGGTTCAGGAACGAGGAGGTAAGACGACTGCTGTTTTAGACGGCGGACCCACTAGGGGTATACCGATTGTGCGGTAGGCCCATAAGGGGTTTAAATCTGTGTATGGAATCTGCCCCCTCTGTCGGAGGGAAGGAGCGAAGGCGCACCGCTCAATCGAACGCTCTTTAGTAAGACCGTTTGATTTGGTTTGGAGTCAGGCGGGGTTCTGTGTAAATAGCCCTAGCCGGACACCGGTGTCTTGTCTAGACTAGCGTTCTAGGGTGTATATTTTGTTCGCTAGGTCGGAGGGACCGGGAGACTAAGCGGCGTCTGTGTAAATTCGGTCCGCTAGATCTCAACCTATCTTGGCTAAGTGAGAAGGCGTGTAAATTTGGAACCCACTAGACTTTTTGAGTAGATAGACTAAGAGGGTTCTGTTGTAAATTCCGCCCTCTAGTTCGCTATATGTGGTGCTTGGGCAGTGTGGCTAACCAAAACGGATGTAGATAGTTTTAGGTAGTCCATTCAAGGTACTGGCCAATAGTTTAGTTGGGATTGTATATGTGTTAAAGATTGTTAGTAAAGTGTATATCTTGTTAGATAGCGCAAGCTCAGCCGTCTAGCGAGAGTGTTAATAGTGTGTTGCTGTATCATAGTGCACGGTACCATAACCCTGTATATTTACTGACACTGTATATAAGTACTAATCATTGTCGTCTATTGCATGTTTAACACCATAACCACTAATAATTGTATTGTGACCCTAAATTGTGCCTTGACCTATGCTAACCGTACTGTAACCGCTATTTGTAAAAGACAATGTTACTGGGGTGTGTTATAGACGGCTAATTCATATATAGAGAATTATAGCGTGGGTGACTGTATAGTTTCGCCAAAGGGCATAATATTGATTATTTAGTGACTGGTGTAACAGCTGTGTGTGTACGGGAATTCCTTGAGTGTTTATTGTGTTATTGTGTACGTTTCACTTGGTAACCGTACCACGTGGTGCTGTTGCCGGAAGAAACGGGTGTGACTGTTGAATAAAACGTGTGCATAGTATTCGTTGTCAACGACGCTCCATTGATAAGTATGGGCGCGTCGGAGTCAACGATCTTGGATCCCTTAGGTTGTATGGTAAAGAATTTCAAAAAGGGATTTAAAACATGTGATTTGGGGGTTAAAATGTCTCCTGTACGTTTGGTCACTTTGTGTACTAGGAAGTGGCCTACTTTGGTTGCGGCATGGCCGCCACGTGGCAGTTTGGATCCAACTCTGGTACAGCGTGTACACGTGGCTGTATCAGGTAGGCCTGAACTTTACGGACAGTTTCCATATATTGATTGTTGGAGACAGGCCGTAAACGACTCGCCAAGATGGATTCGGATATGCCACGAGGAGCAATGTCGCCTCATGGTGGCCAGGACTTGTTTGTCCACTAGGACTATGGTTAAGCCCATTTTGGACACGCCCCCTGAGTCCGAGATCCCTTTGCCGCCCCCTTACTTCCCTTTAGGAGGAAGTGGTACGAGTACAGGAAGCTCTACATCCCTTCCCCCATTGCCCCCATCCACTTCCTCCTCCAGTGCAGAATCCACCCCCCCTCATATTAAACCTTCCCTTCCGGAACCAACCCCCGTTAGATCTGAATATCCTGATTTGGCGCCACTTCAAACTTCCGGTCAAGCTTCTTCTAGCTCGGCTCGGAATATTCTATTCACCGACCTTTCCCAAAATCAAGCTCCCACATCCTCATGCCTTATCACCCCCCGACTGGAACCTCTAACCGACGCCCCTTCACGTAGCCCTATACTAACCCGACAACTGACCGGTACCCAACGACCCAAACATTACCAGATGCCTCTTCGTCTGAATCCTGGGTCAGCCTATCTCGATGCCGCAGGTCAAATGGTATATGCTGACCAGTCTTCGTATATGTCCCGTTCACGACTACCGATCTCTTGAATTGGAAGACCCACAATTCCTCGTACACTGAGAAACCACAAGCTATGACGATCTGTTCACCTCGATAGTTCAAACACATAATCCGACATGGGCTGATTGCCAGCAGTTATTAATGACATTGTTCAATAATGAGGAAAGGACTAGAATTAACCAAGCGGCCATTAAAGCGCTAGAGGATGAAGCCTGTGCTTTAAATCAAGCCAATCCAGCAGCATGGGCCGCAATGCATTATCCTAATACCGATCCCGACTGGAATGTTAATGGCGCAGATATGGTTCAACTAAAAGCCTATAGAGACGCTATAATTGCTGGCATGAAAGCCGGAGGGAAGAAAGCCATTAATATGTCGAAGACAGTTGAGGTGATTCAGAAAAGTGTCTTTTATGACCGATTATTAGAGGCATACCGCTTGTATACCCACTTTAATCCGGAAGACGCTGATAATTCCCGAATGGTAAACTCCGCCTTTGTCAGCCAAGCTTACAGAGATATTAAGCGCAAGCTACAAAAGTTAGAAGGGTTTGCAGGTATGGCTATCACCCAACTAATGGAGGTAGCAAATAAGGTGTACATGAACAGGGAAACAGAGACAAAGAAAGAGGAAGAGCACAAGATGCGTAGAAAGGCAGATATGCTAGCGGTAGCAATCGCAGGCGTAGATAGACGGGGAACAGATAGAGGCGATAGTAAGTGGAATGAGGAACCCCTGAGTAGAAATCAGTGCGCATACTGTAGGGAAGAAGGGCATTGGAGAAGTGAGTGTCCTCGAAGGGAACAGTATGAGAGAGACAGACATAGGGCAGGTTATGGAAACTTTAGAGGCAGAGCGAGAGGTAGAGGAGGCCCCGGAGGGAGCAATGGTAATAGAGGAAGTAATGGTAATAGAGGAAGTGTAAGGGAAGATAGGTACTATCCAGCAGCGCAAAGGTCCCGCGATAGAGAAGGTAGGGACTTTGTAGGATTGGCTGACACGGTCATGGAGGACTATTGATACCGACCGGGCTCCATCCCCCTTGGTCGAGCGGAGCCTATGGTCGATGTATCAATAGGGGGAAAAAGGAGTGCGTTCATGATCGACACTGGTGCTGAACATTCGGTGGTGACTAACCTAGTTGCTCCTCCATCTGGAAGAACTATTACTGTAATAGGAGCAACTGGAAGAAGTGCTGCAAAACCGGTTCTTAAAAGTCGACATTGGGAGGCCACGTAGTAAAACATCAATTCCTTTACATGCCTGAATGTCCAGTCCAATTGCTGGGACGTGATATGCTATCCAAATTACAAGCGCAGATTACGTTCCTACCAAATGGAACAACATCCTTAAAGTTTAATGGACCTTCAGGTATTATGACATTATCCGTACCAAAGGAAGAAGAGTGGCGACTTTATACAGCGTTGACTAGCCAAAACCCTAGGAGTGATGAATCCTTATTCAACATACCAGGAGTTTGGGCAGAGAACAACCCACCAGGACTGGCCCGCAATATTCCACCTATTAAAATCGAACTAAAACTTGGGGTTTATCCAGTGAGCCTACGGCAATATCACATCCCGCAGAAGGCTAAGAAGAACATCCAATCTTATTTGGATAAGTTCATACGGTATGGTATCCTAAAATTCTGTACTTCCCCCTGGAACACTCCATTGCTGCCTGTTCAAAAGCCCGGTACAGATGAGTATCGACCTGTGCAGGACTTGAGAGCAGTCAATGATGCGGTTGTTAGCATACATCCAGTTGTGCCCAATCCATATAACCTGCTTGCTTTAATTCCGGGCGGGGCAACTTATTTTACAGTCTTAGACCTCAAAGATGCCTTCTTTTGCCTCCGAATTGCCGCAGAAAGCCAATGTATCTTCGCTTTCCAATGGGAAAACGCTGTAACGGGCTCGAAACGCCAAATGACTTGGACAAGACTGCCTCAAGGGTTTAAAAATTCACCTACCCTATTTGGTTCATCTCTAAGTCAAGATCTACTGGATTTCGAGTCCATCCCAGGAGAGTGTGTATTGTTACAATATGTAGATGACTTGTTGATAGCAGCAGTTACAAAGGAAATATGTCAGCAAGCAACGCACGATCTACTACACATTCTCTGGAAGGCAGGATACAAGGTGTCTAGAAAGAAGGCTCAGTTGTGTTTGCCAACTGTCAAATATCTGGGATTCCATATCTCTGAAGGTCAAAGAATTATGGGGCCAGAGAGAAAAGAAGCTGTGTGCCAAATACCGATACCCAAGAATAGAAGACAAGTGCGAGAATTCTTGGGGGCAGCAGGCTTCTGTAGGATATGGATTCCCAGCTACGCGATACTGGCAAAACCTCTGTATGCAGCTATCAAAGGTACAGAGCACGACCCCTTCTTATGGACTCAAGAACAGCAAACGGCATTTGAAGACGTGAAGAGGGCTTTGATGAGTACCCCAGCATTAGGTCTACCTGATCACACACGACCATTCTACCTGTATGTACACGAGCAAAGAAGAATGGCTGTGGGAGTATTGACACAGTACTTGGGATCATGGCAAAGACCTGTTGCCTACATGTCTAAGCAACTGGATGCAGTGGCCAGCGGACTTCCACCTTGTCTAAGAGCAGTAGCTGCAGCCGCCCTGTTAGTAGCTGAAGCCGATAAACTCACTCTGGGTCAAGAACTTTATGTACGAGTCCCACATGCAGTACAGACGTTGTTGGATTACAAAGGAAATCATTGGTTTAGTAACAGCCGTATGACCAAGTATCAAGCAATGTTGTGTGAAAACCCAAGAGTGCATTTAGAGACTGTAAATACCTTAAATCCAGCTACCCTTTTGCCACAACCTACTGAAAGTCAACATGATTGTTTGGAAGTGATGGATGAAGTATTTTCAAGTAGACCAGATCTTCGTGATTTTCCCATCCAGAACCCCGATGTTCAATATTACACCGACGGCAGTAGTTATGTGAAAGAAGGGATCCGCTATGCAGGATATGCAGTAACAACGATAGATAAGGTGATAGAAGCTCGGCCACTGGCAAAAGGAACATCAGCACAAAAGGCAGAATTGATAGCACTGACACGAGCGTTACAATTGGCTGAAGGTTTAAGAGTGAACATCTACACGGACTCCAAGTATGCGTTTTTAACCACCCATGCCCACGGAGCTTTGTATAAAGAAAGAGGACTATTGAATTCAGAAGGCAAAGAAATCAAGTACGCAGCTGAAATCCTACAACTATTGGAAGCAGTGTGGGAGCCGAAAGAAGTCGGTATTATACATTGTCGTGCGCATCTGAGAGGAGATGGTGATGTAACCAAAGGAAATCGGATGGCAGATAGTGCAGCTAAGCGTGCCGCTGAATCAGAAAGACAAGAATATGTGGAGCATATAGCTGCTCTGATACCAACTCCACTGTCTCAATGGACTCCAGTTTATACAGCTCAAGAAGAGGAGTGGTTGAAGACTGAACCTGGAAAGTATTTGGAGAACAAATGGTATCAGTTAGAAGATGGAAGAATAGTCATTCCAGCATCACTAGCGGTAGAAATTGTCCAAAACTATCACAACGGGACACATTCTGGGAGAGACAGTACAGAAGAATCTCTCAGAAAATATTTCTACATACCAAGATTGTCCAATTTGACTCAGGCCATTGTACGAAGATGTGTAACGTGTGCTAAAAATAATGCAAGGCAAGGACCAGTAAAGCCACCAGGAGTCCAGTTTATGGGGGGACTCCCCATGTCCGATCTACAAATTGACTATACAGTAATGCCTAAATCTGGTGGACATCGCTACCTACTGGTAGTTGTGTGCACCTATTCAGGCTGGGTAGAAGCATGTCCTACTCGTACAGAAAAAGCAGGGGAAGTTGTGAGATTCCTGCTACGAGAAATAATACCCCGATATGGACTACCCTGCTCTATAGGATCGGACAATGGTCCAGCTTTTGTTCATCAGTGCCTACAACAACTGACTCATATGCTTGGTATAAAGTGGAGGCTTCATACGGCATATAGACCCCAGAGTTCTGGTAAGGTAGAGAGAATGAATAGAACTATCAAGAATCAGTTGGCTAAAATGTGTCAGGAAACCCAACTTAAGTGGAACGTTCTCTTGCCCATAGCTCTATTGCGAATCCGCAGTACACCTACCAGAAGGATGGGCCTCTCTCCTTTTGAGATCATGTATGGGCGACCACCTCCCGTACTTGGTAACTTAAGGGGGGATTTGAGTCAGTTGGGAGAAGGAATTACCCGGCAGCAGGTTGTAGAGTTGGGTAAGACTATGGAGGAGGTACAGAAATGGGTACAAGATAGATTACCTGTGAATATTTATCCCCCAGTTCATAGTTACCACCCAGGAGACCAAGTGTGGATTAAAGAGTGGAATAATGTACCGTTAGGGCCCAAGTGGAGAGGTCCTTATGTTGTTCTTTTGTCTACCCCTACAGCGATAAAAGTAGCCGAAGTGACTCCGTGGATACATCACTCCAGGGTTAAACCAGCAGCAGTCGATTCTTGGCAAGCTACAGCAGATCCAGAGAATCCCTGCAAGATCCGGTTAAAGCGCACGATTCAGTTTGAGTGAGGAGGAACCTTGTGGATTACAAATTTTATTGTTTCAGAGATTGGTAAGTGAGTGAGAAGGCCATAATAAAGCCTGTCCGCTCACCGACGTGTAGTGTATAAGTCAGGAAAAGTCTCGAAGGGACCCCTGTGAAGACGAGCAGAACTCCATTCCCTGCAGCCCTTACATCCTGGAAGCTGAGGTGCCATCGCACGGACGAAGACTGAGGATGACGACGAAAGATGTGTTTTTTTTTTTTTTAAATTCTTTATTTTTGTTCCAGCATCCGCAACGGCATCAAAAAATACAGTAGATGACCCTCGCAGGGGTCTTTCATGTACATGTAATACAGTGTTTTAACAAGATGTATATCGTGTCATTATACATGAGTGTAAAGGGTTATGCCGCTCGGCGCTGGTTTTCCAGAATCCGGGCGTTGGAAGCCCAAGTATCAAAATGAAACAAGGAAAAAATAAAACTAAGTGTCTATTAACATGGTTAATAAAGTTCAGTACTACATTTCGTAACATGTTTACCAGTTATTTATATTTGGGTCTGGCAATCTGTTGGTGGGCGTGGAGTTTCTGTGTTTGCTAGGTAGTGCTTTGTATACTAACACAGTTACTTTTCGCCTTTTGCGTCGTAGTGCATTATTTTACCTATTGGAGGTAGTCTTACTTGTCTGGTATGTCAAGCCTTCTGAGGTACTGATCAGTCATTCTGGAAGGGGGTAGGATAGGGTAGGTTGGGAGTTACGGGTGAGAGGGGGGGGGGGGGGGGGGAGGAAATGGGAGGTGGAGGTACTGTGCCCGTTGGGGCGCCCGGTAGGCGGAAGCACGCCGGGCCGCAACCCGCGGCTCTCGGTTGTTTTGGAATTATTCATTGGCGTAAATTTCCCATGGTTGCCAGATTTTTTGGAATGATTTTTCTGTATGCCTGACTTGAGCAGTCAGTTTGTCCATCAGATAAGTGTCTTTAATTTTGACTATTACGTCGGTGTCAGTAGGGACCGTGGGCTGTAGCCATTTTTGTGCCAGTGCCCTTCTAGCCGCCAGCGTAAGTTTATTTAGTAGTCGTTGTTCTTGTTTAGAAAGGCAGTCATAGGGTCTGGATAGGAGGATCGCCCAGGGATCTAGATCTATGTGTCGTGCTAGGACCTCTTGAAGTAGTGTTTGGGTACTTTTCCAGAATTTAGTCACCTCTGGGCATTCCCACCACATGTGGATGAAGGTGCCTTTGCCCCCGCATCCTTTCCAACATGTGTCTGTCGTTGTTTTTCCCATTCTATAGAGTTGAGCAGGTGTGGTGTACCACCTCATGAGCATCTTATATGCTTGCTCCTGTTGAAGCACACAGATGGACGTCTTTGCTGTTGCCTCCCATATGTCTACCCAGTCCTCTCCTTCTATTGTTCCCCCTAAATCAGTTTCCCACTGGTGTATGTAATTTGGGTCTGCGGTTCCTCTGTCTGGGGCACTGAGCTGAGCATAAATTGTGGTGATCATCCCTTTTTGGATTGTTTCGGCGTCGCATAGTCGTTCGTAAAATGTCATAGGGGTCTGGGCTGCTTTCTTTATGTTTGGGAGTCTGGCAAAGTCACGTAACTGCATGTGGCGGAAGACGTCCTTGGTCGTTAGGGGTGCTGTAGTTTGCAGGGTTTCAAAGGATTTGAAGGAATCCCCTATGTACATATGTTTATATCTTTGCATTCCTGTGCTTTCTAACCCCCTGAAGTCTCGTGCGCTCAGCCCGGGCCCAAACGCTTTGTTCCGTAAGTACGGAGTCAGCGGTGAGGGTGTGTGTGTCAGGGCGAATTTGGTGGCAGTTAAGTCCCAGATCCTTACGGAGTTGAGGATCGCTGGGCAAGATGTTTGCAGTGAAGGTCGGTCCTGTTTTGGTACCCATATCCAAAATTGAGGGAGGTCAGTGTGCATTAGTTTAGTCTCGAGGTCGACCCATCTATGTGTGCCCTCCGGTGTATGCCATGCTACTATCTGGGCCAGTTGGGCTGCGAGGTAGTAGTGATAGAGGTTCGGGAGTCCCAGTCCACCTTTCGCTTTAGGTCGATATAGAGTCTGTCGAGCTATCCTGTGTCTTTTTTGTGCCCATATGAAATTGTCTATGTGTGTTTGTAGTACTTGTAGATTTTGTTTGGTGACTTTAGTTGGAAGGGCTTGAAATAGGAACAAAATACGTGGGAGCAGCGTCATTTTGACTGCATGCATCCTACCAATCCACGATATGGGCCTTTCGTGCCATTTTTCTAGGTCCCTACAGAGCGCCTGGATGGTGGGCGTGTAATTGGCGCTGAATAGCCTCTCAGGGTCTGCCGTGAGTTTTACACCAAGGTATTTGAAGTCTGATCGTGTGAGTTTGAAGGGGTAGGTGTTTTTTATGTTGTCCGTCCCTGCCTTGTCCATTTCTATAGGCATGGCTACCGTTTTATCTAGATTAATTTTGTAGCCCGAGACGCTTCCATACTCTTCCAGTATCGTCACCAGTCGAGGCAGGGATTGAGCGGGTTCGGTTAGTGTGACCAGGACGTCATCCGCATATGCAGACACTTTGAACTCCTCCCCTCCCACCTGTATGCCCGAGATGTTCTCATCCTCTCTTATCCTCTGCAGGAGAGGTTCCAGCGAGAGGACAAAGAGTAGGGGGGAGAGGGGGCAGCCCTGTCTCGTGCCGTTGGTTGTCGTGAACGGGGTCGGGGTCGCTCCCGGTACCTTGGTTTGCGCCCTCGGTTGGGCATAAAGGGCTTTAATGCCCTTTATGAAGGTTTCTGGCATCCGTAATTGTTCGAGAAGCGCAAATAGGTAGTGCCATTGCACTCTATCGAACGCCTTCTCCGCGTCCAGGGAAAGGATCAGAGAAGGCGTTCGAGATCTCGTCGCCCACCATATGATGTCTGCCCCCCTCCTGGTGTTTTCATACAATTGTCTTGTTGGCACAAAACCAACCTGGTCCGGGTGGACTAGCGTGCCTAGGAGTTGGTTAAGTCTTGTGGCCAAAATCTTCGCGAAGATCTTAACGTCAAAGTTAATCAGGGAAATGGGCCTGTAGTTGGAGGGTTCGATTGGGTCTCTCCCTGGTTTAGGTATAAGCGCTATGTCAGCCGTGAGCATGTCTGGATTGGGGCACCCACCCTCCATCCATTCTGCATACATTTTCACTAGGTTGGGTGTCAATGCGTCCCTAAAGATCTTATAGTAGGAGCCATCAAAGCCATCTGGTCCTGGGGCCTTGTTGCCCTTAAGGTCTGTGATCGCCTTATTAATTTCCTCCTCATCTATTGGGGTCCCTAAGGTGTGTAGAGCTTCCGGGGCTAGTCTCGGTATGTTAGTCTTAGCTACGTAGTCTGCTACTTCTTTTATATGGTCCGCGTTGTCGTTGTTGAGTGTTGGTGAGTGGTTGTAGATGTTTGCAAAGAAATCTGTGAATATCTGATTAATCTCCTCTGGGTGTTGGGTTATTTGACCCTGTTTATTTTTAATGGCCGAAATGGTATGGTAGGTGGGCTTGGGGTTCAGCGCCCTAGCTAGCAAGGTGTCCATCTTATTAGAGCGTTCGTAGTAGAAGCGTTTTTTGCGAACTAAGTCTTTCCCCAGATCCTCTACTGCTATTGACCTGATTTTATGTCGAAGCTCCCTGAGGTCATGTAGTCCCTGAGGTGTGGGGTCTTGTTTATGTTTGGCCTCTGCCCCCCTCAGCGCCTTTTGGAGCCCGAAGAGGGTTTCAGCTCTCTGTTTCTTTCTGCGGGTAGCTATTTTTATTAGGGTGCCTCTCAGTACCGCCTTATGTGCGGCCCATATCGTGGATTGGGTCAGCTCAGGGTGATCGTTCTCTCTAAAGTAAGTCAGAATTTCCTCCCTAAGGTGCGTCTCTGTCTCTGGGTCTTTTAAGAGTGTGCTGTTAAGTCGCCATTTCCATGGCGGTTTGGGTCCCGGGATCCTGAGGGTGAGTTCTACGTCGGCATGATCCGACCAAGTGATGAGGTTAATATGTGCAGTTTGCACCCACGGGATCCCGGTTTGGTTCACCAGGAACATGTCAATGCGAGAGTATGTGGAGTGTGCGGCCGAGAAGAACGTGTAATCTTTCACTCCTGGGTTCCGCAGCCTCCAGGGGTCAAATAGTGTTGCCTGCTGTATGAATTGTGTTAGGAGTTTGTCCTGTCCCCTCGTGCTTTGCGCCCTCTGTCCCCCAGTAGGGGTGCTGCGGTCCACTGTTGGGCAGTGAGTGGCGTTCATGTCGCCCCCTAGGATTACGATGCCGTATGACAGGGCCTGGGTTAAAGCCTGTATTTGTTCCCAGAAACCTGGGTCCGGCTGATTGGGTGCATAAATGTTGATGAGGTGGTATGTGGTAGCATGGATCGTCCCTGAGACGATTAGATATCTTCCCGACGTGTCCGCTTTTGTCGATTGTACTATGAAGGGGCAATTTTTGTGTAGGAGGATTTCTACACCATTCTTTTTTACTAGGGCCCTGGAGGAATACACCCTGGTGTATATATGGTCTTTCAACTGGATCCGGGCTGAGCGCAGGAGGTGGGATTCTTGTACGAAAGCTATGTCCGTCTTTTGTCTTTTCAGTTCCCTCATTAGCAAGCGTCTTTTGGTCGGTGTGTTTAACCCGTTTACATTAAGGGAGGTAAATTTTAACGTCGCCATGTTGTGGAGCCTTTGAGGTTACCTTGAGTCGCTAGTGCAGCAAGACTATGCCCCGCCGCCGAGCGCCCCTCTCGAGCCCTGCTGTTCCCCGGGAATCACCCGATGGGCCCACCAGACTCGAGCCCGGACGGGGGTCGGGCTGGAAGGGGGATGGGGGGTGGATAGGTGGAAGGATGGGGGGGGGGGGGGGGGGAGTAGGGGAAGGTAGTTTGAGGAGGGGGGGGGGGGGAGGTAGTCGGAGAAAACTCCGGGAAAGTGCCCCGGTCTTATCAACTAGTGCCGGGTGTCTCGGGGGGTGACTACCCGCCCCGCGGTACCAAGTGTTAGCGCGGAGGGGGCAATCAGTCGCCGAGCACCCCGGTGTCGGTCCTTATAGTACTGTTATTTGTCACCCGTTCCCTGGTCATACCTGTGTACGAAAGTCGGGTCGTCTATGTGTCCCGTCACGTGTAGCATGTATAAACAACAATATATACAACAAATATTAACTTAAGAAGTTTTAACGTAATCAGGTTTAGAGCGAGAGCGAGAAAAATAAGGAAAATACATAATTTAGGGCATCCACCCCTTATCAATCCTATGGGGCTGCCTAATCTTCCTGTCTCTGTTCGCCCCCACTGAGTGTTTTACATAAAGGTATAGTTTATGTGGGATTCCCCCCTGTGACTACCCAAGCTACCCCCTAACCCAAGTGTACTGGTGTGTCCCGAAATAATGAGGGGATGATTCTTCCACATAGTGGTGTGTTGATTACTCTCCGGCCCTGCCGGTTCCTATGTCCCCTTAAGTTGGGTGGCCCTATCCACTAAGTCTTGATGGTATACCGCTTCCAATATGGGTGGGGTGGGGATGAGGGGGTGTGTGGTTGGCAATCTTTTCCCTGGGTCTATTGCCCCTACCGCTTGAGCTGCTCCCTCCCCTTTAATAAGGAAGTAAACATAAATATGCATAAATACACAACACAGGGTGAAACTTGCGTGTCTCGTTGTATATGAGGTGGATATAATAGTCCGTAATTCACTCCGACAGGGGCCATATTCATCAGGGAGGGTATGGTCGGGTGGTGCTCTCAGTCCGTCTGTCGAAACTGCCGGTATAGGCTCGTGTTGCTTTACGATCAATACATCACCCTTGATTGCCTGAGTTCATGGAAGGCATAGGCAAAGTCTTTTCGCCCTGTGTTATCGACCCATGGCGGTCGGCTTCTTCTTTAGATGGTTCTTTCTTGGGCGGTAGTCGGAGAGAACCGATGAAAGGCGCTCTTAAGAAATTGTCTCTTTCCTTTCTTGTATTTGTTCCCTTACTACTTTCTTCGGCCGAGTTGTCGTTTCTTCAGGTTTCCAAACACGTATTTACAGCAAAAATAGAAATAAGGAAGAAAAAACCGGTGGGGGGCATCTCTGTTGCTGCTCTTATGTCCCTGCTTGTTTAGATAAAGTCAATATAAACCAGCAATGGTGGAGCATGTGAAAATCCGGCTCCGGCCTGTGTGATAAATTTGCTTTGCAGGTCGTGGTGGGGCTGCTTGGGTAGCAGTTGGTCTTCAGGGAGTCTCTGGTGATTTACTCTGTATGAAGCAACTTTACTTGTGGTGCTGAGTTGGGGAGCCACATGGGGGGGTTTCGATCGTTTGAATATGCAATGGAGGCGATGTGGTGTAAGGGGGTCTGTTAGTATCCGTTAGTATGCGTTAAGGTGCGATGCCGTCTAGTGCTTCGCCTTCCCTGGGTAACAGTCCTAGCGCCTGGATACCCCTCTGGGGGAGATGAAAGTCTGCCGGGATCTCAATTCCTAGGTCCCTCAAGAAGGCTCTGGGGTCCGCCGAGGGCAGGAGCACGGTTGGGCGAGGCCCGTTAAACACAAGCATTTTGAAGGGGTGTCCCCAGGCGAAATTCAGCCCCTTGGCTCTGACTAGGTCAGCTATAGGTTTCCACTCTCTGCGCCTGGCAAGCGTTGCTGGTGCTATATCTTGGTATAAGTGGAGTGTGGTGCCGTCTAGGGTATACGTATGACGTCTGGTGCTTTTGATGATGGCCTCTTTGGTGGAAAAGAAGTGCCACCTCATAATCACGTCCCTGGGTGGGCCATTGGGGGGTCCTCTGGCCCTAAGTGCCCGGTGCGCCCTGTCTATCACCCACATGTGGTCAGGGATAGCTGGCAGCTGTGTTTTAAACATGTCTATAAGTACCTTCTGGATGTCTGTATCTTTAATACCTTCAGACAGGCCTTTTATCCTCAGGTTGTTCCTTCTCGATCTGTTGGAAGCATCTTCAACTTCTGCCTCTAATTCAGCTACTCTGGACAGGAGGGCGTTGGTGGTAGTGGCAGTCTCGTTGTGGGCCGTTATTACCTGGTCCATCCGCCATTCCAGGGCTTCAGTACGTTGCCCCACAGTCTGTATTTCGGCCTTGACTTCTCTTGCCGATCTTTCGATCTCCCCGGCTAAAAAGTTTTTCACTTCTGCCAGTGACCGCATTATATCTGATATTGTGGCTTGCTGTGTCGGGGCATTCAGGTCCCTGGTGCTCGGTGAGCTTGGGGAGTCCGCGCTCGCGTGGCCGCCGCCATCTTTGTGCGCTTGCGGCCTAGGCGTTGTGAGGAGGTCGGCTACGGATGGAGTACCGTCTCTCCGTTTGTTTCCCGATTTTTTGTATTGGGCCATCTCCTTAACCTTCTGCGTTGTTCTGCTGTCGGTTTCAGGTGTTGGTGAGCGGGTGTTTCGCGTCTGGCGTGGTTTTTGGACGGGGTGCAGAGCTCTCTGCCTAAGCGGCCATCACTTTCGGCGGTCAAGCCACGCCCCCGAAAGATGTGTTTTTAATAATGTTTTTATATGTGCATTTTTATATTCAGGAAGGTAGAGGTATCGACACTCCTAGCTGTGAGGTATGCATTAAGACTACAAGAACAGGTAACCATATTTCCCAGACCCTAATTTGGCATTCGCAATACGAGTGTAAAGGAGATGTATCAAGATGTAGATACTTAAATATAGAATATAGTGTGTGCCATTTAGGGGTAGGAGAACCTAAGTGCTTCAGTCCAGAGTATCAACCCCGTACAATTTGGTTGACTCTCAGGAATGGAGATCCTCAGGGGACCCTAATTAACAAAACGGTGTTAGAATCCATATATTCTTCAGGTGTTCTGCTATTTGATGCGTGTAAAGCGATATCGAGTGGTAGAAAGCCGTGGAATGTATGTGGGGATCTTAGATGGGAGAGAACGTATGGGTCTAACGATAAATATATTTGTCCCAGTAGTAAAAATAAGTATGTGAGTCCTAGATGCCCAAATAGAGATTATAACTTTTGCCCATATTGGTCTTGTGTGGGGTGGGCAACTTGGGGACAGACAGCAGACAAGGACATGATTGTGACTAAGTTGCCTACCAATCCATACTGTAAGTCTATGGAGTGCAATCCAATCCATATACTTATAAATAACCCTGACAAGTTCTTAGATAAATATGGTAATTTATTTGGGTTTCAAATATATGGGACGGGTTTAGACCCTGGGACAGTATTGTTTATAGGGATAGAGACTGATACGGTAACCTCCCAAACTCATCAAGTATACCATTCCTTTTATGAAGAGATGAGCATAGATAATAATATCCCCCATAATGCTAAAAACCTGTTCATTGATTTAGCCGAAAGTATTGCCGGTAGTCTTAATGTTACCAACTGCTATGTGTGTGGAGGTACTAACATGGGAGACCAATGGCCTTGGGAAGCAAAGGAGGTAATGTCCGGTTCTGAGGCAGTTGACCAATTAATATCTACACAAGCCGATTATCATATGAGTGTTAGAAGTAAATCTGAGTGGAGATTAAAGACCTCCATCATAGGTTATGTTTGCATAGCGAAGAAAGGAATGATGTGTAATACTTCTGTAGGAGAATTAACTTGTCTAGGGCAAAAAGCTTATGATGATGATACAAAGAATACAACTTGGTGGTCGGCTTCAAATGTCTCAGAACCATCTAACCCGTTTGCAAGATATGCCAATTTAAAGGACGTATGGTTTGATTTATCCATCACATCTAATTGGAGAGCCCCAGCAAATTTGTACTGGATCTGTGGTAAGAAAGCCTATTCGGAGTTGCCACAGGACTGGGAAGGGGCATGTGTGTTGGGTATGCTCAAACCATCCTTCTTCTTGTTACCTATCGAAACAGGTGAGACTTTAGGTGTTAAAGTGTATGATGTGAATCATAGGAAGAAAAGGGGACCCATAGAGATAGGCGCCTGGGAAGATAATGAATGGCCTCCCCAGCGTATTATAGATTACTATGGGCCAGCCACGTGGGCAGAGGATGGTACTTTTGGTTATAGAACCCCAATTTATATGCTCAACCGTATTATAAGATTACAGGCAGTGGTTGAGATTATTACTAATGAGACCTCACAAGCGCTCAATCTTCTAGCGAAGCATATTACCAGGATGAGGACAGCAGTATACCAAAATAGATTAGCCTTGGATTACCTATTGGCAGTAGAGGGAGGTGTATGTGGGAAGTTTAACCTGAGCAATTGCTGTCTTCAAATAGATGACGAAGGGCAAGCAATAGCTGAGCTTACTAGCCATATGGTTAAACTAGCGCATGTGCCTACTCAGGTATGGAAAGGGTACAATCCAAGTAGCCAAGCTTACAGAGATATTAAGCGCAAGCTACAAAAGTTAGAAGGGTTTGCAGGTATGGCTATCACCCAACTAATGGAGGTAGCAAATAAGGTGTACATGAACAGGGAAACAGAGACAAAGAAAGAGGAAGAGCACAAGATGCGTAGAAAGGCAGATATGCTAGCGGTAGCAATCGCAGGCATAGATAGACGGGGAACAGATAGAGGCGATAGTAAGTGGAATGAGGAACCCCTGAGTAGAAATCAGTGCGCATACTGTAGGGAAGAAGGGCATTGGAGAAGTGAGTGTCCTCGAAGGGAACTGTATGAGAGAGACAGACATAGGGCAGGTTATGGAAACTTTAGAGGCAGAGCGAGAGGTAGAGGAGGCCCCGGAGGGAGCAATGGTAATAGAGGAAGTAATGGTAATAGAGGAAGTGTAAGGGAAGATAGGTACTATCCAGCAGCGCAAAGGTCCCGCGATAGAGAAGGTAGGGACTTTGTAGGATTGGCTGACACGGTCATGGAGGACTATTGATACCGACCGGGCTCCATCCCCCTTGGTCGAGCGGAGCCTATGGTCGATGTATCAATAGGGGGAAAAAGGAGTGCGTTCATGATCGACACTGGTGCTGAACATTCGGTGGTGACTAACCTAGTTGCTCCTCCATCTGGAAGAACTATTACTGTAATAGGAGCAACTGGAAGAAGTGCTGCAAAACCGGTTCTTAAAAGTCGACATTGGGAGGCCACGTAGTAAAACATCAATTCCTTTACATGCCTGAATGTCCAGTCCAATTGCTGGGACGTGATATGCTATCCAAATTACAAGCGCAGATTACGTTCCTACCAAATGGAACAACATCCTTAAAGTTTAATGGACCTTCAGGTATTATGACATTATCCGTACCAAAGGAAGAAGAGTGGCGACTTTATACAGCGTTGACTAGCCAAAACCCTAGGAGTGATGAATCCTTATTCAACATACCAGGAGTTTGGGCAGAGAACAACCCACCAGGACTGGCCCGCAATATTCCACCTATTAAAATCGAACTAAAACTTGGGGTTTATCCAGTGAGCCTACGGCAATATCACATCCCGCAGAAGGCTAAGAAGAACATCCAATCTTATTTGGATAAGTTCATACGGTATGGTATCCTACAATTCTGTACTTCCCCCTGGAACACTCCATTGCTGCCTGTTCAAAAGCCCGGTACAGATGAGTATCGACCTGTGCAGGACTTGAGAGCAGTCAATGATGCGGTTGTTAGCATACATCCAGTTGTGCCCAATCCATATAACCTGCTTGCTTTAATTCCGGGCGGGGCAACTTATTTTACAGTCTTAGACCTCAAAGATGCCTTCTTTTGCCTCCGAATTGCCGCAGAAAGCCAATGTATCTTCGCTTTCCAATGGGAAAACGCTGTAACGGGCTCGAAACGCCAAATGACTTGGACAAGACTGCCTCAAGGGTTTAAAAATTCACCTACCCTATTTGGTTCATCTCTAAGTCAAGATCTACTGGATTTCGAGTCCATCCCAGGAGAGTGTGTATTGTTACAATATGTAGATGACTTGTTGATAGCAGCAGTTACAAAGGAAATATGTCAGCAAGCAACGCACGATCTACTACACATTCTCTGGAAGGCAGGATACAAGGTGTCTAGAAAGAAGGCTCAGTTGTGTTTGCCAATTGTCAAATATCTGGGATTCCATATCTCTGAAGGTCAAAGAATTATGGGGCCAGAGAGAAAAGAAGCTGTGTGCCAAATACCGATACCCAAGAATAGAAGACAAGTGCGAGAATTCTTGGGGGCAGCAGGCTTCTGTAGGATATGGATTCCCAGCTACGCGATACTGGCAAAACCTCTGTATGCAGCTATCAAAGGTACAGAGCACGACCCCTTCTTATGGACTCAAGAACAGCAAACGGCATTTGAAGACGTGAAGAGGGCTTTGATGAGTACCCCAGCATTAGGTCTACCTGATCACACACGACCATTCTACCTGTATGTACACGAGCAAAGAAGAATGGCTGTGGGAGTATTGACACAGTACTTGGGATCATGGCAAAGACCTGTTGCCTACATGTCTAAGCAACTGGATGCAGTGGCCAGCGGACTTCCACCTTGTCTAAGAGCAGTAGCTGCAGCCGCCCTGTTAGTAGCTGAAGCCGATAAACTCACTCTGGGTCAAGAACTTTATGTACGAGTCCCACATGCAGTACAGACGTTGTTGGATTACAAAGGAAATCATTGGTTTAGTAACAGCCGTATGACCAAGTATCAAGCAATGTTGTGTGAAAACCCAAGAGTGCATTTAGAGACTGTAAATACCTTAAATCCAGCTACCCTTTTGCCACAACCTACTGAAAGTCAACATGATTGTTTGGAAGTGATGGATGAAGTATTTTCAAGTAGACCAGATCTTCGTGATTTTCCCATCCAGAACCCCGATGTTCAATATTACACCGACGGCAGTAGTTATGTGAAAGAAGGGATCCGCTATGCAGGATATGCAGTAACAACGATAGATAAGGTGATAGAAGCTCGGCCACTGGCAAAAGGAACATCAGCACAAAAGGCAGAATTGATAGCACTGACACGAGCGTTACAATTGGCTGAAGGTTTAAGAGTGAACATCTACACGGACTCCAAGTATGCGTTTTTAACCACCCATGCCCACGGAGCTTTGTATAAAGAAAGAGGACTATTGAATTCAGAAGGCAAAGAAATCAAGTACGCAGCTGAAATCCTACAACTATTGGAAGCAGTGTGGGAGCCGAAAGAAGTCGGTATTATACATTGTCGTGCGCATCTGAGAGGAGATGGTGATGTAACCAAAGGAAATCGGATGGCAGATAGTGCAGCTAAGCGTGCCGCTGAATCAGAAAGACAAGAATATGTGGAGCATATAGCTGCTCTGATACCAACTCCACTGTCTCAATGGACTCCAGTTTATACAGCTCAAGAAGAGGAGTGGTTGAAGACTGAACCTGGAAAGTATTTGGAGAACAAATGGTATCAGTTAGAAGATGGAAGAATAGTCATTCCAGCATCACTAGCGGTAGAAATTGTCCAAAACTATCACAACGGGACACATTCTGGGAGAGACAGTACAGAAGAATCTCTCAGAAAATATTTCTACATACCAAGATTGTCCAATTTGACTCAGGCCATTGTACGAAGATGTGTAACGTGTGCTAAAAATAATGCAAGGCAAGGACCAGTAAAGCCACCAGGAGTCCAGTTTATGGGGGGACTCCCCATGTCCGATCTACAAATTGACTATACAGTAATGCCTAAATCTGGTGGACATCGCTACCTACTGGTAGTTGTGTGCACCTATTCAGGCTGGGTAGAAGCATGTCCTACTCGTACAGAAAAAGCAGGGGAAGTTGTGAGATTCCTGCTACGAGAAATAATACCCCGATATGGACTACCCTGCTCTATAGGATCGGACAATGGTCCAGCTTTTGTTCATCAGTGCCTACAACAACTGACTCATATGCTTGGTATAAAGTGGAGGCTTCATACGGCATATAGACCCCAGAGTTCTGGTAAGGTAGAGAGAATGAATAGAACTATCAAGAATCAGTTGGCTAAAATGTGTCAGGAAACCCAACTTAAGTGGAACGTTCTCTTGCCCATAGCTCTATTGCGAATCCGCAGTACACCTACCAGAAGGATGGGCCTCTCTCCTTTTGAGATCATGTATGGGCGACCACCTCCCGTACTTGGTAACTTAAGGGGGGATTTGAGTCAGTTGGGAGAAGGAATTACCCGGCAGCAGGTTGTAGAGTTGGGTAAGACTATGGAGGAGGTACAGAAATGGGTACAAGATAGATTACCTGTGAATATTTATCCCCCAGTTCATAGTTACCACCCAGGAGACCAAGTGTGGATTAAAGAGTGGAATAATGTACCGTTAGGGCCCAAGTGGAGAGGTCCTTATGTTGTTCTTTTGTCTACCCCTACAGCGATAAAAGTAGCCGAAGTGACTCCGTGGATACATCACTCCAGGGTTAAACCAGCAGCAGTCGATTCTTGGCAAGCTACAGCAGATCCAGAGAATCCCTGCAAGATCCGGTTAAAGCGCACGATTCAGTTTGAGTGAGGAGGAACCTTGTGGATTACAAATTTTATTGTTTCAGAGATTGGTAAGTGAGTGAGAAGGCCATAATAAAGCCTGTCCGCTCACCGACGTGTAGTGTATAAGTCAGGAAAAGTCTCGAAGGGACCCCTGTGAAGACGAGCAGAACTCCATTCCCTGCAGCCCTTACATCCTGGAAGCTGAGGTGCCATCGCACGGACGAAGACTGAGGATGACGACGAAAGATGTGTTTTTAATAATGTTTTTATATGTGCATTTTTATATTCAGGAAGGTAGAGGTATCGACACTCCTAGCTGTGAGGTATGCATTAAGACTACAAGAACAGGTAACCATATTTCCCAGACCCTAATTTGGCATTCGCAATACGAGTGTAAAGGAGATGTATCAAGATGTAGATACTTAAATATAGAATATAGTGTGTGCCATTTAGGGGTAGGAGAACCTAAGTGCTTCAGTCCAGAGTATCAACCCCGTACAATTTGGTTGACTCTCAGGAATGGAGATCCTCAGGGGACCCTAATTAACAAAACGGTGTTAGAATCCATATATTCTTCAGGTGTTCTGCTATTTGATGCGTGTAAAGCGATATCGAGTGGTAGAAAGCCGTGGAATGTATGTGGGGATCTTAGATGGGAGAGAACGTATGGGTCTAACGATAAATATATTTGTCCCAGTAGTAAAAATAAGTATGTGAGTCCTAGATGCCCAAATAGAGATTATAACTTTTGCCCATATTGGTCTTGTGTGGGGTGGGCAACTTGGGGACAGACAGCAGACAAGGACATGATTGTGACTAAGTTGCCTACCAATCCATACTGTAAGTCTATGGAGTGCAATCCAATCCATATACTTATAAATAACCCTGACAAGTTCTTAGATAAATATGGTAATTTATTTGGGTTTCAAATATATGGGACGGGTTTAGACCCTGGGACAGTATTGTTTATAGGGATAGAGACTGATACGGTAACCTCCCAAACTCATCAAGTATACCATTCCTTTTATGAAGAGATGAGCATAGATAATAATATCCCCCATAATGCTAAAAACCTGTTCATTGATTTAGCCGAAAGTATTGCCGGTAGTCTTAATGTTACCAACTGCTATGTGTGTGGAGGTACTAACATGGGAGACCAATGGCCTTGGGAAGCAAAGGAGGTAATGTCCGGTTCTGAGGCAGTTGACCAATTAATATCTACACAAGCCGATTATCATATGAGTGTTAGAAGTAAATCTGAGTGGAGATTAAAGACCTCCATCATAGGTTATGTTTGCATAGCGAAGAAAGGAATGATGTGTAATACTTCTGTAGGAGAATTAACTTGTCTAGGGCAAAAAGCTTATGATGATGATACAAAGAATACAACTTGGTGGTCGGCTTCAAATGTCTCAGAACCATCTAACCCGTTTGCAAGATATGCCAATTTAAAGGACGTATGGTTTGATTTATCCATCACATCTAATTGGAGAGCCCCAGCAAATTTGTACTGGATCTGTGGTAAGAAAGCCTATTCGGAGTTGCCACAGGACTGGGAAGGGGCATGTGTGTTGGGTATGCTCAAACCATCCTTCTTCTTGTTACCTATCGAAACAGGTGAGACTTTAGGTGTTAAAGTGTATGATGTGAATCATAGGAAGAAAAGGGGACCCATAGAGATAGGCGCCTGGGAAGATAATGAATGGCCTCCCCAGCGTATTATAGATTACTATGGGCCAGCCACGTGGGCAGAGGATGGTACTTTTGGTTATAGAACCCCAATTTATATGCTCAACCGTATTATAAGATTACAGGCAGTGGTTGAGATTATTACTAATGAGACCTCACAAGCGCTCAATCTTCTAGCGAAGCATATTACCAGGATGAGGACAGCAGTATACCAAAATAGATTAGCCTTGGATTACCTATTGGCAGTAGAGGGAGGTGTATGTGGGAAGTTTAACCTGAGCAATTGCTGTCTTCAAATAGATGACGAAGGGCAAGCAATAGCTGAGCTTACTAGCCATATGGTTAAACTAGCGCATGTGCCTACTCAGGTATGGAAAGGGTACAATCCAAGTAGCCAAGCTTACAGAGATATTAAGCGCAAGCTACAAAAGTTAGAAGGGTTTGCAGGTATGGCTATCACCCAACTAATGGAGGTAGCAAATAAGGTGTACATGAACAGGGAAACAGAGACAAAGAAAGAGGAAGAGCACAAGATGCGTAGAAAGGCAGATATGCTAGCGGTAGCAATCGCAGGCATAGATAGACGGGGAACAGATAGAGGCGATAGTAAGTGGAATGAGGAACCCCTGAGTAGAAATCAGTGCGCATACTGTAGGGAAGAAGGGCATTGGAGAAGTGAGTGTCCTCGAAGGGAACTGTATGAGAGAGACAGACATAGGGCAGGTTATGGAAACTTTAGAGGCAGAGCGAGAGGTAGAGGAGGCCCCGAAGGGAGCAATGGTAATAGAGGAAGTAATGGTAATTGTCAGGATCGGGACAGGGATCCAACACGCAGAGTACAAAGAGTGGAAAGGTACGTATACCGGGCCTTAGAATGGCCGGACTAACGTACCGAGAGTAAAGAATAGTCAGAGGCAAGCCGAGGTCGAGGGAACGAGAAGACAGATAAGCGAGAGACAAGCCGGGTCAAGGGATAACAGAGAAACAGGGTAGTACAACGAGCCGAGTCAAAACCAAAAGGGCAAACTAGAATACCAGAGCACTGAGTGACTAGACAAGCTAGAACCACGACAGGGCAATGAGCTGAAGTAAGGAGTAAGCTTAAATACCCTGGTTCTGGATGGAAATCACGCCTCTGAAAAGTACCGATTGGATATCGGACACTTGAGTGACAGATTGCTCGTGCTAGCGTCATGACGTCACGTATTGAGCGTCCTGCTAGAAAAGGACGTGGATTCCTCGCGGCCGGTGTTTAAGTGACTGGATGAACCGCGAGGAACGGAGGAGACAGCTCGCCTGGACGGATACACCACCAAGTCTCTACCTCCCTTAGAGGTAGAGGCCTCAGGTACCCTGACAGTACCCCCCCTCTCAGATACGCCCACCGGGCGGAATGAACCGGGGCGAGATGGGAAGCGAAGGTGAAATGCTCTGCGAAGGCGAGAAGCATGGACGTCCTCCTGAGGTACCCAACTCCTCTCCTCAGGACCATATCCCCTCCAGTTGACCAGATATTGCAATTTTCCCCTTGAAATTCTGGAGTCAATGATGGAGCTGACCTCGTACTCCTCCCGACCCTCCACCTGAACAGGACGAGGCGAGGAGACCTTAGAGGAGAATTTGTTGCAAATGAGGGGTTTCAACAAGGAGACATGAAAAGAGTTAGGAATGCGTAAGGCAGGTGGCAGAGCAAGGCGATACGCAACCGGATTGATACGAGTGAGAACCCTGTAAGGACCTATGTAACGAGGAGCAAATTTCATGGACGGAACTTTTAGGCGAATATTCTTAGTACTCAACCATACCCTATCCCCAGGAACAAAAACAGGAGCCGCTCTTCTATGTTTGTCAGCGTGTTTCTTGAACAGCGAGGAACTATGTAATAGAATTTGTCGAGTTTGATCCCATAATTTCTTCAGGTTGGCGACATGATCATCAACCGACGGTATCCCCTGAGAAGAGGAAACCGAAGGAAAAATCGAAGGATGAAAGCCATAGTTCATGAAGAAAGGGCTAGAGCGAGTTGAATCGCAAACAAGGTTATTGTGTGCGAACTCCGCCCAAGGAATCAGACCGACCCAATCGTCCTGGTGTTCGGAAACAAAGCAACGCAGATACTGTTCGATCTTTTGATTAGTACGTTCAGCAGCTCCGTTAGACTGAGGGTGATAGGCAGAGGAAAAGTTCAATTTGATGCCCATTTGAGAACAAAAGGATCTCCAGAAACGTGAGACAAATTGAGAACCTCTATCAGAAACAATCTCTGAAGGGATCCCATGTAGGCGAAAAACTTCTCTCGCAAAAATCTCCGCCAATTCAGGGGAAGTCGGAAGTTTAGGTAATGGCACGAAATGGGCCATCTTGGTAAATCTATCCACCACCGTGAGAATAACAGTCTGTCTTTTGGAAGCAGGCAAATCAACGATAAAGTCAATGGACAAACAGGACCAAGGTTTCTCAGGAATGTCCAAGGGGTGTAACAGGCCACATGGGGATGCATGAGATAGTTTAGTCTTGGCACAAGTCTCACAAGCTGCGACGAACTCCTCAATATCCTTACGAAGTGAAGGCCACCAGAAATCCTTGGATATCAGAGAGTACGTCTTGCGAATACCAGGATGACCAGCTATTTTACTTTCATGAAAACATTGTAAGAGCTCCAGTTGAAGTTCAGGAGGAACAAAGTTTCTTCCCTCAGGAGTGTTTCCGGGAGCTAGATGTTGTGACTTCAAGATCTGGTCAAGTAGCGGGGAATGAATTTTGAGACTGGTATTAGCAATAATATTGCATTTGGGTACAATGGAAGACAAAAGTGGTTCAACTGAAGCAGAGGGTTCATATTGGCGAGATAGCGCATCGGCTTTAGAATTCTTTGACCCAGGTCTGTAAGTCAGAACGTAATTGAAATGGGTAAGAAACAACGACCAACGAGCCTGCCTGGAGGACAGACGCTTGGCCTCTCCGATATAAGACAAGTTTTTGTGGTCTGTCAGGATGGTAACAGGATGTAATGTACCTTCCAATAAATGTCTCCATTCTTTCAAAGCCTTGATAACCGCTAGTAATTCTCTGTCACCAATGTCATACCTGCTTTCAGTACCGGTCAATTTTTTAGAGAAAAATCCACATGGATGTAATGGTTTATCAACACCCAACCTTTGAGATAGAACAGCACCTAAACCAGTCTCTGATGCGTCTACCTCGAGCAAAAATGGCAGAGAAGTGTCAGGGTGAACTAAAATTGGAGCGGAAGCGAAAAGCTCCTTGAGAGTCTTGAACGCAAGGAGAGCTTCAGTAGTCCAATTCTTAGTGTCAGCCCCCTGTTTGGTCATGTTAGTGATAGGTGCAATAATGGAAGAATAGCCCTTAATAAAGCGCCTATAATAATTGGAAAAACCAATAAATCTCTGTATGGCTTTAAGACCTGTGGGTAAAGGCCACTCTAGAATGGATTGGAGCTTATCCGGATCCATCTTAAATCCCTCCCCAGAGATCACATAGCCGAGAAAGGTTACCTGGGTTTGATCAAAGCTACATTTCTCCAACTTGCAGTACAAGCCATGCTGGAGAAGCTTGTGCAAAACCCTCCTGACTTGTTTGTGATGAATCTCAATGTCACTAGAATGAATGAGTATATCATCTAGGTATACAATGACGCACTCTTGCTGAAATTCCCTAAGAACCTCATTAATCAGATCTTGGAATACTGCTGGTGCATTGCATAACCCAAAAGGCATGACGGTATATTCATAGTGGCCATATCGAGTATTGAATGCCGTCATCCACTCATGTCCCTGCTGGATTCTCACCAAGTTATATGCCCCTCTGAGGTCTAACTTGGTGAAAATTGTAGAGCCCTTCAAACGATCGAAGAGTTCGGTGATCAAGGGAATCGGGTAGGCATTTTTAATGGTTATCTTATTCAGGCCTCGATAATCAATACAAGGTCTCAAAGAACCATCTTTCTTTTTAACAAAAAAAAATCCAGCCCCGGCAGGGGAGGAGGACCTCCTGATGAATCCCTTGTCTAAATTCTCGTGAATATATTCCTCTAGGACTGAGTTCTCCTTTATAGATAATGGGTATACATGACCTCTGGGAGGCATGGTACCAGGGAGTAGGTTAATTTTGCAATCAAAGGACCTGTGTGGGGGTAAGGTATCGGCTTTCTTTTTGTCAAATACTGCCTTTAAATCTAGATACTGAGGCGGAATTTGTGTCTCTGTAGGATTGTCAGAGGTATTCGATGTATTAGTTAATCCAAGAGGTAAGACCTTCCGCAAGCATTTTTCTTGACAATTCTCTCCCCATGAAACTATCTCCCCTGATTCCCAATTAATAATAGGGTTGTGTCTCCTCAGCCAGGAGTACCCCAGAACTATGGGAATAGACGGAGAAGAAATGAGCATCAAGGATATATCCTCTTTATGCAGGATGCCAACAGTCAAGTTAATCGGTATGGTCTCATGAAAAATAACAGGCTCAAGTAACGGTCTACCATCGATGGCCTCAACAGCCAGAGGTGTCTCTTTTAACTGGGATGGAATAGCATGCTTGGCAGCAAAACCCTGATCTATAAAGCTCTCAGCAGCTCCAGAATCGATTAGTGCCATAGTCTTAACTACTCCCTTCTCCCACTTTAAAGAAACGGGTAACACAAGCCTGAGCTCCTTGTAGTTGTGAATAGAGGACAAAGTAGAAACACCCAAGGCCTGTCCTCTAGAGGAACTTAGGTGCGAGCGTTTCCCGAACGATTGGGACAATTTAGGCGTAAATGACCCCTGACTCCACAATACATACATAAACCCTCCCTTCTCCTGTACTGTCTCTCCCTTTCAGTGAGATGAGTACTGCCTATCTGCATAGGTTCAGGAATACGTAAGTCTTCGAACTCAGAGATTTGAAAGGTAGGCGCTAGTTTAAAGGAGGGTCTACGGGTCCTATCTCGAGTGTTCTGCCTCTCTCTTAAGCGTTCATCAATACGAGATATAAAAGAAATTAAATCCTCCAAATTTTCAGGGAGTTCTCTAGTAGCGACCTCGTCAAGAATTACATCTGATAACCCATTCAGAAACACATCTATATAAGCCTGTTCGTTCCACTTAACTTCTGCCGCCAAGGATCTGAACTCTAGTGCATAATCCACAAGTGTTCGATTGTCCTGTTTAAGGCGCAACATTAATCTAGCTGCATTGACCTTTCTGCCAGGAGGGTCAAAAGTTCTTCTAAACGCAGCTACAAAGGCATTATAATTATAGACGAGTGGATTATCATTCTCCCATAAAGGATTGGCCCATCTCAAAGCTTTTTCAATGAGCAGAGTAATAATAAATCCAACCTTTGCTCTATCTGTAGGATAAGAGCGGGGTTGTAGTTCGAAATGGATGCTAATCTGGTTTAGAAAGCCACGACACTTCTCCGGTGACCCGCCATAACGTACTGGTGGGGTAATACGGGAAGAAGCACCTACAGTGGCTACCTCTAGACCTGAGACTGCAGGAGAGATAGAAGGAGTACGTGTCTCCTCAGGTGGATTACTAGCACGAGACAAAAGTGCCTGTAGTGCCAAAGCCATCTGATCCATCCTATGTTCCATGGCGTCAAACCTGGGATCCGAAGAACCAAGCTGACTGTTTGTACCTGCAGGATCCATTGGCCCTGTCGTAATGTCAGGATCGGGACAGGGATCCAACACGCAGAGTACAAAGAGTGGAAAGGTACGTATACCGGGCCTTAGAATGGCCGGACTAACGTACCGAGAGTAAAGAATAGTCAGAGGCAAGCCGAGGTCGAGGGAACGAGAAGACAGATAAGCGAGAGACAAGCCGGGTCAAGGGATAACAGAGAAACAGGGTAGTACAACGAGCCGAGTCAAAACCAAAAGGGCAAACTAGAATACCAGAGCACTGAGTGACTAGACAAGCTAGAACCACGACAGGGCAATGAGCTGAAGTAAGGAGTAAGCTTAAATACCCTGGTTCTGGATGGAAATCACGCCTCTGAAAAGTACCGATTGGATATCGGACACTTGAGTGACAGATTGCTCGTGCTAGCGTCATGACGTCACGTATTGAGCGTCCTGCTAGAAAAGGACGTGGATTCCTCGCGGCCGGTGTTTAAGTGACTGGATGAACCGCGAGGAACGGAGGAGACAGCTCGCCTGGACGGATACACCACCAAGTCTCTACCTCCCTTAGAGGTAGAGGCCTCAGGTACCCTGACAGTAATAGAGGAAGTGTAAGGGAAGATAGGTACTATCCAGCAGCGCAAAGGTCCCGCGATAGAGAAGGTAGGGACTTTGTAGGATTGGCTGACACGGTCATGGAGGACTATTGATACCGACCGGGCTCCATCCCCCTTGGTCGAGCGGAGCCTATGGTCGATGTATCAATAGGGGGAAAAAGGAGTGCGTTCATGATCGACACTGGTGCTGAACATTCGGTGGTGACTAACCTAGTTGCTCCTCCATCTGGAAGAACTATTACTGTAATAGGAGCAACTGGAAGAAGTGCTGCAAAACCAGTTCTTAAAAGTCGACATTGGGAGGCCACGTAGTAAAACATCAATTCCTTTACATGCCTGAATGTCCAGTCCAATTGCTGGGACGTGATATGCTATCCAAATTACAAGCGCAGATTACGTTCCTACCAAATGGAACAACATCCTTAAAGTTTAATGGACCTTCAGGTATTATGACATTATCCGTACCAAAGGAAGAAGAGTGGCGACTTTATACAGCGTTGACTAGCCAAAACCCTAGGAGTGATGAATCCTTATTCAACATACCAGGAGTTTGGGCAGAGAACAACCCACCAGGACTGGCCCGCAATATTCCACCTATTAAAATCGAACTAAAACTTGGGGTTTATCCAGTGAGCCTACGGCAATATCACATCCCGCAGAAGGCTAAGAAGAACATCCAATCTTATTTGGATAAGTTCATACGGTATGGTATCCTACAATTCTGTACTTCCCCCTGGAACACTCCATTGCTGCCTGTTCAAAAGCCCGGTACAGATGAGTATCGACCTGTGCAGGACTTGAGAGCAGTCAATGATGCGGTTGTTAGCATACATCCAGTTGTGCCCAATCCATATAACCTGCTTGCTTTAATTCCGGGCGGGGCAACTTATTTTACAGTCTTAGACCTCAAAGATGCCTTCTTTTGCCTCCGAATTGCCGCAGAAAGCCAATGTATCTTCGCTTTCCAATGGGAAAACGCTGTAACGGGCTCGAAACGCCAAATGACTTGGACAAGACTGCCTCAAGGGTTTAAAAATTCACCTACCCTATTTGGTTCATCTCTAAGTCAAGATCTACTGGATTTCGAGTCCATCCCAGGAGAGTGTGTATTGTTACAATATGTAGATGACTTGTTGATAGCAGCAGTTACAAAGGAAATATGTCAGCAAGCAACGCACGATCTACTACACATTCTCTGGAAGGCAGGATACAAGGTGTCTAGAAAGAAGGCTCAGTTGTGTTTGCCAACTGTCAAATATCTGGGATTCCATATCTCTGAAGGTCAAAGAATTATGGGGCCAGAGAGAAAAGAAGCTGTGTGCCAAATACCGATACCCAAGAATAGAAGACAAGTGCGAGAATTCTTGGGGGCAGCAGGCTTCTGTAGGATATGGATTCCCAGCTACGCGATACTGGCAAAACCTCTGTATGCAGCTATCAAAGGTACAGAGCACGACCCCTTCTTATGGACTCAAGAACAGCAAACGGCATTTGAAGACGTGAAGAGGGCTTTGATGAGTACCCCAGCATTAGGTCTACCTGATCACACACGACCATTCTACCTGTATGTACACGAGCAAAGAAGAATGGCTGTGGGAGTATTGACACAGTACTTGGGATCATGGCAAAGACCTGTTGCCTACATGTCTAAGCAACTGGATGCAGTGGCCAGCGGACTTCCACCTTGTCTAAGAGCAGTAGCTGCAGCCGCCCTGTTAGTAGCTGAAGCCGATAAACTCACTCTGGGTCAAGAACTTTATGTACGAGTCCCACATGCAGTACAGACGTTGTTGGATTACAAAGGAAATCATTGGTTTAGTAACAGCCGTATGACCAAGTATCAAGCAATGTTGTGTGAAAACCCAAGAGTGCATTTAGAGACTGTAAATACCTTAAATCCAGCTACCCTTTTGCCACAACCTACTGAAAGTCAACATGATTGTTTGGAAGTGATGGATGAAGTATTTTCAAGTAGACCAGATCTTCGTGATTTTCCCATCCAGAACCCCGATGTTCAATATTACACCGACGGCAGTAGTTATGTGAAAGAAGGGATCCGCTATGCAGGATATGCAGTAACAACGATAGATAAGGTGATAGAAGCTCGGCCACTGGCAAAAGGAACATCAGCACAAAAGGCAGAATTGATAGCACTGACACGAGCGTTACAATTGGCTGAAGGTTTAAGAGTGAACATCTACACGGACTCCAAGTATGCGTTTTTAACCACCCATGCCCACGGAGCTTTGTATAAAGAAAGAGGACTATTGAATTCAGAAGGCAAAGAAATCAAGTACGCAGCTGAAATCCTACAACTATTGGAAGCAGTGTGGGAGCCGAAAGAAGTCGGTATTATACATTGTCGTGCGCATCTGAGAGGAGATGGTGATGTAACCAAAGGAAATCGGATGGCAGATAGTGCAGCTAAGCGTGCCGCTGAATCAGAAAGACAAGAATATGTGGAGCATATAGCTGCTCTGATACCAACTCCACTGTCTCAATGGACTCCAGTTTATACAGCTCAAGAAGAGGAGTGGTTGAAGACTGAACCTGGAAAGTATTTGGAGAACAAATGGTATCAGTTAGAAGATGGAAGAATAGTCATTCCAGCATCACTAGCGGTAGAAATTGTCCAAAACTATCACAACGGGACACATTCTGGGAGAGACAGTACAGAAGAATCTCTCAGAAAATATTTCTACATACCAAGATTGTCCAATTTGACTCAGGCCATTGTACGAAGATGTGTAACGTGTGCTAAAAATAATGCAAGGCAAGGACCAGTAAAGCCACCAGGAGTCCAGTTTATGGGGGGACTCCCCATGTCCGATCTACAAATTGACTATACAGTAATGCCTAAATCTGGTGGACATCGCTACCTACTGGTAGTTGTGTGCACCTATTCAGGCTGGGTAGAAGCATGTCCTACTCGTACAGAAAAAGCAGGGGAAGTTGTGAGATTCCTGCTACGAGAAATAATACCCCGATATGGACTACCCTGCTCTATAGGATCGGACAATGGTCCAGCTTTTGTTCATCAGTGCCTACAACAACTGACTCATATGCTTGGTATAAAGTGGAGGCTTCATACGGCATATAGACCCCAGAGTTCTGGTAAGGTAGAGAGAATGAATAGAACTATCAAGAATCAGTTGGCTAAAATGTGTCAGGAAACCCAACTTAAGTGGAACGTTCTCTTGCCCATAGCTCTATTGCGAATCCGCAGTACACCTACCAGAAGGATGGGCCTCTCTCCTTTTGAGATCATGTATGGGCGACCACCTCCCGTACTTGGTAACTTAAGGGGGGATTTGAGTCAGTTGGGAGAAGGAATTACCCGGCAGCAGGTTGTAGAGTTGGGTAAGACTATGGAGGAGGTACAGAAATGGGTACAAGATAGATTACCTGTGAATATTTATCCCCCAGTTCATAGTTACCACCCAGGAGACCAAGTGTGGATTAAAGAGTGGAATAATGTACCGTTAGGGCCCAAGTGGAGAGGTCCTTATGTTGTTCTTTTGTCTACCCCTACAGCGATAAAAGTAGCCGAAGTGACTCCGTGGATACATCACTCCAGGGTTAAACCAGCAGCAGTCGATTCTTGGCAAGCTACAGCAGATCCAGAGAATCCCTGCAAGATCCGGTTAAAGCGCACGATTCAGTTGGAGTGAGGAGGAACCTTGTGGATTACAAATTTTATTGTTTCAGAGATTGGTAAGTGAGTGAGAAGGCCATAATAAAGCCTGTCCGCTCACCGACGTGTAGTGTATAAGTCAGGAAAAGTCTCGAAGGGACCCCTGTGAAGACGAGCAGAACTCCATTCCCTGCAGCCCTTACATCCTGGAAGCTGAGGTGCCATCGCACGGACGAAGACTGAGGATGACGACGAAAGATGTGTTTTTAATAATGTTTTTATATGTGCATTTTTATATTCAGGAAGGTAGAGGTATCGACACTCCTAGCTGTGAGGTATGCATTAAGACTACAAGAACAGGTAACCATATTTCCCAGACCCTAATTTGGCATTCGCAATACGAGTGTAAAGGAGATGTATCAAGATGTAGATACTTAAATATAGAATATAGTGTGTGCCATTTAGGGGTAGGAGAACCTAAGTGCTTCAGTCCAGAGTATCAACCCCGTACAATTTGGTTGACTCTCAGGAATGGAGATCCTCAGGGGACCCTAATTAACAAAACGGTGTTAGAATCCATATATTCTTCAGGTGTTCTGCTATTTGATGCGTGTAAAGCGATATCGAGTGGTAGAAAGCCGTGGAATGTATGTGGGGATCTTAGATGGGAGAGAACGTATGGGTCTAACGATAAATATATTTGTCCCAGTAGTAAAAATAAGTATGTGAGTCCTAGATGCCCAAATAGAGATTATAACTTTTGCCCATATTGGTCTTGTGTGGGGTGGGCAACTTGGGGACAGACAGCAGACAAGGACATGATTGTGACTAAGTTGCCTACCAATCCATACTGTAAGTCTATGGAGTGCAATCCAATCCATATACTTATAAATAACCCTGACAAGTTCTTAGATAAATATGGTAATTTATTTGGGTTTCAAATATATGGGACGGGTTTAGACCCTGGGACAGTATTGTTTATAGGGATAGAGACTGATACGGTAACCTCCCAAACTCATCAAGTATACCATTCCTTTTATGAAGAGATGAGCATAGATAATAATATCCCCCATAATGCTAAAAACCTGTTCATTGATTTAGCCGAAAGTATTGCCGGTAGTCTTAATGTTACCAACTGCTATGTGTGTGGAGGTACTAACATGGGAGACCAATGGCCTTGGGAAGCAAAGGAGGTAATGTCCGGTTCTGAGGCAGTTGACCAATTAATATCTACACAAGCCGATTATCATATGAGTGTTAGAAGTAAATCTGAGTGGAGATTAAAGACCTCCATCATAGGTTATGTTTGCATAGCGAAGAAAGGAATGATGTGTAATACTTCTGTAGGAGAATTAACTTGTCTAGGGCAAAAAGCTTATGATGATGATACAAAGAATACAACTTGGTGGTCGGCTTCAAATGTCTCAGAACCATCTAACCCGTTTGCAAGATATGCCAATTTAAAGGACGTATGGTTTGATTTATCCATCACATCTAATTGGAGAGCCCCAGCAAATTTGTACTGGATCTGTGGTAAGAAAGCCTATTCGGAGTTGCCACAGGACTGGGAAGGGGCATGTGTGTTGGGTATGCTCAAACCATCCTTCTTCTTGTTACCTATCGAAACAGGTGAGACTTTAGGTGTTAAAGTGTATGATGTGAATCATAGGAAGAAAAGGGGACCCATAGAGATAGGCGCCTGGGAAGATAATGAATGGCCTCCCCAGCGTATTATAGATTACTATGGGCCAGCCACGTGGGCAGAGGATGGTACTTTTGGTTATAGAACCCCAATTTATATGCTCAACCGTATTATAAGATTACAGGCAGTGGTTGAGATTATTACTAATGAGACCTCACAAGCGCTCAATCTTCTAGCGAAGCATATTACCAGGATGAGGACAGCAGTATACCAAAATAGATTAGCCTTGGATTACCTATTGGCAGTAGAGGGAGGTGTATGTGGGAAGTTTAACCTGAGCAATTGCTGTCTTCAAATAGATGACGAAGGGCAAGCAATAGCTGAGCTTACTAGCCATATGGTTAAACTAGCGCATGTGCCTACTCAGGTATGGAAAGGGTACAATCCAAGTAGTTGGTTTGGTAGCTGGTATGAGTGGTTTGGAGGGCTTAAGGCATTGGTAGGTGGAGTCCTACTGATTTTAATGTTGTGTCTACTCTTGCCATGTCTTATACCCTTAGTAGTTAGGTCTGTGCAAAGCCTGATAGAAAATATAGCAGAGAGGAAGGCTGCTGCACAGATAACGGCAATTTATAAATATAAGGCTCTAGATCAGGGAGAACCAATGCAGGAAGATGAGTGTTGAAGATTCACATCATAGATAAGTCTGGTCTGGTTCAAGGTAACTTGCGGTGTATGCAAACCAAGGTTAAGTGATGCCTCAAGTAATTGTGAAATATCAAGAGGCATCAAAGGGGGGAATGTGGTGGAATCTCAGTAAAAATAAATTTAGTAGGCCGAGATTACCACGTGGCATGTGTACGTGCATATGCTGACGTATCGATCAGTTGGTTGCACGAGGCAAGATACGATCAGTAGTGTACGGAGCATGTGCAAGAATACAGGATGTAGTATTCCCCTCCTCCATTGTGCTGGACAGGCCATGCGGTCAAGCAGGAAGTTAATTCTTATTTGTATTGATTGGTCAAGAGAATGTGCGGGTGGAGCTTAATATGGGAGGAGTTATGTGCCTATATAAGGAGCCTGCACTATTGTCCGGGGCTCAGAACTTGCTGTATTTTGGTGACATTAGTCCCTCTGAGTCCCGATCGGTGAACCGAATAAAGAATCTCTTCCTTCCTGAAGAAACCTGTGTCCATCTCTCTGTGCTTGGCTTCCGTCAGTTTCTCCGGTATCAATGGCTCCTCTCTATATACAGAGTAACATGGCTTCCCTCTATATACCGTGTAAACATGGCTCCCTCTATATACAGAATAACATGGCTCCCTCTATATACAGAGTAACATGGCTTCCCTCTATATACCGGGTAAACATGGCTCCCTCTATATACAGAATAAAATGGCTCCCTCTATATACAGAATAACATGGCTCCCTCTATATACAGAGTAACATGGCTCCCCTCTATAAACAGTGTAAACATGGCTCCTCTCTATATACAGAGTAACATGGCTCCCTCTATATACCGTGTAAACATGGCTCCCTCTATATACAGAATAACATGGCTCCCTCTATATACAGAGTAACATGGCTTCCCTCTATATACCGTGTAAACATGGCTCCCTCTATATACAGAATAACATGGCTCCCCTCTATAAACAGTGTAAACATGGCTCCTCTCTATATACAGAGTAACATGGCTCCCTCTATATACAGTGTAAACATGGCTCCTCTCTATATACAGAGTAACATGGCTTCCCTCTATATACCGTGTAAACATGGCTCCCTCTATATAGAGAATAACATGGCTCCCTCTATATACAGAGTAACATGGCTCCCTCTATATACAGAGTAACATGGTTTCCCTCTATATACCGTGTAAACATGGCTCCCTCTATATACAGAATAACATGGCTCCCTCTATATACAGAGTAACATGGCTTCCCTCTATATACCGTGTAAACATGGCTCCCTCTATATACAGAAAAACATGGCTCCCACTATATAAAGAGTAACAAGGCTTCCCTCTATATACCGGGTAAACATGGCTCCCTCTATATACAGAATAACATAGCTCCCCTCTATAAACAGTTTACACATGGCTCCTCTCTATATACAGAGTAATATGGCTCCCCTCTATATACAGAGTAACATGGCTTCCCTCTATATACCGTATAAACACGGCTCCCTCTATATACAGAATAACATGGCTCCCTCTATATACAGAGTAACATGGCTCCCCTCTATAAACAGTGTAAACATGGCTCCTCTCTATATACAGAGTAACATGGCTCCCTCTATATACAGTGTAAACATGGCTCCTCTCTATATACAGAGTAACATGGCTTCCCTCTATATACCGTGTAAACATGGCTCCCTCTATATAGAGAATAACATGGCTCCCTCTATATACAGAGTAACATGGCTCCCTCTATATACAGAGTAACATGGTTTCCCTCTATATACCGTGTAAACATGGCTCCCTCTATATACAGAATAACATGGCTCCCTCTATATACAGAGTAACATGGCTTCCCTCTATATACCGTGTAAACATGGCTCCCTCTATATAGAGAGTAATATGGCTCCCTCTATATACAGTGTAAACATGGCTCCCCTCTATATACAGAGTAACATGGCTCCCTCTCTATACAGAGTAACATGGCTTCCCTCTATACAGGGCCGGACTGGGAATTAAAAGCAGCCCTGGAAAAAAATTATTTACCAGCCCCATAATGCGTTGCGCCAGCATAGTGTGCAAATACAGAGTTAGAAAAGATAATTTAAGATAAAAAATTATTACTCCATCATGAAAAAAAGCACATATAGGCTTCAAAAAAAAAACCAAGAGTGCAGATTTATTTTAAGCAGACCTGCCTTTGCATATTACCAATGTTTCAGTCCAACTACCTTGACATATTAAGAAAAGCTTGGTAATGGGACTGAAATGGTGAATGTATGTAGGGCACAACTGTAAAAAATTACGGTATCTTGTTTATTTTGAAGTCCTGTGGGTGCGCTCTTCACTTTAAATATGTTATTGTGCTGGAGGATGCACCTAGCAACAAGACTGGGCCAATATCTGCTCATTACATATGGTACATATCAATTACATTTCTCTGTGTATTACGTATGTATATATATATATATATATATATATATATATATATATATATATATATAAACAAATAGAAAGGAGTGCACTCGAGAGGACTTCTTTCTATTTGTTTACATTAACGGCTGAGGCAGCACCGAGGCAAGTACAAGACCGGAAAATTGAGTGCGGGACATCTGATATTCTATATATATATATATATACACACACATTAATATATGTGTAAATATAATAGGCATAAATATATATATATATACACACACACACCAGTGGCGGATCCAGAGCCTGATCTCGGGAGGGGCACTTATAGATTATTTAAAGAAATAATCCATGCACAATAACCACTACTGCTCTGTGTAGTCGTTATGGTGCCAGGAGTGCCGGGACCCGCTCCCAGAGTAAGTAGTCAAACCGTTTAAGAACAGTTTGACAACTTACCTGGGGTCTGCTGGGATATGGGGCTGTATTAGGGTATAGGAGCAGTGGTGCAATGTGTGAGGGGTGCATTTTGTGTGAAAGGTTCAGTGTGTAGGGCAATGTGTGTCTGGGTGGCTGCAGAGGCGGCTCTCTTAGGGCAGTGTGACAGATCGGGTCCTCGGTCAGAGACCGAGGACCCGACACAGGAGGGGGCCCGGCGGCTTGCCCTTAATGCTGCCGGGTGCGAGGCCCCTCCTATGCCTGCCCGGGAGAGAGCCAGCCTGTCTGCAGCTCCGCCGAGTGCAGAGCTGCAGACTGAGTGGGTCTCGCGATCTCAGCCAATCAGAGCGTTGCCGTGGGTTACCACGGAAACGCTCTGACTGGCTGAGATCGCGAGACTAAACTTACCACGTGGTCTGCAGCTCTGCACCCGGCGGAGCTGCAGACCATAAAGGGAGCCCACCGGACCACCAGGGATAAAGCCTTTACGGCCCACTGGACCACCAGGGAAACAGTTCATCAAAAAGGTATTTTATCTTCATCTCCCTACCCTGCCTCCCTACCACCCTACTGCCCCAGCCACCCCACTGCCCCAGCCACTGCACCACCCTACTGCCCCAGCCACCCCACCACCCTACTGCCCCAGCCACCCCACCACCCTCTGCCCCAGCCACCCTACCACCCCAGCCACCGCACCACCCTACTGCCCCAGCCACGCCACCACCCTTTGCCCCAGCCACCCTACTATCCCAGCCACCCCACCACCCTACTGCCCCAGCCACGCCACCACCCTCTGCCCCAGCCACCCTACTACCCCAGCCACCCCACCACCCTACTGCCCCAGCCACCCCACTACCGCAGCCACCCCACCACCCTACTGCCCCAGCCACCCCACCACCCTACTGCTCCAGCCACCCCACCACCCTACTGCTCCAGCCACCCCACCACCCTCTGCCCCAGCCACCCTACTGCCCCAGCCACCCCACCACCCTCCTGCCTCAGCCACCCCACCACCCTCTGCCCCAGCCACAATACTGCCCCAGCCACCCCACCACCCTACTGCTCCAGCCACCCCACCACCCTCTGCCCCAGCCACCCTACTGCCCCAGCCACCCCACCACCCTCCTGCCTCAGCCACCCCACCACCCTCTGCCCCAGCCACCCTACTGCCCCAGCCACCCCACCACCCTACAGCCCCAGCCACTCCACCACCCTACAGCCCCAGCCACCCCACCACTCTCCTGCCCCAGCCACCCCACCACTCTCCTGCCTCAGCCACCCCACCACCCTCCTGCCTCAGCCACACCACCACCCTTTGCCCCAGCCACCCTCCTGCCCCAGCTACCCCACCACCCTCCTGCCCCAGCCACCCCACCACCCTACTGCCCCATCCACCCACCACCCTACTGCCCCAGCCACTGTACAACCCCTGCCTCAGCCACACCACCACCCTTTGCCCCAGCCACCCTACTGCCCCAGCCACCCCACCACCCTCCTGCCCCAGCCACCCCACCACCCTACTGCCACATCCACCCCACCACCCTCTGACACAGCTACCCTCTGCCCCAGCCACCCTACCACCCTCTGCCCCAGCCACCCTCTGCTCCAGCCACACTACTGCCCCAGCCACCCTACCACCCCTGCCCCAGCCACCCTCTGCCACAGCCACCCTACTGCCCCAGCCACCCTACCACCCTACTGCCCCAGCCACCCCACCACCCTCTGCCCCAGCCACCCTACCACCCATGCCCCAGCCACCCTCTGCCCCAGCCACCCCACCACCCTCTGCCACAGCCACCCTACTGCCCCAGCCACCCTACCACCCTCTGCCCCAGCCATCCTCTGCCCCAGCCACCCTCTGCCACTACCACCCTCTGCCACTACCACCCTACTGCCCCAGCCACCCCACCACCCTCTGCCACAGCCACCATACCACCCCTGCCCCAGCCACCCTCTGCCACAGCCACGCTACCACCCTCTGCCACAGCCACCCTACCACCCTCTGCCCTCCTACCACCCCACATAATTGCTAATTAAATTAGTTTATTGCAAATTAAGTTAGTTTGCATATTATGCCATAACTACAGTCACAAAGAGAGATCATAATGCAGCGGTACAGGGAGCCGCAACACAGCAAGCCTCTGAACGATGAATACAGAGACTAGCTCTCTGTATCCAGCGCTGCAAGCTTGTCCTTAAATAAAACAACAGCACCTTATACACACAATGCAACCCCTATTTTTAACTTTAGGTGCTAGTGGGGGCCTCATGTTTGAGTTTCGCCTAAGGCCTCACAAAGTCTAGAGCCGCCACTGGGTGGCTCTGTGTGTGTGGCGCAATGTGTGTATGGGGGGTCTGTGTGTGTGTATGGGGCTAGAGATCGCAGTGGTGAGAGTGAACTCTAGCCCGTAGCTCCAGCGCTAGAGTTCACTCTCGCGAGAGCTGGAGCGTTGCCACTGTAACCGCGGCAACGCTCTGTACTCGCGCAAGAAGGACCCGGAGGAGCTGCAGGCTGAGCTCCCGGGTCCTCTCTTCCTCCCTCCCCTGCCGGCTGCCTGCATGGTGCCTCCAGAACAGGGAGGGAGATCTCTGATCTCCCCTCCGGTCCGTGAAGGCACATGGTGCTTGGACAGTGCCAGCCTTGCATTGGCCAGCAGGTGAGAGCATCTGGAGGGGAAAGGGCAATATATATATTTCTTTCTCCCCCTCACTGCTCCTCTGTGTCCATGTCTCCCCTCTCCTTCCCAGTCACTCTCTTCCCCCTCTGCCTCTTTCTCCCCCTCGTGTATCTCTCTCTTCCCCTCTGTCTCTTTTTCCCCCTTTTCCCTGTCTCTCTCTACCATCTCTCTATCCCCCTCTTTCTCCCCTTGTGTCTCACTCTCCCCTCTCTGTCTCTTTCTCCCTCCTTTCCCTGTGGAACTCCCCCTCCCCCTCTGTCTCTCTCTATTCTCCCACTCTCTTTCTTCCCTATCTCTGTTTTATTTTTCCCCCTCCCCTTGTGTCCTTCCCCCCCCCCCCCTTCCCCAGATTTAAGCTGGCAAGGCATGACGGTGACGGGTTGACCAAACCCATAGTTTTGTGTTTATTTTATTTTATACCTAGGATGTGAATATATCTCTTCACTTGCTCACAATAAAAACCTGCTGATTGGATGAGCATGATGGGAATTCTAATCCACAGCTGTTTGAAGTTGCCTATTCTTCATCTAGTGCCCTTCACACTAGATTATTTCTATTTCCCTGCGATTTCTTGGACATGATTAAATGTTGCATACTCTGCTGATAGGATGTAGCATTGAAAAAAAAAAAACAGATTTGCTGACTTTTCAGGCTTGTCTGGCACGCTCCCCTCCCCCCCATCCATCCCCTCCATTTACCTGAGAGGAGCCAGAGGGGGCCGGCCGCATTCCACGCTGGTGCTGCCGGGCCGGGTGGCAGCCTCGCCGGTCCGGCGGCACTTCTAATGCTGAGGACGGAGGAGCATGAAGGAGGAGGGAGGAGCATGTCTCTCTGCCATGTTTACACTGTATATAGAGGGAGCCATGTTACTCTGTATGTAGAGGGGAGCCATGTTACTCTGTATATAGCGGTTCCCACAATTCACAGCACAGGAACCGCGAGGGAGCATGGTAGAGAGACATGCTCCTCCCTCCTCCTTCCGTCCTCAGCATTAGAAGTGCCGCCGGACCGGCGAGGCTGCCACCCGGCCCAGCAGCACCAGCGTGGAACGCGGCCGGCCCCCTCTGAGTGTGCCACCGGACCCGGTGGGCCAGTCCGGCCCTGCCTCTATATACCGTGTAAACATGGCTCCCTCTATATACAGAATATCATGGCTCCCTCTATATACAGAGTAACATGGCTCCCCTCTACATACAGAGTAACATGGCTCCCTCTATATACAGTGTAAACATGGCTCCTCACTATATACAGAGTAACATGGCTCCCCTCTATACAGGGGCGTATCTGGAGCATTTGGCACCCGGGGCGGATCCTTTATTTGGCACCCCCCTCCCCAACTTTGAAATGTAAAAAACAACTGCAATTTTTTTAAATGTATGTGTATGCAGTGTGTGTATAGTGTGTGCAGTGTGTGTATAGTGTGTGCAGTGTGTGTATAGAGTGTGCAGTGTGTGCATAGTGTATGCAGTGTGTGCATAGTGTGTGTGTATAGTGTGTTTATAGTGTGTGTGTATAGTGTGTATGCAGTGTGTGTGTATAGTGTGTATGTAGTGCATGTAGTGTGTGCAGTATGTGTATAGTGTGTGCAGTGTGTATGTAGTGTGTGTATATTGTGTGCAATGTGTGTAGTGTGTGTGTATAGTGTGTACAGTGTGTGTATAGTTTGTACAGTGTGTGTATATTGTGTGTATAGTGTGTGTGTATAGTGTGTGTATAGTGTGTGTAGTGTGTCTATAGTGTGTATGCAGTGTGTGTATAGTGTGTGCAGTGTGTATGCAGTGTGTCTAGAGTGTGTATAGTGTGTGCAGTGTGTGTATAGAGTGTGCAGTGTGTGCATAGTGTATGCAGTGTGTGCATAGTGTGTGTGTATAGTGTGTATGCAGTGTGTGTAGTGCATGTAGTGCGTGTAGTGTGTGTATAGTGTGTGCATAGTGTATGCAGTGTATGTATAGTGTGTGTGTATAGTGTGTATGCAGTGTGTGTAGTGCATGTAGTGTGTGTATAGTGTGTGCAGTGTGTATAGTTTGTGCAGTGTGTATAGTTTGTGCAGTGTGTGTAGTGTGTGTATATTGTGTGCAGTGTGTATGCAGTGTGTGTAGTGTGTGCATAGTGTATGCAGTGGGTGTGCAGTGTGTGCAGTGTGTGTATAGTGTGTGCAGTGTGTGTATAGTGTGTGCAGTGTGTGGGGGCCCTAAATGAAAATCCCCCCCTCCCCATCAAAGGTGACTAGGGGTCCCCAAGCCCCTAGTCACACACCCAAATAAAAAAGCCCCTACCTACCCCCCTCACCCTAAAAAATAGTGAGGGGGGAATAAAATTACTACCCTGTAAAGTCAAATTCAACTTACTATTCAACGTCTTCTTTTTTCTAAAATCTTAATTTTTCAGCCCCAAAAAAGGCCAAATAAAAAGCCATCATACCCGTCGAACTTAAAAATAAAATAGAAAACCTGAGCGCAAAAAAAAAAAATTAATCCATCTTCACCCATGGAGGGCTCCGCACAGACTAGGGTATTAACATATACCCTATTGTTACAATTGTTACTTGAAAAGCATTAGGAATGACGTTGGGGTACCACATGCTCATTTGTTATACCTCCATGCACTACAAAAATAAAGAATTTAATTTTTTTTAAAAAAAATAAAAAAAAATAAAAAAAATAAAAAAAAAATAAAAAAAAAATGTATGCAGCTTACAAATGAATCTAAAATGGATGCTGTCCAGGAGTTGGGAGGGTCTGCTAGGGAGGGTGTGCTGCTGATTGGCTGGAATGTGTCTGCTGACCGTGAGGCACAGGGTCAAAGTTTACTCAATGATGACGAATAGGGGGCGGATCGAACCGCGCATGTGTTCGCCCGCCGTGGCGAACGCGAACACGCTATGTTCGCCAGGAACTATTCGCCAGCGAACCGTTCGGTACATCACTACTTATAAACAGTTGAACAGTTTACACAGATATACCACTCCAATAACACTACACAAAGTAAATCCACGCTATACAAAGTACGGGTAAATATTGACATTCAGATACTGTTTGCACTCACATACTCACTGGTGCACACCTGTGTATTCACACATACTGATACTCCACTCAGCCACATTCACATCTGAGCTATGAACACCCATGTGCACCCTTGTATTTCCATTGATACTACACACACACACACACATTCACAATATATTTGGACACATACAAATACATGGTTACATAAAGGTATATTTGTTTAAATAAAGCCAATGCTCCTTGAATAGTCAGGTGAAACAAGGCCACTTTCTATTTTCTTGCACCAGTACTCTTTGTTCACTAGTTCTGCCACTAGATTTGAGCAGGGCAGTTGGGGCATGAGCATATTAAACAATTTTCCCGTCACTCAAAAAGTAAAAATACTCAGCTACCCCAAAGTAAGTTGATAATACACAGCAGGTACACAAAAATGTACATCTATATGTGGCACACCATATATCTGTGACAGAGTGCCACGGTGCCATCCTATGGTAAGATGTTAGAGCAAAACAAAACTGCAATTATTGGCTGAGATCGTCAGCTGAGCATGGAGTATTGGCTCACTTTGCTCTATAGAGCAATCTGACAGCTCCTGCTGCAGAAGCCTGAATACTTCAGATGCAGAACTGGAGCCTAGAGGGACTCATGTAAGTTGTCAGACTGTTAAACAAGTTTTCATTTTTAACCCTTTCAGACATCTTACCATGGAACACTGCAAGGGACTCTTGGCAACATACCCAGGGGATGTGGTGCTTATGGTGTTCCTTTCAAGACTGCTTTGGGTACATGACCCAATAAACAGTTTCATGATAAATTCATCTTAACTAAGATGTGGTTTAACTCTGTTTTCTAAATCTTTGTTCTGACAGTGCTAATGCATATATCTGATTTAACTCTATTTTCTTAAATCTCTGCTCTAACAATTTAAAAATAATCAGAAGTTCAGCACACGTTATAGGGACACTCCAGGCACCCAGACCACTTCTGCTCATTGGAGTGGTCTGGGTGCCAACTCCCACTACCCTTAACCCTGCAAGTGTAATTATTGCAGTTTTTTTTAAACTGCAATAATTACCTTGCAGGGTTAAGTCCTCCCCTAGTGGCTGTCTATTAGACAGCCACTAGAGGACACTTCCTGCTCTATAGCACAGGTTTTCTGTGCTAGAGCGTCGCTGGACGTCCTCTCGCTGTGTGAGGACCTCCAGCGTCGCTCTATTCCCCATAGGGAAGCATTGAAATTAATTTTCAATGCTTTCCTATGGGGTGCGCTAATGCGCATTAGGTCTCCTCGGACGGCGGGCGAGATCAGTCTCGCCCACCGGCCGACGTAAGCAGAAGGAGGAGCGGCGGGGGAGGAGGAAGCAGTGACGTGGGACCTGTCGCTGCCTCTGGTAAGTCACTGAAGGGGTTTTCACCCCTTCAGCAACCGGGCATTGGGGGGTGGGAGGGAGAGGGACCCTCCAGTGCCAGGAAAACGGATCGTTTTCCTGGCACTGGAGTTTCCCTTAAATCATATTCAGAAGGTTCAAGCACTACTTACCAAAGGAGAACACTTTTGAAATTCAGCAGCACGCGGGGCACAACGTGCTAAACTCACTCCACTCTCCCTGTGACAGCAGTTGCTTTTGCACTGAGCACTTTGAAGACACAGCTCTCCATGATCCTAAAGTAAAGTATGGTATAATAAAAAAGTTAAAAAAAACATGCAAGTGAAACAGTGATTAAATCACTCTTAAGCTGATATAATGTAGCAGGAATTGGAGCCTGGCATCCTGCAGATAAGAATTAAAATCATTTTAAAGTGGTTTGACTACTTCTAATGGGGTACACCAGGGCACTTGTGGAGCAATAAGCACTACAGGGTACTGTAGTGTTTATAATGCTTGGTGTGTTTCTTTAATCAAAATACGCAGTAATTATCTGAAACAAGCCAGACATTGATACAGGTTGTAAATTGCATGTGTTAAAGTGTAATGACTCATATTTTCAACACATATCTTGCTTTGTTTTTGCAACTGTTGAATGAATCAGTGTTTTAATATTTGAACGATGTATATGTTCAGTAGATGCAGAGCGAGATTTGCCATTAGGCAAAGTAAGCACTTGCCTACAAATACATGTCCTCTAGGGGACATGTGTAATGTACCTGTTTGGAACTAATCGTAACACTCCAAGCGTCATAACTGAGCTGAGCTCTAGTGGAGACAGGGAGTAGCAGCTGGAGGACCCCAGGTAAGATGAAAACCATTCTATATGTAGACATACATATTATTATGCAAGTTATTTTATTCACTTATGTGTTGTTGTTTTTTTTTTTTTTATCATGCTGCAGTTTCATCTCTTCTATTATATAGATTTTGTATATTTTTTGGTGTTTGCATGAGGAAGTACAAAAGAAGGTCTATTATATGTGTACTTTTTTGTTGTTGTTGGTGTGTATTATAGTCCTAAACCTGAACAAAAAACACTATCTTAATCCCATATTTAACTCCTCTAAAACAGTAAACACCCTCATATTAAAACACTAAATTACAATTGGAAATATACACATACATATGTGCAGTTATCAGATACAAATATATGGTTTTTTAGACGTTTTATGCCTGCAATGTACAGTTAAAAAATTTAATTCACTTTATCTGCAATTTCTTTTCTTTTTTTTTTTTTTTTTTGGTGGCGTGAGGGGGGACCTTAGAGTTTTAAGCCTACAGCTACCTGACATGTAAATCCATCCCTAAGTAAATGAATATATGTGTGCTTAGACCTTTAAGTTATGCAAATATTAACAGGTCACTTTGGATTTTCAGCATGGGATAAAGAAAGTACACCCTCTTTGAATTCTCTGGTTCTACATATCAGGGCATAATAGCAGACATCTGTTCCATAGCAGGTCGTAAAATTAGGTGAATACAACCTCAGATGAACATATTACACCGTGTCATGATTTATTTAACAAAGATAAAGCCAAAATGGAGAAGCCAAGTGTGGAAAACTAAGTACACCTTGTAATTCAATAGCTTGTAGAACCACCTTTATTAGCAATAACTTGAAGTGATCATATTCTGAATGACTTTTTCAGTCACTCACATCGTTGTGGATTTTGACCCACTCTTCTTTACAACGTTGCTTCAGTACATTTAGGTTTTCTGGCCTTTGTTTGAGTACAGTTTTCTTAAGGTCCCCCCACAGCATTTCAATCTGGTGAGGTCAGGCCATTGCAATACCTTGATCCTTTTCTTTTTCAGGCATTCTGTTGTAGATTTGCTGGTGTGCTTGGGTGTCCTGAGGTTTTAAAACAAACCCAAATCACCTGTCCACCACCATGCTTGACAGTTGGTGTGAGGTGTTTGTGCAAAGAACATTGTTCCAGAAGTCTTATGGTTTGCTCAGATGCAACTGTGCAAACCTAAGCTGTGCTGCCATGTTCTTTTTATAGAGGAATGAGCATTAGAGAGATAGCAACTACTTAAAAGGAGCATTCACTCCCTAAAAACCAGGGGGATCGTTCGTCGGTGTTCGCATAGGAACTGCCGAAAATAGACCGACCGCTGCCCCTTTTCTTGTTGAACTATTTTGGGTTATCACCTCGTGGCCAGCCAGTCAAAACATCACCCAAATGGCGATTCCGTTCTACCAAAGGGATCTGATCGTTATTTGGACAACTTGGGCGTCCCCTTCCGGGCTATTCGGGGATATAACTTTTGTGGGGTTTCTATATATTTTTGATACGTTGTTGGGGTATTTAATGTAAAATAGTATATTTCCTGTAACTGAAAGATAATTGAGTTATCCTTCTTTTGACTCAATTATCTCCCAGACACAGGGATGCCAGGGGTTTGTACTTTTTTATATAGATACCCCGTGCTGGGGGTCTGTGTATAAAAAGCCGAGTGTGGTTCAATAAACCTCAGTTGATTCCCAGAACTGTATGTCGTCCATTCACTGGGGGAATGGGCTATAATCACTGAACATTGCTTTCTTTCAGCTCGAGAGGACTTCAGCGTAGATATTCGGTCTCAGCATTGCAGCTCCGCTAGACTTTTTAATTGCCAGGTATCATCTCCTCTCTGATCAAAATACTGAATATTTTTAAGTTTGATGGCAGTGTTTAACCTTAATATATGTTGCTGATTGTAGGTGCACAACTTGGGCTATTTATTGCTCCCATGAGCAGGTAACTGTGATGAAATGACTTGACTGTTTTCACTGGTATGCTTTACTTTCTCAAATCTAATTTTACTGTTTTAAAAGCTGTTGATATTGGCTTTTTGTTTCACCTGGTCACAACGTTAGTAATAATTTTTATTTTCTGAAAGATTCTACTCTTCAAAATTCACTATCCGGTCTGGTTTATAATTTTTATTCAGATTTCAGCTCAATACTCTAGAATTGGTTTAGAATATTCTTTAGAACTGAGTAAATGTCCTTAAAGCATAGTCTTTATAAGCTGGAAAATGTGCTATGTGTTATATTCAGTATTCTGCTATTTTATCCCTTGGGGACCTTGAGCTTGGCAATCCCCTCAATATATGTCAGGGGTGGCATGCTTTTGGTTCTAAAGGATCTTCTAGAGGGCCTGGACATTTTAAATAATAATTATTTTGGTTTTATGACTGCTTTTATCTACAGCAAAAGGGTACTGCTATGGTCACCAGAGTAGCGCCCAGTTACGCCAACCTCTTTATGGCGGACTGGGAAGACTCATATATTTGGTCAAATTCTAAATGGTATTCACATCTTCTTCTATACCGATGTTACATAGATGACCTGGTTTTTTTATTTGGGAGGGCACAAAAGAAAGTTTAAATAATTTTTTAACCGTTTTAAATGAAAATAACAAAGGGATTAACCCCTTAAGGACCAAACTTCTGGAATAAAAGGGAATCATGACATGTCACACATGTCATGTGTCCTTAAGGGGTTAAACTAAATACAGAAGTCAGCACCACAAAAGTTCAGTTCCTAGACCTGGAAGTCTATGTGGAAGATAACGAGTTACACACTCAAACTTTTTTTTAAAAAAAGGTTCATACAAACACCTTTATTGATTCCACAAGCTGCCACCATCACTCATGGTCTAAAAGTATTCCTAAAAGCCAACTCATAAGGCTAAAACGAAACTGTTCTAAAAATGAAGTATTCCAAGAACAAGCATATAGCCTGTAGCGGATTGTATTAATGCTGTCCATAGAAATTCGGATAGAAATGTATTCGTATAATACGAACCACGAGTGGCGGCCATCTTACGCATGAAAATCTCAGCTGTGTTTGGTCGTCGAGTGTCTGGAACTCAAATCGGACACTCAAACAACCGAACACCGCTGAGAACTCCAGAGCTCCATAACTCACGAACGGAGAGACTAGGCAGCCACTCGTTCGGTAAAATCAATGTACCGAACAAGGGAATTAATACGAATGCAAAATTAGCTGTGGATGGCAGGTATTTCTATGTGTTTTAACTCCTGAACAGAGACCGACCGCAAGGCCAAAACACATGGAGCCTTTTTCGGATATCACCTCGTGTGCAGTCGGTCAAATTACACCCTCCACCTAACTCCCGAACCCCTGGTCCGATCTGGGTGAATTTTGGATATGTTAGTCACCCACATCAAATTATTATTCTCACTGCTTGTTTTGGGGTACATCTAGAATTCAGGGAAATGTACAGTATGTTTAATAAGATTATGTGTCACACTGAGGGAAGGAGATGTGTGGGAGGTAACTGTTACATTATTGGCTACTGGACTAATTATGGTGAATCCCTCCCTTGCATGGGAGAATGCTTTAAAAGGAGGTTGTGTGGATTAAAAGTCAGTTCTACTCCTGATGCTGTGTGTCGTCCAGTCATTGGGATCTGTATGGGAATATTCGAAGATTACCTTGCTTGCTGGGATTATTACTCTATGGTATTTTATTGCTTGTTCCTGAGCCTTACTGGGATCTTTAGTGGAGTTAACCTGTGAAAGACCAGCTCTCCGTTACATAGCCTTAAAGAAAAGTTTTTAGAAAAACAATACAAGGAGAATGACATTGACACCTTAATTACTGAATTAAAAAACTATGACAGAAATCAGCTATTGCAATTTCACAATTCTAACCCAAATCACAATATACATCTACCTATTGTTTTAGATTTTAATAATAAGAGTTTTAAAATGAAAAAAATCATTAAAAACATTGGGATATTTTCCCCACCTACTTTCTTTAAACAGCTCCAACAGACTTTGTCTTCATACATATGGGACTCACGCATACCCAGATTATCCCATCGCTTATTGCAGCAACGCACAGTAGAGGGTGGTCTAGGCCTTCCAGATGTATATACCTATTATAAAGCAGTTAACTTAGAAGCTGCAGTAAAACTGCATACCCCCAAGGGTATATATCAGTGGGTAGACATGGAAACTGCGAAATCTGCTGCGACACCCCTGGTGGACATCCTATGGACTCCCAAAACGCTTCGCCCCAAAGACAAAACCCTGTTTCCAACCACATTGCTCACCCTGCATCACTGGGATGTGCTAAGACACAAACAAAACGCCACCCACAAATTCCACCCATGCGCACCACTGACGGCCCTACGAGCAATCTCGCCATGGCTCTCACTAAACTCCTGGGTTAAACTGGGAATTAACAAATTAGACCAAATTATGCAGCACAACCTTATCAAGCCTTTCCCAGACCTACAACGTGAATTTAAACTAACCAACTCCTCAATATTTCCCTACATGCAAATCAAAAGTGTCATACCCTCACATGTGGCACAAACCACTATGAATGCTAGCCAAGGCATAAGGGTAGTAGACACATTGTATGACAGATGCTGGCAAACCCCAACCAAACTCAAAACTCTTGCCCTATGCTACCAGGTAGTTTTGAAAACGGTACCACACTGCCCCCCACCCTTCATGGCCCAATGTCTCACGGACTGCGATGAGCTGATAACCGACACAGAAGTGTTGGCATCCCCCAATGCCCTAAAGGGCCTTACACAATGCTACTCACACATAGAGGCGCACAAGAAGTTGGTATACAGGTGGTACTTAACACCCCACAGACTACATACAATGTACAAATCTGTGTCACCGCTTTGCTGGAGATGTGGGGGAAAAAAAGGCGCAATGTTCCACATTTGGTGGACATGCCAGCGTATACGCCCCTTATGGGAGGAGGCACAGTCCATCCTACAGACCATCGGCATCACAGTACCACCACTGGATGTACATACAGGGTTATTTCTCTCCTACCCACACTCGACTCCGAAGTCGGTAAAATGTATATTAGCACTCACCGCACTGGCAGTACGAAATCTTATAGCAAACCAATGGAAACAGCCTCACTGTCCCTCTAAAACCCAACTACTAACTAAAATCCACCAATACCACACGTATGAGGGCATGACGGCCAAAACTGCTTCACAAAGAAAATCCTTTCAGGTGTCCTGGGCACCATGGGCAGATTTTTGGGATAAGGTAAACACTATTTAATGCAACATAGCACCAACAAAGAGGTTAAAGGGAGTGTCAATGTCACTGATATGGTACAAACCTTCAATGCCACACGCACAGAGTCCCATGTCCAGAATGGACGCAACCTCCCCCCAGATATCATAGAGACCTCCACATACAGAATAATAAACTCAACTAAAGAATAGACCTATCGTGGCATATATTCCCACTCTATATCACGCTCGAGCACAACTGCTTAATACAACCAGGGGCCTTACTGAACTAACAAATACCACCCCACCTTCCCCACCACCCCCTTCCCTTTTCTTTCTTCTGTATCCCCCCCCACTGTTCACTCCCAGTTGAAAGCCCAACTCTAAGCTGAACTGTATTCCACCATGAAAGAGATGTTGTCTATAGGTCAGTTTGAGATCCACATGGTTAAGTAAATCCAGGATACAATGTGCTGTACACAAATAGTAAACCCATGCGACGTCAATACACTATACGATATCAATTATGTGCATCTCAGGGGCAACCTCATCCCCCTCTATACCACAGGCCAACTGTCATACAGATATGAATAATTGCAAATGTTTTTCTTCTTTTCTTTTAAGGTATGTTAAGAATGGTGACAACTGTTGTATAACTTTAATCCCCTACACTTTCCCTTCTTTCTTCTGTACCCCATTAACTTTATGAAAATAAAAATTGTCAAATAAAAAAAAAAAAAACATTGGGATATTTTAAAAGAAGACCCTCTTTTACAAAACATCTTACCGGATAAACCTACAAAAGTTTTCAGAGGAGCCTCCAACCTAAAAAGGAGTCTAACACATAATTATACAAAGAAAGCTATTCCTAAACCGTTTTCTTTTAATCAACAGAAAAGTTTTTATAAATGTAAAACATGTTCAGCATGTAGGAAAACTGATAATAAATAATAAATAATAAATGTTTAATTTTAAATCCACATACTCCCCCCAGAGATATAATATCAATAGCTTTATTACCTGTCATTCAAAAAATGTTATATATCTCTTGCAAATTGCAGTATGTTGGGATGACCAAAAGATGTTTAAAAACCCGTATAGCAGATCCCTGTAGGAATATATCAAAAGGTTTTTTAAATCATTCAGTGTCGGAACATTTTTTAATTCATAACAAAGAACCTAAATTTTTAAAGTTTTATGCTATAGAAAAAATATCTCCCCCATGGAGAGGTGGTAACATTACAAAAATTTTAGGGCAAACTGAAATGAGCTGGGTTTTTAAACTTGATACCATGGTCTTTAACCTCTTGTTGGAGGGTAGTGAGCTGCTGCTTACAGGAGAGCGAAGTGGTTTCTAGCGCCCCTTTTCTGCCCGTCAGGCCTTTGAGATCCTGGCGGATTGTGGCCATATCTGCCTGTAGGTTCTTTTGTAGCTCCGCCAGTAGTTCTTTCATGAGTTTGGCTGTCACCGGAGCCGTGTCCTGCCCCGTGGCCGGGGTCTGTGGCGGAGGTGTCACCTTAGCCGGTACGTATCCCTCCTCTGTTCTGTAGGAGAAAGTGTCTGAGAGGTCCGAGCAGTCCCCAGTAAAGGACCCCATTTTTGTTCATGCCCATTCGGGGCGCATCTTGTCTCAGTTTTTTTGTTTTTTTTTACCCATCTGGCTTTAGAACTCTGGGGGTAGTTCTTGGGTACGGTAAGTCCGGTTTGGGTATCAGATATTATGAGGATTTAGGTCTTTTGGTCCGGAGCTCCAGATACATGAGATCGTTTGTTTTGGCAGTCAGACTCCGCCCTCTATTTGGTGTTATTTTATGTTTTAAAGTTAAGTAATGTTCAGGTCACATGATCAGTGACATCATCTGACTTTTTTTTTTATATCTTAGCTATTTAAGAGTGAAGGTCCCCTACTCTGTAACACTTTGAAAAAGCCTTCTGTATAGGTGAAATGCGTTAGTGTGTTACTTATTTTTAATTTGTTTAATAAAATTAATCTGCATTTGCACCCCTGGACCTTCACTGGACATCTTTTATTGGAGAAGCTGTATCTCACATTTCCAGGTGGGGGACAAACCACCTATGCTGTAAAGGACCGAGCAATCCCTATTTGCTCATCCATTGTGAGTATATCTCTCTTTTTATTGTATTTGTTTTATTAATACAGAGAACACTATTCCTGTTCTTTTATATCCCATATACACCACTTGAGCATCCTCTGGAATACACCTCATGGATTATTGGCACAGGGATACGATACCAGAGGTAATCAGGACCATCCTAACATCCACAGACGGATATTGTACCTTCCATACGTTGTGATCTGGAGCTGGTCTTGAGCTCCAGGAAAGTGTGAGTGCAATATATTTATTCCTTATGGTCTGCCTCTTCTGTTTTAGACATACTACACTATATTAGTATTCCTGTCCCATTTAGTTTTCTCCCTTATATTGGCTCCATTGGACTCCACACAAGGATTTTAATTGTTAAGTGCTGCTTCCCTACATCCCCCGTTTTACTTGCATCAACGACCAGAAAAAAGAGACTCTGGTTTGGGAAAGCTTTAGCTGCTGTACACATAAGAAACAAGCGCCAGAAATCTCACTTGCTGCTATATCTGCAACATTTCCTACAGATTTTCCTGTAGGGAAAAGAAGCATTATAATTTACTTTCTGCCAAAAAAGGAATGATTTTAGGCTCATTTGCTCCATGTAACGTTGATGCTGGGTATTGCAAGTATTTTAATTGACATTGGAAGGTCTCTTCAGTCCCCAGACCAGTCTACCAGGTTTACCATTTCAGGTAAAATTAATCTGCTACCAAAACAATAAGGGAAATCCCTGATCATGAAGTCCCATTAGTGACCTCTGTTCTGATATTCATGGGGATTCTTCTGGGTGTTCTTATACCTTGAATTTGCAATCAATGTGTGGCTCTAAGCTGTTAAGTCATCCTGCATAATATAATATTTTAGCTTGTTTGTGACAAACATTTGTGACAAACACAGCTGATATGTTTTACATGGTCTCTGTACCTAGATCTGTATAAGTGATGATCACTCCTAACATTGCATTGATAATACTTGTGAATTATATGCTTGGACTGGTGTTTATGTCTTATAAAACAAGCAGCAGAATGATCTTATTATCACCAAAGACTCTGCCGTAAGTACTTCATCACTATCTGAGAATAAAGTCGGAGTAAGAATACGGTTGTTTGTACTCATAAGGAAAACTGAATATCTTCTACTATCCTGCTTATTATGTGTGTTTGACAATGGATCATGTGCCTCTGGTTACCACCTTTTCATCAGTGCCCTGTCCAATACATATCTCCTACTTATATTCCACAACAGTCTCTAATCATTTTGATTCTACTGTTTGGCATAATTTGTACTATTTACAGTATTTTTAACTTTGAATGTAGGTCCTGACGTAGTTGGCCTACATTGCCTACTTATAATTTATTAGTTGCAAAAATGTCTACAGTTCATACTGATATTGTTGAACTAATCTGAATGCATTTGCCTAGTAATATCTATTTGTGTTATTGGTTTCTACATCTCCTGTAACTGATCATTACTGTTTCAAACAATTCATTCACAGTGTGAGGTATAGTTGAGAGTCTGATTTTTGCAATATATAGTAGACTTTGGCACTTCAGAAATTTTAGTTTTGTACGAATGCATTTTTACGAAAAAAAATTTAGTTTCATCAGAACCGAAATTCGTCAATTCTTCCATTTCTTTTCGTACGAAATTTGTTAGGTTTTTTGTTTTTGTTTCTGATAAACCTATTCGTTAATTTGGCGCAAGTTCATTGAACCAAATGGATTGAATATAACATAAAAATCAGTTCCCTAATCCCTAAATACAGAATAGCCTGAAGTTAACGAAAGTAAAACCATTTGTTTAAAATTTCATACATTAACCCCTTAAGGACACATGACATGCGTGACATGTCATGATTCCCTTTTATTCCAGAAATTTGGTCCTTAAGGGGTTAAACTCATAACATGCATTGAGCAGTGTTCTATTTCCCTGAATTTATGCCTAAAACTCCCGAAATAACTCCCAAACCGCCAAATGCTCGAACGCTATCAATCGCATGAAATTGTATTTGCACTATTAGTAAACTCCCGAACACTCACTATAGGCATTCGTATGCCGAATTAAATTGCAAATGCAATGCATTGCTTTTTGCTTAGTCTCTTGGGCTCATGAATCATCATGCTTCACAGACAAGTGGGAACTGACAACACAACATCATTTTAGAAGGGAGTGGGAAAGTAGCCAATTAAATAAGCCTTTACATACTGCCAGACAAAAATGTAAACAAACAAAAAAAAAGTATCAACTCAAGGCAATCCTTCAGGGCAAAATCTATCCAGATATTCTATAGGCCAGCCATTCAACCATTTTAGAGCTCAGTCAGCCCACGACCCTGTCAGATATCTTAGGCACCGACTCACACATCACTTACAGCCTGAACCTGCCAGAAGTGGCCATGTCTTCCTCCAGATCCTCAATTGATCTAGTCAGGGATATAGTAGAGGGGGGCATTGGCCACTATGGCCAGGAGCAAGTAGAAGCAAGTGGGAGAAGCAAGGGAAAGTAGAGGCAGCCCAGGATCTTAAATGCTGCAGATCCTGGGAGAAAAAAAAAGTACACAGAGAACTTTAGTGCAGAGGAGAATGCAGTACTGGTCACCAAGTTATGCCAGTGCTACCAATGTATTTTGGGGGAGCAGCCAAAAACACTTCTCGCTCAAAGAAGAATCATCTGTGGAGGAAGATTGTGGCAGAGGTGAACGCTGTTGGTGGAACAACCGCACTGAGTACGTGGTGAAGAAATGGTAAGCGCACTTATATTGCTAAAAAATCTTTTTCTTTATTCCATGTTCTTTAAAACTATTTGTTTTCCTCCATGTGCTTTTGCTACACCCCCCCCCCCCCCCCCCCCCCCATTGGCGGCTATGCTTTTAAAGTCTTTTTAAAATGAGTGTTGGGTCTGTGGCGAAACCAACTTCGCCACTGTGAACTGGAGAAGCCTGGTTGCTAGCCTCCTGCCCTGCGACTATGGCCCCTGGACATATTGTACTGGAAAAACTATATTTGGGCATGTAATAATTTATATTGCTGCTACTGGCCCTTTAAAATCAGCGATGGACATTTTGGGACTACTGTCCCTTTAAGACTGTGAAGCATATTCTAGTGTACTGCCTGTATATTGTATATGTATTCATGTGTTAAGTTTAACCTGGGTGATATGTATGCAGCATTCATCTGATTGTTCGGTAGAATCACTCCATTCATTATATGGAGTGAAACTACCGAACAACCAGACCACCCAGGAATAAGTGTGCCTCCAATTACCGTTTGCAACAATGTTGCAAACAGGTAATTGGCAATCCATGTTCTTTGTCCTCTGGGTGGCCGCCATTCGGGAAACAAACACGTGGCGGTGGCCATCTTAAACTACCGAACAGCGGTGTTTTGCCGTCGAGTGTCTGGAACTGAAATCGGACACTCGACTAGGCAAACACCGCTGAGACCTCCAGACTTTCAGGATTTCGTGGGGAAACTACCGAACGGCCCGCCGTTCGGTAGAAAGAAACGTACGAACTAGGGGATTCATGCGAATCCCCCTTAGTCTCTATAACACCAGTAATTCGTCTGTTTCATTCACTTGTTTGTGACCGACCGCAGGGCCAAAATGCATGGAACTGTTTTCGGATACTTTACCCATGCGGTCGGTCAAATCTTTGGAACCTCATATCTCCCGAACCATTCATCCGAATGACCTGATTCTTGGATATGTTGTCCCCCTGAATAAGGGCTATCAGGGAATACCTGTGGAGGTGTAGCATATGTATTTGGGGTACATCCAGGAATTGGGGAAAAGGGTGTACGGTATAATTATGTTAAGTGCTAATCTAAGGGGAGGAAATGTGTGGGAGGTACATCCATGTGATTGGTTAAATTCATCCTCCCCCTGGGAGTGTCCTGTATGTACTTGTTTGTAATAAAAGCCAGGCTGGGTGTCCCAGTCCAGAGTTCCTGTTTAACCCTCAAAATGAAGTGTCGTCTCGTTCTTGGGGGGAATTGGATTGTAAGCTGACTGCCAAGAGTGTAAGCGGATTGTATGCTTTTCTTGTTCAGCTGTTCCAGTTCGGAGTGTTATTTCGTATCCAGATCGGGAGTTTGGTGTTCTGCAGTAGCTGTGCCTGTCTCTAGAAAAGGGGATTATCGCCTAAACGGATTTAACCCCTTGTCTGCTGAAACGGTCCGTTACAGGGTCCATTAAGCACATAGAGGAAAAAAAAATACCATGTGCAGTTCTGCTTTAAAGGAACACTATAGTGACAGGATTACAAACATGTATTCCTGTCACTATAACTGTGATAACACAGTTTAGCCTTCCTGTCAGCAATGTAACTGTAATTACTCATCCTTATAGCAGAGCTGCACAGGCCCATCACAGCTGGCTCCGCCCACACTCTGCCTCCTTGGCTGCGATCTCCATAATTGACAAAATCAGCCAATCCAATGCTTTCCTACAGGAAAGCATTGGGAGGCTATCATGTTGCAAAACGCCGCTGTTCTATCAGAAATCTATATCTATCAGATTTCTATACCTATGTCACTTCCGGTGCCCACACATGACCGGAAGTAATGCGAGATCAGCTGCACGCATACGCACTAGCAGGCCTTAGGGTATAGAATTCTGGTGAAGGCACCGCAAGCATGTGTGCCATCTCTTATGATGCTCGATCAGCTGGGCCTTTAATCTGAAGGGTGTACCGTGCATGCACGCAGCACATCCTTCAGATATAGAAATCTGATGGGTGTACTGCGCATGCGGGCAGCACATCAATCAGATATACAAATATGATGGATGTACTGCGCATATTCGCAACACATCCGCGCATTTGCGCGGCACATCCTTCAGCTATAGAAATCTGATGGGTGTACTGCGCATGCACGCAGCACATCCATCAGATATAGCACTCTAATCTACAAATCTGACGGGTGTACTGCGCAATCGCTTCGTACATCTTTTAGATTTCTATACCACAGCTTTCACTGTGTAGTAACATACAAAGTTTAGGCGAATGTGGTGTTAAATAAGGGAGATGCAGGTTTAATGGTGGTGATAGGGATTGTTAATAGGGGTGATACACATAGGATGGTGGATATGGAGGGATGACCAAAAGTTGCCTAACAACCCAGAAGTCCCTCTAGTGGCCATCTGGTAGACAGCCACTAGAGGTGGAGTTAACACATAAAGGTAATTAGTGCAGTTGCATTAGTTACCTTTACAGGGTGAAGAGACCTGGGACACAATGAGCTGAAGTGGTCTGGGTGCCTATTGTGTCCCTTTAAACATGTCATTAAACATATATATTGAAACATATTTAAGTAATTAATCAATTACACATGTTATTGCAGTTACTACGACATCAGGCGGATGGTGAAGAGGAAGGTGAACAAGGCAGCAGCCGCCTCCAGGAAGACAGGAGGTGGTTTGCAACAACAAGAATCAGACCTTCTGCCCTATGAAGAGAAGCTCCTGCAGTTCCTGGGAAGAGACAGCCTTGTTGGGATTGAGAGGACAACTGGCACTGAAACATCTGAAGGTATGTTGTTAAATTCAAATTTGTTAGTCAAAATGTACATATATCAGTTTTCAAATGTTAATCATCCAATTTTTTGTTTTCTATACCATAAGTGCAAGCCCCTCAATTCCAGGAAGAGGCATCAGGAACCGTAGGAGATGTTGTCTCTACAGAAAGTAGGGCAGCAGATTCACCTCCTGGCTCCCTGGAGATACACCTGACTTCATTTTCCTCTCGTAAGTATTTGCATAGCATTGTTAGATATATGTTAATGCAGTGTGTATATGAATGCAGTGTGTGTGTATGCTGTGTGTGTATGAGTGCAGTGTGTATATAATGAATGGAGTGCAGTGTGTGTGTATGAGTGCAGTGTGTGTATAATGAATGCAGTGCAGTGTGTATGTATGAGTGCAGTGTGTATGTATGAGTGCAGTGTGTATGTATGAGTGCAGTGTGTGTGTATGAGTGCAGTGTGTGTGTATGAGTGCAGTGTGTGTGTATGAGTGCAGTGTGTGTGTATGAGTGCAGTGTGTGTGAGTGCAGTGTGTGTGAGTGCAGTGTGTGTGAGTGTATGAATGCAGTGTGTGTATGAATGCAGTGTGTATATAATGAATGCAGTGCAGTGTGTGTATGAGTGCAGTGTGTGTGTGTATGAGTGCAGTGTGTATGCAGTGTGTGTATAATGAATGCAGTGCAGTGTGTGTATATGAGTGCAGTGTGTGTGTGTGAGTGCAGTGTGTGTGTGTGTGAGTGCAGTGTGTGTATGAGTGCAGTGTGTATGCAGTGTGTGTATGAGTGCAGTGTGTATGCAGTGTGTGTATGAGTGCAGTGTGTATGCAGTGTGTGTATAATGAATGCAGTGCAGTGTGTGTATATGAGTGCAGTGTGTATATGAGTGCAGTGTGTATGTATGAGTGCAGTGTGTATGTATGAGTGCAGTGTGTGTGAGTGCAGTGTGTATGAATGCAGTGTGTTTATAATGAATGCAGTGCAGTGTGTGTATGTGCAGTGTGTGTGTGTGAGTGCAGAGCATTGGTGGGGGTGGGCATTTTATTAATTATTATTTTAATGTTATTTTTTTTAGGTAACTATTTTTTTTTTTTTTTTATTATTATTTCTATTATTATTTTTATGTTATTATTTTAATTTTTTTTTTCTTATTATTATTTGTTTTCTTATTAATATTTTTATTTTTTCGTCCCCCCTCCCTGCTTGTTAGCTGGCCAGGGAGGGGGGCTCTCACTCCCTGGTGGTCCAGTGGATGGGCTGTAGGAGGGGGCTGTCAGGAAGCTGTAACTTACCTTCACAGCAGCTCCTGTCAGCTCCCTTCTCTCTTCTCCGGTGCGTGCAGCTCCCAGGTCAGCTTCCTCTGCAACTGTCGCGGCCGCGCGGAGCGTTGCCACGGTAACCCGTGGCAACGCTCTGACCCCGCGGCTCTCGCGAGAGTTGCAGAGGAAGCTGACCTGGGAGCTGCACGCACCGGAGAAGAGAGAAGGGAGCTGACAGGAGCTGCTGTGAAGGTAAGTTACAGCTTCCTGACAGCCCCCGGTCCATGTCTGTATTATGGCAATGAAAATTGCCATAATACAGACAACTGACTCGAGTATAAGACGAGTGGGGGTTTTTCAGCACAAAAAATGTGCTGAAAAACTCGTCTTATACTCGAGTATATACGGTATGTTTTAAGGCCAAAGGCATGTATTTGTGGGAGGAGTTTAAATCTATCTTGGACCTATAAAACCCCTCCTACCTGGACCATGCTCGTTTTCAGGTCACCCCACCCACCACACCCCTTAGGCATCATATATTACTCTTGGTGGGCCATCTTTTATTACAGGCCTAACCGTACGTTGGTTACGGCACACCCCAACCAACTTTGCATTAACATGAATCACGCATATTACTATTATGTTTCCGACCACAAATAAATAAATATATATTCATGTGTGTGCATGTAAACATACACACACACACACACACACATGTATGTGATTGTATTGTATATGAAGCTAATTTATCACATGTATTTCAGACCATCTGCAAATTGTCGAACGTTCTTCACCACGTCTGACCGAGATTTCCCTCCAACAGCTTGCCACTGGTGTCCAGGAACAGGGATCCTCTGCTGAGCGTGAGTAAAATATGCTTTATGTCATCTAACTGTACACATTTTCTTTGCAGGCATACTAGTTTATGTAACAGGCAGGGCCGGGTCGACCGCGAGACAAACTAGGCGTCTGCCTAAAGCGCACTGGCCAGGGGGCTCAATGTCTGGGTGACCAGCAGGGGTGGGAGGGAGTGCACATTGCTCCTCTCCTTCTGTTCACTTTATGTACTGTGGCTGAGTGGACCGTGTGTGTATAATCTTCTGTACCCTCTACTGACAGGAAGCTGAGTGCAATGATCAGTTTCCTGTCATGCAGAAGAAACAGGAGATCCTTTACCTGGGGGCACTCGGCCATGATACATGAAGTGAGATTAGAAGAAAAGGGAGGTGGTCACAAAGAGATGCGTCGAGGGGTTACAAAGAGACAGAGAAAGGGCTGGAGGGGACAAAGACGCATAAATATACTTAGACATAATAATAAATTAAGATTATAGATAATAGTTAGCATTGCAACATATGACACATGCTTACAATGTTCTTTCTCAGTTTTCACCTATAGGTTCTGATGGTGCTCTCCAACTGCCAGAGGAGAGCACCATTACCCTTACAGCAGTGGATCCTACTTCAGTGGCCGAAGAAATGCCATTGCCACAACGTCCTCCACAGTTGGCTGCGCTGTATGAGATGATCCAGGCTCCCCACGCTAAACTGGAGATGTCCATACAGAAGGATAGGGAGAATCAGCAAGAACTCTTCGAGAATGTAATAACAGAGGTACGCTCCATGTCAAACATTTTAAATGAGGGGGTTAGGCAATTTACAACAGAAATGGTTTCCTTGGAGCAAAATATGCAGCACTTTATGGAAATGAGGGAGGAAGAGTGCATTCTAATTCACGGCCAAGCTGCCCATAATTTGTGCATAACCATTGCTGATGTAGATAAAATAATTAATGAACAAAGTGCGCAGGGTCTTCCCAGAAGGGATGCTGATGATGAATAGATATCTGCGGGTAGAATGTACTCAGATGTTTATTCCTCATTATCATCCACAATGTGAACACAACTGATGCTGTTCATCATAGGTTGTTACATTCTCTTAATTTTCTTCTGGTTTTCCCTATCCTTCCCCTAAAAATACATTGGTTTATTCTCCTCTGCTTCTTTGCTTCTCCCACTCGCTTTTATAATTAAACAAATTATTTTATTACCAATTCTGTCTCCTGTGGCAAACACCCCTTTTTACCTGAGTTTGCCACGAGCTCCTGGAGGAGCCTGCTTGCCAGCCACCTGCCCACAAACTATGGACCCTGTGAAAAAAAAAATGTAAAAGTCTCTGTGCAATTGGGATTACGTATATGGTTCGTTTACTTGGGGCCATGCTTGCAGTCATTCAAATAAATGACTTCCATAGAATTTCTGAACCCCTGAACTGATCTGGGTGATTTTTGGATATATTGGTCACCCAGATCAGGGCTATCAGGGGATATCATGTGTTTTGGGGTACGTTTGGGACTTTTTGGAAATGTGTGTGTTTTTCTGCCTAGAGATAATTGGGTTAATGCAGTATCTGATCCAATTATCTCCCAGGCAGAGGGGAGGGATTGTTTGCTTTGTGTGGGAGTGCCTTATATTGTAAATGTGTTGCTATGGGTTTGGAAGTTTGTGTCCCTGTCCCCAACAAGGTCCATGTGGGCGTACCCCTTGCTTGGGGACTTGCATAAAAGTGGCTGGTCTTGCATAAAAGGCCAAGTGTGGCACCATTAAAAGCTATTCCAGCTTATTCTCCAAAACTCTGTGTCGTCCTGTTATTGGAAGGAAAGAAGATTTACTCCTGTGTCTGCTGTTCCAGCTTGCAGGGGACTCAATGGGGAAAGTCCTTGTAAGGACTGGAGCTAATTCCCCATTTGGATCCAGGAAGGATCAGTTCCAGGGCCCCAGTCAAGCCACAGCGACTGTGGGCAGAAGTACTGCCGTTGGTCCTCTCTTCCAGCTAGGAAGCGGTCCTTGGCGGAGGTACCCGGCTAGTGGTACAAGAGGCTCCGCTACATTTGGTGGCAGTGGTGGGATGGTTTCCTAGCCTTGCACTACTTCAGAGGAAGGATGGGCAAGGAATTCGGGAGTAGGGGCTATGCTAGCCCCTGCGCAGCGCTCACATCCAAGGAGGAGAGTGACCTGAAATGGAGGGATGCAGCCCGGAAAGAACTATGGCATGACACCCTGAAGGAAGTTCAGTTTCATCTGCAGGAGAGCCTTGCTGGTATAGCGTACCGCTTGCAGGAACAAGTGGCCTGGTGGATGGTGCTTTTGGGGAAACAACCCGGGACGGATAAGGCACCTTGAGTCCCTAGTAGAGCGGGAACTGATCCTGGACGACTCATACCGTGCACTATTTTTGTGCCCTGTCCAGCAAGACTTGGATGGCAGAAGGCATTCAACCGGAGTGGGAGAACTACAGTAGCCCTGGCCTGTTGTGGAAGGCCTTTGAGGAGGACGTCGACTTTGGCAGTCCGGCAGAGTCGCGGATCTGGGCTAGCTATCATTACTGGGGAGGGATGCTGCAGGGCCCGGAAAGAACTTGGGGAGGGATGCTACATGGCAACGAAAGAACTTGCCCTTTCGTTGCCATGTAGCCGGAACTGGAAATAGACTATGTGGAACTGCTAGACTCGGTTCAGCCACAGGACGTTGACGCAGAGCAGGAAAGCTGGGTGAATGACCCAGACCAGCCACATGCCAAGTGGGGAGACCTGGCTGCTGTACCGCCTGTTTCACTACCAGCTTCAGAAACAAGGGACCTTATAGACTGATCCTGGGAAGACCCCAAGTTGGCAGGTGGAGATGGGACCAAGGTCTCTCCACCGGCCCTACCAGGATGCTGGTCAGTCTGCCCAGATCCCCAACCCTGAATGGAGATGTTAGTAGTAGGGACAGTCGGTCCCTCTCCCCAGCAGCAGTATGCATTACAGGGAGAGAAGTGTGTCACGCTTCGTCTCCAGTGGCCATGCAAGTTACAGGGAGTGAAGACAACCGGTCTCACTCCCCAGCGGCTGAGTGAGTTACAGGGAGTGGGGACAACAGGTCTCACTCACCAGCAGCAGTGTGCAGTACAGGGAGTGGAGACAACCGGTCTCACTCCCCAGCGGCAGTGTGTATTCCAGGGAGAGAAGTGTCGCCTTCCTCCGTGGTGGCTGAGAATGTTACAGGGAGTGGAGACAACCGGTCACACTACCCAGCGAACGACTGTGTTACAGGGAGTGGAGACAACCGGTCTCATTCCCCAGCGGCAGTGTATCCTACAGGAGTGGAAACAATCGGTCTTACTTCCTATCAGCAGTGCGTATTCCAGGGAGAGTGTGTTGCCTTTACCCCTTAACGGCAGAGTGTTTTACAGGGAGCGGAGTGTGTCGTCCTCCCTCCCCAGCGGCATAGTGTATTATTACACATTATCATAAATGAGAAAAGAAAAGTAAAACAAGGATTAGTTAGATTAAAAACAAAAGAAGGAAGGTATGTAGAAGAGGATAATGGTCTAGCTGACTGCCTCAATTAATATTTTTCGGTATTTACAGATGAAAAGGGACCTCAGTTAAGAAAAAGGATAAATGAGTCATTTATTACACGTGAGTTTACAGAGGAAGAGGTTCTATTTCAACTGTCAAAAGTAAAGACAAATAAGTCAATGGGACCTGATGGAATACACCCAAAGCTATTAAAAGAGCTTAGTGGTGTACTAGCAAAACCATTAACAGATTTATTTAACCAATCATTGATAACAGGAGTAGTCCCAGAAGATTGGAAGTTGGCAAATGTTGTGCCCATTCACTTGAAAGGTAATAGGGAGGAGTCGGGCAACTATACGCCAGGAAGCCTTACTTCAGTAGTGGGGAAAGTGATGGAAACCATGTTAAAGGATAGGATTGTTGAACATCTAAAAACACATGGATTTCAAGATTAGAGACAACATGGGTTTACTTCAGGGAGATCATGCCAAACTAATCTTATTGATTTTTTTGATTGGGTAACTAAAAAAAATAGATCAGGGTGGTGCAGTAGACATTGCTTACCTAGATTTCAGTAAGGCTTTTGACACTGTTGCACATATAAGGCTTATCAATAAACTGCAATCTTTAAGTTTGGATTCCAATATTGTTGAATGGCTAAGGCAGTGGCTGAGTGACAGGCAACAGATGGTTGTAGACAATGGAGTATATTCGAAGCATGGGTACCAGTGGAGTGATGCAGGGATCTGTACTTGGACCCATTCTCTTTAATATTTCTATTAGTGATATTGCAGAAGGTCTTGATGGTATGGTATGTCTTTTTGCTGATGATACTAAGATATGTAACAGGGTTGATGTTCCAGGAGGGATAAGCCAAATGGCTAATGATTTAGGTAAACTAGAAAAATGGTCAGAGTTGTGGCAATTGACATTTAATGTGGATAAGTGCAAGATAATGCATCTTGGACGTAAAAACCCAAGGGCAGAGTACAGAATATTTGATAGAGTCCTAACCTCAACATCTGAGGAAAGGGATTTAGGGGTAATTATTTCTGATGACTTAAAGGTAGGCAGACAATGTAATAGAGCAGCAGGAAATGCTAGCAGAATGCTTGGTTGTATAGGGAGAGGTATTAGCAGTAGAAAGAGGGAAGTGCTCATGCCATAGTACAGAACACTGGTGAGCAGGGGCGGACTGACAACTCACAGGGCCCTCGGGCTATGGGAGACCAAGGGCCCCCTTCTGGTGCATAGTTTTTTCCCCTGTGTTTGCTGGTGACATCACACACTTGTGATGTGTTCCTGTATATCAACACATTGTTAGAATTGATGGGAGAGATGGGTGCGGAGGTGGGTGGAGGGGGGCATGTGGCCCAGGTGGGTTCTAGGGGAGATGGGTGCTGAGGTGAAGCGGGACATGGGGCTGAGGTGGGCATATGAGATAAAGTGGGTGCTAGGGGAGATGGCGGCTGAGGTGAGTAAGGGGCTGAGGGAGATGGGGGCTGAGGTGGAGTGGCCATGGGAGATGAAGTAGATGCTGGGGGTGAGTGGAGGGGGAGATGGGTGCTGAGGTGGGTGGAAAGGGGCATTAGGCTAAGGTGGGTGCAAAAGGTGGAAGAAGGCATGGGAGATGAAGTGGGTGCTGGGGTAGATGGGTGCTGAGGTGTATGCTGAGGTAGCGGGGGGCATTGGGCTGAGGGAGATGGGTGCTGAGGTGGAGGGAGCATGGGGCTGAGGTGGAGGGGGCATGGGGCTGAGGGAGATGGGTGCTGAGGTGGAGGGGGCATTGTGCTGAGGAAGATGGATGCTGAGGTAGAGCGAATATGGGGCTGAGGTGTGTGGGGGCATGGGGCTGAGGGAGATGGGTGCTGAGGTGGAGGGGGCATTGGGCTGAGGAAGATGGATGCTGAGGTAGAGCGAGCATGGGGCTGAGGTGTGTGGGGGCATGGGGCTGAGGGACATGGGTGCTGAGGTGGGGGGAATGGGGCTGAGGCAGATGGGTGCTGAGGTGGAGGGGGCATGGGGCTGAGGGAAATGGGTGCTGAGGTGCAGAGGGCATTTGGGGGTGAAGGGGGCATGGGGCTGAGGGAGAGGGGGCATTGGGCTGAGGGAGATGGGTGCTGAGGTGGAGGGGGTATGGGGGCTGAGGGAGATGGGTGCTGAGGTGGAGGGGGCATTGGGGGCTGAGGGAGATGGGTGCTGAGGTGGAGGGGGCATGGGGGGCTAAGGGAGATGGGTGCTGAGGTGGAGGGGGCATGGGGGACTAAGGGAGATGGGTGCTGTGGTGGAGGGGGCATGTGGGGCTGAGGGAGATGGGTGCTGAGGTGAAGGGGGCATTGGGCTGAGGGAGAGGGAGGCATGGGAGATGAAGTGGGGGCTGAGGGAGATGGGTGCTGAGGTGGAGGGGGCATGTGGGGCTGAGGGAGATGGGTGCTGAGGTGGAGGGGGCATTGGGCTGAGGGAGATGGGGGCTGAGGGAGAGGGGGCAAGGTACTGAGGGAGGCATGGGAGATGAAGTGGGTGCTGAGGGAGATGGGTGCTGAGGTGGAGAAGGGGCATGGTTGATTTACATACCTCCAGACTCTGCCAGGCTGCTCACTCTGTAGATTCTGCATCAGGAGGAGATAGGAAGTGATGTCACTTCCCCTGCTCTGGGCCCCGCCTCCTCCCCTCACATGGAGCTCTGCACAGAGAGGATGGAGGAGACCTGGCAAGAGCAGGATTGCTCCCAGGTCTCAGTAGGTGAGGGGGACACATATCATGTTAAATTGTGCCTCTCTGGCTGGGGAGATCTCTGAACTCTCTAGCCAGAGAGAGTATGGCTGTTCAGAGTATGACTGCCTCGGGCCCTCGGTCAATGACCGATCTGCCCGAGTGGTCAGTCCGCCCCTGCTGCTGAGACCTCACTTGGAGTATTGTACGCAGTACTGGAGGCCGTATCTTCAGAAGGATATTGATACCTTAGAGAGAGTTCAGAGAAGGGCTACTAAACTGGTTCATGGATTGCAGGATAAAACTTACCAGGAAAGGTTAACCCCTTAAGGACGCTGGATGGTTCAGGACCGTCATCGGCATTTTTTCATTGCCGACCGACGACGGTCCTGAACCGTCCTAAATTTAAAATGTACTTTCGGCGGTGCTCCCGTTGTGGGGAGACTACCTGCAGCCCAGACAGTCTCCCCATGGCGAATTAGGACGCCTGTGGCCATGTGATCGCCCAACAGGGCGACCACATGGTCACAATAGGTGTCCATGTGTCTGCCTGCAGGGGGACTGCCTGTGCTGACAGGCAGTCTCCCTGCATGTGTAAAATCAAAAAAAAATTAAGTTATAGTTAATAAAAAAAAATATTATTATATATGTGTATATATATATATGATATATAGACATATATTATACCTATAAAATATATGTCTATATATCATATATATAATGCCATGCTAAGTGTATTTTTTTATTAATATGTACATATATTAATATAAAAATAAACGTATAATTAAATTACACACGTATATATATAATATATATAATAACTATATATATTGTATATATATATTATTATAAAATACAAATAATAAGTAATTTAAATTAAATTAAACATGTAAAAATAATAATAAAAATTAAAAAAAATTATATATCGATACGAAATTTTATTCTAACTGTATTTTGATATTAATATATATATATATTTATATCAAAATACACTTAGAATGAAATTGTATATATATATATATGTATATATAAATAAATAAAACGAATACAAACTATTCATATGTCCATATACAAAATTACATAAATAATTATATAAATATAAACGTAGACTTCAAATATATAAATATGCATATATATTTAAATTCTACGTGCGTATTTATGTAATATTTTTACATAATTAAGTTATTTTATTGATTGCAATTTAAGGGACCTGCCTGCCAACCCAGGCCGAAAGTCCAGAGAATTTAATTTGCTATCACTGTATTTTACCCTGTAACGTTCTACGACACCCTAAAACCTGTACATGGGGGGTACTGTTTTACTCGGGAGACTTCGCTGAACACAAATATTAGTGATTCAAAACAGTAAAACATATCACAGCGATGATATTGTCAGTGAAATTGACTTTTTTTGCATTTTTCACACACAAACAGCACTTTTACTGATGATATAATTGTTGTGATACATTTTCCAGTTTTGAAACACTAATATTTGTGTTCAGCAAAGTCTCCTGAGTATAACAGTGTAACGGCTACCCAGGTAGAGAGAGGGTATCTGCCGTTGAATACGTCCTTTTCCCTGCAAGCTGCTGTGGAGAAGTAAAGCTGGTGCAATCCCATCTACGATATCCAGAGCGAGAGTCAGGTTCAGCTGTAACAGGAGCAGAATAACATTCCCAAATAATCCCCTTCCAAGAACGAGACGAGGCTACGTTTTGAAGGGTCAAGATGAACTGAGGACTGGGACACCCAGCCTGCTTTTTATTAGGATAAGGTACACACAGGACACTCCCAGGGGGAGGATGAAAATAACCAATCATACACATGGTAACACCCCCACGTCTCCTCCCCTCAGATAAACACATAACATAATTATAACGTACAATATTTTACCCCAGTTCTGGATGTACCCCAAAAACAGGGGGTACAGCTTTAAGTCCGGACCAACTAGCCGAAAATAGTTCCATGAGTTTTGGCCTTGCGGTCGGTCTCTGTTCGCACGGTAAAAAGGTACGAAAATCTTGCCATCCATTCGAATCTCGGGGTTCGCTGAAATCCCCATAGACGATTAAGTATAACTACCGAACGGTGGGACGTTCGGTAGTTTCCGTACGAATTTATGGAGGTCTGGAGGACTCAGCGGTGTTCGCCTGTTTGCGTATCCGTTTTTAGTTCCATGCGGTTACAGGCAAACACCGCTGTTCGTGCGCAAGATGGCCGCGAACATGTGTAAAGTCCCGAAATGGCGGCCACCTATATTTTACACACGGAATTCGTACGGAATCATACGAACGGTTTTACTACCGAATCCCCCTATACTTTACACAGTGGATTCACTTAAACCATGCGAACAGAGGAAAATGAAACGAATAGATGATTAAGCTGTAATTCCCTTGCTTGCTTCACAGCCACCAGAGACTTGTAAGGATCTGTTACACTGCTCCCCTTTTGTGGAACACTCCGGCAGACCTGGATTGATCCTTTTCGGGTCAACTTGGGGCTGTCCGGTCTGCTGCTACGGTAGAAGTTCCGTTTGCCTGGATAGTCCGTCAGCATTTCCATTGAATCGGCCAGGGCGATACTGAATGCAGAAATTATATGGCTGTAGTGCTAAGCTCCATCTTAGTAAGCGTCCATTGTCTCCAGCTACTCGGTTCAGCCATACCAGGGGGTTATGATCGGTGATCAGGGTAAATTCCTGCCCATATAGGTAGGGTGTAAGTTTCTTTAGGGCCCAAACTAGGGCTAAACATTCTTTTTCCACTGCCGCGTAACTCACTTCTCTGGGCAACAGTTTTCTGCTAAGGTACGCGACAGGGTGTTCTCCCCCATCCTCTCCGATCTGGCTCAAAACTGCCCCCAGTCCATACATGGATGCATATGTATGGACAACAAATCTTTTGTTAGGGACGGGGGCAGATAGAACAGGTGCATTGATCAGAGCATTTTTCAAGGCTTGAAAGGCTGTTTCACAGGCCGGAGACCACAGGACTACCCTAGGCAAATTCTTTTTAGTTAAGTCTGTCAGGGGTTTAGCGATAGCACTATAGTCCGGGACAAATTTCCTGTAGTATCCTGCTGTCCCTAAGAATGCCAATACCTGCGTCTTGGTGTGGGGTGTGGGCCAGTTAGCTACCGCCTCAACCTTAGCGGGTTCCGGGCGTTGTTTCCCACATCCTACCCTGTGTCCCAGGTATTGGACTTCGGCCATACCGAAATTACACTTCTCTGGTTTCAGAGTCAGGCCTGCGGCCCGAATCTGATCCAGTACAGCCTCTACGTGTCGCAAGTGTTCCCCCCATGTTTCACTATAGATCGCTATGTCATCCAGGTACGCGCAGGCGAAGTCCTGGAAGCCATCAAGAAGTCTATCTACCAAGCGCTGAAAGGTAGCTGGGGCGTTCTTCATCCCAAATGGCATGACCTTAAATTGGTACAAGCCAAATGGGGTGACGAACGCCGACTTGGGGATAGCCTCCTTGGCCAGGGGGATTTGCCAGTATCCCTTGCATAAATCAATGGTGGTCAGATACCTCCCCCTGGCAATGCGATCTAATAGCTCGTCCACTCGGGGCATAGGGTACGCATCTGTCACGGTATGGTCATTGAGTCGTCTATAGTCTACACAAAATCTAGTAGCTCCGTCCTTTTTGGGCACTAGGACTACTGGCGAAGCCCAGGGGCTGTCAGACGGTTCTATGACTCCTAACCTCAACATCTCTTGTACTTCCTTTTTCATTTCTTCCCTGACTGCCTCAGTGATTCTGTACGGGGTCTGCCTAAGGGGCACTTGTCCTGGGGTCTCTACATAGTGGGTCGCTAGTGTGGTGTATCCTGTTTCCTGAGTGAACGTTAATTCCTTTTCCATTATCAGCTGTCTAAGTTGGCCCTTTTCGGCTGCGGTTAGCCGCTCCCCTAGTTGGATGGTGTCCAGTAAGCTAGGGGATTTTCTGGGTGCTAACAGGTCTGGGATAGGTAGGTTATCGGGGTCCTCGGTAGCAGAAATGCATATAGCGGCAATATCCTCTGGCCGCTCTTGGTATTCTTTTAGTAAATTTACATGAAAGGTTTTCTGGATTCTCTCATCTTTATTGCTGGCAATCACATAAGTAGTGTCGCAGACCTGCGCTACTACTTTGTAAGGGCCCTGCCAGGACGTCTGGAGTTTATTTCCCTTTACCGGTCTAAGTACCAGCACCTTCTGACCCACCTGGAAGGTTCTCTGTCGGGCGCCCCGATCATACCAACGTTTCTGTCGACCCGGGGCCGCATGGAGATGGTCCCGTGCCATCCGAACCAACTGCTCCATGCGGTCCCGCATCTCCAAAACATATGGTACAATAGGGACCCCTTCATATTCCATCTCCCCTTCCCAATGCTCCCGGATGAGGTCGAGGGGACCTCGTACCCTTCTTCCGTAAAGCAGTTCGAACGGGGAGAACCCAGTGGATTCCTGCGGTACCTCTCGGTATGCAAACAAGAGGTGCGGCAAGAACCGCTCCCAGTCTCTGTATTCCGCGGTAAAGGTCCTCAGCAACTGCTTCAGGGTACCATTAAAGCGTTCACAGAGACCGTTCGTCTGGGGGTGGTAGGGTGAGCTGAGGAGGTTTTGAATACCGCAGACCTTCCATAACTGTTGGGTCAGATCTGCGGTAAATTGAGTCCCTCTGTCAGACAGTATTTCTCAGGGAAAGCCTACTCTAGTGAATATCCCCACTAGGGCACTGGCGACAGTGTCGGCCTGGATATTTGCCAGGGCGACGGCTTCCAGGTAGCGGGTAGCGTAGTCCACCACAGTAAGTATATATTTCTTACCGGATGGACTGGGGTTAGGTAGGGGTCCTACTAGGTCGACTGCCACCCGGCTAAACGGTTCCTCGATTATGGGCATAGGTGACAGTCGAGCTTTAGGGTGGTCCCCTCTCTTCCCTACCCGCTGGCATATGTCGCATGTACTGCAGTAGCGCCGCACATCCTTGGAAATCCCCGGCCAGAAGAAGGTCTGGGCTATCCGATAGGTTGTGCGGTTACCCCCCAAATGTCCTGCTGGGGGAATATCATGGCCAATTCGGAGAAGCTCCAACCGGTACTTTCTGGGTACCACTAGTTGGCGTTTCTGTGAAGGGGCACAGCCCTTCTTCCTACTCACAGTCAGTCGGTATAACCTGTCATGTTCCCATACGAAACGTTCATGCTCATTCCCCCCACTAGCGGCTATCTCCCGGTTTTTCTGTAGGGTGGGGTCATCTCTAGTCTCCCTCCCAAACTCTTCTGGGGTGTCCCAAGTTAATGGCCTCTCTCTTATGTGTGACCTATGTGTCTGTGTGTTGCTTACCTGGGTCTCCTGGCCTGTGGTGGCGTCATCGGCAAGCCTGCTCTGGGCTCGGGTGGTTACGGGGCAAGCTGCATCTGTGGTGGGCAAGTAGGCTGAAGTCAGAGGGCCAATATCGTTGCCCAATACGACCTCAGCGGGTAAATTATCCATGATGCCCACCGTGGTCTTTCCTGACCCAACCCCCCAGTCCAAGTGCACCCGGGCCGTGGGTAAACTAAATACAGCCCCTCCTGCAACACGGACAGCAACGGTGTGTTTGGCCACATGCTCCGGTTTTACCAAGTGTCGCTGCACCAAAGTGATGGTAGCCCCCGTATCTCTCAATCCTTGGGCTATTTGTCCATTCACACGTACCTCCTGCGTATGGTGCTGGCGATTATCTGGGGAGGCGGCTTGTATCGGATCCGCCTCATACAAGATGCCCAAGCATTCCTTGGGGCCCATCTCGACCTCTATACAGTGGGCAGCAGAGGTACGTGTGGTGTTGTTCTCTGTGGGGTTGCGCCTCCAATTATTATTAGCGGCCGGCCCCAGCGGGCAATACCTTGCGATATGTCCAGGGTTGTGGCACCGGTGGCAGGTGATCCTCGGCGAGTCTCGGGGGTAGTTGTTGTGTCCTTGAGGGCGAGCTGGCCCTGGTGGTATGGGAGCCCGGAATTCTGGTCGAGATGAGGCAGCTGGGGAACGTTGCTCCACTTTGATAGCTGGCCTTGGGGTATTTTGGCTTACCCTCCTGCTTTCGGCGTACTCGTCTGCCAGCCGAGCTGCCTCCTTTAAGTTGCTAGGACGTCTGTCCCTTACCCAATCTTGCAAGTCAGCAGATACACCTTGGAAGAAGTGTTCTAATAAAAATAGTTGTAATACTTCTTCTCCCGTGCTAGCGTTGCATCCTTGCATCCAGTGTGATGCCACTCGCTGTAACCTATTAGCCCATTCCATGTGGGAGTCCACAGCTTTCTTTTTGGACTCCCGGAAGCGGCAACGGTATGTCTCTGGGGTTACAGCGTACCGGTGGAGTAGTGCCTCCTTTACCCTTTGATACTGCGCAATCTCTTCCGTAGTAAGTGCTCGAAAAGCCTCATTTGCTTTTCCCGATAGCTTCCCAGCCAGAATAGTGACCCATTGCTCTGGTGGTACCTGGTGCAGTGAGCACTGCCGCTCAAAATCTGCCAAATATCCATCAATTTCTTCCTCATTTTCTGCAAAAGCTTTAAATGCAGTAAATGGTATTTTCTTCCCTGCAGCAGCGGGTGGAGGAGTAGGGACTGTATGTGTACTGGCTTGTTTAGCTAATACATGTTCTGTTTCCTGTCTCCTCTTAGTCTCGATCTCCTCTTTTGCGTCCCTGAACAGCCTGTCTATTAGTTCCGTGGTTGTTTCTGGATACAAGGCTAATCTCTGCTGCACAATGGCAGTAAGTACATCTTCCTCGCTGACTGGTGCAATAGGTTCAGTTACCTCCATGGACCTATCCATTTCGTCTAGCTCCAGTAGATCAGCTATCAGCTCTCTCCTTGGTCTGTTACTGGCACTCCTACCACGATTCTCCAATAGATCTTTCAGTGTGGGTCTTTTCAGCTTGGCATACTGAGACTCCATTCAGCACTTGCTCCTTGGATAAAAGGACCATCCCACCGCTGCCACCAATGTAACGGCTACGCAGGTAGAGAGAGGGGTATCTGCCGTTGAATACGTCCTTTTCCCTGCAAGCTGCTGTGGAGAAGTAAAGCTGGTGCAATCCCATCTACGATATCCAGAGCGAGAGTCAGGTTCAGCTGTAACAGGAGCAGAATAACATTCCCAAATAATCCCCTTCCAAGAACGAGACGAGGCTAAGTTTTGAAGGGTCAAGATGAACTGAGGACTGGGACACCCAGCCTGCTTTTTATTAGGATAAGGTACACACAGGACACTCCCAGGGGGAGGATGAAAATAGCCAATCATACACATGGTAACACCCCCACGTCTCCTCCCCTCAGATAAACACATAACATAATTATAACGTACAATATTTTACCCCAGTTCTGGATGTACCCCAAAAACAGGGGGTACAGCTTTAAGTCCGGTAAGCTTGATAGCTCTCATTCAGGGGAACAATATATCCAAAAATCAGCCCATTCGGATGAATGGTTCGGGAGATACAGAGTTCCAAAGTTTTGACCGACCGCACAGACCAACTAGCCGAAAATAGTTCCATGAGTTTTGGCCTTGCGGTCGGTCTCTGTTCGCACGGTAAAAAGGTACGAAAATCTTGCCATCCATTCGAATCTCGGGGTTCGCTGAAATCCCCATAGACGATTAAGTATAACTACCGAACGGTGGGACGTTCGGTAGTTTCCATACGAATTTATGGAGGTCTGGAGGACTCAGCGGTGTTCGCCTGTTTGCGTATCCGTTTTTAGTTCCATGCGGTTACAGGCAAACACCGCTGTTCGTGCGCAAGATGGCCGCGAACACGTGTAAAGTCCCGAAATGGCGGCCACCTATATTTTACACACGGAATTCGTACGGAATCATATGAACGGTTTTACTACCAAATCCCCCTATACTTTACACAGTGGATTCACTTAAACCATGCGAACAGAGGAAAATGAAACGAATAGATGATTAAGCTGTAATTCCCTTGCTTGCTTCACAGCCACCAGAGACTTGTAAGGATCTGTTACAAACAGTACCCCCTATGTACAGGTTTTATAGCGTTTTTGAAAGTTACAGGGTCAAATATATGGGTCAAATATTTTTACATTGAAAATGTCCAGGTTGGTTACGTTGCCTTTGAGAGCGTATGGTAGCCCAGGAATGATAATTACCCCCATGATGGCATACCATTTGCAAAAGAAGACAACCCAAGGTATTGCAAATGGGGTATGTCCAGTCTTTTTTAGTAACCACTTAGTCACAAACACTGGCCAAAATTAGCGTTCAATTTAGTTTTTTACTTTTTTCACACACAAACAAATATGAACGCTAACTTTGGCCAGTGTTTGCGACTGGGTTGTCTACTTTAAAAAAAATATGTACATGTGGGGTGTTATTCAGCGATTTATGACAGATGTCATGTTACAATGTCACTATTGATACATTTTAAAAATTTATGTTTTGAAACCGCAATATCCTACTTGTACTTATATCCCTATAACATGCAAAAAAATAGCAAAAAGCATGTAAACACTGGGTATTTTTAAACTCAGGACAAAATTTTGAATCTATTTAGCAGTTTTTTTCATTCGCTTTTGTAGATGAGTAAAAGATTTTTCACATAAAAGTCAAAAAACATGTATTTTTTTCAATTTTTCATCATATTTTTTCATTTTTAAAAAATTAAATTACATGAGATTATATAAATAATGGTATGTAAAGAAAGCCCCTTTTGTCCTGAAAAAAACAATATATAATTTGTATGGGAACAGTAAATGAGAGAGCGGAAAATTACAGCTAAACACAAACACCACAAAAGTGTAAAAAGATGCCTGGTCGCAAATGTACAACATCTTCAAAAACAGTCCGGTCCTTAAGGGGTTAAAGGATCTTAACTTGTATAGCTTGGAGGAAAGTCGAGATAGGGGGGATATGATAGAAACATTTAAATACATAAAGGGAATCAACACAGTAAAGGAGGAGACTATATTTAAAAGAAGAAAAACTACCACAACAAGAGGACATAGTCTTAAATTAGAGGGACAAAGGTTTAAAAATAATATCCGGAAGTATTACTTTACTGAGAGGGTAGTGGATGCATGGAATAGCCTTCCAGCTGAAGTGGTAGAGGTTAACACAGTAAAGGAGTTTAAGCATGCGTGGGATAGGCATACGACTATCCTAACTATAAGATAAGGCCAGGGACTAATGAAAGTATTTAGAAAATTGGGCAGACTAGATGGGCCAAATGGTTCTTATCTGCCGTCACATTCTATGTTTCTATGTTTATTGGGAGAGGAGACTGTCGGTGTCTCTCCCCAGCGGCAGAGTGTATTACAGGGAGTGGAGTGTTTCGTCCTTCCTCCCCAATGGCAGTATGAGGTCCAGGGAACAGAGACACCCGGTCTTGTTCCCCAGCGGCAGTGTATCTTACAGGGATACACAGAAAAACATTTCCAGGTACAGAAAAACATACAATTTCCCAACACCCCAAAACAGAGGCGGCTCTCTAATTAGGCGGTTTAGGCGGCCGCCTAAGGCCCCGTACAACTGGGGCTTCACGGCCACCCTAAATAAATTGCCTTAGGGCAGGCAGACATGGAGCTGCAGATCAGATAGGAATCCACAGGACCACCAGGGGACTGAATCTGGGATAAAAAGTATGTTTGACTACCCACCTTATACACACAATGCAACCTCTATTTATTTTCACTTTGTTTGTTAGTAGGGGCCTCATGTTTGAGTTTCGCCTAAGGCCTCACAAATTCTAGAGCTGCGCCACCTTCAGATATGAATCTGATATACAAATCTGACCGGTGTATAGTGCACGCACGCAGCACATTCTTAAGATATAAATATGATATAAAAATCTGAGGGTTGTACTGCGCATGCACGTGGCACATCCTTCAGATATAAATCTGATATACAACTCTGAGGGGTGTACAGCGCATGCGCGCAGCACATCCTTCAGATATAGAAATCTGACCGGTGCACTGCGCATGTGCGCGGCACATCCATCAGACATAAATCTGACATACAAATCTGAGGGCTGTACTGCGCATGCGCGTGGCACATCCTTCAGATATAATTCTGATATAGAAGTAGATGCATCTGACAACGTTATAGGAGCTGTTCTCTCTCAACAAGTAACTCCTCAAGATCCTCTGCATCCAGTAGTTTTTTTCTTTCCTGAACACTGTCTTCAGCTAAAAATTATTAAGCAATCGGAGAGAAATAGTTATTAGGAATACAATTTGGAGTATTACTCCAAAGACATCCTAGGTGGGGATTATACCACTCACGCCTGAGTCATTGAGCAGTTTGCCTGCTCAATCCTATGTGAGTACACATTTTATTATTCATACTTATATACAATTTTATACAGCGAGCACTTTCAGTTGTCTCTCTTCTCTCTCATGATCTACATATTGGTACAAGACTTACCCCTCTGCACGTATCCTACAAGCAGGGATTATACCGATGTACGCCATTCACACTAGAGCTGGTTCAAGCTCTACTACACGTGAGTAGGACTATATTAGACTCTGTTGTTGTACATACCATCTTTACTAGACGGACTGCCCTATCATCTGTCTTTTTCTTCCACTTATAAAAAAAGTTTTTTGGTCACTAGATTTTTGTACCAATTCTCTTTTTATTTGCACTTTTTTACTCAACCTGGCATTTTTATTCTATTTTTTCCTGTATCCTGTACTCAAGCAATCCGAGGTGGGGATTATTCCACCAACACTGTGTTAATAGAGCAGTACCTTCTGCTCTATACTTGTAAGTACATTTTACATATTTTATTACAATTTCATTATATACTGAGAGCACTATTGCTGTTTTTTATATATATCCTGGAGCACTGGAAAATCAGACTGGATTAACGGACGCACCTCTCCACTATATCCGTTAGCGGGGATCATACCGCTACACGCCCTTCACCCCAGAGCTGGCTAGAGCTCTCTTAAATGTGAGTGTATTACCTTAATTTATTGACCGTTTACTGGATCCTGGCTATATTCGGCTATTTTCTCGTTTTCCCTTTCTCTCCACATATACGGTTATTTTAACTATTCGGACGGATCAACTCCCGAGGATTGCCAACTCCCCCCCCCCATCCTGGTGTTGTAGAATTATTAAACCCCTTATAACCTATAACCATTATTAGGCCCCTTATAAACTATATAATCCTTACTGGGCCCCTTTAATACTATATTCTCATATTCAGCTCTCAGGCCTCATAGTTTAAGCTTTACAAGGTTCCTTTGTTCATAGAAACAGCATGTCAGCAGAAAATGCTAGAATCTTCTGGTTAAATGAAACTCTGTAGCAGATAGTCTTGATAGAGTGTATAATTGCTAAAGAGGCCTTGAGATGCTAACCTTGAAACGACTAAGGTACCAACTACTCATTATGGATAGCTGCCAAGCCCCCCTCCCATCGAGTAAGCTGTAAGCTCCCTCGTGCCCAGCAAGATGGCGCTGAATCCTGGAGGAGCTCGTCATGACGTAAATTATGACATAAGATGTAACACCCAACAGGTAGGGCATTTAACGAACCACTTTATAATTTAGCCAATTGACAATGTTTTCTTGCTTATATCTTGATTTTTACAATGATGTAATTTCGCCTTTAAAAGGGCTTGCAAGCCCGCTTTCTAAGAGAAGCCAATAAATTTCCTGAAGTTCTTTCATCTAATCTGAACCCTGTGTCAGTGTGAATTTACTTCTGCGTATACGCAATTTAAACATCTCTAATTTGGACAGGAACAGATAGTCATTCAAACTTCTTTGTTTGCTTAAAAGATTCCCTTATCAGCTGGCGTCCAACTGTGCGGCCTGGGTTATGCCCTGCTAGGGCAGCCGTCCGAGAAAGACGTGGGGCAGATGAATCCTAGGGGAAGGCAGGAGATTGATCACCTCTGAATACACGGTTGAGTCTGCAGCTCCTATCCGGTATGTTCCAGCCCCTGTGATTGACCTGCCCCAGAGTCTGTGACTGGCTACCTAGAGGTCATCAAAGTCAGGTAATATCTTGCCCAGAGACCCCACACCTTACTTGTTGATATTTACTTTTACCTGCACATACTGACTATCTGTTGCCTGGGTGTGCTCTTATTGATTTGTCCTTATCTTAGTGCCCGGGTAGTTTTATTTGTTTATTTGCCTGTTTTCCCCTTTTAGGTACCACGTGGCTGTGGTAGTAAGGAAAAAGGGGGGTGAATCTGTGGAAGTTTTCCTGGGGATCTTCTGTTTGCCTGTTTTCCTCTTTTAGGTGCCGAGTAGCTACGGCAGTAAGGAAAAAGAGGGGGGGACCTGTGGAGGGGTGTAGACTCACTGCCTCCTGGGGGTTTCCCATAAGTGTCACTTTGACTGCTAGCCTCATTGGACATCACTTTACTCTGCTTGTTGTGTGCAGAGAGGTGGAACACTGCAGCCTCGAGCGCTGACGCTGAGTGTTCCAGTTTAACTTTTGTGGCAGGTGGATTCAGGCTGGTATTGCTGTCTCCATCACCACGTGGTAGTGGTACTTGCGGGTGGGTCTGCAGGTGTACTACGGGATTGAGTTAGGTGGCTTTTGCCACACGTGTAAGGAAAGGGATTTTTGTTAACCCTGTTTGAACTTATTTGAACTGTGTTGCATGCACTGTATTTTACTTGAAATGTTGTCTTAATTGTCTGTCACACAGATTCCTGTGTTTACTTTTATCTTACTCTCTGTACTATTTACACTTTCCCCTCCTGTTTCTCTCTCTCTCTCTCTCTGTATCTGCGACGCCTTATATAGAGGGTATGGGACAGAAATTAAGTAAACCCAGTAAGGGGTGGTTCGCGTGTGATTTGGTAGAGGATTAAGAAGGTTGATAAGATTGCTAAAGTGTGTGGAGTTGCCGTACCTCCGTACGGTAGGTTGCAGCCAGAGAGCTGGCGTAAGTTACTGACAGAAAAGAAAAGCAAGCTGTTAGACCATGATTTGATCCGTACAGCGGTAGCCTGGTATCGAGTAGTGAAGGCTATCCAGGAAGAGGTTGATCATAAAGGTGTAAAACTGTTTGTGTACTACAAAAACTTTGTTTCAGGGAAGCTCTCCCAGCGAGCGCTTAGTTATGGCGCACACGAGGAGACCCCTCCCAGCTCCTAGTCCCCTCTCTGCCACTGCCCCCGTTTACCCAGTCCTGAATGCTGATGGATCCATATTTTCCCCACCATCAGTCCCGCAACTCCCATCATCCTCATCCAACCCTTCACCCCGTCCATCTCCCTCCAGCCCCTTCCACCCAGTTCTGTCTTGTTACTGTACGGCAATGACATGGTTAAATCAAATGCCTGCAGCCCCCCCTCACTCTCTCTCCCCCTCCCTCTCTTGCTTTCTGGTCTCCGTATGGAGATTTAGGGGGGAGTATGTGGGCCTTTTGTGTTCCGTAGAGTTATTCAGAAACTACTGATAAGACTTAGCAATGGAATTTTTGCTAGAAAATATTCTAATTGTGTATTTTGTTATTTACATAGAAGTTGATAGGATGGTTAAGTAGTGATGTGTCGTATAAGAGGTTTCTAGGGTTTGTATATTGTTATTGTTGTTGCCATTTATATGACGCCAACAGATTCCGTAGCGCTTTATATATATATATATATATATATTTTGTGATAAGGCAGTGAGGATCGCAAGCTGCATTCCACCTTTCTGAGGCTGTATTTCCTTTCGCGGTGCAAAGTATTTTCTCCAAGACTGGTGTATAAGATAGGGAGTCGGGGATGTAGCTCAGTGTTGATTACGAAGGTTAGGAATGAATCTGATGCAAGAATAGAGAATTATTTGGACGAGTTAAAAATGTAAAGGCAAGTGTGATTTGTTGCAATACTATGCAATGTGGATAGAGGGAATATGCAAAGTTGTTAAGTTAGTATGTGAAGTGATTAATGGCTGTAGGTAAATTGGTTGAATTCCGTGAGTTTATTTTGCATCATGTTATTTCAAAGTATAGAGACAGCTTTATGGGCTATTAGATGTATAATATTTACAACTGTCTTATTTAATCCGTCAAGTCTGTCCATAGTTTAGTATTTCATTTTGCCGAACAGAATGTTGCTTCTCTGATTTATTTTATTAGCTATGATATAGTGTAAAGTTGAAACACCCTAAAAGAAAATGGCTCCTAGTACAAAAGGAGGTTGGCCCTTCTGCCCTTACCATGCCCACACCTCCTGCCCACATCCAACATGGCCGCCACTTCCTCACTTCCTTCCACGCCTCCAATATGGCGTCCCCCAGTACCACAGCACCTCTTATGCCGGTCCTTCCGAATGATCTCCTTCCACCAACCCTTAGTACACCGGCAGCCCCAGCCGGAGGAGTGCCACTTCACGTCCACCCATCCCCAAAGGCACTAAGCCTGCAGATGGAATCTGCTTCAACTGTGGAGAAAAAGGCCATTTTAGGAGTGACTGTCCTGCACCCCTTAAACCCCAAAGATCTAACAGGCCCAAATCTACCACTAAGGCCCCAGCACCTCCTTCACCTGATTCAGCCCAAGAAGACTAGGATATTGGCAAGCGTGTATCATTAACCCCTGTTATGGCAGTATCTGCAGGGGAACAAGGGGGGCCATTAGCCACTGTTACTTTACCCATTGAAGGCCATCCCACCACATTCCTTGTTGATACAGGTGCAGCCCGAAGTGTTCTGCGAGAACAAGACCTGCCTGATTCTTCCTTTTTGTCCAATATTGATGTCTCCTGTGTGGGAGTGGATGGTCTTCCAAGACAAAGCCCATTAACTACTCCTTTGCGGGTTGGCAGCTGCCCTAGTCTGCTTGCCCGTTTTGTGGTGTCATCCACATGTCCCATTAACCTGTTAGGTGCTGATGTACTTTACCGCCTACAGGCATCAATCACTTTCACACCTGATGGCCAAGTGGAATTATCTTCAGCCCTCTCTGATTCAGATACCTCAGCCTTGTGTTCCTTACCTCTGATGCTTCACCTAGAGACACCACAGGATTATGCAGAAGGCATGATAGAAAATTTCCCTGCATCTCTAATGAACACTGTCCCTAAGACTTTGTGGTCCTCGGGCCCAGAAGACATAGGCCATCTGAAGGTCCCACCAGTAATGGTCAAACTCATCCCAGGGGCAAAGCTACCAAGAAAGTCTCAATATCCATTGAAACCTGCCCAAGCAGCAGCCATTACCAAGCAAGTCCAAACACTGCTGGAGAAAGGGGCTCTTGTTAAATGTGAATCTCCATGTAATACTCCATTGTTTCCTGTGAAAAAGAAGACACCCAAGGGTGAACCAGAGAAATACCGAATGGTCCAGGACCTCAGAGCAGTGAATGAGGCAACAGTCCTGGACACCCCAATTGGGCCAAATCCGCACACACTCCTCACTGGCGTTCCACCTTCTGCCAAATACTTCACAGTGATTGACCTAGCCAATGCATTCTTCAGTGTTCCGCTGGAACAAAGTTGTCAATACCTGTTTGCCTTCACACATGAAAAACAACAATATACATGGACTGTTATGCCCCAAGGGGCACAGAATTCCCCAAGCCAATTTGCAAAAGCAATGAGTATCATCCTTGACCCCTGGCAGTCTTACCATCCAGAGGTTGTCCTACTCCAATATGTAGATGACTTGCTCCTTTGTGGAGATGATGTTCCCATAACTGAAAAATTATCTCTGGATCTCCTCTGTTATCTTGCAGATCAAGGATGCAAGGCGTCTCTCATCAAACTTCAATTCTGTCAGCCTACTGTGATCTTCCTAGGCCACTGCCTGTCACATGGCACCAGACACCTCACACGTGACCGTGTCAGAGCAGTGTTGGCCATTCCACCTCCAAAGAGCACAAAATCCCTACATGCTTTTCTAGGCCTCATCTCATACTGCAGAGCCTGGATCCCTGAGGCCTCTCTGCTCATGCAACCCTTGTATGGCGCTCTCAAATCGGACCCCTTCTGCCTGTCGCCAGAGGCACTTGACAACTTCTATACTCTTCAGCGAGCAATTGCCTCTGCCCCTGCTCTTGGCCTACCAAATTATGCCAAACCTTTCAAATTGTTTGTGTCTGAAAGACAAGGCCATGCTACAGGCGTCCTCACTCAACCACATGGTCCTGGCGGACGTCAGAGGCCTATTGGATTCTTCTCCTGTCAACTGGATATCGTAGCCAGAGGCACCCCTTCCTGCCTTCGTGCTGTCTTCGCAGCTCAAGAACTTATTGACTGTACTGGGGACCTAGTTCTTGGTCACCCTCTTACTGTTTTGGCACCTCATGACATTTCTGCAATAATCAACCAAGTCCAAATCAAACATGTCACAGCTGCCAGACACCTTCGACTCCAGTGTCGTCTTCTACTACCTGACAACGTCACCCTCCAAAGATGCCAGGTTCTAAACCCGTCCACTCTTCTGCCACTCCCTGAGGGGGGTACCTATTATGGATTCATCATGGATGAAGGATATGTCCTACTTCTTACACACACCCTGGCAAAACTGCTTCCCAATTTACCTCCCTGTGACGGGCCTGAATATGCTTTTTGCACCATGTGGTACAAACCAACCATCAACCCTGAACCTCGCTATGAGGATGAACTTTTCCAGTTGGTTGAGATAACATTCACCTTACAGGACTTCTACTATGACACTGAAGGTAACAGCATGGCTTTAGTCCAACTGCCACATGAACTTGAACATCTGTACCACCATTGGGACACAGCCATTCCACATGTCCCTGTAACCAAGTCAAAGACTAAGTCATGGGGTGATCTTGGGCCCATGGCAAAATTATGGGCCACCATGAATGATTCACAACTTCAAGAAATAGGCGTTGCCAAGTATCCATCAACTGAACGTGAACATATAAGAGCATGGCCACGTTACTTTCTGGAAGAAGAATTTGAAGACCTGGTCATACAGCATGACTATGATCCAGAAACCCCCCATGACTGCTTTGAACAGATGAAAGTGGAAACCACACACCTACCAACCGTGCATGAGGATCCACTAACAGACCCTGACATCACCCTGTTTGTGGACGGCTCCAGATATGCTGATGAAGAAGGAAAATATCATACAGGATATGCCGTCACCACAACAGATGAAATTATTGAGTCATCATCACTACCATCAACAAAGTCTGCACAAGAAGCTGAATTACAAGCTCTAACTTCAGCATGCAAGATTTCTGAAGGAAAGCGCGCCAATATCTACACAGACTCAAGATATACACTGGGCGTGGCTCATGACTTCGGAGTGATTTGGAAAACAAGAGGATTTCTTACTACTGCCGGTACACCAGTCAAGCACAGTTTTGCGATCAAGGAGCTGATGGATGCCCTCCTACTTCCAGAAGAAGTGGCTGTTTTGAAGATAAAAGCACATGGGAAGTTGGACTCAGATGAAGCAAAGGGCAACCATCTAGCTGATCAAGCTGCAAAGCAAGCTGCAAGAGGACCACAGGAAGTGGAAAGAAGAGTGTCCGGAAATGAAGAAATTCCAAGAAAAGAAGAAACTCCAAGAAAAGAAGAAATTCCAAGAAAAGAAGAAACTCCAAGAAAAGAAGAAATTCCAAGAAAAGAAGAAACTCCAATATTCACTCTGCAGACTCTTCCAACCGACCTAAAGATCTTACGAGAACAACAGGCTGCAGTAGCCCCTGAGGAAAAACAGAAATGGAAACAGAAAGGGGCTGTTCTAAAAGATGGAGTGTATTACAACAACCTCAGATTCTGTCTCCCTAAAAGTTTGTACCCAGCAGTTGTTCAATGGGCGCATGGCCCTGCACACTTATCAAAAGATCTGATAAATGCTCTCATACAGAAGTATTATGAAGCTCCTGGAATTACCATGCTAATCAATAACTACTGCAAAGTGTGTGTCATCTGTGCTAAATGTAATCCTGGGAAAACAGCTAAAGTCCCCTCGAAGCACCTGGCTAAGCCCATGTATCCATTCCAAAGAATCCAGATAGATCATATCCAGATGCCAAAGAGCAATTATGAATATGCACTAGTAATAGTGGACATGTTCTCAGGCTGGCCAGAAGCCTACCCAGTGATTAACATTACCGCCAAAACAACAGCACGACGTCTACTTACAGAAATTATGTGTAGATTCGGATTGCCGGAAGTCATTGAAAGTGACCAAGGTCCGGCCTTCACAGCATCAGTTGCCAAAGAAATTTGGACTGCTCTAGGAGTGACTCCTGCTTTCCACACCCCTTACCACCCACAGAGTAGTGATCCTGATTCTGACACAGGCAACCACAGTCTGCTACCCGGTGATTGGGTCGTAGTCAAGAAATTTGTGCGAAAACACACTCTGGAAGCAAGATTTGAGGGACCATTCCAAGTTCTCCTGATCACCGCTACCTCTGTCAAGCTGGCTGGTAGGCCACATTGGATTCACGCCTCTCACTGCAAAAAGACACCTGCTCCAGAAGAAGCTGATTCCGCACAACCATGTACTTCTGGTACCTAATCCCCTTGATTGGCCTTCTTAAAGCCCAGCAGGTGGCCATAACTAAAGATGCTAGTGGATACACCTTCTGGTATAATTCATCACGTATCCGTGTGGCCACCTTTACCTTTGATTACTGTGATATTGTAGATTGCCCATTCCCTAAATCACAGATTCAAGCCATTTATAAAGACATACCGCAGGCAAAAGACCCCTACATTTGTGTAGTTGATAACCAGTGGGGGCATAATTGTGATCATTGGGGGGCGGCGGGATGGAATACCGGGCCTGCCTGCGGTTACAAACCAAAAAGTGCTTTATCAAAAGTAGATGATCATGGTAGATCCCTCCTCCAAAGAATGACTTTAAGAAAGCCTGGAGGAAGTACACCTATGAAATTAATGTTAAATATTGAACATCCTGGCCCAGAGAATGCTGGTCAATATGTAATGGGAACGTACTGGAGAAGGGGTTCCTATAACAAACTAGGGCATTTCTACCTCAATGATATGTGTCACTCTCCAGAGTGGCAAGGAGCTGTACATATGGTCCCAAATCCGCTGAAACCACATATCCAGTCCTTTAGAGACATGATGGCCATTGCTAACCCTACTTTTGAAGATACCATGGCCGCTGAAACTGGATTTAATGACATTAATTTGTGGTTAGAGTGGATGAGATATAATGCCAACAAGCATAATAGAACCGCATGTTATGTATGTGGTGGTGCCCGACCTCACCTTGGCACCGTTCCCCTAATCCTCCCTTTAGAAATAGAAGAGTGTTTCTTGAGTCTTTTTGCCTACTGCTATGATTTTAACAGGTCCCTCTGCGAAGCATGGACAGCAGAGTACCCTATCCTAGTAGGAGGTGTTAAACCCCCAGATGGAATTACAATCTATAAAGGTAATTACACTTGTTACACCATGTATGATGGGATTGGTAAATTCATGGGTAACTTTTCCAAGGGTTATTGTGCCACTTACAGAACTGTTACTGTGCACCTGCTACAACACCATACTAGGTCACTAGGAGATATTTACTGGTTATGTGGGGATTTACAGCTAAGATCTAGACTGGAGTCCGAGTGGTGGGGAGAGTGTACCTTGGTCAAAGTCATCATGCCCATCCACATTATTTCTGATAATCACCCTGACACTCATAATCCAGCACACACATCAGCCAGAGCCAAACGGGAAACCCCAGTAAAAGGCAGTTTTGACCCGCATGTTTACATAGATGCCATTGGGGTCCCTAGGGGGGTACCTAATGAATTTAAAGCTAGAGATGAAGTTGCAGTGGGGTTTGAATCACTGTTCACTATAGTCACTGCTAATAAGAACCTTAACTGGATAAATTATATCTATTACAACCAACAGCGCTTTGTTAATTACACCAGGGATGCCCTCCAGGGTTTAGCCGAACAATTACAAGCCACATCCCAAATGACCTTCCAGAACAGACTGGCCTTAGACATGATTTTGGCTGAGAAGGGGGGTGTATGTAAAATACTACCCGACACCATGACTTGTTGCACTTACATTCCAGAAAACACAGGCCCTAATGGTAAGGTCACTTTGGCCATAGAAAAGTTAAATAAACTCTCAGAAGAGTTGAAAAGGAATTCTGGGGTGACAGATCCCTGGGAAAAATGGTTTGGTTGGATGACTGGTTGGCAAAAAGCTTTAGTTCATATTGGTATGGCTCTACTAATTTTTCTTTTTGTTCTCGCTCTTCTCGTTTGTTGTGTCCTCCCATGCCTCAGAAAATACCTACAGAAGACTGTAGACCAAACGACACCAACCTTTACTCATCTGGAAATTGGTGATCAAGATCTCACATCGCCCTGCATTCCGCTACAAACTCTTCCCTATGACGACGAAGTGCAGAAATTCTAGGGAGGGACAGCTAAGGGACAGCTTCCATCTGTATGGGTTAGTCTACCGTGTGGAGAAGTGGTGGACAAGCCACCGTGGGATACCCATGGGAGTGAAGCGTTCGAGAGCCGTACTGACGGATGAGTTGCAGCCTACTAGGGTCAGATTAGGGATAGACTTGCACTTTGCACTAACACCAAAGTAGCGGACATGGGGGTTTATGTGTCTTTGGGCTAACAAATCTTCTGATACTAACAAATAAAGTTTATCCTTTTTAGCAATTAACACTCTATAGGGGGGACTGTTGTAGAATTATTAAACCCCTTATAACCTATAACCATTATTAGGCCCCTTATAAACTATATAATCCTTACTGGGCCCCTTTAATACTATATTCTCATATTCAGCTCTCAGGCCTCATAGTTTAAGCTTTACAAGGTTCCTTTGTTCGTAGAAACAGCATGTCAGCAGAAAATGCTAGAATCTTCTGGTTAAATGAAACTCTGTAGCAGATAGTCTTGATAGAGTGTATAATTGCTAAAGAGGCCTTGAGATGCTAACCTTGAAACGACTAAGGTACCAACTACTCATTATGGATAGCTGCCAAGCCCCCCTCCCATCGAGTAAGCTGTAAGCTCCCTCGTGCCCAGCAAGATGGCGCTGAATCCTGGAGGAGCTCGTCATGACGTAAATTATGACATAAGATGTAACACCCAACAGGGAGGGCATTTAACTAACCACTTTATAATTTAGCCAATTGACAATGTTTTCTTGCTTATATCTTGATTTTTACAATGATGTAATTTCGCCTTTAAAAGGGCTTGCAAGCCCGCTTTTTAAGAGAAGCCAATAAATTTCCTGAAGTTCTTTCATCTAATCTGAACCCTGTGTCAGTGTGAATTTACTTCTGCGTATACGCAATTTAAACATCTCTAATTTGGACAGGAACAGATAGTCATTCAAACTTCTTTGTTTGCTTAAAAGATTCCCTTATCACTGGTATATAGTGAGACTTTTTATGTGACTTTTATAAGAATATTTTATTATCCGGGTGGACTAATTCTTGAGGATTACCCCTTTTTATCTTATTTTATTTTATTCTGTTGTTCAATTGGGACTTTTTATTCTTTACTGTTCTTTTATTATTAACTTAGGTTTATTTGTTTGTTGTATCTTCATTTAGACCATTTGGTCTGGTTGTTTATTGTCATAGACTATTGTAACTAGTCTCAGGCGCAGCCCTCACCTCTTTTACATCTTTTTATCTTGTTCCAAAAGGGTCTTCAGGGATTCCCATTTTTGGGTTGCTGCCCTTCAGTTTGTTATCTAGCGCTGACTCTTCACCCCTTTTCTTACCATATAAAGATAAACCCAGAGGAGTTCATATATGTGGGCATCCAACTGACAGCGAACCACTTAGCCCTCTTCACCCTTAACTACACCCCCCTGATCCAAACCCTTAAGAGTTGGACCAATAGACGGACAGACCTATCTCTTGGCTGGGACGTATACACTCCATTAAAATGAACATACTACCAAGGCTTTTATTCCTATTTCAATCACTCCCGGTGAGACCTAATGGGCATACAGAGAGCGATAGATTCATTTATATGGCACAATAAATGCCCAAGGCTATCCTACGAACCGCCAACCCAGCCATACTCAACTCAATACAAATATGGGGCCAGACTAAAAAGAAATGCTCCCTAAGCAGCCCCTTGTCCCCCACGACACCAGTAATAAGGAACAAGGCATTCCCACCAGGGCTGAGGGCCCAGGACTTTGGAGATATGTCTACCTGTATGTCGATAAAGATGTCCACCTGGATTTCGACATAGTCACGTATGCACACCTGAACACCAAAACCACACTCAGAACACAAGACTACTTTAGATACTTACAAATCCGAGATTTTGCACAGAGAGGGGCACTTATATACACATGTGGTGGGGATGCCCGCATGTGATGGGATATTGGCACAAAATAGTGGAATTAAGCTCACAGATCTTACAGAGGAAAATGGCCATAGACCCGTGGGCATGCCTGTTATCACTGCCCACAGAGGGTCTCACTAAACACGAACAAAAGCTCCTTAACATGAGTCATTTGGCAGCTCGTAGAGCGTTGGCACAAAAATGGTCGTTCCCGGAACTCCCCCAAATATCCCTAGTTAAGGCAAAGCTAAGGGATAATTATCTGATGGACAAGCTCACCGCCCAAGTCAGGAACACACTGAATGCTTTCAATAGGGTATGGGATCTATGGGAGCAATACGATACGTAGGGGACCCGGGCACGCGACGCAAGGCGGCATCCACACTAACAACTAACAGCATGAACAACTGGGATACAATCACGCTGATATAGAGACACCAGGACCCCGATGTGTGGCAGCGGCACCACTAACAGAAGTGTATCTGGCCAAGACTAAGATTCAGGACACAGGCCAATAAGCTTCACAGGGAACATCAATAAGATCCTGGACTAAGAGTTCACATGTCTCTCTTCTTTACGTTTTCTTTTTCCGTTCCTCTATCTTTCTTCCTATCTCATCTTATTGCAAGTATGATATACTTGCAACCCGGCAGGATGCGAGGAAAGGCAGAAATCTGACTATTATATACGGATGGCTTCAGCTAAACTGTCATGAGCTGCTGAAAGCTCCATAAAATGACTGCCGTAATCAATACGTAATGAAGGAATGTACCATAATCACTTGTAATTGTGTAATTCCTGTCTCCAAGTATACATCTGTTAAATGTAATTAGCCGACGCAGCCAACTCCTCAAGGTACTGCCATTGTATATAGTTAATGTAGACTGAAAAACAAACAAACACTTGATGACACTGCAAACAATTTTTGATCAATGTATCTAAGATGACTATTGTACTAACCACAGAACTTTCTCTTATGTAACTCACAAGACACCACATGTTATGACTTTTGCATACGCTTGTTTTGTCATACTATTGCATGTCTATCAGTGCAAAAAATAAAGAATAATAAAAAAAAAGCTAGTCAGCATTGCCCAAGGGATCACCTTCGCTGGCCAATTGAGGAGTGGTCACTGGAGGTGTCTGTAGGCTATAATGTAAACACTGCCTATGAAAAACCGTGCAGGGACTGACTATACTTACCAGAACAACTACATTAAGCTGTAGTTGTTCTGGTGACTATAGTGCCTGTTTAAGACTAGGTGTACACTCCCTTTGAAGTCCCCATCAGTGAAGAAGAAAGGGGTTGTCCATATAGCCAGCCTGGTGGCAGCAATAAGCTTTATGAAACGCCAGACATCAAATTATTTGTGCAATGATCTGGTATTAGCAATATTAAAATATATACAAATATATAGAAATATGACAATAGCAGAAAAATAAGAGGGAATAAGAACAAAATACACTTTAGCTCTAAAACTGGAAAGAAAGGATTTCACCAAATCCTACAGAGTATGGAAGGAAAATAGAAACTAAAAAAGTGAATGACTCCAGGAGCTAAAAAGTAATCTCTAAATAAATTTAAATAATATAGGATAAGATTAAAAGACCTTATAGGACAGAAAACTCAAATATAACCTAATAAAACCAGTTAAAATTGTATGAAATAAGCAATAAAAATAGATTATCTTAAAAAAGTTAAAAAAAATAAAAAATGTATTCAAATTAAAAAGCACATAAATGAAAACTTTTGACATAGCATATGAAATGGATCACTTATAAAATTATGACCAATAGGTTTTTCTAGTCCAATATGACTATTAATTATTGTAGTCTTCAGTATATAGAAGGCTGTAGATATTCAAATCACTGTGCTGGATCACACAGGACAAAGTGCTACAATAATAAATTCAATTTAATGCAAGAAAAGCACCAGACCTTAATGGTATTTACCCCGGATTATAAAAGGAGTTAAATGTGGACATTTTTAAATCACTGTTATTATTCTTTCAGGATACTTCCCGTTCAGGAATTATGCCAAAGTATTGGAGAAATGCAAATGTAATGTCCCTAATTTAGAATGGATCAAAATCTCTGCCTGGAAATTACAGTTATGTGAGCTTGATATATGTGGACAGCATGATTAGTTGTAATCCGCATGATTTTATAAAACGATAATCTGCAAAAAATTAGGTAAAAACAATATATCACTAATTTACTTAAATTTTTTGCACACCAGTGTCTTATTAATTTTGATGCATGCTGCACTGGGTATTTATTGTATAACACCTCCAAATTTAAACTTTTTATATAGAAACATAGAATGTGATGGCAGATAAGAACCATTCAGCCCGTCTAGTCTGCCCAATTTTTTAAATACTTTCATTATTCCCTGGCCTTATCTTATAGTTAGGATAGCCTTATGCATATCCCATGCATGCTTAAACTCCTTTACTGTGTTAACCTCTACCACTTCAGCTGGAAGGCTATTCCATGCATCTACTACCATCTCAGTAAAGTAATACGTCCTGATATTTTTAAACCTTTCCCCCTCTAATTTAAGGTGATGCCCTCTTGCTGTGGTAGTTTTTCTTCTTTTAAATATAGTCTCCTCCTTTACTGTGTTGATTTCCTTTATGTATTTAAATGTTTCTATCATATCCCCCCTGTCTCGTCTTTCCTCCAAGCTATACATGTTAAGTTCCTTTAACCTTTCCTTGTAAGTTTTATCCTGCAAGCCATGAACCAGTTTAGTAGCCCTTCTCTGAACTCTCTCTAAAGTATCAATATCCTTCTGGTCTCCAGTACTGCGTACAATACTCCAAGTGAGGTCTCACCAGTGTTCTGTACAATGGCATGAGCACGTCCCTCTTTCTACTGCTAATACCTCCCCCTATACAACCAAGCATTCTGCTAGAATTTCCTGCTGCTCTATTACATTGTCTGCCTACATCCCTTAATCCCTTTCCTCAGATGTTGAGATTAGGACTCAATCAAATATTATGTACTTTCCCCTTGGGTTTTTACATCCATGATGCATTATCTTGCACGTATCCACATTAAATGTCAGTTGCCACAACTCTGACCATTTTTATAGTTTACCTAAATCATTTGCCATTTGGCTTATCCCTCCTGGAACATCAACCCTATTACATACCTTAGTATCATCAGCAAAAATACATACCTTACCGTCAAGACCTTCTGCAATATCACTAATAAAAATATTAAAGAGAATGGGTCCAAGTACAGATCCCTGCATCACTCCACTGGTACCCATGCTTCGAATATACTCAATTGTCTACAACCCTCTGTTGCCTGTCACTCAGCCACTGCCTTACCCATTCAACAATATTGGAATCCAAACTTAAAGATTGCAGTTTATTGATAAGCCTTATATGTGCAATAGTGTCAAAAGCCTTACTGAAATCTAGGTAAGCAATGTCTACTGCACCACCCTGATCTATAATTTTAGTTACCCAATCAAAAAAATCAATAAGATTAGTTTGGCATGATCTCCCTGAAGTAAACCCATGTTGTCTCTTGAAATCCATGTGTTTCTAGATAAGTACTGGCCTATAGTTGCCCAACTCCTCCCTACTACCTTTCTTGTGAATGGGCACAACATTTGCTAACTTATGAAGGTGTGTTTTTTAAAGCGTATTTAGTGGCCTTCAGATCCCATATTCTTATGGAATTGAGGATCACCGGACAGGTTGTTCGGATGGTTGGTCTGTCTTGTTTTGGCACCCATATCCAGAATTGTGGTAGATCTGTGCACATTAGGTGGGTTTCTAACTCTACCCAGCGATGGGATCCTACCTGGGACTGCCATGTTACTACCTGGGCCAGTTGTGCTGCCAGGTAGTATAGGTAGAGGTTCGGGAGCCCCAATCCGCCCCTGTACTTTGGCCGGTATAGTACCTGCCAGGCCACCCAGTGTCTTTTTTTGTGCCCATATAAAGTTATCTATGGTGCTTTGTAGCGACGTCAGATCTTATTTGGTTACTTTAACGGGTAGAGCCTGGAACAGGAACAGCAAGCAGGGTAATAATGTCATTTTAACGGCGTGCAGCCTACCTATCCAGGAGATTGGCTTTTCGTGCCATCTCTCTATGTCCTGGCAGATTGAGTGGATACTGGGTGTGTAGTTTTCGGTGTAAAGTTTGTCAGGGCCTGCTGTAAGTCTGACCCCCAGGTATTTATTGTTGGATGTCATGATTTTAAGTGTGTGAGTGGTTTTTATCCTGGTGACCTCCTCCGGGTCTGTGATGGATAAAAATTAATGTGTGTAAAATGTCTATTTACTATGTATACCTGTGTTCATTTATTACTCAAAATGGCTGCTAGAGCACCCCCTCCCATCGACTAAGACCCTCGTGTAGCAAGATGGCGTTTCCATCTATATCTACACACAAAGACAATGATGACATCACACCTTGGAGGAAGTACATCAAGATAAAACACTTAACACTTAACCAATTAAATGTTTACTTTTAATAATATCTAACCCTTAACCAATTGAAAAGTTTTACTTTCTGTATTTGCACACATTGGGATCGATCTTGGTACATTTGTTTGTGCTCTGGGTTCAGCGTATAGGGCTCTAATCCCTGTGATGGATGGTACCGGCATCCGCAGGTGTTCCAGCAGCATGAAGAGGTAGTGCCACTGTGTCAGGATCGGGACAGGGATCCAACACGCAAAGTACAAACAGGACAGGGTACGTATACCGGACCTTAGAATGGCCGGACTAACGTACGGAGAGTAAAGAGAATGGTCAGAAACAAGCCAAGGTCGAGGGAACGAGAGGACAGGTGAGCGAGGAACAAGCCAGGTCAAGGATACCAGAGGGAAACAGAGTAAGTCAAACTAGCCGGGTCGGAACCAAAGGAATAACTGAAATCGCCAGAGCACTGTGTGACTAGACAGGCTAGAACCACGACAGGGCAATGAGTGAATGGGAGAAACAGGTTTAAATACCCTGTTTACAGTGAGTATACCCGCCTCCGACGAGTCCTGAGTGGCTTCCAGTCACTTGAGTGACAGATCGGTCCGGACTGACGTCATGACGTCGGGCAGCGTGCGTGACGTCATAAAATGAGACGGATCCCTCGCGGCCGGCGTGAGAGTGTCTAGGGGAGCCGCGAGGGATGGAGGAAGCCGACCTGTTGGAGGAGTAAACTACTAAGTCTCTACCTCTTTCGGAGGTAGAGGCTTCAGGTACCCTGACACACTGTACCATGTTGAATGCCTTCTCTGTGTCCAGGGAAAGAATCAGAAAAGGCGTTCACATCCTCCCCATCCACCATATATGCTCCCCTCCTCGTATTCTCATACAGTTGCCTCGATGGCAAGAAACAGACCTGATCTGCCTCGTTGCCAGAATTTTTGCCTACACCTTCACGTCAAAATTGATGAGGGAGATGGGTCGGTAATTCGCTGCTACTGTTGCGTCTTTTCCGGGTTTGGGGATGAGCGTTATGTCACCATGAGGGTTTCCGGGTTAGGGTTTGTACCCTCCATCCACTCCGCGAACACTTTTACGAGACTTAGGGTCAGCGTTTCCCACAGGGTTTTATAATATGAGCCATCAAATCTGTCTGGCCCTGGGGCTTTGATTCCCTTTAGGGCGGTGTAACGGATCGAAGGGCACCCCGACTGGGTACCTCCGTTGAAGAATGCTTCTAGTGCTTCCTGAGGACCAAGCACTGCAGCAGACACCACAACCACCGAACCGGAGAAGCATACGAATACTCTCAAGCATATGAATGCTGTAAACAGCTGAACAGGAAAAGCATACAATCAGCTTACACTCCTGGCAATCAGCATACAATCCAATTCCCCCAATAACGAGACGACACTTCGTTTTGAGGTCAAGCAGAACTGACTCTACTGGCACATACAGCCTCTTTTATTCCCAACCCACAAACTTAGTACTGCCCACAGGGTTTTACAGAACAACCAAGCAATCCGTACAATACACACAGACACTCCCACACAAAATCCTCCCCTCTGACTGTGATATGATTACTGAACACAATGGTTAATATAATTATCACAGGCAGAGAAATACAGTTTTTACCAAATAACTTCCAAAATATACATGCCACAAACATAAAAATAACATATTCAAACTCAGCACACTTTAATTATAAACATAGTCAAAATTCAGCCAATTCCATCCAGGGGTTAAAAATTTAAGGGAAAATCCTATTTGACCAAATGAAGCATGGCTTTTCTGCCCAAAACCAGTTCCACGGAGTCTTCTATCCTGGAGATAATTGGGAAGTAATCCAATTATCTCCAAGGACAGAGGCAAAACTCCATTAGCCACATGGTAGCAAAATATAATAAAATACATAAAAATATATAACTGTGCAGCTATTGCATAAAACATATACATTCAACATATCCCCAGATAGCCTAGATCTGAGTGCACATTATGACTGAATGGCGCTCAGATCACATACATAAGGTTCAATTGCCATGGAGCCAAAGTTTTTCACATAGTCTTTTGTTATACGAATTGGCTCCATGGCATATCTATCTGGGGTAACACTGCTCACATAGGGAAAGTACAGAATGACCCAGCTTTCGGGTCTTTGCAGGGGAAAATCAAGCATTTTAACATGGGGCCATAGTCACAGGGCAAGAGGCTGGCAATCAGTCTTCTCCAATGCCCAGTGGCGAAGCTGGTTTCGCCACAGGCGGTGATCGCCCCATCCACCTTCGGGACTAGGCGTTGGTAGTTTTGTCATGGGGACAAAGTCCTTGACGGCTTGGACATTAGTGATGTAGCGAACACAAACTTTTCGGTTCGCGAACGGCGGACGCTAACTTCCTCAAACGTCCGCGAAACGGCGAACCGCCATTGACTTCAATGGGCAGGCGAATTTTAAAACCCACAGGGACTCTTTCTGGGCACAATAGTGATGGAAAAGTTGTTTCAAGGGGACTAACACCTGGACTGTGGCATGCCGGAGGGGGATCCATGGCAAAACTCCCATGGAAAATTACACAGTTGATGCAGAGTCTGGTTTTAATCCATAAAGGGCATAAATCACCTAACATTCCTAAATCACAATGGATATGGATTGACACCTGACATATGACATATTGACACCTTGACATATGGATTGGCACCTGTCCTCAGAGACCCTGATACACACTGACACAGAGCAGAATAGGGACTGTTCCCCCCACATAAGGTCACTTGGCAGATATGGATTGACACCTGTACTCAGGGACCCTGATACACACTGACACAGAGCAGAATAGGGACTGTTCCTCCTACATAGGGTCCCTGATACACACTGACACAGAGCAGAATAGGGACTGTTACCCCTACATAGGGTCACTTGGCAGATATGGATTGACACCTATCCTAATGATCCCTGATACACACTGACACAGAGCAGAATAGGGACTGTTCCCCCTACATAGGGTCACTTGGCAGATATGGATTGACACCTATCCTAATGATCCCTGATACACACTGACACAGAGCAGAATAGGGACTGTTCCCCGTACCTAGGGTCACTTGGCAGATATAAATGGGCACCTGTCCTCAGGGACCCTGATGCACAATGACACAGAGCAGAATAGGGGCTGTTCCTCCTACATAGGGTCCCTGATACACACTGACACAGAGCAGAATAGGGACTGTTCCCCCTACATAGGGTCACTTGGCAGATATGGATTGACACCTATCCTAATGATCCCTGATACACACTGACACAGAGCAGAATAGGGACTGTTCCCCCTACATAGGGTCACTTGGCAGATATGGATTGACACCTATCCTAATGATCCCTGATACACACTGACACAGAGCAGAATAGGGACTGTTCCCCCCACATAGGGTCACTTGGCAGATATGGATTGACACCTGTCCTCAGGGACCCTGATACACACTGACACAGAGCAGAATAGGGACTGTTCCTCCTACATAGGGTCCCTGATACACACTGACACAGAGCAGAATAGGGACTGTTCCCCCTACATAGGGTCACTTGGCAGATATGGATTGACACCTATCCTAATGATCCCTGATACACACTGACACAGAGCAGAATAGGGACTGTTCCCCCTACATAGGGTCACTTGGCAGATATGGATTGACACCTATCCTAATGATCCCTGATACACACTGACACAGAGCAGAATAGGGACTGTTCCCCCTACATAGGGTCACTTGGCAGATATGGATTGACACCTATCCTAATGATCCCTGATACACACTGACACAGAGCAGAATAGGGACTGTTCCCCCTACATAGGGTCACTTGGCAGATATGGATTGACACCTGTCCTCAGAGACCCTGATACACACTGACACAGAGCAGAATAGGGACTGTTCCTCCTGCATAGGGTCACCATTTTTAGCCCAAGGCAGCTCTTCTCATCAGGCCTTTTTGAGTCGAATGTATCGCCCACTGTCAGTCCCTTCGGGATCCATCCCTCCCTCATCTTAATAAAGGTGAGGTAATCTAGACTTTTTTGAACTAGGCGACTTCTCTTCTCAGTGACAATACCTCCTGCTGCACTGAAGGTCCTTTCTGACAGGACACTTGAAGCGGGGCGGGCCAGAAGTTCTATCGCAAAGTGGGATAGCTCAGGCCACAGGTCAAGCCTGCACACCCAGTAGTCAAGGGGTTCATCGCTCCTCAGAGTGTCGATATCTGCAGTTAAGGCGAGGTAGTCTGCTACCTGTCGGTCGAGTCGTTCTCTGAGGGTGGATCCCGAAGGGCTGTGGCGATGCGTAGGACTTAAAAAGCTCTGCATGTCCTCCATCAACAACACGTCTTTAAAGCGTCCTGTCCTTGCCGGCGTGGTCGTGGGAGGAGGAGGATGACTTTTACCTCTTCCCCTGTTAGATTCCCGTTGTGCTGTGACATCACCCTTATACGCTGTGTAAAGCATACTTTTTAATTTATTTTGCAAATGCTGCATCCTTTCCGACTTGTTGTAATTTGGTAACATTTCCGCCACTTTCTGCTTATACCGGGGGTCTAGTAGCGTGGACACCCAGTACAGGTCGTTCTCCTTCAGCCTTTTTATACGAGGGTCCCTCAACAGGCACGACAGCATGAAAGACCCCATTTGCACAAGGTTGGATGCCGAGCTACTCATGTCCCGTTCCTCATCCTCAGTGATCTCACTGAAGGTATGTTCTTCCCCCCAGCCACGTACAACACCAGTACCTATCTGGTACCCGTGGTGTGGTTGGTCTTCCTCCTCCTTCCTCCTCCTCCTCAAAGCCACATTCCTCCTCTGAATCCTCTTCCTCACAATCCTCTTCCAGCGTTGCCGCAGGTCCAGCAAGCGATGCTGATAAGGCTGTTTTTTGTGGTGATGGTGACCACAACTCTTCCTCTTCCTCTTCACGCTCATCTACGGCCTGATCCAGCACTCTTCGCAGGGCACGCTCCAGGAAGAAAACAAATGGTATGATGTCGCTGATGGTGCCTTCGGTGCGACTGACTAGGTTTGTCACCTCCTCAAAAGGACGCATGAGCCTACAGGCATTGCGCATGAGCGTCCAGTAACGTGGCAAAAAAATCCCCAGCTCCCAACGGCTTTTTCTTGTTGGAGCAGGCCGTCGAACATTAGGAGTGTTGAATTCCAATGTGTCGGGCTGTCGCAAATCAAGCGCCTCACTGGCATGTTGTTTCGCCGCTGGATATCTGCAAAGTGCGCCATGGCCGTGTAGGAACGCCTGAAATGGCCACACACCTTCCTGCTTGCTTCAGGACGTCCTGTAAGCCTGTGTACTTATGCACAAAGCGTTGTACAATCAGATTACACGCATGTGCCATGCACGGCACATGTGTCAACTTGCCCAACTTCAATGCCGCCAACAAATTTGTTCCGTTGTCACAAACCACTTTGCCGATATCCAGTTGCTGCGGAGTCAGCCACTTTTCCACCTGTGCGTTCAGGGCGGACAGGAGTGCTTGTCTGGTGTGACTCTCTGCTTTCAAGCAAGTCAAACCCAAGACGGCGTGACACTGCCGTATCCGGGATGTGGAATAGTACCTGGGGAGCTGGGGGGGTGCCGTTGATGTGGAGCAAGGCGCAGCAGCAGAAGAGGACTCAGCCGAGGAGGTTATGGAACAGGATGGAGTAGTGGAGGTGGCAGCAGGCCTGCCTGCAAGTCGTGGCGGTGTCACCAACTCCTCTGCAGAGCCACGCATTCCATGCTTGGCAGCCGTCAGCAGGTTTACCCAATGCGCAGTGTAGGTGATATACCTGCCCTGACCATGCTTTGCAGACCAGGTATCAGTGGTCAGATGGACCCTTGCCCCAACACTGTGTGCCAGACATGCCATTACTTCCTTTTGCACAATCGAGTACAGGTTGGGGATTGCCTTTTGTGAAAAGAAATTTCGGACGGGTACCTTCCACTGCGGTATCCCAATAGCCACAAATTTTTTGAACGCCTCAGACTCCACCAGCTTGTATGGTAAAAGCTGGCGGGCTAATAGTTCAGACAAGCCAGCTGTCAGACGCTGGGCAAGGGGGTGACTTTGTGGCATTGGCTTCTTACGCTCAAACATGTCCTTGACAGACACCTGACTGTGGGCAGATGAGCGGGAACTGCTCAAGGCGAGAGACGGAGTGGCGGATGGTTGAAAGGGGGCAAGGAGGACAGCAGTGGTTGACATGGCTGAAGATGCTGGACCAGGAGGAGGATGGCGGCTTTGAGTTTGTGTGCTGCTTGTACTCATGTGTTGATCCCATAGACGTTTGTGATGTGCGATCATGTGCCTACGCAAAGCAGTTGTACCTAGGTGGGTGTTGGACTTCCCACGACTCAGTTTCTTGTGGCACAGGTTGCAAATGGCATCGCTGTTGTCAGAGGCAGACACACAAAAAAAATGCCACACTGCTGAGCTCTGCAATGACGGCATTCTGGTGGTGGACACAGCATGCATCTATTGGCGTGCTGTCGGGCTGACCCTGGGTGCCGATGCATGCTGTCTGACTGTGCCACTAGCTCCTTGTGACGACCTCCCCCTGCTTCAAACTCGTCTCCTCCTCCTCCTCTCTGTCTCCCCATCTGAACTTTAACACCAGAGGCATACCGAAGGCGGTTTCGAGAGTTGAAAAAGGCAGATAAAGACTCACATGCCGAGTGGGCTTGTAGGTTGCAGCGGGCGGCCCTTGGCTGGGTGCAAGCCAGCAAGGCTCGATCCATGGAAGATGTGATACAAATGTTGCTCATGGAACAATTCTATGATGGAGTAACAACGGATGTACAGGAGTGGGTAAGAGACCGCAACCCTGTATCCCTCACAGAGGCGGCTAGGAAGGCGGATGAGTACCTAGATGCATGCAGGTCACAGAAACCGGTAGCCCCAAAAGTCACAATGAAAACCTTTGGGGGAACAAACTACCCCCCTGTACCACCCCGACAGCTACCACCACCACCACCAGCAGCTGTGCAACCACGTTTCCGCCAACCTAGCTCTGGGCCCTGTCATCACTGCCAGAAGTGGGGGCATTACAAAAGAGAGTGCCCACAACTCCGAGACCGATCCTCATGGATCCGACCAGGGCCCCCACCACCCCCGAGAGCCACTGCCCATCACTACCAGGAGGAGCCACCAGTTGCTTATGGCTCCGCGGTTCCTGTCACCACCATAGAACAGTGGGAGGTACTACACAAAGCTAACCCACTACAAGCCCATGCCGATAACCGCCAGCACCACAGACAGACGGTATACCTGGAGGGAAAAGCAGTACAGGGGCTCCGAGACTCTGGTGCCACTATAACCCTGGTCAAAAGCCACTTGGTCGCCGACAAGGCCAAGACTAACCGGACTATAGCCGTCAGAGTTGCTGGGGGAGCCGTCTACCGGCTGGACACTGCCAACGTCCATTTGCATTGGGGAGCGGGGGCAGGGAGGGTGGAGGTGGGGTTGATGCCCCAGTTACCCGCAGAGGTGGTACTGGGAAATGATTTGGGAAAGCTCACATCTGCTTTTGAGCCACAACCCACCATCACTGAGGAAGCACACCCAGTGGTCACCCGACAACAGGCCCGCACCCAGGACTACAACACACTGCCGGAGGTCCAGGTAAGAGAACCTTTCCCTTCCCTAGACTGTGTCCCCTGGACAGGGGGAAGATTTGTATGGGAGGGACAGCTGTTATACCGGGAGTCCGACAAGAAAGTAGAGGGGTCAGACCCGATTGTGTTAAGGCAATTAGTGGTACCACAGAGGTACCGAGCCGAATTGCTGCGGATAGCACACGACATTCCGCTATCCGGGCATTTAGGGGTTAGTCGGACCAGATACCGACTGACGCAAAATTTCTTTTGGCCGGGAGTTAGCCAGGAAGTACGGAAGTATTGTAATACCTGTGACATGTGCCAGAGGGTGGGGAAGAGGGGAGACCGGCGGAAAGCAAAACTGCATCCACTACCGATAATTGAGGAACCCTTCCACCGAATAGCGGTGGATATCATAGGCCCCCTCCAGAAACCTAGCCCTTCCGGCAAGAGGTACATCCTCACGGTGGTAGACTACGCTACCCGATACCCCGAGGCAGTGGCCCTGACAAATATCCACGCTGAGACAGTGGCCGAGGCCCTGATGCAGATCTTCTCCCGGGTAGGGTTACCTAGGGAGATCATCTCGGATCAGGGTACTCAGTTTACTGCCGAGATCACCCAACAACTCTGGAGGCTGTGCAATGTTAAGTCCATTATTAGTGCCCCATACCACCCCCAGACCAACGGGCTCTGTGAAAGGTTCATTGGCACCGTAAAAGCAAATGCTCCGAACCTTTGCTGAGACTCATAAGGACTGGGAGCGATTCCTGCCGCACCTCCTCTTTGCTTACAGGGAAGTGCCTCAGGAATCAACGGGATTTTCCCCATTTGAGTTATTATTTGGGAGGAGGGTAAGAGGACCCCTAGATCTCATCCGAGAACATTGGGAGGGAGACCGGAGTGCAGACGGTACCCCCATCATACCCTATGTGTTGGCACTTCGGGACCGACTGGAGGCCCTAACTAAGATAGTAGGAGAGAACCTCCAGGCGGCCCAGACGCGTCAGCGTACATGGTATGATCGGGGCGCCAGGGACCGTAGCTTCCAGGTGGGACAGAAAGTTTTAATTTTAAAACCTGTCCGACATGATAAGCTGCAGGCCGCATGGCAAGGCCCTTATAGAGTCGTGGAACAGAGATGTGACACCACTTACATAATTGGCCCCTGCACAGGAACTGGAGGGCGACGCATGCTCCATGTGAACATGCTAAAGCCCTACCGGGAACGTTCAGAGGAGGTGACAGCGATTTGTGCACCCACCTCCGACGAGTGTGACAGCCTTCCCCTTCCAGATCTGCTGGAAGATGGGAAGCTGTCTGGAGATTTAGGAGAAGTTGTACTGGGAGACCGGCTGAGTCCACAGGAGCGTATCGAGGTACAGCAGCTGTTGCGAGAGAAGCAAGAAACTTTCTCTAATGTACCTGGGTACACTCCTCTGGCAACTCACCGGGTCGAGACCCCAGGGCAACTACCCATGCGCCAGACCCCCTACCGCATCCCAGAAGCGGTGAGAGAAAACATGCGCAAGGAGATCGATGAGATGCTCCAACTGGGGGTGATAGAGCCCTCAGATAGCCCATGGGCCTCTCCGGTAGTCCTCGTGCCGAAGCGAGACGGTACGACTCGCTTCTGCGTGGACTATAGGAGATTAAATGAGAAAACCGTGTCAGACGCCTATCCTATGCCCCGGATAGACGAGTTACTAGACAGAATGGCCAGGGGCCAATACCTCACCACTATTGACTTGTGTAAAGGATATTGGCAAATCCCCCTGGCCCCAAACGCCATCCCGAAGTCGGCCTTTGTCACCCCATTTGGCTTGTATCAGTTTAAGGTCATGCCATTTGGGATGAAAAACGCCCCAGCTACCTTCCAGAGGATGGTAGATCGACTTCTGGATGGATTCCAGGACTATACCTGTGCCTACCTGGACGATATTGCTATTTTTAGCAATACGTGGCAAGAACACTTGGCTCATATAGGAGCTGTACTAGACAGGATAAGGGAAGCTGGTTTGACCCTGAAGCCGGCTAAGTGTAGTATCGGAATGGCTGAGGTGCAGTACCTGGGACATAGAGTAGGGTGCGGTAAACAGAAGCCCGAACCTGCCAAAGTAGAGGCCGTAGCTCAGTGGCCCACCCCTAGGACTAAGACCCAGGTGTTAGCATTTCTAGGGACCGTGGGGTATTACAGGAAGTTTGTCCCCAATGATAGCGCCCTGGCCAAACCCCTCACAGACCTGACCCGTAAGAACCTTCCCCGCTAAGTAAACTGGACCCCGGAGTGTGAGCAGGCATTCCAACAACTGAAAAATGCACTGATAAATGCCCCTGTCTTGGCAGCTCCCAATCCAACTAAACAATTTCTTGTTCACACAGCCGCTTCTATGTTTGGATTGGGAGCAGTACTGAGCCAAGTCGGGGTCGATGGCGGAGAACATCCCGTGGCTTACATCAGTCGTAAGCTGTTACCTAGAGAAGTAAGCTACGCCGCCATCGAAAAAGAATGCCTGGCTGTGGTGTGGGCCCTAAAGAAACTGCAGCCCTATCTGTACGGACAGCCCTTTTCCTTGCTCACGGATCACAACCCGTTAGTATGGCTGAACCGGGTGGCTGGGGACAATGCCAGGCTGCTGCGCTGGAGTTTGGCGCTGCAGCCCTTTGACTTTAATATCCAGTACCGACCGGGTAAGCAGAATGGAAATGCTGACGGGTTGTCCAGACAAACTGACCTAGAAAAATGATCCGTGAGCCCCGGACATCCCCAAGCCGATCCGTGTTGGATCAGACTGTGTATGCCGGCTTGTGGGCAAGGGGGAGCAGTGTAGCGGAACCCTATTGTGGCTGTCCTCCCTGTATTATGGATTGCCCTCATCTACCCTGTTAGTCTGGGGGGGCAAAGGGGAAAAGTGTGGCGAAACCGACCTCGCCACGTGTCCTTGGAGGGGGCTGCTTGCCCGCCTCTTGCCTTTGGACTATGGCCCTGCAGGTTAAACTGTTTATTTTCCCTGCAGAAAGGCTTATTCGTGTGATCTGAGTGCCATTCATCTAATAATGTGCAGTCAGATCAAAGCTATCTGGGGATATGTAGAAATGTGTGTTTTATGTACTAAATGTATCAGTATGTAATTTTATGTCTTTTACTGTCTTTTTGTCTGCCATGTGGGTAATGGAGTTTGGCTCTGTCTTTGGAGATAATTAGATTCCTTCTCCAATTATCTCCAGGGCAGAAGGGAGGAAGCCAGGATGCATTGTGGGGATGGTTTTACTTTTACTGTTTGAGCCAGATTAAAATACAATCAGCCAGGGGGAACAAAAGATACTTTTACTAACTTTTGAACCCCTGGTCTGATTCATGCCATTTTTTTATATGTTATTCCCCAGAATGGATTGATTGTGAATATGTATTTTTATGCGAATGTGATGAATATTATAGAAGTTATGAATATAGTGTAAAAGTTATGTTTGAAACTGTACAATAATGGGATTATGTGTCACACTAAGGGGAGGGGATGTGTGGGTTGTACCCAAGATACCATTGGTTGTTTTATGCCTCCCCCTGGGTGTGGCTTGTCTGTGTACAGTTGTAATAAAAGGCAGGCTGGATGTACCAGCCAGGAGTTCTGTTCCTGAAACTGTGTGTCGTCCAGTTATTGGGATTGCTGTGGGGATATCGCTGTGTTACTTTGCCTGCTGGAAACTCTGCCTATGGATCTACTATTGCCTTGTTCCTGAGCCTTCCTGGGATCGTCAGTGGAGAATAGCTGTGGGATATCAGCTCTCCGCTACACTGTCTCCCTCTGGACCTTGCCACTCTGCCAGTCGGGTGTCTGTACTCAGTATTCTGTTTCCCCTTTTGCCCCGTAGAGCTGGTCTGTATTCTGTCTGAGCTTGCCAGCATTCGTCTTTGTCGGCTCTCAGTATGTTGGGAGCCCACAGCTTATCCGCACTTAGGTTTCTGTAGTGCATTTCCTGTCAGGTCCCCCTGTCGCCCACCCGATTGACCTCCCTTTTTCCCTTCTAGGCGTACAACTGGTTGGTATTACGGTTTTGGGTAGTGCATTTTGTTCTCGCAGTTTGCATGTCGCCTTCACAGGGTTTGTAGTCATTGTATTCGTCTGCGTCCTGCCTTGTTGGTACTAAGTTATCCGGGGGGCTGGTGTGGGGCTCAAAGAGTGATCACATGGCCCCCTATAGCTGGCTGTGGATCTGCCAGCAGGGGAACTGTCTGAAATGTCAGACAGTTCCCATGCTGGTGCAAAGTAAAAAAAAAATAATTGAACATGTTTTAAAATAAAATAAATGTATTTAGAAAAGTCCCTGGAGGACTGAAACGTTGACACCATTTACTGGAAATTTGATGCTTTGAATAAACAGCACAATTTGAAACAATTCTGAGTCCTGTGAGTGCACTTCAAACAAAGATGTATATATATATATATATATATATATATATATAACGTGATACGTAATGTATATCAATGTTAATATAAGTACATATATTAATCTTAAAATAGACTTAGAATGACATTCTATATATATCTATAAATAAAATACAAATACATGCAAATATTTATTTATAGATAAATATATATAATTACATAAATAACTACATAAGTATACACGTAGAATTTAAATACATATATGTATATATATATATATAAAAATTCTACGTGTATGCTTAAGTAATATTTTAACATAATTATGTGATTTAATTAATTAAAATTTGATTGACGTGCCCGACAACCCATACAGCAAGTGCAGAGAATTAAACACGCTATATTTAACCCTGTAACTTTCCAAGACACCATAAAACCTGTACATGGGGGGTACTGTTTTACTCGGGAGACTTCGCTGAACACAAATATTAGTGTTTCAAAATGATAAATTGTATTACCACGATGATACATTTAGTAAAAGTGACTTTTTTTGCATTTTTCACACACGAACTGCACTTTTACTGACGATATTACTGTTGTAATATGTTTTACTGTTTGGAAACACTTATGTTTGTGTTCAGTGAAGTCTCACAAGTATAACAGTACCCCCTATGTACAGGTTTTATGGTGTTTTGGAAAGTTAGAGAGTCAAATATAGGCCAAACTTGCATTTAATTTTTTTCACATAGAAATTTGCCAAATTGGTTACGTTGCATTTGAGACCGTATGGTAGCCCAGGAATGAGAATTACCCCCATGATGGCATACCATTTGAAAAAAAAAAAAAAACAACCCAAGGTATTGCAAATGGGGTATGTCTAGTCATTTTTAGTAGGCACTTAGTCACAAACACTGCCCAAATATTATTTTTTTGCTTTTTTCACACAAAAACAACAATGAACGCTAACTTTGGCCAGTGTTTGTGACTAAGTGGGCTACTATAAAAGACTGGACATACCCCACTTGCAATACCTTGGGTTGTCTTCTTTTGCAAATGGTATGCCATCATGGGGGTAAATCTCACTCCTGGGCTACCACACGGTCTCAAAGGCAACATAACCAATCTGGCAAATTTCAATTTGAAAAAACTGAAAAATGGAATGTGCTATATTTAACCCTTTAACTTCCCAAAACACCGTAAAAACTTTTAATGGGGGGGGGGGGGGGGGTACTGTTGTACTCGTGAGACTTTGCTGAATCCAAATATGTGCTTTTTTTTGCAGTTAACGCTAACGGGATTATGACATTTACAGCTAAAATGTCTACAATTTTCTTTAAAAATCTTAGTTTCTCACAGTTTTTTAAATTTTATTCATGATAAATTATGTTTCAAATATGAATAGTTCATGAGAAATTAAAGCCCAGTTTCTCCTGAACAAAATTATATAAAATAAGTGTGGGTGCACTTAATATGAAAGAGGTGAATTACGGTTGAACAGACATATAGCGCAAATACCAGTTTTTGTTTACATTTTGTTTTGATCAGAACATGTACTATTGACTCCGTCCTGAAGGGGTTAACCCGTTAACGCCATTACGACGTTCTATGCCGTCCCGCATTAAGTGGGCTTTAAAGCCGTTGCGGCGGCATAGAACGCCGTAACGGCTGTGAGCCCTGGAGCGCCCGGGATACTTACCTACCCGGCGTTCCGCTTCGGGAGGACTGCCTCACAGCCCAGGCAGCCCTCCCACGGCAAAAGAAGCCCCCGGGGGCCATGTGATCACTCTCAAAGAGCGATCACATGGCCCCCTATAGCTGGCTGTGGATCTGCCAGCAGGGGGACTGTCTGAAATGTCAAACAGTCCCCCTGCTGGTTGGAAAGTAAAAAAAAGAAATATTAGACATGTTATAAAATTAAATAAATGTATTTATATATATACGGATAATTACAATAATAAATAAATAAAATAATAAAATTAATAAATAAAATATTGAAACAATATTTAATATAAATTATATATTCATATGTAATTTCATTCTAACTGTATTTTGTTATTAATATATATATATATTGGTAACAAAATACACTTAGAATGACATTCTATATATATATCTATCTATATATAATACAAATAACCGCAAATATATATATATATAGATAAATACATATAATTACATAAAAGATTACATTAGTATACACGTAGAATTTAAATACCTATAAATGCATATATATTAAAATTCTACATGTAAATTTAAGTAATATTTTAACATAATTATGTGATTTGATTAATTAAAATTTGATTGACAACACAGGGAGAAAGTGCAGAGAATTTAATTCGAAGCACTATATTTGACCCTGTAACTCTCCAAGACACCATAAAACCTGTACATGGGGGTACTGTTTTACTTGGGAGACTTTGCTGAACTCAAATATTAGTGTTTCAAACTGGTAAATTGTATTACAACGATGATATTTTAAGTAAAAGTGATGTTTTTTGCATTTTTACAAATGGACTGCACTTTTATGGACTCTATTATTGTTGTAATATGTTTTACTGTTTTAAAACACTAATATTTGTGTTTAGTGAAGTCTCCCGAGAATAACAGTACCCCCCATGTACAGGTTTTATGGTGTTTTGAAAAGTTAGAGAGTCACATATAAGGCTTGCATTTCATTTTTTTGACATTGAAATTTGCCAGATTGGTTATGTTGCCTTTGAAAGCGTATGGTAGCCCAGGAATGAGAATTACCGCCATGATGGCATACCATTTGCAAAAGTAGACAACCCAAGGTATTGCAAGTGGGGTATGTCCAGTCTTTCTTAGTAGCCACTTAGTCACAAACACTGTGACTTATTATTATTTAGGGCCACACAGGGGTGGGGGTCGGGGGGGAGGACAGTAGGTCCCCCCCCTTGTTGTTATTTATGGCCCCCACCCACCGCTCAGGGGTGGGGGCTGTGGGGGGAGGACATTAGGTACATCCAATTCCCCTTCCTGCTTTGCTCACTTAACAATATTACAAATACGCCTCCTGTCTCTGTGAGCAGTAGCTTTGGGAAGACATCTCATAAGACCACCATTGTCCATCTCCACACCTCTTATAGAAGCCCCCAACAATAACTGCTTTCTATTAGGCCTCACCATAGTCTTCAAGCCTGTCTCCCCCAACACCACTACACTTGGTGCCTGAGCCTGTCTCCCCAACACCACTACACTTGGTGCCTGAGCCTGACTCCCCAACACAACTACACTTGGTGCCTGAGCCTGTCTCCAGAACACCACTACACTTGATGCCTGAGCCTGCATCCAAATCTCCAAAAAGTGGAACATGAAACAAATGCATAACAACTATTACACTGAACTAAGTCTGCCATTTTAATGAGGTGAATAATTTAAATCATACAGATCTAATTTTTTTTTGTCCTCCTTAATACCTCAGATTACCTCCAGTTTATCTCCAGAATATCTCCAATCACACACTTAGAAGCAGCACTTAGATGTAGCAACCAAGATATATATATATATATATATATATATATATATATATATATATATATATTAAACAAAATGGCTGCACACACACATATATATGTATATATGTATGTATGTGTGTGTTTATGTTGATTGCAGTTTGTTTTGAGTGCAGTTTGTTTTGATTGCACTTTGCCACTTTATCTTTTTATATTGGTTTCTAATGGTTTTCTAAAATACCAGTCATGTTAAACTATGAAGTCATTCTCTGAAGTAATCAATAGAAGTATAAATTAGGATGTGATGTGATCTATCAAGCATTTGCAGTGTTATTCACTAGTGAGAATTCAAAGCAAATTTAAACGTTATGGGCGAAGTAGCCAAACTAGAAGCATAGCTAGCGTAGAGAATGTTTCCATGTTGACTATTTTTACAGTGAATTTGAAATTTTCTTTGAAATCACTTGCAATTCTCACTTTAGTGAATAACCCATGTACATGTTTTTTACAAAAGGTTTCTGTAAAATTTAAAAGCAATTAGATCAGATGAAAATCATTGTTCCGGGATTGCACATTTAAGATAGAGTGCAAAGAGTAGTTGTCAATGCAAACTGTTGTAAGTGGAGTCCTTCAATACCATGAGCATTAAACGCTATATATCTGTGTTTGCATATGAAGCAAAACTAGGCAAGGTAATACAGAGTAAACAGGATTTTACTTTGATTTCACAAATTGTGGGCAACCAACAGGCAGATGAGATTTAATGTAGATAAATGCAAAGGAAAACAATGATTACTGACATTATCAAAGTGTAAGGAACGGGGTGCTGTTAAAAGTTATATTTTCTATTTAATATATTGACATGTGCTATGAGGAGGTCTGCTGTGTAATAAGCTTTCTGGTTTCACAATGGAATCCATTTACAAATCAAAGGAGGTTGTCATCAAAGGGTACACAATATATGACTTATTTAGATTTGTGAAACAAGCCTTTCCAGTGTGTATTTACTAAATGTTGTGTACATCTTTCCTATAAGGGTTTCAAGAGTCATGTTATCTAGAGATCAGAACATCAGAGTAATTAACATCTAGGTGTAACAATGGAAGAATGTGCTTTCCCAACCCATCTTGTCTCTAAAAGCAGTCCAGGCCTGCTCTCAATCTACCAAAAAAAAACAAACAACCCTATCTGGTAACTTCTTACAGAATGTTCTAGTATAGCTGGAGGGAAAAGATCAAAGTGAAAGACTTGTGTAAAGACAGGACTGTATGGAAAAAGGGGTCTGTATTAACAACTTTTGGAAGGTGAAAGGGATTCTGGCATATGTAGTTAAGGATTGCAAGAATCAGTTTTTTAAAAAAAAGGATAAGGCGGTCAGTCTCCTTTTCTCTTTTGGGCAATACAATGCAGCAGAGGTCCCATGGTGAACTGAGAGACAGTCCTAGATTACCCAAGATGAAGTTGCATGGAGAAGATCTTTATTTAAATGTTTAAGTATTGCCCTTTTTCTGTGCATCTTTTGGTTATGGATGTGTTTACAATGTGTACTGTATGTATATTCCTTTAATATCTGTAACAGTAACCTAAATCAATATTAACAATACATTTTTATACACTTGCATTTGTGTCGTATTTGCCACACATTCCCTAAAAGAATAACCTTGTAAGAGGGTAATAATTTCTTACAAAATTATACACAGATCAGCCACAACATTAAAATTCTGACAGGTGAAGTAATTAACATTGATTATATAATTACAATGGTATGATATGAATTTAAAACATATGAAAATGTGTTTTTACTCATCTTTCTCCTCCTGACCCTGCCTTTATGGCTGAGAACATAAGAAAGCATTGGGAGGTTATTGTACCTACAAGGCAAAAGGCCTTGCAGTGCCAATGCGCATCTCCTCATAGAGATGCATAGAATCAATAAATCTCTACGGAGAATGTTCAGCACCTCCATGCAGAGCATGGAGACGCTGAACCTTGGTGCTACATACACCACACAGACATTTTTTATGAAAATGCAGTGTTAACAATAAAAGAGTAGACCTGTAGGTACACATTAAGCTGTAGTAGTTATGGTGGCTATATCGTTTCTATAAAGCAATGTTGTGTTTAACTGAGCATTCCTAAGGATTTAAAAGCAATGCTTATAATTGTGAGACTTGAAATTGCTGTTTAGTGAATGAGTGCATGCGCTGAACTTTGTATGTTGTATAAATTGGCCCAACAGAACCCTATAATGTACGTATGTTCAGGTGAGTGCAGCCCTCTTTGTTTCATATATATGAATATATTTAGGAGATTATTGAATTCTACATTTGGTTCATATATATATTGAACCAAATGTAGAATTCTTCATGTGTTTCAATAATCTCCTAAATTTCAGAATCTTGAGTTTCAGAACCTTAAATATGCATACTGTTTATGTTTTGTGTGTATTTATAGGATTCATTTTGCACAAGCTTTTTTTTTTTTTTTAAATAGTCCTCAAGCTCTTACCAGATCAAAAATGAGTCCTTTTGAGGCAGGAACAGCAAGAATTAACCCAGACATAAACACCAAAATAAAAAAAATGGCTTCCATAGTATGACTTATAATAATGTATTTCTTTGTGCTAAAGCAGTTCAGTAAAGATTCAGTATTGCTGTCTCAACAAATATAAGTGTTACTACATAGGACACGTGAGTAGAATCCATCCATTCCCAAGAGGGAAGGAATGGTGGGAGTAAAGAAGGAGGTCCAAAAATGCATGAGAACAGAGCATCTGAGTACAGTTAAATATAACTGCACAAAAAAAGTCTCAAGTGTTTACTGAAAGTTTAATTTTTAACTAATGGTCAAGGCCTGTTTAGAGTCAAGACTGCTGCACTCAATTAAACTGATACAATATCTTGTGTTTTTTTTTTCTTTATACTGCATGAATTCATCTTACCACTCACTGGACTGGTATAATTATGTAATTATACTGTTTACTCAGAGTGCAAACCTTTGTGTATGACCCGCCAACACCGCAGAGGAATACCAAGCTGTGTATTCTAATGTTTTGTTTACTGTACATTGGAGAGGGAGATCTAAGATCATTATATAATCCATACAAATTTGGATAAAGTGTTTAACCATATGTTCTTTATTAATAAATTATAAAATTTGATCTGGAAGAAGGACAAGGAAAGAAGATTCCGAGGACTCCACACTAGCAAAATTGTTTTTCTACCCACTACTGCAATTAGTGTACACATTTTTTGTTAGGATAATGGTGGGTAGGAACAGGATTCTGCGAATTTTACTTTTTAGTAATATCATTGCAAAGTAATGATATACAATGGTCAGCCACAACATTAAAACCGCTGACTGATGAAGTAAATAATATTGATTGTATCGTTACTATGGCAACTGTCAAGGAGTGAGATATATTAAGTGAACAGACAGTGCTTAAATTCCATGTGTTGGAAGCAGAAAAAAAGGGCATTCAAAAAGATTTGAGTGAATTTGATAAAGGCCAAGTAGTGATGGCTAGACCTACAATGGGGACATGAGCATCAGGACTGGACAATTGAGCAATGGTAGCAGGTTGCCTAGTCTGATGAATCACATTTTCATTTAGATCTGAAGGTTGGCTAGGTGTCTGCAGGTTGTTTAATTGTGGAAGGAATGTCAGCACTTTGGGAAGAAAGCAGGCCGGTGGAGGCACTGTTCTGGGTACTGTTCTGCTAGGAAACCTTGGGTCCTGGCATTCATGTGGATGTTAGCTTGACACGTGCCACCTACCAAGAGATTGTTGCAAACCACATGCACTCTTTCCTGGAGAGACATATTGTGGCGAAACCGACCTCGCCACTGGGCCCTGGAGAAGCCTGTTTGCCCGCCTCCTACTTGCTGACTATGGCCCCTGGATTATTTGGGGCATATTGTATTTTATTGTGCGACTGCTGGCCCTTTAAGAACTGTCTGGGGACATATTGAGACTTTGGGTAACAATACCCTTTAAGACTATGGCCCCTGAAAACGTATGGACTTTTATTCGGTGTGTATGGCCCTTTAAGAACCGTCTGGGGACATCTTGTGACTTTGCTGAACAATGCCCCTTTAAGACTATGTCCCCAGACCTGTAAAATAACTTGCCCCTGGCTTTCTCCCTCTTGGTTCAGTAAATAGGGCTTACTGAACCAAGTACCACACAGGCGGACCACCCAGAAGTTAAAGTGTGCAGGCAATTTACCTCCCAGGCTGTGAGGTTACTGCAGGTTAATTGCACGTGGCGGCGGCCATCTTAAACTACCGAACAGCGGTGTTTTGCCGTCGAATGTCTGGAACTGAAATCGGACACTCGACTAGGCAAACACCGCTGAGACCTCCAGACTTCCAGGATTTTGTGGGGAAACTACCGAACGGCCCGCCGTTCGGTAGAAAGAAACTCACGAACTAGGGGATTCATGCGAATCCCCCTTAGTCTCTATAACACCAGTAATTTTTCTGTTTCATTCCCTTTTCTGTGACCGACCGCAGGGCCAAAATGCATGGAACTGTTTTCGGATACTTTACCCATGCGGTCGGTCAAATCTTTGGAACCCCATATCTCCCGAACTGTTCATCCGAATGACTTGAATTTTGGATATGTTTCCCCCCTGAATAAGGGCTATCCAGCGATGCTGGATTTAAAGGTGTACCCCCTGTTTTTGGGGTACATCCAGAACTTGGCTGGAAAAGTGTACCGGATAATTGGGTTTAATGTTATCTGAGGGGAGGGGATGTGTGGGCGGAACCATGTAGGTGATTGGTTATTTTATGCCTCCCCCTGGGTGTGGCCTGTATGTGGATTATTGTAATAAAAGCCAGGCTGGATGAGCCAGTCCAGAGTTCCTGTTTTACCCTCAAAGTGATGTGTCGTCTCATTATTGGGGGGAAGGATTTATTGCATGCTGTTCCAGTTGACTGCTAGGAGTACAAGCCTATTCGTATGGTTCCTATTCAATGGTCTACAGCATTCATATGCTTGGGAGAATTTAAAAGGTTTCTCGGATTCGGTGATTGTGGTGTCTGCCAGAGTGCTTGGAGTCCTCAGGAAGCACTAGGAGCATCCATTAACGGAGGTACCAAGTCGGGGTGCCAGGCGATCCGTTACACATCTGTACATCAAGTTCAGTATTTTTCAAACCTGTTTTTGCTGTTGATCAAAAAGAAGGAAGAAAACACAGTTTGAAGCATTTTTTAATCTTCCAACAACTAGAAAAAAAATCCTTCTACCACAAAATAGCAGTCAGATCTCTCCTTGGATCAAAAAAGCTTTTACCCCACCTACTAAATATTATATCCATGAATGTTATGTTTTTGAAAGTATTCATTCAATTGTTGTTTAACCCCTTAAGGAACGCGGAAGTATCAGGTATGTCCGACAAAAAATGGTCCTTAAGGGTCCTTTTCCTTAAGGTAAACTTGAGCGCTGGACAGTCTTATGGTATTACACGATTGCCAGCCAGTCTTGGTCTATGGTATTACAGTCTATGGTATTACACAATGTCTTGATGTCAAGGCATTGTGTAATAACCCCCTACACTGCCGGGGACCCAAGTAATCCCCCCCCCCCCCCATACCACCCCCGAGGGGTCGAGGCACTCAGTTAAAATAGTTTTAAAAAAAATTAAATAAAAATAAAAACATTAAATAATAAAAAAATTAACCCCTGCCCTCCCTCCCTCCCCATGTACTTACCGATCGCCACCGTTACCCCGCCGGCGATCGGTCTTCTTCTTTGGGCGGACTCTCAAGACTGAGCCCAGAGCGTCCCCCCTTTCCAATTTAGGACACCCAGGGCCCATGTGACCGCTAAAAGAGCAGTCACATTGCCCCCATAGGTGTCCATTGTGCTGCCAGCAGGGGGACTGCCTGAGCTCACAGGCAGTCCCCCTGCTGGTGAAAAAGTAAAAAAAAAAGTTAAATAAAAGTTTTTAAAAAATTTCAATGAAGTTAATAAATTTAAAAAATATATATGTATCTATTAGATATATTTTAACATATATTATATCAAATAGTTCCTGGCGAACATCGCTTGTTTGCGTTCGCCACGGACGGCGAAAACATGCGCTGTTCGGTCCGCCCCCTATTCGTCATCATTGAGTAAACTTTGACCCTGGCCTGTACCTCACAGTCAGCAGACACATTCCAGCCATTCAGCAGCAGACCCTCCCTCCCTGACCCTCCCACCTCCTGGACAGCATCCATTTTACATTCATTGTGAAGCTGCATTCTTAGTGAGAGTAGGGACAGTGTAGCTGCTGTTGATTTGATAGGGAAATTGATAGCTAGGCTAGTGTATTCAGTGTCCACTACAGTCCTGAAGGACTCATCTGATCTCTGCTGTAAGGACAGCACCCCAAAAAGCCCTTTTTAGGGCTAGAACATCAGTCTGCTTTTTTTTTCTGTGTAATGTAATTGCAGTTGCCTGCCTGCCAGCCAGCCTGTGTGTCAGGCTCACAGCATATACTGTGCCCACTTGCCCAGTGCCACCACTCACTCACTGGTGTCACAATAGCTTGCATTTAAACAAAAACAAACTTTTTTTAATGTAGTATAATAGCAGTCAGTTTCCTTCACTAGTGTGCGTTTAAGGGCATACCCAGTGCCAACACTCACTCACTGGTGTCACAATAGCTTGCATTTAAAAAAAACTAAACTTTTTGGACTGTAATATAATAGCAGTCCGTTTCCTTCACTAGTGTGCATTTCAGGGTCTGCCAGGGCACAGTGTCACACCAGTGCAACTCATATCTGGTGTAACAGTAGTGTACATTTTAAAAAAAAAAATGTTTTGACTGTAATAGATTGAATAGCAGTTAGTTGTCTGCTAGCGTGTGTGTCAGGCTCACAGCGTATACTGTGCCCACTTGCCCAGTGCCACCACTCACTCACTGGTGTCACAATAGCTTGCATTTAACAAAAAAAAATCTTTTTGGACTGTAATATAATAGCAGTCAGTTTCCTTCACGAGTGTGCGTTTCAGGGCCTGCCAGGGCACAGTGTCACACCAGTGCAACTCATATCTGGTGTAACAGTAGTGTACATTTTTTAAAAAAAAAAATACAATTTTGACTGTAATAGATTGAATAGCAGTTAGTTGTCAGCCAGCGTGTTTGTCAGGCTCGCAGCGTATACTGTGCCCACTTGCCCAGTGCCACCACTCACTCACTGGTGTCACAATAGCTTGCATTTAAAAAAAACTAAACTTTTTGGACTGTAATATAATAGCAGTCAGTTTCCTTCACGAGTGTGCATTTCAGGGCCTGCCCAGTGCCACCACTCACTCATATCTGGTGTCCCAATAGCTTGCATTTAAAAAAAACTAAACTTTTTGGACTGTAATATAATAGCAGTCAGTTTCCTTCATGAGTGTGCGTTTCAGGGCCTGCCAGGGCAGTGTCACACCAGTGCAACTCATATCTGGTGTAACAGTAGTGTACATTTAAAAAAAAAAAAAAAAATACAATTTTGACTGTAATAGATTGAATAGCAGTTAGTTGTCTGCCAGCGTGTGTGTCAGGCTCGCAGCGTATACTGTGCCCACTTGCCCAGTGCCACCACTCATACCTGGTGTCTCAATAGCTTGCATTTAAAAAAAAACTAAACTTTTTGGACTGTAATATAATAGCAGTCAGTTTCCTTCACGAGTGTGCGTTTCAGCGCCTGCCAGGGCAGTGTCACTCCAGTGCAACTCATATCTGGTGTAGCAGTAGTGTACATTTAAAAAAAAAAAAAAAATACAATTTTGACTGTAATAGATTGAATAGCAGTTAGTTGTCTGCCAGCGTGTGTGTCAGGCTCACAGCGTATACTGTGCCCACTTGCCCAGTGCCACCACTCACTCACTGGTGTCACAATAGCTTGCATTTAACAAAAAAAATCTTTTTGGACTGTAATATAATAGCAGTGAGTTTCCTTCACGAGTGTGCGTTTCAGGGCCTGCCCAGTGCCACCACTCACTCATATCTGGTGTCCCAATAGCTTGCATTTAATAAAAAATAAACTTTTTGGACTGTAATATAATAGCAGTCAGTTTCCTTCACGAGTGTGCGTTTCAGGGCCTGCCAGGGCACAGTGTCACACCAGTGCCACTCATATCTGTTGTCACAGTAGCTTGCATGCATAGTACCACTAATCGAAAAGAAAATGACAGGCAGAGGCAGGTCACATCGCAGGGGCCGTCGTGGTCGTGGTTCTGTGATTCCTTTTGGCCCTAGAATAATGCCCAGTTTTCAGAGGCCAGGTACCCTGAACTTGAAAAGTTCTGAGGACATAGTTGACTGGCTAACACAGGACATCCAATCTTCTACAGTTTCCGCTCAGAACATCGACGCACCATACTCCTCCTGCTTAGCTTTGGGCAACTCTCAAGTTACCACTCGCCCGCCTGCCGCCACCACCAACACTAGCACCACAGCCGCTTCACTTGGTATGTCAGAGGAGTTGGAAGAAATGAGTGATGCGCAACCATTATTGCCAGAGGATGTAGACAACAGGGACATGTCTCAGTCAGGCAGCATTACACACATACGGTGTGATGATGATGATGTTGTACCCACTGCTGCTTCCTTTGCTGAGTTGTCAGATACAAGTGAAGCGGTTGATGATGACGATGCGTCCATGGATGTCACGTGGTTGCCCGCTAGAAGAGAAGAAGAACAGGGGGAAAGTTCAGATGGGGAGACAGAGAGGAGGAGGAGGAGGAGACGAGTTGGAAGCAGGGGGAGGTCGTCGCAAGGAGCTAGTGGCACAGTCAGACAGCATGCATCGGCACCCGGGGTCAGCCCGACAGCACGCCAATCAACGTATGCTGTTGCCACCACCAGAATGCCGTCATTGCAGAGCTCAGCAGTGTGGCATTTTTTTGTGTGTCTGCCTCTGACAACAGCGATGCCATTTGCAACCTGTGCCAAAAGAAACTGAGTCGTGGGAAGTCCAACACCCACCTAGGTACAACTGCTTTGCGAAGGCACATGATCGCACATCACAAACGCCTATGGGATCAACACATGAGTACAAGCAGCAAACAAACTCAAAGCCGCCATGCTCCTCCTGGTCCAGCATCCTCAGCCACGTTAACCACTGCTGTCCTCCTTGCCCCCTCTCAACCATCCGCCCCTCCGTCTCTCGCCTTGAGCAGTTCCTGCTCATCTGCCCACAGTCAGGTTCTGGGACATGTTTGAGCGTAAGAAGCCAATGTCAGAAAGTCACCCCCTTGCCCGGCGTCTGACAGCTGGCTTGACTGAACTCTTAGCCCACCAGCTTTTACCATACAAGCTGGTGGAGTCTGAGGCGCTACAAAAATTTGTAGCTATTGGGACACCGCAGTGGAAGGTACCCGGCCGAAATTTCTTTGAACAAAAGGCAATCCCCAACCTGTACTCGATTGTGCAAAAGGAAGTAATGGCATGTCTGGCACACAGTGTTGGGGCAAGGGTCCAACTGACCACTGATACCTGGTCTGCAAAGCATGGTCAGGGCAGGTATATCACCTACACTGCGCATTGGGTAAACCTGCTGACAGCTGCCAAGCATGGAATGCGTGGCTCTGCAGAGGAGTTGGTGACACCGCCACTACTTGCAGGCAGGTCTACTCCTCCTACTCCATCCTCTTCCATAACCTCCTCGGCTGAGTCCTCTTCTGCTGCTGCGTCTTGCTTCACATCAACGGCACCCCCCCAGCTCCCCAGGTACTGTTCCACATCCCGGATACGGCAGTGTCACGCCGTCTTGGGGTTGACTTGCCTGAAAGCAGAGAGTCACACCGGACCAGCACTCCTGTCCGCCCTGAACGCACAGGTGGATCAGTGGCTGACTCCGCACCAACTGGAGATCAGCAAAGGGGCTTGTGACAACGGAAGAAATTTGTTGGCGGCATTGCATTTGGGCAAGTTGACACATGTGCCGTGCATGGCACATGTGTGTAATGTGATCGTACAACGCTTTGTGCATACGTACCCAGGCTTACAGGACGTCCTTAAGCAGGCCAGGAAGGTGTGTGGCCATTTCAGGCGTTCCTACATGGCCATGGCGCACTTTTCTGATATCCAGTGGCGAAACAACATGCCAGTGAGGCGCTTGATTTTTCGACAGCCCAACACGTTGGAATTCAACACTCCTAATGTTCGACCGCCTGCTCCAACAAGAAAAAGCCGTTAAGAGTATTTGTTTGACCGGGGTGCTAGGACAGCCTCTGCGGAGCTGGGAATTTTTTTGCCACGTTACTGGACGCTCATGCGCAATGCCTGTAGGCTCATGCGTCCTTTTGAGGAGGTGACAAACCTAGTCAGTCGCACTGAAGGCACCATCAGCGACATCATACCATTTGTTTTCTTCCTGGAGCGTGCCCTGTGAAGAGTGCTGGATCAGGCCGTAGATGAGCGTGAAGAGGAAGAGTTGTGGTCACCATCACCACCAGAAACAGCCTTATCAGCATCTCTTGCTGGACCTGCGGCAACGCTGGAAGAGGATTGTGAGGAAGAGGAGTCAGAGGAGGAATGTGGCTTTGAGGAGGAGCAGGAAGACCAACCACAACAGGCATCCCAGGGTGCTCGTTGTCACCTATCTGGTGCCCGTGGTGTTGTATGTGGCTGGGGGGAAGAACATACCTTCAGAGAGATCACTGAGGACGAGGAACAGGACATAAGTAGTTCGGCATCCAACCTTGTGCAAATGGGGTCTTTCATGCTGTCGTGCCTGTTGAGGGACCCTTGTATACAAAGTCTGAAGGAGAACGACCTGTACTGGGTGTCCACGCTACTAGACCCCCGGTATAAGCAGAAAGTGCCTGAAATGTTACCGAATTACGGCAAGTCGGAAAGGATGCAGCAGTTCCAAAATCAATTAAAAAGTATGTGCCCCAAATTTGAAGTAGGAGGACCAACCAAGCATATTTTTCCATCTCCCGCTTCCTAAAATCGATGCCTTATATACACGTCCGCTGATAGGGGACATAACAGGGATTAAACTGATAAGAATAGTACTACTTGACACACCACTCCTATCTGGTGGCACATTAGATTGCACGCGCAGTGCCCCAAATTTGAAGTAGGAGGACCGACAGAGCATCTTTTTCCATCTCCCGGTTCCTAAAATCGATGCCTTATATACACGTCCCCTGATAGGGGACATAACAGGGATTAAACTGATAAGAATAGTACTACTTAACACACCACTCCTATCTGGTGGCACATTAGATTGCACGCATAGTGCCCCAAATTTGAAGTAGGAGGACCAACCAAGCATCTTTTTCCATCTTCGGTTCCTAAAATCGATGCCATTGTAACCCTGTAACCTTTTTTTGCCCTGCTCCTGGCAACAAGCCGAAGCTAGCAGCAGTTACACCTTCTTCTGTGGCTGACAGGGATCCTGAGCCTCCGCTATAGTTGGGAGATCGGGACATCTTGTTCTGACGCAGTGCCTCCACTCAGTGCAACTTCTATTTATGGGGAACCCACCCCACTGAGTAGATGAGTACCCTCCACTTAATACCTCAGAGACATGAAATAAATACAGATATGGGAATAAACACTCTATTGTGGTCAAAGGGATACACAAATAACAGCCACATATAACAACGCAGTTGCTGGCTAATGTTAAACACAGTCACAAGAGTCTTTAGCAGCAGGAATGCAGACAACAAACTTCTCTTATTAACATTAATAACTACATCTGAACAGTTAAACTTCTAGGTACCTGCAGGTAAATTATGTGCACAACGTTGGGGCCCTTAGGTGTAGGTAGCGCTACCCAGATACAGGTATAAGGGAGAATCCTGAAGCAATCTCTGGAGACAGTACCTTTGAGTGACTTCTGTAACTGCAGATATTTCCAGAGAGATCCAGCAGAATGTAGGACAGCAGCAGAACAGCAATGGCAATCCTTTCTCTTCCTTCTACTGGCAGGATGCAAGAGCTCATTCACACTCCTGCAGAAAGTTCCAGAATCTGCAGGGAGTTGAACATAAAATGACAGTCTTCTAATTCTCCTAGCAGAGCAGTAGACCGTCTCCAACTTCTTGTAGTTGCAGTGCATTAGCCTTCCCCTGTTATTATCTCACTGTCCCAGCAGTAATAGACCATATAAACAGGTAGGGACACACTTTCTTTATAGCAGACTCAGAGAACATGGCTTCTCCCCTGTCCTCTTCTTCCTGCCATCCTAGCCCCTCCTCCTCACAAGACAGGGCAAAGGGCAAAGTTCAATATCTCAAAACTTAAAGTAAAAACAGTAAAATATAGCAGTCTGTTCTCCCCTCTGTAGAATCCTTGCCTTCCACCGGCAAGAACAGTCCATCTGGTTTTTAACCGTTTAACAAGATGGTACAATACAATCTAATACAGGGAAATTCTATCACTCAATATTTCAGTCAAAGTATGCAATACATTGATTAACTTAGTGCACGTGTGGGGGTTCTGAGAATATGTGGGTTCCCAAATGTTGTCATAGGTCAAGAATCTCGGGGCCCTCCGATTTCTTCTGCCTCTACCTAGGTTGCTCGGTGGTTGTCCACTAATTTCTTCAATACAGGGTCTTTCGCCCACACCATTGGGAAGGGATTTGGTAGACAGAGGTCCAGATCCTCGTATAGAGTTAGAGTCCCTAACTGGTGAATGAGGGACAAAGCTGGGACTTCCAGGATTCAATCCAGATGAGGGGGAAGAAGGAGAAGGAGCAGAGGTAGAAGGGACCAACGGTGTTTCTGGCGCTGTCCGCCAGTCTCTGTCAGGGCTGGAACCTGTAGCTTCTTCTTTATCATTAGTTGGTGAAGTCCCGCTGGGACCTTCTCCAGGGTTGTCTTCTTATAGGGGACGTAACAGGGATTAAACTGATAGGAATAGTACTACTTAACACACCTTATAATAATGCAGAGAGAGGCAACTCAAAGAGAGAATAGTCTGAAGAAGAGGAGTCAGAGGAGGAAGGTGGCTTTGAGGAGGTGGAAGACCAAACACAGCAGGCGTCCCAGGTGGCTTGTTGTCACCTTTCGGGGACCCTTGGTGTTGTACGTGGCTGGATGGAGGAAGAGACCTTCAATGACATCAGTGAGGACAAGGAACGGGTCATGGCTAGCTTGGTATCCAACCATGTGCAATGTGCAAATGGGGAGTTTGCGTTTGTGCAAATGGACTGTTTGCGGTTGTTTGCGGTGCGTTAAACGGGGAGTTTGGTCTGTCACTGTGAAGCGGGCGTAACCCTTACACTACCTGATCGATACAACATCATACCTGATGTTTTAAAGCAGGTTATTCCAAATAATGTAGGAATGTTAGGTGATTTATGCCCTTTATGGATTAAAACCCGACTCTGCATCAACTATGTAATTTTCCATGGGAGTTTTGCCATGGATCCCCCTCCGGCATGCCACAGTCCAGGTTTTAGTCCCATTGAAACAACTTTTCCATCACTATTGTGGCCAGAAAGAGTCCCTGTGGGTTTTAAAATTCACCTGCCTATTGAAGTCTATGGCGGTTTGCCCGGTTCGCCCGTTCGCGAAACTCACGAACCCGCTGCTGTATTTCGTCGAGGGAAAGTCTGTTCGTGTGTTTGGGGTCGCAAGTTGAAAATGGTGGCCATGTTTTCAGGTGCAACAATAGGCAGTGGGACCTCGGCATCAACTCGTGGAACTAATAACGGCCAGAGTTGTGCCCGAATTCCCGCTCTCTGGCTGGATGTCGTCGCCGTTCGAGATACGAATTTAGCCCGCCGTGAAGGGGCACTTAACCTGCGGTTAACCGCAACATTCCACATTCTAATTGAGGCCACACGCCAAATTGAAGGTGGTCCCCGTTCGTGCCTCTTTCGGTAGTTTAATCATTGGTAGGTAAGGCACGAACAGATATATACTGGGGCCGTCAATTAGCCTGCGGTTAACCGCAAACCGCAACCCCTGGGTGATCAATTGGTGGCACACGCTCTCCCCTTTTCTCTACTATCTGGTAAGGTCCCTGCCAGGTTGCCTGCAACTTGTCTGCTTTAACCGGCTTGAGTACCATCACTTTCTGCCCTATACAAAAACTCATTTTTCTCGCTCCCCTGTCATACCAGAATTTCTGTCACTTCTGGGCCGCCTGAAGGTTAGCCTGGACTGACCTGGCTAGTTGCTCCATGCAGTCCCTAAGCTCCAGTACATAAGGTACGATGGGGACTCCAGCGTTCTCTGTCTCTCCCTCCCAGTGCTCACGGATCAGATTCAGGGGACCCTGTACCTTACGTCTGTACAGCAGCTCGAAGGGAGAGAACTCGGTTGTTTCCTGGGGCACCTCCCGGTAAGCAAACAGGAGATGCGGCAGGAACTCCGTTCGTGGGCTTGGTCGGTACGTGTCCCTGGTTTTGGTGCGAGTTGCTGTTCGGGAGTTGTTAAATTCATGTACCCGAGCGTCCCGGTGTTCGTCGGCCAGTCTCGCTGCCTCGTTGAGATCACTCGGTCGTCAGTCTAACCACTCTCGGTCTTTTTGCTCGAGTCCCTCATAGAAATGTTCTAACAAAAATAGTTCCAACACTTCCGCTGCTGTGACTGTTCGACACCCATTCATCCAGTGGGTAGCTGCCCTCCGCATTCAGTGTGCCCATTCGGCATGGGTATCATTCGTTTTCTTTTTAGTGTCGCGGAATTGTCGGCGGTACGTGTCAGGGGTTACCGCGTACCGTTTTAGTAACGTGTCTTTGAAAAGCGGGTATTGGGCCACTTCCTCAGTGCTAAGAGTCCTGAAAGCCTCCATGGCTCGACCGGCCAATTTCCCTGACAGTATCCGCGGCCAAGCTGTGGTGGGGATTTGGTGCAAGGCACATTGCCGCTCGAAGTCGGTTAAAAATTTGTCGATCCCCATTTCGTTCTCCACGAAAGATTTAAATGCCGTGAACGGGATCTTCGGTTGTCCCGTCCCTTCCGTGGAGTTGCTGTTTGCGATGACGGTGATTTTTTTAAATGTGTCACCCTATAATTCCTGTTATTTATTTTTTACCTAAAATCCATAAAAGTGTTACAAACCCTCCAGGTAGGCCCATTGTATCAGGGATTAATTCCATTTTATCCAACCTATCTGAATATTTAGACATTCTATTACAGCCCTCTGTGAAGTGTATGAAGTCATATTTAAAAGACTCTATGACCCTACAATTTTATTTGGAAAAAAACTTATTTTTTAGTTACGTGTGATGTACAATCTTTGTACACAATCATCCCTCACGACAAAGGGTGTTCAGCAGTCGAGAATATTTTAAGAGCCGAATATAATATTTCAGATCACCAAATAGATTTTATTATCCAAGGTATTAGAATTATTTTAAATAACAACTACTTTTGGTTTTTAGACTCGTTTTACTTGCAAAAACAAGGTACCACTATGGGGACCAGGTTTGCCCCCAGTTATGCCAACCTCTTTATGGCAGATTGGGAATCCACTGCAATTCTGGGGGGACATGACTGGCAGGCAAACCTGGTCACATATTTTAGATATATAGATGATCTGTTGTTTATCTGGGAAGGCACTGAGGACTCCCTTAATCAGTTCCTGCAGCACTTAAATCTAAATGATAGAGGTATTATCTTAACTTGGGAGTACAGTAAATCTTCCATTCATTTTTTAGATTTAGAAATTTTCATCAAGAACGCTAAAATCAATACCAAAACTTTTTTTTAAAAAAGTATGTACCAATAATGTTATTGATGTCTCTATCTGTCATCATATGCCTTGGCTCCATGGCATACCTAAAAGTCAGTTTCTTCGTCTTCGGAGAAACTGCTCTCTCACCCAAGACTTTGAAGAACAATCCCAGTGGTTGCTTAACAAATTTTCCCAAAAAAATTATTACAAGAGCAATTTAGATCTTACATTAAAATATATCAGTGAAAAAAATAGATCAGAATTATTAGAATATAAAAGAAAAAAAGACACTAAAAGCGCTCCACTTTTGCCAATAATTTTCGACTTCAACAACAAAAGTAATGTTATGAAGAAGATTATAAAGAAGCATTGGCCTATATTGAAACAGGATGAGACTCTAGCTGGAAATATCCCTGATAAACCACATGCTATATTCAGAGGGTCACCCAGCTTCAAGTCTATCCTCACAAGCAATTATACTAAACAAAAATATAACACTTTCCCCAATCTTCCCACTTTTTTATCTAAACCTAGCGGTTTCTTTAAATGTATTAGGTGCATCGTATGCAAACGCACGAGCGACACTATTAAATTTAAAACCACCTCTTTCAAATCATCATCCACAGAGAAAATATATCAGATAAAACATTTCATTCATTGCAACACGAGAAATTTAATTTATTTATTGGAATGTCCATGTGGGCTATAATATGTTGGTATGACCACTAGGGATTTAAAAACTAGACTGGCCGAACATTGTCGTAACATTCTAAAAAGCTATGAGAATCACTCAGTGTCCAAGCACTTTTTAAAGCATGGAAAGAATCCAAAACATCTCAAATGCATTGGTATAGATATCTGTAATGGTAATTTTACCCAAAACCCAAAAGTTTTGGGTAAAAAAGAAATGGAATGGGCTTACAATCTGTAAACCCTTGCCCCGAGAGGTCTCAATATAGACTTCGATCTTTTTAATTTTTTATAATAAATATAGTATTAAAAAATCTTTTAGTATAATTGCCTCTGTTTATATATGTACCTCTTCCATTCTCTTTTATATACATTTCTTATTAGTATTTTTTATTAATATATTGCTATTAATGACCTTCTTAATATATTTTTAACTAATTCTTTAATATTTTTCAATACATATATACATTTTTTTACTATAGTGCTTCCATGTTCTGTATAAATCAAATTACCATCTGTTATTGTAATATACACAATACGATATATAATGCCTTTCTAAATATTTACATTTCCTAATCATATATTCACTATATTAGGTATACTCTTATTAAAAATCCCCCTGTATGTATATACCCCTTTTTTGTATATTTACTGCCTGTGTATTTTTTTTTTTTATTCTTATATGCCCCTTCTGGGCTTTGAACTTATGTCCCTCAAAGGGCTTTCACTGTCTCAATGTCTGCCTGCTCCTGCAGGCAGACAATCTGACTTTGTTCAATTTCGTCACTCCTTCTTAGGAGATGACGATTTTTTCAGGCAGCTTATTTTCATGGCTTCATCCAAAAGGAGTATACATGCGTCCCATTGAAACGGGACGCATGCGTTCCATTCAATGTCACGTGACACGGAAGTGTTTTAGCCGCGCGTCACGTGACTTTCTTTTATTTCATACTACATACCGTATATACCGTATATACTCGTATAAGCCGACCCGAATATAAGCCGAGGCCCCTAATTTTACCCAAAAAACCTGGGAAAACTTATTGACTCGAGTATAAGACTAGGGTGAGAAATGCAGCAGCTACTGGTAAATTTCTAAATAAAATTAGATCCTAAAAAAAATATATTAATTGAATATTTATTTACAGTGTGTGTATAATGAATGCAGTGTGTGTGTATGAATGCAGTGTGTGTATGAATGCAGTGTGAGTGTATGAATGCAGTGTGAGTGTATGAGTGCAGTGTGTGTATGAGTGCAGCGTGTGTATGAGTGCAGCGTGTGTATGAGTGCAGCGTGTGTATGAGTGCAGTGTGAGTGTATGAGTGCAGTGTGAGTGTATGAGTGCAGTGTGTGTGTATGAGTGCAGCGTGTGTATGAGTGCAGCGTGTGTATGAGTGCAGCGTGTGTATGAGTGCAGCGTGTGTATGAGTGTGAGTGTATGAGTGTGTGAGTGTGAGTGTGTGAGTGTGTGAGAGTGTGAGAGTTGCAGAGCCTTGGTGGGGGGTGGGTGTTTTTTTTATTATTTAAATTTGTATTATTTAAATTTTTATTATTATTATTAATTATTATTTTTATTTATTTAATTATTATTATTATTGTATTATTTTTTATTATTTAATTATTATTTTTTTATTATTATTCATTTTTTTTTTTCGTCCCCCCTCCCTGCTTGATATATGGCAGGGAGGGGGGCTCCTTCCCTGGTGGTCCAGTGGCATTGGCAGTTCAGTGGGGGGAAGGGGGGGCTGGCAGAGCTGTAACTTACCTGTCCTGCAGCTCCTGTCAGCTCTCTCCTCCTCCGCGCCGTCCGTGCAGCTCCCTCTGTCAGCTCACAGTGTAAGTCTCGCGAGAGCCGCGGCTCTCGCGAGATTTACACTGGGAGCTGACCGAGGTGCTGAACGGACGGCGCGGAGGAGGAGAGAGCTGACAGGAGCTGCAGGACAGGTAAGTTCAACTCTGCCAGCCCCCCTCTCCCCCAATCTGTATTATGGCAATGCAAATTGCCATAATACAGACTATTGACTCGAGTATAAGCCGAGTTGGGGTTTTTTAGCACAAAAAATGTGCTAAAAAACTCGGCTTATACTCGAGTATATACGGTATGTTTAACCCCTTAAGGACACATGACATGTGTGACACGTCATGATTCCCTTTTATTCCAGAAGCTTGGTCCTTAAGGGGTTAAAAGCTTCGTTTTGCGGCAAAAATGGCCGCATCTTTTTATTAATTGATACTGCTTTACACTATTATGTTTAAAAGTGACTTTTATTGTATGCATTATGCTAATGGGATTATAATGACGTCATTATGGTGGGAAATTCAAATGTTATCAGTATTATTGTACCCTATATAAACTCATGTATGTCAGGTTATGTTATTTTTATTATTATCTACTTGAAGAAGCCTCTTTAGGCGGAACGCGTTTAGATACATTTTTTTAATATTTTTTAATATATTTTTAATATATTGTAATAAAGGAATTATTTTGGCACCAAATATTCTGACTGCCATATTCCTTTTTATTATTTTATACTTTATTCATTTTTACCTGGCTACACTGATATTCACCACTCAACAAAGAAGCATAAAGAATCCATAGATGGGGATTATACCACCCACACGCTTGCATCGAGCAGTATAGCCTGCTCTATATATCGTGAGTAAACTTTTATCTCTTAATATTGTTTTATCCATAAACAGAGAGCACTATATTTTATTCTTTTTACTTTTCGGCTGGATCGTACCAACACTGGACTTCTGATTCACCCTATATACCTGCTAACCAGCACCACTTCACACATCCTTGAGTGGGGATTATTCCACTTCACGCATCCAATATCAGAGCTGGATTTTAGCTCTGTAAACTTTGAGTAATACTAACTGTAACGGAACGCAGTATATTAGTCCACGATATCCGTTGGTATCCTCAGGAAATCCACAGTCAAGACAGAAAGCACGGCAATATTCCCCATCCTCCCAATAACCGGACGAAACACAGTTTGGGAGTCAACTAACTCGGTTTATTCACAGGCAGTATATTTATACAGTTCCCCATGCAAGGGGTTTCCAGACAGTAATTCCAGGGGATTTCTCCCAACATGCACTGTGACTTTCCCAACAGGCATTGCTGCACGAGAAGGATACTCCCACTAAAATGGACGCTTAAGTGGATTATCTCCTCGTGCAGCAAAACCGACAATTGACATTAAAATACACAATTCACACAATATTCGGTACTTTATAATAATTGAACGTTCGGTAGATAGCTGGGGTCGGAGCGCACACTTTGTGAGAATACCGCTCCGATCCCAGCTGAATTGACCGAACGCCGCACATAATACAATAAAACATTAAAGTGGGTTTGAAAGTACCGAATAAGTACAGGACACATAATGCACCGAACGCGGGGCTCCCGAACGCTCTGAAAGTCCAGCGGTGTTCAATCATCGAGTAGCCGTTTTCCGTTCCAGGCTCTCGACGACCGAACACCGCTGCAAAGACAAAGGATCCAAGATGGCCGACCGCCGCATGGTCGGTAGCCGATCGGCGGCCACCTAGGAGAGCCTTGAAATACCGATTGCAACCGGGGTGCACTCGGTTACTTGGTGCCACACGACTGGTGAAGGTGTGGTCTATCTGGGGAGCCCACATTCGTACGGCGAACGGCTGTACATAGCATTGTCACAGGTAAAGGCTTGCAGTATACATTCCGCCTATGGACAACCTACGCTGCATATAAGTCAGAAGTGGCTAGGTTTGCCACAATGCTCCCCCAGAACCAAGCCGGCATACACAGTCTGATCCCAACGGATCGGCTTGGGGATGTCCGGGGGAGTACTCACAGATCATTTTTCTAATTCCGTCTGTCTGGATAACCCGTCGGCGTTACCGTTTTGTTTTCCTGGTCGGTAGTGGATGGTAAAGTCAAAGGGCTGCAGCGCCAAACTCCAGCGCAACAGCCGGGCATTGTCTCCAGATACACGGTTTAGCCACACCAACGGGTTGTGATCTGTGAGTAAGGAAAAAGGTTGTCCATACAAATACGGCTGTAACTTTTTAAGGGCCCACACCACGGCCAGGCATTCTTTCTCAATGGCGGCGTAGCTTACTTCGCGGGGTAATAACTTGCGGCTTAAGTAGGCTACGGGATGCTCTCCGCCATCGGCTCCCACTTGGCTCAGTACTGCCCCCAATCCAAACATTGAAGCGTCTGTGTGGACAAGAAATCTTTTAGTTGGATCAGGAGCCATTAACACAGGAGCATTAGTTAGGGCGGTCTTGAGCTGTTGGAATGCCTGCTCACACTCTGGGGCCCAGACAACCAGTCGAGGAAGGTTCTTTTTGGTCAGGTCCGTCAGGGGTTTGGCCAGGGTACTGTAGTCGGGTACAAATTTCCTATAATACCCTGCAGTCCCTAGAAACGCTAGCACCTGGGTTTTGGTCCTGGGGGTAGGCCACTTGGCCACGGCCTCAATTTTGGCTGGCTCGGGTCTCTGCTGCCCACACCCTACTCGGTGTCCTAGATACTGCACCTCGCCATCCCTATGTGGCACTTACTTGGTTTTAGCGTTAACCCAGCTCCCCCAATACGATCTAGGATCGCCCCTATATGTTGGAGGTGATCTTCCCAAGTCTGGCTGAAGATGGCTATGTCGTCCAGGTAGGCACAGGCATAGTCCTGGAAGCCGTCCAGTAGTCGATCTACCATCCGCTGAAAAGTAGCCGGAGCGTTTTTCATCCCGAAGGGCATGACCTTGAACTGGTACAGGCCAAACGGGGTGACAAACGCCGACTTGGGGATGGCATCATCGGCTAAAGGAATTTGCCAGTATCCCTTACATAAGTCAATGGTAGTGAGATACTGGCCCCGTGCCATTTTATCTAGCAGTTCGTCTATACGGGGCATCGGGTAGGCATCAGACACGGTCTTGTCATTCAGCCTCCGGTAGTCAACGCAGAATCGGGTCGTGCCGTCCTTTTTAGGCACCAGGACTACCGGCGATGCCCAGGGGCTATCTGAGGGTTCAATAACTCCTAACTGCAGCATTTCATCCAGCTCGGCCTTCATATGAGTCCGGACTGATTCCGGGACCCTATATGGTGCCTGTCGCATAGGTAGCTGTCCCGGGGTTTCAACTCGGTGGGTGGCCAGCGGAGTGTACCCAGGTAAATTAGAGAACGTAGCCCCTTTAGCTACGATCAGCGCCTGTATCTGGGCACGCTCGCGAGGGCTTAGCCGCTCCCCCAGTTGAACCCCCCGGGAGGGCTCTACCGGTTCTTCCTGTTCTAGCAGATCAGGTAGTGGTAAGTTCTCCTGATCTTCCATGGCGGAGGCACAGATTGCCGTCACATCCTCTATCCGCTCGTGGTAGGGTTTGAGCATGTTGACGTGAAGCATGCGTCTCTTCCCTACCCCGGAGCAGGGGCCAATCACATAGGTAGTGTCGCATCGCTGCTCCACTACCTGGTAAGGGCCTTGCCAGATGGCCTGCAGCTTATCTGTGCGGACAGGTTTTAAAATTAAAACCTTCTGCCCCACTTGAAAGCTGCGGTCCCTGGCTCCCCTATCGTACCATCGCCGCTGACGTTGTTGGGCCGCCTGGAGGTTGGTGTGTACAGCCTGGGTTAGTGCCTCCAGTCGGTCTCGGAACTCCAGTACATACGATACGATAGGAGTTTCGCTAGCGATACTCTCCCCCTCCCAGTGCTCCCTAATTAAGTTTAAAGGTCCCCGTACTCTTCTCCCGAACAGTAGTTCGAATGGGGAGAACCCGGTCGATTCTTGGGGAACCTCCCTATACGCAAAGAGCAGGTGAGGTAGAAACCTCTCCCAGTCTTTGTGGGTTTCCCCGAACGTCCGAAGCATCTGCTTCAGCGTCCCATTGAATCGTTCACATAGTCCATTGGACTGTGGGTGGTAGGCGGAATTGACTATGGGTTTAATGCCACACACCTTCCACATCTGTTGGGTAACCTCAGCAGTAAATTGGGTGCCCCGGTCAGATATTATCTCCTGGGGAAATCCTACTCGGGAAAATACTTTTATTAGAGCTTCCGCCACGGTTTCAGCGTGAATGTTAGAGAGGGCTACCGCTTCGGGATATCGGGTGGCGTAGTCCACCACGGTTAAAATGTATTTCTTCCCAGAGGGACTGGGTTTTGGCAGGGGCCCTACTATATCTACTGCGACCCTGCTGAAGGGCTCGGCGATAATGGGAAGGGGGCATAATTTGGCCTTGTGGCGATCCCCTCGTTTTCCTACCCTCTGGCAGACGTCGCAGGATGTGCAATATTGTCGTACATCCTGTGAGATTCCGGGCCAGAAAAACGCGTGCGTTAGGCGGTACCGGGTACGGGTCATCCCTAGGTGTCCTGACAAGGGGATATCGTGAGCAATTCTGAGCAGCTCCTGCCTATACTTCCGTGGTACCACTAGTTGTTTGTTAGTCAAAGTGACGGACCCCCCCACGTCCTTGGCCGTGATACGGTACAGTAACTCTTTTTCCCACGTGAAGTGCTCCCCCTCTAGCCCGGTCTGGTCAGCTTGTGCCCGGTCCCTATAGACTTGGAGAGTGGGATCGGCCTGTACTTCGGTGATAAAGGTAGTCGGGGTATCCCAGGATATGGAAGTCGGGTGAGGGTCGTGGTCTCTTACCTGAGCCTCAGAGTGTATCGGTGTAGCCGTGGTGCGTGCCTGTTGCCGTGTGGTTACTGGATGGGCTTCCTGGTAGGGTGCCTGTGGAACAAAGGCAGAGGTCATCTGACCCAAATCATTCCCTAACACAACATCTGCTGGTAAGTTCTGCATTAGTCCCACTTCTACTGTCCCCTCTCCCGCACCCCAGTTCAAATGTACTTTCGCCGTGGGTAGTCGGTATACAGCTCCCCCGGCTACCCGAACGGCCACAGATCCGCCGGTATGCGTGCCCTCCGAAACCAAATGGGGGGCTATCAGGGTTAAGGTAGCTCCCGAATCTCGCAGACCCTGCACTTCGGTTCCCTCAAGGGTTACCAGTTGTCGGTGATGTTGCCGGTTATCAGTGGCTCGGACCGACATGACTTCGTGTAATATGCCCAGAGGTTCCTCCGCCTGCACACTCCATAAATCCTGAGTGGCGGGGTCCCTCTGGTAATGGTGAGCAGCCGCCCTGGGTGCGGGGTTTGGACGGCCCTGATTCCAGGTGGACCTGCTGCGATTCTGGGTGCATTCTCGGGCCATATGCCCCCATTGTTTACAGGAATGGCATTGGATGTTGGCCCGCCCGTTGTATCTAGAAGGTGGCGGTACGTGTCCTTGTGAGGGACGGAACGGGGCAGCGGTGGGCGCTAGGGGTGTTGTAGCGCTAGGTAGTCCTGGGGGTCGGGAGTAGCTTTTGGCTACGGGTCCCTGGGGCCTCCGAGCATCAAAATGTTGATCGGCCAATCTAGCCGCTTCCGTTAGGGTAAGGGGTTTCCTGTCCCGTACCCATTCTTGCGTCTCCGGGGATAATCCGTTAAAAAATTGTTCCAGCAACATCAGCTGGCGCAATTCCTCCATGGTGGTGGCGTTGCTGGCCTGGATCCACCCTTGGGAGGCCTGATCCAATTTGTGTGCCCATTCTGCGTGCGAATCTCGCTCTGGTTTGCGTAAGTGTCGGAACTTGCGCCGGTATGCCTCTGGGGTAATGGCATACCTCTCCAAGATTGCGCGTTTTACTTTGGTATAATCTTTGCTGTCCTCACTGGGTACAGCACGGTACGCTTCGGCTGCCCGACCTGCTAGTTTGCTTGCTAGCAGTTGCACCCATACGGACCGTTCTAGCTCATGCAGATCACACAGTCTTTCAAAGTCCTGCAAGTACCCGTCTATCTCGTCCTTTTCCTCGCAAAAAGCCCTGAAGGCCTGGTACGGGATCTTGGGCTTTACTGGGTTGTAGAGGGACCCTGTGTTTGACTCGGTTCGAGCCAGGGTGTGTTGCGGGCTGTGTGCCATAACATATTCCTGCACATTTGCCATTACCATATTTAACATGGCATCTGATATCGGTTGCGGCAAAAACGCTAGCCTGGTCCTCATTTCTCTTTCATAGAGCGTTTCTTCCATAACTACCGGGGGGGTAGCGCTGCGGGCTTGGTCTCCCTCCATCAGCTCGGCAATGATTGTCGCCTTGTTTTTGCTGCTGGTTACTTTCCCTCTGGCTTCTAGTAGTTCTTTTAACGTCTGTCGCTTCAGTATGGTATAATCAATCTCCATACGAATTGCCTTTGCTTTCCTCGTTCGGTAGTTCCAGTTACACGAACTCCGTTTTTCGGCTGTAAGGTTCGGATCCCGTCGCTTGCCACCAATTGTAACGGAACGCAGTATATTAGTCCACGATATCCGTTGGTATCCTCAGGAAATCCACAGTCAAGACAGAAAGCACGGCAATATTCCCCATCCTCCCAATAACCGGACGAAACACAGTTTGGGAGTCAACTAACTCGGTTTATTCACAGGCAGTATATTTATACAGTTCCCCATGCAAGGGGTTTCCAGACAGTAATTCCAGGGGATTTCTCCCAACATGCACTGTGACTTTCCCAACAGGCATTGCTGCACGAGAAGGATACTCCCACTAAAATGGACGCTTAAGTGGATTATCTCCTCGTGCAGCAAAACCGACAATTGACATTAAAATACACAATTCACACAATATTCGGTACTTTATAATAATTGAACGTTCGGTAGATAGCTGGGGTCGGAGCGCACACTTTGTGAGAATACCGCTCCGATCCCAGCTGAATTGACCGAACGCCGCACATAATACAATAAAACATTAAAGTGGGTTTGAAAGTACCGAATAAGTACAGGACACATAATGCACCGAACGCGGGGCTCCCGAACGCTCTGAAAGTCCAGCGGTGTTCAATCATCGAGTAGCCGTTTTCCGTTCCAGGCTCTCGACGACCGAACACCGCTGCAAAGACAAAGGATCCAAGATGGCCGACCGCCGCATGGTCGGTAGCCGATCGGCGGCCACCTAGGAGAGCCTTGAAATACCGATTGCAACCGGGGTGCACTCGGTTACTTGGTGCCACACGACTGGTGAAGGTGTGGTCTATCTGGGGAGCCCACATTCGTACGGCGAACGGCTGTACATAGCATTGTCACAGGTAAAGGCTTGCAGTATACATTCCGCCTATGGACAACCTACGCTGCATATAAGTCAGAAGTGGCTAGGTTTGCCACACTAACTACTACTATTCTATTATTTTATTTTGTCTACATACTGTACCATTGGAGTCCTGTTTTTGTTTTCTTTCTTCATATGTTCCACTGAACTACAAGTACACATTCGTGAAGACCTACTCCATTTTCAAGTACCCTCCATATAAGCGTGGATTGTATCATTCTGGACTTATAAGTTTTTTGGACTTATATTTATATCTTTATTTGATTTAAGGCGCACTCTTTTTCTGTTTTGTGCTATTTTTGTATTTCATTTACTACGAGGGGATTAGAGGGAACTCCCCTTCTCTGTTAAGGTGTGCAGCCGTTTACTGAATATTATATATTTCTCTGTGGCAGTTTAGCGCTGACTCTTCTCCTTGTTTTCTCTGAAAAATCAGAATAGACTGGAATAGCCAAGGTCAAAATACTGGGAATATCAAAAACAGGACAAGAAAATGCACTCTCGGAAACCACGACAGCGCAATGAACTAAGGAACTTCCGGGATTTAAATATCCATCCTTTGGCTGTGATTGGTCAGAGGGTGACCTCTGACCCCAGAACATGCGTGTGCGTCTTAGTTCGTGCGACCCTGGAGGCAGTGGTGTATTTAGGATTTGGGCTGCCCTAGGCAGGATGGTGCTCGGGCACCGCCTCCCACCCCCTAATTTAAATTTTCCCCACCCCTTCCTGTCAAGGCCGTACTTTGACAGACGCTCACTCACTGACAGACGCTCACTCACTGATAGATGCACACTCATTGACAGACACACACACTCATTGACAAACACACACTCTCATATACACTGACAAACAATGACATACACACACACTATTACTTGGACACACACTGACAGACACATGCACTCACTGACAGATGCACGCCCTCACTCACAGACACACACACACATTCACTCACAGACACACACACACATTTACTCACATAGACACACACACATTCACTCTCATAGACACACACACATTCACTTAGACACACACACAAAGAAACTTAGACACACACACACACTTACAGACAAATACACACACACTTACAGACACATACACATTTCTCCCAACACAAATGATTTTTTAAATTTTATTTTAAATCCACCCAGCCTCCATGGGAGATCTGGAGTGGATTCCTTACCTGTCCAGTGTGGCTGCTGGTCGGGTAGGCAGGGGGTGCTTACTGATGCCAGGAGCCGGTCTGATGTCATATTCCGGCTCCCGGCTTCATTAAGCAGCACGAAGGGAGCTGAGCAGGAAGTGCTCAGGTAAGTATTCTCCCTCGCTCCCTCGCTGCCCGCCAGGCAGCAAGGGATCTTTCATGTATATTTCAGGGCAGGCGGCCAGGAGCATCCGGCGGAGTGGCTCCTGGCTCCCCGCTGAGCAGGTAAGCTCAGTTCGTCAGCGCAATCACACCGGTCAGGTGCAACTGCACCTCACGGCAAGCCAGGGGCCATGACAGTAAGTATCAGTGGCGGATCCAGAGCCTGATCTCGGGAGGGGCACTTGTAGATTATTTAAATAAATAATCATGGCACAATAACCACTACAGCTCAGTGTAGTAGTTATGGTGCCAGTAGTGCCAGGATCCCACCCCAGAGTAAGTAGTCATACCGTTTAAGAACAGTTTGACAACTTACCTGGGGTCTGCTGGGATATAGGGCATAGGAGAAGTGGTGTGTGTGAAAGGTGCAGTGTGTGTGTGAGCGGTAAAGTGTGTGTGAGTGCGTAAGGGCGGCAGTGTATTTCAGGGTTGCAGTGTGTGTGTTAGGGGGCAGTGTATGTGTGGGGCAGTGTGTGTGTGAGGGTGGCAGTGTGTGTATGGGGGGCACTGTATGTCTGTGGGGCAGTGTGTGTATGGGGAGCACTGTATGTATGGGGAGGCACTGTATGTATGTGTGGGGCAGTGTGTGTATGGGGGGGGTCGTGTGTGTGGGGCAATGCGTGTATGGGGGGCAGCAGTGTGTGTACGGCACTGTATGTGTCTGTGTGTGTGTGTGTGGAGTGTGTGTATGGGTGTGCAGTGTGTGTATGGGGACAGTGTTTGTGGGGCAGTGTGTGTATGGGGGCAGTGTGTGTATGGGGACAGTGTGTGTATGGGGGCAGTGTGTGTATGGGGGCAGTGTGTGTATGGGGGCAGTGTGTGTATGGGGACAGTGTGTGTATGGGGACAGTGTGTGTATGGGGTCAGTGTGTGTATGGGGACAGTGTTTATGGGGTCAGTGTGTTTATGGGGTCAGTGTGTTTATGGGGTCAGTGTGTGTATGGGGACAGTGTGTTTATGGGGACAGTGTGTGTATGGGGACAGTGTGTGTTTGTGGGGCAGTGTGTGTATGGGGTCAGTGTTTTTAAGGGGTCAGTGTGTTTATGGGGTCAGTGTGTGTATGGGGACAGTGTGTTTATGGGGTCAGTGTGTGTTTATGGGGTCAGTGTGTGTTTTTGGGGCAGTGTGTGTATGGGTCAGTGTGTTTATGGGGTCAGTGTGTGTATGGGGTCAGTGTGATTATGGGGACGTGTGTGTATGGGGTCAGTGTGTGTATGGGGTCAGTGTGATTATGGGGTCAGTGTGTGATTATGGGGTCAGTGTGTGATTATGGGGTCAGTGTGTTTATGGGGTCAGTGTGTGTATGGGGTCAGTGTGTGTATGGGGTCAGTGTGTGATTATGGGGTCAGTGTGTGATTATGGGGTCAGTGTGTGTATGGGGTCAGTGTGTGATTATGGGGTCAGTGTGTGTATGGGGTCAGTGTGTGTATGGGGTCAGTGTGTTTATGGGGTCAGTGTGTGTATGGGGTCAGTGTGTGTATGGGGTCAGTGTGATTATGGGGTCAGTGTGTGTATGGGGTCAGTGTGTTTATGGGGTCAGTGTGTTTATGGGGTCAGTGTGTTTATGGGGTCAGTGTGTGATTATGGGGTCAGTGTGTTTATGGGGTCAGTGTGTGTATGGGGTCAGTGTGTTTATGGGGTCAGTGTTTTTAAGGGGTCAGTGTGTGTATGGGGTCAGTGTGTTTATGGGGTCAGTGTTTTTAAGGGGTCAGTGTGTGTATGGGGACAGTGTGTGTATGGGGACAGTGTGTGTTTGTGGGGCAGTGTGTGTACTGGGGGAGGAGGGAAGGGAGGTTTTTTTAATAAAAAAAAAAATGTATTTAATAAAATGAATATATTTATGTCCCCCCTCCCTTCTTACCTTTATTGAGGAGGAGGAGGGGGGACATTTCTCCGTCCCTGGTGGTCCCAGTGTGATTCCCTGGTGGTCAGGTGGGGAGAGTGAACTCTAGCCCGCGCTCCAGGGCTAGAGTTCACTCTCGCGAGATTTGGAGCGTTGCCGTGGTTACCGCGGCAACGCTCCATGCTAGTGAGAGGAGGACCCGGAGGAGCTGCAGGCTGAGCTCCTGCCGGGTCCTCTCTCACTCTCCTGCCGGCTGCCAGCACAGTGCTTGCGGACCGGGGAGGGAGATCACTGATCTCTCTTCCCGGTCCGCAGGCACATTGCGGGGCTGGCACTTGGGCAATGCCAGCCCTGCACTAGCCGGCCGGGGGGAATCTCGGGGGGGGACCGAGATTCCCCGTTGCCCCCCCCCTGGATCCGCCAATGGTAAGTATGTATGTATGTATGTGGCATACATCTAAGCAGTCAAACACACTCCTGCAGTTCTAACACAAATATTACATACAAACACACCCCTGCATTCAAACTCAAAAAAATATATACAAACACACCCCTTTACTCAAACACAAATACTTCACACAAATGTACATCCAAATTTAGAAGTGATTACATTCAGACACACCCCTGCAATCAAACACAAACATTACATACAAACACACCCCTGTATTAAAACAAAATAAATGTATTCAAATGCCCCTTAAAACACCAACACTGTACATTACACTATAGCACCAGTAAATGCCACAATCCTGTACAGATAAAAAACTAGAAATTTTTACTTGGGGTGTCTTGGAAAAATACTGAAATATTAAGGGCGCTATGAAAATAAAAAGTTTGGGAACCACTGCTCTATACACATAGGCGTGCACAGCCTATTGCATTAGGGTGGGCACCCTAAAGCACAAACACACGCCGCATGTATATGTGTGTGTGTGTGTGTGTATATATATATATATATATATATATATACACACACATACATACACTGCTGTCAGGGCCGGCCTTAGGGGTGTGCGAGCTGTGCGGCCGCACAGGGCGCCATGGAGCAGGGGGCGCCGTGCGGCCGCACAGCCGATTTAAAAAAAAAAAAAAAAAAATTTTTTTAAATTTGCAGCGGGGGCGGAGCTTACCGTGCGGCGGGGGCGGAGCTAAACGCGCCGGAAAACGGCTGCAGGGGAAGCAGGAAGGAGTCCCTGCTTCCCCACCAAACAGTCACCAGGAGCTGCACTGCCTCCACAATTAACTCCACAGGTAACTGTGTGATTGTCATGTGAGTGTGACTCTCTGCCTATGTGTATGACTGTCTGCCTCTGTGTGTGTGTGTGTGTGTGTTACTGTCTGTGTGTGTGTGTGTATGACTGTCTGCCTCTGTGTGTCTGTGTGTATGCCTGTCTGCCTCTGTGTGTGTGTCTGTGTGTATGCCTGTCTGCCTCTGTGTGTGTGTCTGTGTGTATGCCTGTCTGCCTCTGTGTGTGTGTCTGTGTGTATGACTGTCTGCGTGTGTGTATAACTGTCTGCCTCTGTGTGTATTACTGTCTGCCTCTGTGTGTTTGTCTGTGTGTATTACTGTCTGCCTCTGTGTGTGTGACTATCTGCCTGTGTGTTTGTCTGTGTGTGTGTGTGTGTGTGTGTGTGTGTGTATGACTGTCTGCGTGTGTGTGTGTGTGTATGACTGTCTGCGTGTGTCTGTATATGACTGTCTGCCACTGTGTGTCTGTGTGTATTACTGTCTGCCACTGTGTGTCTGTGTGTATTACTGTATGCCTCTGTGTGTTTGTCTGTGTGTATTACTGTCTGCCTCTGTGTGTGTGACTGTGTATGACTGCCTCTGTGTGTATGACTGCCTCTGTGTGTATGACTGTCTGCCTCTGTGTGTATGACTGTCTGCCTCTGTGTGTATGACTGTCTGCCTGTGTGTGTCTGTGTGTATGACTGTCTGCGTGTGTGTGTGTGTATGACTGTCTGCCTGTGTGTGTGTGTATGACTGTCTGCTTGTGCGTGTGTGGATGTCTTCCTGTGTGTGTATGGCCGTCTGACTCTGTGTGTGTGTGTGTGTCACATACAACCAATACACGCATATCACACACTGTTAATATACCCATTACAAATATCACACATAGCATACATATCACACACAGTCATCACACGTACTATTACATACACAGACAACACAAACATAACAGCATACATGGATGACGGGATGACGGGGGGGGGGGGGCGCTGTGAAGATTTTTCGCACAGGGCGTCTAAATGCCTAAGGCCGGCCCTGACTGCTGTGTGTGTGCTGTTAGTGTGCTGTGTGAGAGTGCTGTGTGTGCTGTTAGTGTGATGTGTGTGTGAGGGAGCTGTCTAGAGCTCCCTGAGTCCTCTCCTGCCTCCCTCCATGCTGCTGTGGGCCGGTGAGATAGATCTCCCCGCCGGCCCATGGAGGCTTAGAGCAGAGCCGGCACTCAGATAGCGCCGGCTCTGCGTGAGCCGACAGGGGAGATCTCCAGTGCCGGCAGGGTACAAGTCCTGTGGAACAATGTGTGGGAACTCTCCCAAGACTCCCACCCCCCAAAAAATAATAATACACACTCATGTGTGTATGTGTGTGTGTATATATATATATATATATATATATATATATATATATACATACATGCGTACACACACACACAAACTCATACATTCACAGACACACATATACTCACAGACACACACTCATACATTCACAGACACACATACACTCACAGACACACACTCATACATTCACAGACACACATACACACACATACATTCACTGACACACATACACTCATGTTACAAAGACCCATTATATTGTTACACTCTGCCGCTTGTTATTAAAATCCTATTTTACCGGCATACAGTCCATACGAACGGAATACACAAACTGTTATAAAGTCTCACTCGTCGGTACGAATGATGGACCACCCAGCCTTTGGTGTGGGCCGCCACTTAACCTCGTCACCCCTCAAAGTACCGAATGGCCGACCACCCGGCGAGCGGAGTGTGCCGCTCATTAATCGCACAAGGCGTTGCGGTCTGCGGTTAACCACAAGCTAATTGACGGTCCCAGGGGACCCCCCATTCGTTTACCACATACGTTCTGGCGTGTGGCATCGATTAGAACGTTCATCTTGCGGTTAACCGCAGGTTAAGTACCACTTCCGGGAGGTCTCCGTTCGTATCCCGATCGGCCGGGACAACCAGACTGATAGCGGGGATTCGTGTGACTATGTCCCCTACCTCCGCTCCATAAGCATGGAGTCGAGGTCCCGCTGTCCATTGACGGACCTAAAAACATGGCCGCCATCGAGGGCTTACAATCCAACTACTGAACAAGACTTTCTATAGCAGAAACCTCCCGTTCTGTTCGTGGTGTCTCGGCACAATTCGTATACTTGATGCATCCAGATCTGAGCTACCGAACGTTTTGTGGAATTAACTATATTCTCTCTATAATGCCTAAGTTATATATTTTTATGCTGTTTTCTGGAACACAATAAAGCATGGTCTTTTGTGCGCTTGGAGATAAGTATAACCGTTGGCCTCATTATCTCCAAGCTGGGCGGGTACTAGTTTGAAAGATACATTGTATTGTGATTGGTTGACTAGTTGCATTGTACCTGTATCCCATCAGGTCCATAGGGGGCTGTCCCTGGACCTGGGGACTTGCATAAATTGCCATGCTTGTGTGCCATTAAAGCCAGTTCATTTTACCCTCAACTTGCAGCCTCGACTCGTGTTGTAGGGATCCGGGAATCCTAGCTTTACTATAGCTAGTGCAGGGATAGGCAACCTTCGGCTCTGCAGATGTTTTGGACTACACCTCCCATGATGCTTTGCCAGCATTATGTGTGTAAGAGCATTATGGGGGATGTAGTCCACAACATCTGGAGAGCCGAAGGTTGCCTATCCCTGAGCTAGTAGGATATTCTACACTTACAGGTTTCTACCGATTGAAGCATCGTTCGACTCTCTGACTTCGTTAACCAGGACATCCAAGCGATCCAACCTCCTGCTAGACCGGAGGCAATCGTAACAATTGGTGGCAGCGGTGGGATCATCCTGGAATTCCTAAGAGAGGTACAGGATGGATGGAGAGCAATTACGATAAGTTGAAGCGCACCACGTTGAAAGATTTACTCAAGAGCCAAGGTGGGAATGCAAGCAATCGACCAAGGAGAGATTTGATCGCTGACCTAACCGAGATGGACCAGAGTTTCACCATGGCAGAACCCACGATACTACCGCATTCATTATGAACTGTAATGGCGCAAGTTGGGAGCACGGAATTGGCGGGGCAACTGAAGATCCCGTTCACGGCATTTAAGCCATTCGTGGAGAACGAGGTGGGGATCGACACATTTTTACAGATTTTGAGCAGCAATGTGCCTTGCATCAAATCCCCACAACAGCTTGGCCGCGTATACTGGCAGGGAAATTAGCTGGGCGAGCAATGGAGGCTTTCAGGACTCTTAGCACAGAGGAAGTAGCTCAATACCTGCTCGTAAAAGACACCTTATTGAAACGGTACGCGGTAAGCCCCGACACGTACCGCAGGCAATTCCGCAATACTAAAAAGAAGACTAATGATACCTATGCCGAATGGGCACACCGAATGCGGAGAGCAGCTACTCATTGGATGAATGGGTGTCGAGCAGTCACGGCAGCCGAAGTGTTAGAATTATTTTGTGACAAACTACCATTTGCCACTGGGCATTGGAGAGGACTGATTGCTAGCCTTCTGCCCTGCGACTATGGCCCTGTGATGGATTGCCCTTTAAGGAACTGAGTTGGGACTTATGCTTATGCTGTTTCTGGCCCTTTAATTACTTCGGAGCAGTGTTGCAACTTTTAAACTGGCACTTCGGATGCAGTCGAAGTGCCGAAGTCGTCGAAGTGGGCGCCATTCGACAAACGAACACGTGGCGGCGGCCATTTTAACTTATTCGAACGCATACCTTCTACGCTACTTCGACACCGCGGCTGGAGACTAAGTCCCGTTCGAAGATTCGAACGCTCGTTCGAATGGGACTTAGTAATTTTCTCGGTGTAAAATAGACCGACCGCACAGCGCAAATCCATGGAACTGTTTTGGGCATGAAAATGTGCTTGCGGTCGGTCAAAAGTGACTTGTACCTATCTCCCAAACGGCTGAACGGATTCAAATGATTTTTGGGTATGTTTGTATTTGGAATGTGCTGATTAAATTTTAATTTAACTTTTATTAATATTGGATGTATAGTTTTAGAGTTATGAAAGTTGGGTAAAAAGTATGTTTTAAACTGTACGGATAATTGGGTTACCTCTCAGGCTAAGGGGAGGAGATGTGTGGGATGTAACCATTGTGTGATTGGGTAATGTATAATTGTCTGTGGGCGTCTCCCTTGCAGGGGAGAATTGCATAAAAGCAGAGTGTGTGTCATTAAACCTCAGTTCTTCTTGACCCTCAACACGTAGTCTTGTCTATATTCACACTGGGGATTGCTATGCTCTGCATACTCCCTTGGGCCTTAATCACTTAGCTCTTTTAAGAGCTTGTTCCTGTTATGCTCATCTTGGAGGAGAGGTCTTCCCCACATGGTCCTGGAGGACAGAAGCTGATTCCAGGGTGGAAGGAAGACGGCGCGGCTCCAGTTAAGCTACGGCGGTTGTGGAGTCTGCGGTGGTTGTGGTGTCCAGTGCGGTGCTTGTGGTCCTCGACGCAAGCTAGAAGGCGTCCATCAACGGAAGGTATCCGTTACAATTTTTATTTTTTTAATTCTTTATTTTCATTGTGCATTGTGATAAATACAAATAGGCTCACAGTGCCCCAATAGTAATCCTCGAGCGTTTTACAAGCATAACAGTAGGAGCAATTAGTTAATAGGCACATTTTTTGTAAAATAACTATAGCATGCCCTTCAAATTCGTTAAGACTTCGCTTTGGTGTGAATAGTAGTTTAGTTGTACTCGTTAATATTGCAACTGGTGATATTTTAAGAAAACATATATATATCACGTTTGCTCTGTGTTGTATGATATAAACATTACGTTTGATTACTCCTAACCATGTCGTGGTAGTTTAGTAATTCTTGCCAACAGTATAGCAGATTGAGTTTCAGTAAGGCTAGTGTAAACCCTGTTTGCTCTGAGCTGTGCTGTATAAACTTTTTGCTTCTTTGCACTTAATCTGCTTGCTTAGCCCAGACAGGTGAGAGGCCTGCGCTACCCAGTCCAGCAATTGCACTGCCAAACAACAGCAGATGGCATGAGAGGGTGCGCAGTAAATGCTGCAAGAAGAAAAATAAGAAAGAAAAAGGAAAAAGAAAAAAACCTGTTGGACTAAGTGGAGAGACCAAAAATTAATAATGACTAAGTAACTTAGACGTTTAAAAAAGTATATACATGAGCGGGTTGAGATATTTCCGCACTAATGGGGCTTGTTAGGCAGGTTGGTAAAAATATATACTATGAGGACATGCCTTACTGTGCAAGTACTGTCTAGCCTATACATCGTTATGGTCCACCTTTGAGCTGTTATATTTTAGGCCTGACAGGCTCTAGCTAGCTTTTAACTTTCCTATTTCCTATTAACCAACAGTTCACCTGCCACAACAGCTGGTGTTTAAGCATTCGACAACATTAGCTCATATAATTTGTATGTGAGAAGTGAAACGTCGTGAGGGTAAGTGGTACTAGTCGCGTCTGTCCTAGTGTGGGGGTCCTGCATTCCAGGCACCACGGCTGGGTTTTGGTGGGTCCTATGAAGTACCTGATAGTGTGTCAGGTTAATGTGTGTGGAGTTAGTCGTTTGGCTATTATTGTGTTGTGGTCTAGTTCAAGGGGGGGGGGGGTGAGTCCTCCGGGTCTCGGTGGGTCGTGTGACCGTGTGATCTAATGGGGACTGTAGAGTCCCTTGCTGGTCGGGTTAATGCACAGTCGTGTATATTTCAGTGGGGGGTGTCATTCGGTTAGTAGACAGTTGGGGTCCAGTCTGGGTCTTGGCTTGCCTGTCCGTGGTTATGTGCTGACATGTGGGGAGCTTGTGTACCAGGTCTTCAGAAAGTGTTTAGAGTCCCTCAGGGTGAGATGGATTGGTGATGCGTGGGGCAATGTCCCAAGAGTCTTTTGGTGGTCTTCGGGTCTGGTTCAGGTCGTAGCCGCTGCGTATTGTTCCGCTTGAGGCCTCCTCGGCACGAACTCCGGTGCGTCAACTGCATCCTGTCCAAGGGGGCATGTGGTTCTTGCCGCTGGACCTGCTGGTAGAAGGGCATTCTGGGGGAGACCCAGCTTACCCAGGGCCTGCGCAGCTTCCTGCATGTTGCTCACAGTGTGGGGTGTGTCTCCTTTCATGATGTGTAGGACGTGAGTTGGGCCCCATCGGTACCTGATTTGGTTGGCTCGTAGCACTGCAGTGAATTGTTGTAGGGATCTTCGCCATGCTAATGTTCCGCTGGAGAGGTCGGGGAAGAATGACAAGGTCATATTTTCGAAGAGGTATGCCGGTTGCTCCCTGGTGGCCGTAAGGACTGCATTCTTGTCCCGCAGGGTTTGAAATTGGAGCACTATGTCCCTAGGGGCGCTGGGCGGTGCCTTGACCGGTCTCGGCAGGCGAAATATGCTGTCTAGCGTAATCGCCCTGGCGGATTTTGGGGTCAGAAGTGCGGTCATGAGCCGCCTGGCAAAGTGTGGGAGCTCTGCATCGGGGACTGAGTCAGCCACCCCCCTAACCTTCAGGTGTTTGTAGCGTCTTTTATCTTCCTGTAAGGAGAATCGCTGGTCATTTAGTTGGTTCTGCCTTTGCAGTGCACTGATTGCAACTTGTAACTCAGTTATTTGAGTGGTATGTGTTGTGGAGATTCCCTCCACTGCCTGGAGTCGACCTGTCAGTTGTTTCAGATCATTTCTTATCATAGCCACATCGGCCGCAATTTTCCTATGGTGCTCAGCCATGAGGTCTCCTATGGCTTCCATAGTTACCGGTTTGGGGTCTGCCGTGAGTGGCTGGGTCCGTGTCTGGACCGGCTGTTTTACTGCTTCAATGGGTCTCCCTCCGTGTCATCCGAGGACCCCTCGTAGAAGTCTGAACAGCCGCCATGCAGGGACGCCATCTTGGATCCCGCTGCCTCATGTGCTTGCCGCCAGAGGTTCCCGATATCCATGCCGGGTCGGGGCTTGTCCTGCTTTTGTTTTTTAGTTTTCCTCCCCATCTGCTCTGGGGGGTTCTGGGCTCACCTTGCGGTGGATTCTGTTGGTGTCTGGGTGTGAAAATGGTGAGTTTTTTCCAGGTTTGTCCGGAGCTCCTCCGGCATGCGTCCGTCTGCTTCCCCAGCTAGCTCCACCCCCCTATTGGAACATTTTTATGAGGGACTTGAGCAAAAAGACAGAGATTGGTTAAAAGACCGACGACCGAGCGATCTCAATGAGGCAGCGAGACTGGCTGATGAACACCGGGATGCTCGGATACAAGAATCTAACAGCTCCCGAATGGTAGCCCGCACCGAACCAAGAGACACGTACCGACCAAGCCTACCAACGGAGTTTCGTATGCCTGTGCCGGCAGGACCTACCTGATACGCCGGACCACCCAGCCACTACACACAGGAGCGCTCCCGCCCCACCTGCTACAAATGCAAGCAGCCGGGGCATCTCATTGCTAACTGTCCCCTCAACAACAATTACCCATCGAGAAATTACAATGCAGCTCCCTCGGGATATAATCGCCCAGCGCGCGCTTTCTGTATTGAACAGGAAAGCCCCCTGGAAGATTATCTGGGACCCTTACACAAAGCCAACCCCGTATATGCCGCAAATGACAACCGGCAGCACCACAGACAGGAGGTATTGCTGGAGGGCCGCCCCACTCAGGGGTTGAGAGACACAGGGGCCACTATCACCCTAGTAAAAGGTCGACTGGTCCCAGCACATAAGCGTTCCACGGACACTGTTGCTGTCAGAGTGGCTGGAGGGGACATTTATAAACTACCCACGGCTCAAGTACATTTGGATTGGGGTGTGGGGAAAGGACTTGTGAGGGTTGGAATCATGGATAATTTGCCAGCTGAGGTTTTACTGGGAAACAACTTGGGACCCATGACTTCGGCGTATGCTCCTTCCTACAAATCGGAGGCGCATCCTGTCACTACCCGGTCACAAGCAGGAAGGACTCGAGACCCTTCACCAGTGCGTGAGACTCAGGTAAGATCAAACCTGACTGTGACTAATCACCTGTCCCCATTACCCTGGGATACCCCTGCAGCCTTTGAGGCTGAAACTAAAACCGACCGACCCTTCAGAAATATAGGGAGAGAGCCGATCCAGGGACTGGGGGCAGGGCTGGTGCTACCTGTTAGGCAGACTAGGCAGCCGCCTAGGGCGCCCCTTGGGAAAGGGGCGTCGCCAGAAGCGCCGGCCCCCCTCATGCTGCAGCCGCCCGAGCGCTCTGTAGAGAGCCTCAGGCGGCGGCAGCTTTGCCCGGGCTGGTGCGTCCATGAGGGCGCACCACCCGGGCGCAGCATGAGGAGAGGGGCTGACAGAAGGGAAGCGCTCAGTGCTCCCTCCTGTCACTCCGTCACTGTAGTGTGGCCAAGCCCTGTATGGTCCGCAGGGACAGGGAGCATCTGTCTCCTGTACCCGGCCGGACTAACAGGAAGTGTGCACTTCCTTTCAGTCCGGCCGGGTACAGGAAACAAAAGCTCCCTGTACCCGCGGACCATACAGGGCTCGGCCACGCTACAACATAGGTAGGGGAGGAGGGAGAATAAATTGACAGGGAGGGTGGGGAGAAGAAATTGACAGGGGGGGTGTTAAGACACTCACCGCCAGGGGAATGAATCGGGCTGACTGCCCATAGTTGGTCGCTGGCGGCATAGTGGGGGTACGTTGTGCTGGGGGGTGATAGACATTGGTGGTTGGAGGTGCTGCCGGCTTGTATTCTACTCGGGCAGGGACCTTGGCTGCTGTCTGGTCTAGCTTTCGTGCATCAGTGTATTCGTCGGCCAGACGAGCAGCTTCAGGCAAGGTAGCGGGTTTGCGGTCCCTGACCCACTCTCGAACTCCTGCAGGTAACCGTTCAGAGCAGTGTTCTAGCAGGAATACTTGCAGCATCTCTTCCCCAGTTACCGCTTGGCACCCTGCCATCCAGTGGGCTGCCGTGCGGTGTACCCTGCATGCCCATTCCACATAGGAATCACCAGCCTGCTTGTTAATGTCCCGGAATCGCCTCCGGTACGCCTCAGGGGTAACGGCGTATCGGGCCAAAAGGGCACCTTTTATTGCCCGGTAACTAGTGATTTCCTCCTCTGGGATGGCCCGAAAAGCCTCACTGGCCCGGCCGGATAATTTCCCAGAGAGGATAGTAACCCATTCTTCTGCGGGCACCTGGTGTAAAGCACACTGTCTTTCAAAGTCCGCCAGGAACCCGTCTATCTCTCCTTCAGTCTCAATAAAATTTCTAAAAGCAGCAAATGGTACCTTTTTCCTTCCATTGTTATTATAAGGCACCTCTGCTGCTGCAGCTCCTCTCCTCTGGAGCGCCTGTTGTGCTGTCACTGCGGCTTGTACTTGCACCACAATATCCGCTGCAGGGTTGGGGCCAAAGTGTGCCAGCCTTATCTGGACTGCCCGGTTAAATGATATCTCCTCGGGTGTTAAATCCAGCAGGCCAGGCACATTAGCTCTTTCCATTCCCTGTGCTGCATCCATCTCCAACAATATAGAAATAATCTCCCTTTTCTTGAGATTACTTGCTGATCGTCCTCCAAAATGTCTTTAAGGGTAGCACGCCTTAATTCCTCATATTGCATTTCCAATCTGGGGTGTGTAGCTGGCCTTCAGGGCGGTGGGATTCATCCCGTCGCTTGCCACCAATTGTTAAGACACTCACCGCCAGGGGAATGAAGCCGCCATTTAGTCGATTTAGTCGATAACCCCTTTTCTCCAGAAATGCAATTTTAGTCCAACCGATTGTAAAACTCCCGAACGGAGCATACGAATACGGCAACTCCCGATCAGCAATTCATCCGAAATCCGTCGACAGATAGAAATAAACGAAAACGCTGTCCCAATAGTAAATCCCTCCACAAACGAGACAAAGCTCCGTCTTGAAGGTCAAACAGAAATGTGTTTAATGGGGGCTACCTGCCCGGTATTTATGCAGGTCTCCACAAGGTAGACACTCCCCTAGGGGACCTTGTGGAAGACTGTAAAATATATTATACAGTAGCCAATCGCAGTGGCTTCAATACAAGCCCTTCCCATTTTACCCATAAGTCATTATGTTCTATCCCGGAGATAATTAGGGAGAAACCTAATTATCTCCGAGGATAGAGACCATCGCCATTTTAAGACATAATAAGAAAACTACAATAAAATACATAAAATCAGAAATACCGATTGTATAGTGTTCGTGCAACGTATCCCCAGATAGCCTGGATCTGAGGGCATATTCCTACCGAATAGCTCTCAGGTCCGCTGTACATAGTCCAATCGCCATGGAGTCAAAGTCTCTCATAAGTCCTTCTGTATACGAATGACTCCATGGGACGGCTACCTGGGTAAGTCCATACGAATTAGAGAAACTCCCGAACTGACCGGTGTTCGTACGCCTCAAGGAAAATAGAAGGGGGGGCGGCCGTCTCCAGCGGTGTTCGGTAGATAAAGAGTCCGTTTTTAGATCCATAGGTTTTGCACCGAACACCGCTGATTCGCCTCGTGTCCAAAATGGCCGCCGCCTCGTGTTCGGCATACGAACGACGACCACCCGTATGAATGGAATGGAGAGGTGTTTGCGGTTAACCACAACGTTCTAATTGTGGTCAAGGTGTTAACAAGCCGCACACTCCTCTCCTGGGTGGCCGTTGGCTCGGTAGTTTCAATCGGTACTAAGGAAAACATACGAACAAGGGCATACGGACAGGAAATCCACAAACTCAAGGCAAACAGACGAACCAGCAATACAGATCTATACAGATGGGTTCGTCACAGGGGGGAAAATAAATTGACAGGGAGGGGGGGAGAAGAAATTGACGGGGGGAGAAGAAATTGACAGGGGAGAGAAGAAATTGACAGGGGGGAGAAGAAATTGACAGGGGGGAGATGAAATTGACAGGCAGGGGGAGAAGAAATTGACAGGGGGGGGAGAAGAAACTGACGGGTGGGAGAAGAAATTGACAGGGGGGAGAAGAAATTGACATGGGGAGAAAAAATTGACGGGGGGAGAAGAAATTGACAGGGAGGGGGAGAAGAAATTGTCAGGGGGGAGGAAGAAATTGACGGGTGAGAGTGACAGGGGAGGGAGGGGGAATGAGAGTGGGGAGGGGGAGGGGAGAAGAGAGTGACAAGGGAGGGGGGAGAAGAGAGGGACAAGGGGGGAGAAGAGAGTGACAAGGGAGGGGGGAGAAGAGATTGACAAGGGAGGGAGAGGGGGGGAGAAGAGAGTGACAAGGGAGGGGGGAGAGATTGACATCCATCACACACACACAATCACACACAATGCACCCCTTACACACAAAGACAATGCACCCCTTGCACACAGAAAAACACACAATGCATTCCTTACACACACTCAATGCACCCCTTACAGACACACACACTGCATCCCGTACATACACAGAAACACACCTTGCAGTCCTTACACATACAAACACAGATTCACACAATGCATTCCTTACACACATATCAGGACATCCCCTACACACTCCACCCCCTGTGAACAAACTCATTGGTGGAACATGAAGGTGGACCCTGGGACCCAGACCTTGAGTTGTGTAAAGGGCCCCCAAAAAATTGAGCTGCTTCCTGTTCTCCAGAGAGCCTGTTCTACACCAGACCAGTGGAGCTAGAGCCCATCACCATCCTCATCTGGTTGTAAGTAGGCAATCTAGTATATTATTCGTGGCACTAATCTTTAATTTACCTCACATTAAAGAAACACTATAGTCCCCAGAACCACTGAAGCTTAGTGTAGTGGTTCTGGTGTCTATAGCCTGTCCCTGCAGGCCTTTTAATGTAAACACGGCGGCACTGCAGCACTGGCGTTAGTTAACATGGCAGATCATATGGGTGGGGCATTGTGATGTCACATGGGGGGGCGGCAAACTTTACTTTTGCCTAGGGCGGCAAAAATCCTTGCACCGGCCCTGACTGGGGGATCAGACCAAGAGACGTTCGCATGGGAGGAGGGCAGACTGTACAGACATACCGAAAAGAAAGGGAACCATAGGAGACAGCTGGTTATTCCCCACAAGTATAGACGAGATATACTCCGGGTGGGTCATGATATCCCATTAGCCGGACATTTAGCAGTAACCCGTACCCTCAAACGTATCACCCATACTCTCTTTTGGCCAGGAGTACGTGCAGATGTGCGAACATACTGTAACACATGTGAGGTCTTCCAAAGGGTAGGCAAGAGAGGAGACTACCCTAAGGCACACCTCGTGAACATGCCCATTATAGAGGAACCTTTTAGCCGGGTAGCCATCGACCTAGTAGGGCCCCTCGCCACCCCTAGTCCATCCGGAAAGAGACATATTCTTACCGTGGTGGACTACGCTACCCGCTACCCAGAGGCAGTGGCTCTATCCAATATCCAGGCAGACACCGTAGCTAATGCCTTAGTACAAGTCTTCTCTCAGGTAGGCTTCCCTCTGGAGATTCTATCCGACAGGGGTACCCAGTTCACTGCTGAACTAACGCAACAACTATGGCATGTCTGCAAAATAAAATCCCTACTCAGCTCCCCGTATCATCCTCAGACTAATGGGCTATGCGAGAGGTTCAATGGAACCCTCAAGCAAATGTTAAAAACCTTCACCCAGGAATATAGAGACTGGGAACTTTTCCTACCGCATCTCCTGTTCGCTTACCGGGAGGTACCCCAGGAAACAACCGGATTCTCTCCATTCGAACTGCAATACTGATGTAAGGTGCGGGGCCCCCTGAACCTGATCCGTGAGCACTGGGAGGGAGAGACAGAGAACACTGGAGTACCCATCGTACCTTATGTACTGGAGCTTAGGGACCGCATGGAGCAACTAGCCAGGTCGGTCCAGGCTAATCTCCAGGCGGCCCAGAAGTGATAGAAAGTATGGTATGACAGGGGAGCGAGGCAAAGGAGTTTTTGTATAGGACAAAAAGTGATGGTGCTCAAGCCTGTTAAAGCAGACAAGTTGCAAGCAGCATGGCAGGGACCTTACCAGGTAGTGGAGAAAAGAGGGGACACTACCTATGTGATTGCCAGCTGTCACGATGAGAACCTAAGAAAGATATTGCACGTGAATATATTAAAGGAATATCTTGAACGACCAGAAGATGTATCAGCCATATGTAGCCCCGCATCCAAAGAGCCCGATAGCCTACCCATACCCAACTTTTTTACCCAGAATTGCCTGTCTGATATAGTGAGCCAAGTGCAGATAGGGGAACGACTTAACCCAGTGGAGAGGGAGCAGTTACAAAAACTGCTCCAAGAGAAACAGACAATGTTTTCACAGGAGCCAGGGTACACCGACATAGCCACCCACCAAGTAGACACCCCAGGGCAGCAACCCTTAAGACAGGCACCCAAGGCGGTCCGGGCAGGGATGAAAAAGGAGATAACTGAGATGCTCAAGCTAGGGGTCATTGAATCCTCCTATAGTCCTTGGGCGTCCCCGGTGGTACTGGACCCCAAGAAAGATGGTACTACCAGATTCTGTGTGGACTATCAGAAACTTAATGATAAAACCGTGACCGATGCATACCCCATGCCCAGGGTAGATGAGCTGCTGGATCGCATAGCCAGGGGAAACTATCTAACTACCATTGACCTCTGTAAAGGTTATTGGCAAATCCTCCTGGCTATCCCCAAGTCAGCATTCGTCACCCCGTTTGGCTTATACCACTTTAAGGTTATGCCATTCGTGATGAAGAATGCCCCCGCCACATTCCAGCGCTTGGTGAATAGACTCCTTGATGGCTTCCAGGATTTTGCCTGCGCATACCTGGATGATATAGCGATCCATAGTGAGTCCTGGGAGGAACACTTAACCCATGTAGGAATGGTCCTGGATCAGAATCGGGCCGCAGGCCTGACCCTGAAACCAGAGAAATTCAATTTTGGAATGGCTGAGGTACAGTACTTGGGTCACCGAGTGGGATGCGGGAAGCAGCAACCGGAGCCAGCTAAGATAGAGGCGGTCGCAAATTGGCCCACCCCCACCACTAAGACCCAAGTACTAGCCTTTCTGGGCACAGCGGGGTACTACAGAAGGTTCGTACCAGACTACAGTGCTATTGCCAAACCCCTGACTGACTTAACAAAGAAAAATCTTCCTCGACAGGTCCTGTGGTCTCCCCACTGTGAAACAGCTTTTTAAACGCTAAAAACTGCTTTAAGTAATGCTCCTGTCTTGGCTGCCCAGGCCCTTATCAACATAGTTACATAGTTCCATAGCTGAAAAGAGACTTGCGTCCATCAAGTTTAGCCTTCCTCACATATGTTTTTTTGCGGTTGATCCAAAAGAAGGCAAAAAAAACCCAGTTTGAAGCACTTCCAATTTTGCAACAAGCTAGGAAAAAAATTCCTTCTTGACCCCAGAATGGCAGTCAGATTTATCCTTGGATCAAGCAGTTATTACCCTACATTGAAAGATTATATCCTTGAATATTCTGTTTTTGCAAGTATGCATCTAGTAGCTGTTTGAACATCTGTATGGACTGATAAAACCACTTCTTCAGGCAGAGAATTCCACATCCTGATTGTTCTTACAGTAAAAAAACCTTTCCTTTGCCTTAGACGAAATCTTCTTTCTTCTAGTCTAAACGCATGACCTCGTGTCCTATGTAAAGTCCGGTTTGTGAATAGATTTCCACACAATGGTTTGTATTGGCCTCGAATATATTTGTATAATGTTATCATATCCCCTCTCAGGCAACGTTTTTCTAAACTAAATAGGTTTACATTTGTTAACCTTTCTTCATAGCTGATATGTTCCATTCCTTTTATTAATTTTGTAGTCCGCCTCTGCACTTTTTCTAGTGTCATAATATCCTTCTTTAGAACAGGTGCCCAAAATTGCACAGCATATTCAATGTGTGGTCTTACCAGTGATTTATAAAGAGGCAAAATTATATTCTCGTCCCGTGAATGAATGCCCTTTTTCATGCATGACAATACCCTACTGGCCTTGGCCACTGCTGATTGACATTGCACATTGTTGCATAGTTTGTTGTCTATAACAATTCCCAAGTCCTTTTCGTGTGTTATCCCTAATTCGCTTCCATTAAGGATATACGTTGCTTGTGTATTTTTTACGCAGAAGGGCATAACTTTGCATTTTTCAACATTAAATTTCATCTGCCATTTGAATGCCCAGTCCTCTAGTCTATCTAAATCCCTCTGCAGCAAAGTAATATCTTGCTCACATTGTATTATTTTACAAAGTTTTGTGTCATCTGCAAACACTGAAACATGACTTTTAATGCTGTCTTCAAGATCATTTATAAACATGTTAAATAGAAGGGGTCCCAGAACAGACGCCTGAGGGACACCACTTGCCACCTCTGTCCAGCTTGAAATTTTACCATTAACGACAACTCTTTGTACTCTGTTTTTAAGCCAATGTTCTACCCAAGAAAAAGCATTGTCATCTAGACCGATTTCCTTGAGTTTGAACAATAATCTTCTGTGTGGAACTGTATCAAACGTTTTATTGTTCATACAGACGCTTCCATGTTCGGGCTGGGAGCTGTCCTCAGCCAAGTTGGAGACGATGGGAAAGAGCACCCGATTGCCTACATCAGCCGAAAACTCCTACCACGAGAGGTCAGCTATGCCGCGGTGGAAAAAGAGTGTTTGGCCCTGGTGTGGGCACTAAAGAAGTTAACTCCTTACTTATATGGACAAGAATTCACTCTGGTTACAGACCATAACTAGTGATGTACCGAACTGTTCACTGGCGAATAGTTCCTGGCGAACATAGCGTGTTCGCGTTCGCCACGGTGGGCGAACACATGCGCGGTTCGATCCGCCCCCTATTCGTCATCATTGAGTAAACTTTTACCCTGTGCCTCACGGTCAGCAGACACATTCCAGCATATTAGCAGCAGACCCTCCCTTCCAGACCCTCCCACCTCCTGGACAGCATCCATTTTAGATTCATTCTGAAGCTGCATTCTTAGATAGAGGAGGGAAAGTGTAGCTGCTGCTTATTTGATAGGGAAATGGACAGCTAGGCTAGGGTATTCAGTGTCCACTACAGTCCTGAAGGGCTCATCTGATCTCTGCTGTAGTGATGTCGCGAACACGAAATTTTCGGTTCACGAACGGGAACTTCCGCAAACGTTGGCGAACCGGGCGAACCGCCATTGACTTCAATGGGCAGGCGAATTTTAAAACCCACAGGGACTCTTTCTGGCCACAAAATTGATGGAAAAGTTGTTTCAAGGGAACTAACAGCTGGACTGTGGCATGCCGGAGGGGGATCCATTGCAAGACTCCCATGGAAAATAACACAGTTGATGCAGAGTCTGGTTTTAATCCATAAAGGGCATAAATCACCTAACATTCCTAAATCACAATGGATATGGATTGACACCTGACATATGACATATTGACACCTTGACATATGGATTGACACCTGTCCTCAGAGACCCTGATACACACTGACACAGAGCAGAATAGGGACTGTTCCCCCTACGTAGGGTCACTTGGCAGATATGGATTGACACCTATCCTAAGGATCCTTGATACACACTGACACAGAGCAGAATAGAGACTGTTCCCCCTACATAGGGTCACTTGGCAGATATGGATTGACACCTGTCCTCAGAGACCATGATACACACTGACACAGAGCAGAACAGAGACTGTTGCCCCTACATAGGGTCACTTGGCAGATATGGATTGACACCTGTCCTCAGAGCCCCTGATACACACTGACACAGAGCAGAATAGCGACTGTTCCCCCTACATAGGGTCACTTGGCAGATATGGATTGACACCTATCCTAATGATCCCTGATACACACTGACACAGAGCAGAATAGGGACTGTTCCCCCTACATAGGGTCACTTGGCAGATATGGATTGACACCTGTCCTCAGAGACCTAATTGTGTAATAATGGTAATACTATTACCTATTATATAATATTGGCATGGGCAAGGAAATTCCCTCTAAATAGATGGGTATAGGCAGAGAGTATGGAGACCGGAGTGATAAAGTGTCAATAAGGTGATATAAAGTTAAATGTATCACAGACACACAGCCACCCTTTCTCTTAGCTAGTTTCCAGAAATGCTGGATAGGTAGAAGGGCTATAAAGACCCAGAGAGGTCTAAGAAGAATCCTCTAAACTAGCCCTAATCTCTTTAAACACCTTCAAAGGTGTTTTAAGCTAAAGCTCAATCTAAACGTTTAGATGACTGCCTGATTTCCCATCACAGATGCTGGCTAGGAATAACCGTGTGCAAGACAAAGAGTGGGTCTAAGTGCCCATAGTGCAGTAAAGTGTCCCTAGTGAAGTGAAAAAGAGAATAACGAGCTGGCGCCCCCAAGAGAATAACAAGCTGGCGCCCTATCAGGGGACGTGTATATGGCATTGATTTTAGGAACCGGGAGATGGAAAAAGATGCTTGGTCGGTCCTCCTACTTCAAATTTGGGGCAATGCGTGTGCAATATAATGTGCCACCAGATAGGAGTGGTGTGTTAAGTAGTACTATTCCTATCAGTTTAATCCCTGTTATGTGCTTTTTTTTTGTTTGGTTTTTGAAGCCACAGTGCAGCACCAGAGGGCCGAAAAATTAGGCATGTAGACATGCCTGAAAAATTAGGTATTGTTGCAGCCGCTGCTGTAGCAGCGGCCATAAAATTGATGTTTGTTTCCCAGGCATAAAGTGCCCTAAATCATTGCGGCTTGAACCCTAGTTGGTGGCGGATAAGTCACGCAAGTCAACTGGCATTCAGAGCTAAAATACAGCAGCGTGTGGACCATTTTTAGCCCAAGGCAGTTCAACTCATCAGGCCTTTTTTAGTCGAATGTATCGCCCACTGTCAGTCCCTTCGGGATCCATCCCTCATTCATCTTAATAAAGGTGAGGTAATCTAGACTTTTTTGACTTAGGCGACTTCTCTTCTCAGTGACAATACCTCCTGCTGCACTGAAGGTCCTTTCTGACAGGACACTTGATGCGGGGCAGGCCAGAAGTTCTATCGCAAATTGGGATAGCTCAGGCCACAGGTCAAGCCTGCACACCCAGTAGTCAAGGGGTCAACGCTCCTCAGAGTGTCGATATCTGCAGTTAAGGCGAGGTAGACTGCTACCTGTCGGTCGAGTCGCTCTCCGAGGGTGGATCCCGAAAGGCTGTGGCGATGCGTAGGACTTAAAAAGCTCTGCATGTTCTCCATCAACAACAATTCTTTAAAGCGTCCTGTCCTTGCCGGCGTGGTCATGGGAGGAGGAGGATGACTTTCACCTCTTCTCCTGTTAGATTCCGGTTGTGCTGTGACATCACCCTTATATGCTGTGTAAAGCATACTTTTTAATTTATTTTGCAAATGCTGCATCCTTTCTGACTTGTTGTAATTCGGTAACATTTCCGCCACTTTCTGCTTATACCGGGGGTCTAGTAGCGTGGACACCCAGTAGAGGTCGTTCTCCTTCAGCCTTTTTATACGAGGGTCCCTGAACAGGCACAATAGCATGAAAGACCCCATTTGCACAAGGTTGGATGCCGAGCTACTCATTTCCCGTTCCTCCTCCTCAGTGATCTCAATGAAGGTATGTTCTTCCCCCAGCCACTTACAACACCACGGGTACCAGATAGGTGACAACGAGCACCCTGAGATGCTTGTTGTGGTTGGTCTTCCTCCTCCTCCTCAAAGCCACATTCCTCCTCTGACTCCTCTTCCTCACAATCCTCTTCCAGTGTTGCCGCAGGTCCAGCAAGATATGCTGATAAGGCTGTTTCTGGTGGTGATGGTGACCACAACTCTTCCTCTTCCTCTTCACGCTCATCTACGGCCTGATCCAGCACTCTTTGCAGGGCATGCTCCAGGAAGAAAACAAATGGTATGATGTCGCTGATGGTGCCTTCGGTGCGACTGACTAGGTTTGTCACCGCATGAGCCTACAGGCATTGCGCATGAGCGTCCAGTAACGTGGCAAAAAATTCCCAGCTCCCCAGAGGCTGTCCTAGCACCCCGGTCATACAAATATTCATTAACGGCTTTTTCTTGTTGGAGCAGGCGGTCGAACATTAGGAGTGTTGAATTCCAACGTGTCGGGCTGTCGCAAATCAAGCGCCTCACTGGCATGTTGTTTCGCCGCTGGATATCTGCAAAGTGCGCCATGGCCGTGTAGGAACGCCTGAAATGGCCACACACCTTCCTGGCCTGCTTCAGGACGTCCTGTAAGCCTGTGTACTTATGCACAAAGCGTTGTACGATCAGATTACACACATGTGCCATGCACGGACACCTTCCTGGCCTGCTTCAGGATGTCCTCTAAGCCTGTGTACTTATGCACAAAGCGTTGTACGATCAGATTACACACATGTGCCATGCACGGCATATGTGTCAACTTGCCCAACTTCAATGCCGCCAACAAATTTCTTCCGTTGTCACAAACCACTTTGCCGATATCCAGTTGCTGCGGAGTCAGCCACTTTTCCACCTGTGCGTTCAGGGCGGACAGAAGTGCTTGTCCGGTGTGACTCTCTGCTTTCAAGCAAGTCAAACCCAAGACGGCGTGACACTGCCGTATACGGGATGTGGAATAGTACCTGGGGAGCTGGGGTGGTGCCGTTGATGTGGAGCAAGATGCAGCAGCAGAAGAGGACTCAGCCGAGGAGGTTATGGAAGAGGATGGAGTAGGAGGAGTAGAGGAGGTGGCAGCAGGCCTGCCTGCAAGTCGTGGCGGTGTCACCAACTCCTCTGCAGAGCCACGCATTCCATGCTTTGCAGCCGTCAGCAGGTTTACCCAATGCGCAGTGTAGGTGATATACCTGCCCTGACCATGCTTTGCAGACCAGGTATCAGTGGTCAGATGGACCCTTGCCCCAACACTGTGTGCCAGACATGCAATTACTTCCTTTTGCACAATCGAGTACAGGTTTGGGATTGCCTTTTGTGAAAATAAATTTCGTCCGGGTACCTTCCACCGCGGTGTCCCAATAGCTACAAATTTTTTGAACGCCTCAGACTCCACCAGCTTGTATGGTAAAAGCTGGCGGGCTAATAGTTCGGACAAGCCAGCTGTCAGACGCTGGGCAAGGGGGTGACTTTCTGACATTGGCTTCTTACGCTCAAACATGTCCTTGACAGACACCTGACTGTGGGCAGATGAGCAGGAATTGCTCAAGGCGAGAGACGGAGTGGCGGATGGTTGAGAGGGGGCAAGGAGGACAGCAGTGGTTGACGTGGCTGAAGATGCTGGACCAAGAGGAGGATGGCAGCTTTGAGTTTGTGTGCTGCTTGTACTCATGTGTTGATCCCATAGGCGTTTGTGATATGCGATAATGTGCCTATGCAAAGCAGTTGTACCTAGGTGGGTGTTAGACTTCCCACGTTTCTTTTGGCACAGGTTGCAAATGGCATCGCTGTTGTCAGAGGCAGACACACAAAAAAATGCCACACTGCTGAACTCTGCAATGACGGCATTCTGGTGGTGGACACAGCATGTGTTGATTGGCGTGCTGTCGGGCTGACCCCGGGTGCCGATGCATGCTGTCTGACTGTGCCACTAGCTCCTTGCAACGACCTCACCCTGCTTCCAACTCGTCTCCTCCTCCTCTCTGTCTCCCCATCTGAACTTTCGTCCTGTTCTTCTTCTTGCCGAGCGGGCACCCACGTGACATCCATGGACGCATCGTCATCATCTGACAACTCAGCAAAGGAAGCAGCAGCGGGAACAACATCATCATCATCACACCGTACGTCCATGTGTGTAATGCTGCCTGCCTGAGACATATCCCTGTTATCTACATCCTCTGGCAATAATGGTTACGCATCACTCATTTCTTCAAACGGATGTGTAAATAACTCCTCTGACATACCAAGTGAAGCGGCTGTGGTGCTAGTGTTGGTGGTGGCGGCAGGCAGGTGAGTGGTATCTTGAGAGGTGCCCGAAGCTAAGCTGGAGGAGGATGGTGCGTCAAGGTTCCAAGCAGAAGCTGTAGAAGATTGGGTGTCCTGTGTTAGCCAGTCAACTATGTCCTCAGAACTTTTCAAGTTCAGGGTACGTGGCCTCTGAAAACTGGGCATTATTCTAGGGCCAAAGGGAATCACAGCACCACGACCACGATTGCCCCTGCGGGGTGGCCTGCCTCTGCCTGTCATTTCTTTCTGGATTAGTGGTACTATGCGTGCAAGCTACTGTGAGACAAGATATGAGTGGCACTGTGCAGTGGCAGAGGTTGGCAGAGTACACGCTGTAGGCCTGACACACCCGCTTGAAGACAACTAACTGCTATTCAATCTATAACAGTGAAAAAAGTTTTTTGTTTTTAAATGCACGCTATTGTGACACCAGATATGAATGGCAAAGTGGACTGGCAGAGGTTGGCAGAGTACACGCTGAAGGCCTGACACACCAGCTTGAAGGACACTGACTGCTATTAGCTTACAGTGAAAAACTTTTTTTCTTTTTAAAGGCACGCTATTGTCACACCTGATATGAGTGGCAAAGTGGACTGGCAGAGGTTGGCAGAGTACACGCTGAAGGCCTGACACACCAGCTTGAAGGACACTGACTGCTATTAGCTTACAGTGAAAAACTTTTTTTTCTTTTTAAAGGCATGCTATAGTCACTCCAGATATGAGTGGCAAAGTCACTTGCAGAGGTTGGCCGAGTACACGCTGAAGGCCTGACACACCAGCTTGAAAGACACTGACTGCTATTAACTTACAGTGAAAAACTTGTTTTCTTTTTAAAGACACGCTATAGTCACACCAGATATGAGTGGCAAAGTGGACTGGCAGAGGTTGGCAGAGTACACACTGAAGGTCTAACACCCGCTTTAAGGACACTGACTGCTATTAGCTTACAGTGAAAAACGTTTTTTCTTTTTAAAGGCACGCTATTGTCACACCAGATATGAGTGGCAAAGTGGACTGGCAGAGGTTGGCAGAGTACACGCTGAAGGCCTGACACTCGCTTGAAGGACACTGACTGCTATTAGCTTACAGTGAAAAACTTTTTTTATTTTTAAAGGCACGCTATTGTCACACCACATATGAGTGGCAAAGTGGACTGGCAGAGGTTGGCAGAGTACACGCTGAAGGCCTGACACACCAGCTTGAAGGACACTGACTGCTATTAGCTTACAGTGAAAAACTTTTTTTCTTTTTAACCCCTTAAGGACCAAACTTCTGGAATAAAAGGGAATCATGACGTGTCTCACACGTCATGTGTCCTTAAGGGGTTAAAGGCACACTATTGTCACACCAGATATGAGTGGAAAAGTAGACTGGCAGAGGTTGGCAGAGTACACACTATTGCCAGAGGATGTAGATAACAGGGATATGTCTCAGGCAGGCAGCATTACACACATGGACGTACGGTGTGATGATGATGATGTTGTACCCGCTGCTGTTTCCTTTGCTGAGTTGTGAGATACAAGTGAAGCGGTTGATGATGACGATGCGTCTATGGATGTCACGTGGGTGCCAGCTCGGCAAGAAGAAGAACAGGACGAAATTTCAGATGGGGAGACAGAGAGGAGGAGGAGGAGACGAGTTGGAAGCAAGGGGAGGTCGTCGCAAGGAGCTAGTGGCACAGTCAGACAGCATGCATCGGCACCCGGTGTCAGCCCGACAGCACGCCAATCAACGCATGCTGTGTCCACCACCAGAATGCCGTCATTGCAGAGCTCAGCAGTGTGGCATTTTTTTTGTGTGTCTGCCTCTGACAACAGCGATGCCATTTGCAACCTGTGCCAAAACAAACTGAGTCGTGGGAAGTCTAACACCCACCTAGGTACAACAGCGTGTACTCTGCCAACCTCTGCCAGTCCACTTTGCCACTCATATCTGGTGTGACAATAGCGTGCCTTTTAAAAGAAAAATCTTTTTCACTGTAAGCTAATAGCAGTCAGTGTCCTTCAAGCTGGTGTGTCAGGCCTTCAGCGTGTACTCTGCCAACCTCTGCCAGTCCACTTTGCCACTCATATCTGGTGTGACAATAGTGTGCCTTTAAAAAGAAAAAATGTGTTTCACTGTAAGCTAATAGCAGTCAGTGTCAATAGCAGAAGCATCCATTTTAGATTCATTCTGAAGCTGCATTCTTAGATAGAGGAGGGAAAGTGTAGCTGCTGCTCATTTGATAGGGAAATTGATAGCTAGGCTAGGGTATTCAGTGTCCACTACAGTCCTGAAGGACTCATCTGATCTCTGCTGTAAGGACATCACCCCAAAAAGCCCTTTTTAGGGCTAGAACATCAGTCTGCTTTTTTTTTTTTCTGTGTAATGTAATTGCAGTTGCCTGCCTGCCAGCTTCTGTGTCAGGCTCACAGTGGATACTGTGCCCACTTGCCCAGTGCCACCACTCATATCTGGTTTCACAATAGCTTAAGCTTGACATTTAAAAACAAAAAAAATGTTTTCACTGTAATAGATTGAACAGCAGATAGTTGTCTGCCAGCTTCTGTGTCAGGCTCACAGTGGATACTGTGCCCACTTGCCCAGTGCCACCACTCATATCTGGTGTCACAATAGCTTAAGCTTGCATTTAAAAACATTTTTTTTTTTCACTGTAATAGATTGAATAGCAGTTAGTTGTCTGCAAGCGTCTGGGTGTCAGGCCTTCAGCGTGTACTCTGCCAACCTGTGCCAGTCCACTTTGCCACTCATATCTGGTGTGACAATAGCGTGCCTTTAAAAAGAAAAAAGTTTTTTCACTGTAAGCTAATAGCAGTCAGTGTCCTTAAAGCGGTTGTCAGGCCTTCAGCGTGTACTCTGCCAACCTCTGCAAGTGCACTTTGCCACTCATATCTGGTGTGACTATAGCGTGCCTTTAAAAAGAAAAAAAGTTTTTCACTGTAAGCTAATAGCAGTCAGTGTCTTCAAGCTGGTGTGTCAGGCCTTCAGCGTGTACTCTGCCAACCTCTGCCAGTCCACTTTGCCACTCATATCTGGTGTGACTATAGCGTGCCTTTTAAAAGAAAAAAGTTTTTCACTGTAAGCTAATAGCAGTCAGTGTCCTTCAAGCTGGTGTGTCAGGCCTTCAGCGTGTACTCTGCCAACCTCTGCCAGTCCACTTTGCCACTCATATCTGGTGTGACAATAGCGTGCCTTTAAAAAGAAAAAAAGTTTTTCACTGTAAGCTAATAGCAGTCAGTGTCCTTCAAGCTGGTGTGTCAGGCCTTCAGCGTGTACTCTGCCAACCTCTGCCAGTCCACTTTGCCACTCATATCTGGTGTGACAATAGCGTGCCTTTAAAAAGAAAAAAAGTTTTTCACTGTGTGGCAAATACAGCCACTGTATATTGTCCTGTGTGTATAACCCATGTTAATGTATGTGTATACCCCTTTAAAAGAACCAAGCGTGTTATGTATTATGTGTACTATGGTTCAGGGGAATGCTAGCATTCGTATGCTGACGGCATGAAAACCGACAGCATTCAGGTAATCGTTTCACGAACGGTGAATTTCAACACCATTCGTGAAACGAACAAACTACCGAATGGAGACCACACACAGGAGGTCGTGTGGCCCCCATTAAGGATTGCAACAATGTTGCAATCGGTATTTAAGAGGATTCAGGGTGGCCGTCGTCCGACTACCGACCATGCGGCGGTCGGCCATTTTGGATCCTTTGTTCGTCCAGCGGTATTTGGTCGTTGAGCGCCTGGAACTAAAATCGGCTACTCGATGGCACGAATACCGCTGGATTTCCAAGCCGTTCGGGAGCCCCAGTCTTTCGGTAATGTGGTCTCCTAAGCTCAATCGGTAGTTTGAAGCAAGCATAAGTATAATATGTATTTTGTGCAGCGTTCGGTTGGATAAGCTGGGATCGGAGCGGTACTTTCACGAAATGTGCGCTCAGACCCCAGCTATCTACCGAACGTCCAGCCATGTTAATATACCGAATATTACCCAAGTTATGGATTTTAAATGTAAATTGTCGGTTCTGCTGCACGAGGGGATAATCCACTTAACGGTATATTCCAGTGTGAGTATCCCTCTCGTCCAGCAGTGCCTGATGGGAGAAATGCAATGCATGATGGGAGAAATGTGGGAAATACCCCTGCTATGTCATTATGGAAACCCCTTGCATGGGGACCTGCATAAATGCTGCAACTTGGAATAAAGCACTCAGTTGACTCCCAGCCTATGTCTTGTCTAGTTCTTGGGAGGGAAGGATTCTTATTACGCTACCTGGAATATTGTATGCTGTACCTGCCTATGCTGATTATTGCCTGTGTTCCTGTCTACCAGCGGAGACCTTGTGGATTATACTGCCTCTCCGCTACACACTGTAAGCTAATAGCAGTCAGTGTCCTTCAAGCTGGTGTGTCAGGCCTTCAGCGTGTACTCTGCCAACCTCTGCCAGTCCACTTTGCCACTCATATCTGGTGTCACAATAGCGTGCCTTTAAAAAGAAAAAAAGTTTTTCACTGTAAGCTAATAGCAGTCAGTGTCCTTCAAGCGGGTGTCAGGCCTTCAGCGTGTACTCTGCCAACCTCTGCCAGTGTACTTTGCCACTCATATCTGGTGTCACAATAGCGTGCCTTTAAAAAGAAAAACAGTTTTTCACTGTAAGCTAATAGCAGTCAGTGTCCTTCAAGCGGGTGTCAGGCCTTCAGCGTGTACTCTGCCAACCTCTGCCAGTGTACTTTGCCACTCATATCTGGTGTCACAATAGTGTGCCTTTAAAAAGAAAAAAGTTTTTCACTGTAAGCTAATAGCAGTCAGTGTCCTTCAAGCGGGTGTCAGGCCTTCAGCGTGTACTCTGCCAACCTCTGCCAGTGTACTTTGCCACTCATATCTGGTGTCACAATAGCATGCCTTTAAATAGAAAAAAAAAATTCACTGTAAGCTAATAGCAGTCAGTGTCCTTCAAGCGAGTGTCAGGCCTTCAGCGTGTACTCTGCCAACCTCTGCCAGTCCACTTTGCCACTCATATCTGGTGTGACAATAGCGTGCCTTTAAAAAGAAAAACATTTTTCACTGTAAGCTAATAGCAGTCAGTGTCCTTCAAGCGAGTGTCAAGCCTTCAGCGTGTACTCTGCCAACCTCTGCCAGTCCACTTTGCCACTCATATCTGGTGTCACAATAGCGTGCCTTTAAAAAGAAAAAAAGTTTTTCACTGTAAGCTAATAGCAGTCAGTGTCCTTCAAGCGGGTGTCAAGCCTTCAGCGTGTACTCTGCCAACCTCTGCCAGTGTACTTTGCCACTCATATCTGGTGTCACAATAGCGTGCCTTTAAAAAGAAAAACAGTTTTTCACTGTAAGCTAATAGCAGTCAGTGTCCTTCAAGCGGGTGTCAGGCCTTCAGCATGTACTCTGCCAACCTCTGCCAGTGTACTTTGCCACTCATATCTGGTGTCACAATAGCGTGCCTTTAAAAAGAAAAAAAGTTTTTCACTGTAAGCTAATAGCAGTCAGTGTCCTTCAAGCGGGTGTCAGGCCTTCAGCGTGTACTCTGCCAACCTCTGCCAGTGTACTTTGCCACTCATATCTGGTGTCACAATAGCGTGCCTTTAAAAAGAAAACAGTTTTTCACTGTAAGCTAATAGCAGTCAGTGTCCTTCAAGCGGGTGTCAGGCCTTCAGCGTGTACTCTGCCAACCTCTGCCAGTGTACTTTGCCACTCATATCTGGTGTCACAATAGTGTGCCTTTAAAAAGAAAAAAGTTTTTCACTGTAAGCTAATAGCAGTCAGGGTCCTTCAAGCGGGTGTCAGGCCTTCAGCGTGTACTCTGCCAACCTCTGCCAGTGTACTTTGCCACTCATATCTGGTGTCACAATAGCGTGCCTTTAAATAGAAAAAAAAAATTCACTGTAAGCTAATAGCAGTCAGTGTCCTTCAAGCTGGTGTTTCAGGCCTTCAGCGTGTACTCTGCCAACCTCTGCCAGTCCACTTTGCCACTCATATCTGGTGTGACAATAGCGTTCCTTTGAAAGAAAAACAGTTTTTCACTGTGTGGCAAATACAGCCACTGTATATTGTCCTGTGTGTATAACCCATGTTAATGTATGTGTATACCCCTTTAAAAGAACCAAGCGTGTTATGTATTATGTGTACTATGGTTCAGGGGAATGCTAGCATTCGTATGCTGACGGCATGAAAACCGACAGCATTCAGGTAATCGTTTCACGAACGGTGAATTTCAACACCATTCGTGAAACGAACAAACTACCGAATGGAGACCACACACAGGAGGTCGTGTGGCCCCCATTAAGGATTGCAACAATGTTGCAATCGGTATTTAAGAGGATACAGGGTGGCCGTCGTCCGACTACCGACCATGCGGCGGTCGGCCATTTTGGATCCTTTGTTCGTCCAGCGGTATTTGGTCGTTGAGCGCCTGGAACTAAAATCGGCTACTCGATGGCACGAATACCGCTGGATTTCCAAGCCGTTCGGGAGCCCCAGTCTTTCGGTAATGTGGTCTCCTAAGCTCAATCGGTAGTTTGAAGCAAGCATAAGTATAATATGTATTTTGTGCAGCGTTCGGTTGGATAAGCTGGGATCGGAGCGGTACTTTCACGAAATGTGCGCTCAGACCCCAGCTATCTACCGAACGTCCAGCCATGTTAATATACCGAATATTACCCAAGTTATGGATTTTAAATGTAAATTGTCGGTTCTGCTGCACGAGGGGATAATCCACTTAACGGTATATTCCAGTGTGAGTATCCCTCTCGTCCAGCAGTGCCTGATGGGAGAAATGCAATGCATGATGGGAGAAATGTGGGAAATACCCCTGCTATGTCATTATGGAAACCCCTTGCATGGGGACCTGCATAAATGCTGCAACTTGGAATAAAGCACTCAGTTGACTCCCAGCCTATGTCTTGTCTAGTTCTTGGGAGGGAAGGATTCTTATTACGCTACCTGGAATATTGTATGCTGTACCTGCCTATGCTGATTATTGCCTGTGTTCCTGTCTACCAGCGGAGACCTTGTGGATTATACTGCCTCTCCGCTACACACTGTAAGCTAATAGCAGTCAGTGTCCTTCAAGCTGGTGTGTCAGGCCTTCAGCGTGTACTCTGCCAACCTCTGCCAGTCCACTTTGCCACTCATATCTGGTGTCACAATAGCGTGCCTTTAAAAAGAAAAAAAGTTTTTCACTGTAAGCTAATAGCAGTCAGTGTCCTTCAAGCGGGTGTCAGGCCTTCAGCGTGTACTCTGCCAACCTCTGCCAGTGTACTTTGCCACTCATATCTGGTGTCACAATAGCGTGCCTTTAAAAAGAAAAACAGTTTTTCACTGTAAGCTAATAGCAGTCAGTGTCCTTCAAGCGGGTGTCAGGCCTTCAGCGTGTACTCTGCCAACCTCTGCCAGTGTACTTTGCCACTCATATCTGGTGTCACAATAGTGTGCCTTTAAAAAGAAAAAAGTTTTTCACTGTAAGCTAATAGCAGTCAGTGTCCTTCAAGCGGGTGTCAGGCCTTCAGCGTGTACTCTGCCAACCTCTGCCAGTGTACTTTGCCACTCATATCTGGTGTCACAATAGCATGCCTTTAAATAGAAAAAAAAAATTCACTGTAAGCTAATAGCAGTCAGTGTCCTTCAAGCGAGTGTCAGGCCTTCAGCGTGTACTCTGCCAACCTCTGCCAGTCCACTTTGCCACTCATATCTGGTGTGACAATAGCGTGCCTTTAAAAAGAAAAACATTTTTCACTGTAAGCTAATAGCAGTCAGTGTCCTTCAAGCGAGTGTCAAGCCTTCAGCGTGTACTCTGCCAACCTCTGCCAGTCCACTTTGCCACTCATATCTGGTGTCACAATAGCGTGCCTTTAAAAAGAAAAAAAGTTTTTCACTGTAAGCTAATAGCAGTCAGTGTCCTTCAAGCGGGTGTCAAGCCTTCAGCGTGTACTCTGCCAACCTCTGCCAGTGTACTTTGCCACTCATATCTGGTGTCACAATAGCGTGCCTTTAAAAAGAAAAACAGTTTTTCACTGTAAGCTAATAGCAGTCAGTGTCCTTCAAGCGGGTGTCAGGCCTTCAGCGTGTACTCTGCCAACCTCTGCCAGTGTACTTTGCCACTCATATCTGGTGTCACAATAGCGTGCCTTTAAAAAGAAAAAAAGTTTTTCACTGTAAGCTAATAGCAGTCAGTGTCCTTCAAGCGGGTGTCAGGCCTTCAGCGTGTACTCTGCCAACCTCTGCCAGTGTACTTTGCCACTCATATCTGGTGTCACAATAGCGTGCCTTTAAAAAGAAAACAGTTTTTCACTGTAAGCTAATAGCAGTCAGTGTCCTTCAAGCGGGTGTCAGGCCTTCAGCGTGTACTCTGCCAACCTCTGCCAGTGTACTTTGCCACTCATATCTGGTGTCACAATAGTGTGCCTTTAAAAAGAAAAAAGTTTTTCACTGTAAGCTAATAGCAGTCAGGGTCCTTCAAGCGGGTGTCAGGCCTTCAGCGTGTACTCTGCCAACCTCTGCCAGTGTACTTTGCCACTCATATCTGGTGTCACAATAGCGTGCCTTTAAATAGAAAAAAAAAATTCACTGTAAGCTAATAGCAGTCAGTGTCCTTCAAGCTGGTGTTTCAGGCCTTCAGCGTGTACTCTGCCAACCTCTGCCAGTCCACTTTGCCACTCATATCTGGTGTGACAATAGCGTTCCTTTGAAAGAAAAACAGTTTTTCACTGTGTGGCAAATACAGCCACTGTATATTGTCCTGTGTGTATAACCCATGTTAATGTATGTGTATACCCCTTTAAAAGAACCAAGCGTGTTATGTATTATGTGTACTATGGTTCAGGGGAATGCTAGCATTCGTATGCTGACGGCATGAAAACCGACAGCATTCAGGTAATCGTTTCACGAACGGTGAATTTCAACACCATTCGTGAAACGAACAAACTACCGAATGGAGACCACACACAGGAGGTCGTGTGGCCCCCATTAAGGATTGCAACAATGTTGCAATCGGTATTTAAGAGGATACAGGGTGGCCGTCGTCCGACTACCGACCATGCGGCGGTCGGCCATTTTGGATCCTTTGTTCGTCCAGCGGTATTTGGTCGTTGAGCGCCTGGAACTAAAATCGGCTACTCGATGGCACGAATACCGCTGGATTTCCAAGCCGTTCGGGAGCCCCAGTCTTTCGGTAATGTGGTCTCCTAAGCTCAATCGGTAGTTTGAAGCAAGCATAAGTATAATATGTATTTTGTGCAGCGTTCGGTTGGATAAGCTGGGATCGGAGCGGTACTTTCACGAAATGTGCGCTCAGACCCCAGCTATCTACCGAACGTCCAGCCATGTTAATATACCGAATATTACCCAAGTTATGGATTTTAAATGTAAATTGTCGGTTCTGCTGCACGAGGGGATAATCCACTTAACGGTATATTCCAGTGTGAGTATCCCTCTCGTCCAGCAGTGCCTGATGGGAGAAATGCAATGCATGATGGGAGAAATGTGGGAAATACCCCTGCTATGTCATTATGGAAACCCCTTGCATGGGGACCTGCATAAATGCTGCAACTTGGAATAAAGCACTCAGTTGACTCCCAGCCTATGTCTTGTCTAGTTCTTGGGAGGGAAGGATTCTTATTACGCTACCTGGAATATTGTATGCTGTACCTGCCTATGCTGATTATTGCCTGTGTTCCTGTCTACCAGCGGAGACCTTGTGGATTATACTGCCTCTCCGCTACACACTGTAAGCTAATAGCAGTCAGTGTCCTTCAAGCTGGTGTGTCAGGCCTTCAGCGTGTACTCTGCCAACCTCTGCCAGTCCACTTTGCCACTCATATCTGGTGTCACAATAGCGTGCCTTTAAAAAGAAAAAAAGTTTTTCACTGTAAGCTAATAGCAGTCAGTGTCCTTCAAGCGGGTGTCAGGCCTTCAGCGTGTACTCTGCCAACCTCTGCCAGTGTACTTTGCCACTCATATCTGGTGTCACAATAGCGTGCCTTTAAAAAGAAAAACAGTTTTTCACTGTAAGCTAATAGCAGTCAGTGTCCTTCAAGCGGGTGTCAGGCCTTCAGCGTGTACTCTGCCAACCTCTGCCAGTGTACTTTGCCACTCATATCTGGTGTCACAATAGTGTGCCTTTAAAAAGAAAAAAGTTTTTCACTGTAAGCTAATAGCAGTCAGTGTCCTTCAAGCGGGTGTCAGGCCTTCAGCGTGTACTCTGCCAACCTCTGCCAGTGTACTTTGCCACTCATATCTGGTGTCACAATAGCATGCCTTTAAATAGAAAAAAAAAATTCACTGTAAGCTAATAGCAGTCAGTGTCCTTCAAGCGAGTGTCAGGCCTTCAGCGTGTACTCTGCCAACCTCTGCCAGTCCACTTTGCCACTCATATCTGGTGTGACAATAGCGTGCCTTTAAAAAGAAAAACATTTTTCACTGTAAGCTAATAGCAGTCAGTGTCCTTCAAGCGAGTGTCAAGCCTTCAGCGTGTACTCTGCCAACCTCTGCCAGTCCACTTTGCCACTCATATCTGGTGTCACAATAGCGTGCCTTTAAAAAGAAAAAAAGTTTTTCACTGTAAGCTAATAGCAGTCAGTGTCCTTCAAGCGGGTGTCAAGCCTTCAGCGTGTACTCTGCCAACCTCTGCCAGTGTACTTTGCCACTCATATCTGGTGTCACAATAGCGTGCCTTTAAAAAGAAAAACAGATTTTCACTGTAAGCTAATAGCAGTCAGTGTCCTTCAAGCGGGTGTCAGGCCTTCAGCGTGTACTCTGCCAACCTCTGCCAGTGTACTTTGCCACTCATATCTGGTGTCACAATAGCGTGCCTTTAAAAAGAAAAAAAGTTTTTCACTGTAAGCTAATAGCAGTCAGTGTCCTTCAAGCGGGTGTCAGGCCTTCAGCGTGTACTCTGCCAACCTCTGCCAGTGTACTTTGCCACTCATATCTGGTGTCACAATAGCGTGCCTTTAAAAAGAAAACAGTTTTTCACTGTAAGCTAATAGCAGTCAGTGTCCTTCAAGCGGGTGTCAGGCCTTCAGCGTGTACTCTGCCAACCTCTGCCAGTGTACTTTGCCACTCATATCTGGTGTCACAATAGCGTGCCTTTAAAAAGAAAAAAAGTTTTTCACTGTAAGCTAATAGCAGTCAGTGTCCTTCAAGCTGGTGTTTCAGGCCTTCAGCGTGTACTCTGCCAACCTCTGCCAGTCCACTTTGCCACTCATATCTGGTGTGACAATAGCGTTCCTTTAAAAAGAAAAAACGTTTTTCACTGTAAGCTAATAGCAGTCAGTGTCCTTCAAGCGGGTGTCAGGCCTTCAGCGTGTACTCTGCCAACCTCTGCCAGTGTACTTTGCCACTCATATCTGGTGTCACAATAGCGTGCCTTTGAAAGAAAAACAGTTTTTCACTGTAAGCTAATAGCAGTCAGTGTCCTTCAAGCGGGTGTCAGGCCTTCACCGTGTACTCTGCCAACCTCTGCCAGTGTACTTTGCCACTCATATCTGGTGTCACAATAGTGTGCCTTTAAAAATAAAAAAGTTTTTCACTGTAAGCTAATAGCAGTCAGGGTCCTTCAAGCGGGTGTCAGGCCTTCAGCGTGTACTCTGCCAACCTCTGCCAGTGTACTTTGCCACTCATATCTGGTGTCACAATAGCGTGCCTTTAAATAGAAAAAAAAAATTCACTGTAAGCTAATAGCAGTCAGTGTCCTTCAAGCGAGTGTCAGGCCTTCAGCGTGTACTCTGCCAACCTCTGCCAGTCCACTTTGCCACTCATATCTGGTGTGACAATAGCGTGCCTTTAAAAAGAAAAACATTTTTCACTGTAAGCTAATAGCAGTCAGTGTCCTTCAAGCGAGTGTCAAGCCTTCAGCGTGTACTCTGCCAACCTCTGCCAGTCCACTTTGCCACTCATATCTGGTGTCACAATAGCGTGCCTTTAAAAAGAAAAAAAGTTTTTCACTGTAAGCTAATAGCAGTCAGTGTCCTTCAAGCGGGTGTCAAGCCTTCAGCGTGTACTCTGCCAACCTCTGCCAGTGTACTTTGCCACTCATATCTGGTGTCACAATAGCGTGCCTTTAAAAAGAAAAACAGTTTTTCACTGTAAGCTAATAGCAGTCAGTGTCCTTCAAGCGGGTGTCAGGCCTTCAGCGTGTACTCTGCCAACCTCTGCCAGTGTACTTTGCCACTCATATCTGGTGTCACAATAGCGTGCCTTTAAAAAGAAAAAAAGTTTTTCACTGTAAGCTAATAGCAGTCAGTGTCCTTCAAGCGGGTGTCAGGCCTTCAGCGTGTACTCTGCCAACCTCTGCCAGTGTACTTTGCCACTCATATCTGGTGTCACAATAGCGTGCCTTTAAAAAGAAAACAGTTTTTCACTGTAAGCTAATAGCAGTCAGTGTCCTTCAAACGGGTGTCAGGCCTTCAGCGTGTACTCTGCCAACCTCTGCCAGTGTACTTTGCCACTCATATCTGGTGTCACAATAGCGTGCCTTTAAAAAGAAAAAAAGTTTTTCACTGTAAGCTAATAGCAGTCAGTGTCCTTCAAGCTGGTGTTTCAGGCCTTCAGCGTGTACTCTGCCAACCTCTGCCAGTCCACTTTGCCACTCATATCTGGTGTGACAATAGCGTTCCTTTGAAAGAAAAAAAGTTTTTCACTGTAAGCTAATAGCAGTCAGTGTCCTTCAAGCGGGTGTCAGGCCTTCAGCGTGTACTCTGCCAACCTCTGCCAGTGTACTTTGCCACTCATATCTGGTGTCACAATAGCGTGCCTTTAAAAAGAAAAACAGTTTTTCACTGTAAGCTAATAGCAGTCATTGTCCTTCAAGCGGGTGTCAGGCCTTCCGCGTGTACTCTTTCAACCTCTGCCAGTCCACTTTGCCACTCATATCTGGTGTCACAATAGCGTGCCTTTAAAAAGAAAAAAGTTGTAAAACTGTAAGCTAATAGCAGTCAGTGTCCTTCATGCGGGTGTCAGGCCTTCAGTATGTACTCTGCCAACCTCTGCCAGTCCACTTTGCCACTCATATCTGGAGTCACAATAGCGTGCCTTTAAAAAGAAAAAACTTTTTCACTGTAAGCTAATAGCAGTCAGTGTCCTTCAAGCGGGTGTCAGGCCTTCAGCGTGTACTCTGCCAACCTCTGCTGGTTAGTTTCTAAGTGGTGGTCGTGGGCCCGTATGAGGGACAACCCCGACCCTTTCTCGGTAGTGCGTTCGGCCAAGGGTGAGGGCTCTAGGTAATTCGGCAGGATACCCGGATGGCAGGTGGCCCCAGTCTAGCGGTGCATGTTGTCGTTGCCGACAGTGGTATTGTCTGGTGTAGGTTTCTCCTTTATGTTCTTAACGTGTGTAGTGATGTTAGTGCGAGGTGTGAATGATATAAGTCTACGAGATGCGGAGCTGTATGCCAGAAGTGTGTGTCATCTCTCATATCTATGAGTTCGGAGTAGGAGCGTGTATCAAATCCAGTCTCAAGTCTCTAAGAATATGGGTAACTATCGGTAACCCATGAGGAATGGGCGCCCGTCCGTTCTCTCCGGCCTCGACCCCAGTCCCCTAGGCTCCAGGACCTGTTAGTTCAGTGTTAGGCGAGTTGGAGGGGGGTGGAAGGGGTTAGGTTCAAGAGAAGGGGAAGGGTGGGTTGATCCGCGTCAAGTGGGGCATGCAACCGAAGCTGCGTCATTGGGGAGTCCAGGGGCTTGTTCCGTCTGTCGATACCGGGAAATGTACAGGAACCACGGGAGCCACATCTCCGTATGTTTCGTTTCGCACCCTGTCAAGAAGGCATGAGCGCCTTCTGCTCCGTGTATGTCTTCCACTCTACGGATCCATTCCTTTTTTGTGGTACGTCACGTTGTTTCCAGTGTGCAGGAATGTTAGCTTTGGCAGCATTAAGTAGGTGGCGGAGTATAGATCTTTTGTACGTCTGGATAGATTGCTGCAAGATATGTAGCAAGGCCAGCTCTGCATTCCATTCTGATATGTCGCCCAGAATGGTGACCACAGAATCTTTGATCATTGTCCAGTATGGAGCAATGTCCTTGCAGTTCCACCATATGTGTATCAGGGTGCCACGTTCCGCCTGACATCTCCAACACAGTGGAGTGATCGGCGGGAAGATCCTGTGTAGCAAGGTTGGTGTCCTGTACCATAAGGAGAGTAATTCATAATTCACCTCCTGATAGTACGAGCTCATAGAACTTTTCTGTTGCCACAGCAAGGCCGAATCCCACTGCAGGGGCGTTAATGACTTTCCGAGTTGCCCTTCCCATTGGCGACGGAAGGTGGAGGCTTGGGTGGTATTACCTACAAGTAGGTGTTGGTACAGGGCTGAGATCGCATGATCCATTGGGGCGCCGCGGTCGCATAAGCCCTCGAACCAGGTGAGATCGCGATGTAAGCGGTCTTTATGTGGCACCGTGTCATAATAATGCTTCAGTTGTAAGTATCTGAACACAGTGAGGGGGGTTCTAGGCTCCAATCCCAGGAATGAGGTCAGATCTTGCAACCTGCCCCCTTCAAGAGTTTTATAGATGGGGATATATGTTAGCGTACTCGGGATGGGCCACACTCCTGGTGGGAGTCCCCCTCCTATGGCGGCATTATGCGTGAGCGGGATCATAGGGCTGGGGGTGGGCGATATGTGACTCTGATTTCTCAGTGACCTCCAGCCAAAAAGGGTTTGTTGAATCGGCCCCTCGATGTTGTTGGACATCATCTGTCTCCCCGTCCGTCCCCAAACCTCCATTTCAAGAGTTGGTCCGATGAGTCCCTTATCAAGTTCCACCCATTGTTTCGTTGCGGGTTCCAGGTGCCAATCCATTATGCGTTGCATAATCGTGGCTTGGTGATATTTGTCAATATCCGGTAACGCTAGATCCCCATGGTTCCTAGGTCGGCAAAGTATATCGTGTTGGATTCGGGAACGTTCACCTCGCCAGACGAATTTGATTATCGCTGTTTTCAAGGAGGAGAAGAAGGTACTTGAAATAGATAGCGGTATCCTCTGCATAAGGTATAAGATCCTCGGTAAGACGTTCATTTTAAGTACCGCCACTCTTCCGTGCCATGTAACGTGAGGGAACGACCACCTAGTCAGGTCCGATAAGATTGTTTTGAGAAGGAGAGCGAAGTTGAGTCGATATAGGTCAGTAGGATCCGTAGACACCCAGACTCCCAAGTACTTCATCTGACCATAACACCAACGGAATGGAAATAGTGAGGCCAGGGACACGTAGTCGTCTGTAGGGATCGTGAGGTTCAAGACCTCGCATTTGGAGAGATTGAGCTTGAAGCCCGAGATTTATCCGAATTTGGCGAATTCTGAGAGAAGACATGGTAATGTCGTTCTGGGGTTCCGGATGAAAAATAATAGATCATCCGCGTAAGCGGCCACCTTATGGTGTGTTCCTTGCCAGTTGTATCCTTGAATGTCTGGATTTGAGCGAATTGCCTGGAGGAGTGGCTCCAATGACATTGCAAAAAGGAGTGGCGAGAGTGGGCAGCCCTGGCGGGTACCATTGCTGATCACAAAGTCAGCTGTTGTTGCCCCATTAACTCTCAGAGTCGCGTGTGGTTTGCTATATAGAGCCGATATCCACGCAAGGAGCCTCTGTCCACAATCCATCCGCTGTAATGTGGATAGTATGTACCTCCAGTCAACCATATCAAACGCCTTTTCCGCGTCGGTTGATAGCAGCAGCAATCGCGTTTTCGTTGTTCTGGCGTGATGTTGGATCGAGAATAGCCGCAGTGTACTGTCCCTAGCCTCCCTTCCCGGTATGAAGCCCGTCTGATCCACGTGTATTAGGTCTGGAAGTACCTGGTTAAGTCTCCTCGCTATGACCTTCGTGAATAACTTGGCATCCACGTTCAACAATGAGATGGGACGGTAACTGTCAGGTAGTCTGATATCCGTGTGGTGTGGTTGTCATCGCGGGTTGTCCCGTTGTGAGGATGCAAGTTATAGAGGGCCTGATAAAAAGTCCTGAACTCCTCAGCAATCTTCTGTGGAATAGGGGTCACTTCCCCCGAAGCGAGGCGCAGATTTCTAATTTGTCGATGAGACATGGGGCCCTTGAGGAGTCTGGCCAAGTATTTCCCCCCCTTATTCGCATGTGCATAGTAAAATCCTTTCGTGCGTTGTAAGGTCCGGAGGTGTTTTTTCGTAATAAGGTCTTTAAGTTTCCTTCTGTGTTCCATCAGTTCCCCGTAGACACTGTTCAGCTAGGACCGTTTGTGTTGGCATTCCAATGTTGTTATCTTCTGATACAAGGCGGTCATCTCGATCATATTCGCTTTTCGTTTCTGCGATGCGATACAGACAAGAGTACCGCGGATGACGCTATTATGGGCTTCCCACACAGTGATCGGGGAAGTCTCTGGTAGATTGTTTTCCCGGAAGTATTGTTCGAGCTTGCGGGCTATTTGGTCTTTTGTGACAGGGTCCAATAGAAGTGCCTCATTGAGTCTCCAGGTCCAGGATGATGGGCGGAACAGGGGGGACTCCAACTCCATTCGAACCGAGCCATGATCCGACCAGGTAGCAGGGTCTATATCCGAGCAGAGTAAGCGAGAAAGTCCTTCTTGTGTGATGAAGAGAGAGTCAATGCGCGAGTAGCGGTCGTGGAGGGCGGAGTAGTAGGTATAATCCTTCACCGACGGATTGAGCGTCCTCCAACAGTCAACCAGCCTCAGCTCTTCCAATGATTTCCGAATAGACCGTATGCTACCCTGCAGGATACAACTGTGTCCTGATGATGAGTCTAGCACAGGGTCCAAAGGTACATTGAAGTCTCCCCCTACGATCAGGATTCCGTCCGTGAAGTCCTCGAGTAGGTGTAGCGTGTTCCGGAGGAAGGGAGCCTGTCTGTGGTTGGGGACATATATATTGGCTAGGGTGTATATTCTATCCGCTATGACCCCTTTCAGGAATAGGTATCGGCCTTGGGAGTCTTGGGCACGTTCTAGTTCTCTGAATTCAAGTTCTGCTGCTAGTATGATAGCCGTTCCCTCTTTATGAGCAGACGAGTGGTTAGAGAAGAAGTTGTTTGGATAGTGCCTATTTTGTAGTGTAGGCGCCGCACCTTGCTTGAAATGGGTTTCTTGAATCATGGCCACCATTATGTGTTTTCTCTTCAGTTCTCTCAGTAAGTGGGACCTGCGTTCAGGAATATTGAGGCCCCTGCAATTTTGCGTAAGGACGCAAAATTGCCTAACTACGTTAGGCCATCTGTTAAGGCAGCCGTTAGAGCACGCGTTCTTGACGCGGATCACGTGAGTGAGGTGGGAAAGATCAGGGGGGGGAGAAGGGGAAGAGAGGAGGGTGGACGGCGGAGAGGTGGCGTGGGTTGCTACACGTGAAAAACCTTGGGTCCGGGTTCCCGGGGGGGGGGGGTGGTGTCCGTCGAGGGACGCTTTAGCAAGGTTTAAGCCTGTGTTACCGTCTGCAACTCCGGTGTCGAGAGTGTGTAAGTGTAGTCCCTAGCGGGGTGATAAGGTAGTGAGTCTCGTGCTGCAACCAGCTCTAGTGGTGCCCCGTCCCGGTACTAGCCCAAGAGACGTGGGCACCACCGCCTGGCTGCTCAACTCCTAGCACAAGTATTTGGTTTGGGAAGCGCGTGTCCGGCACAACCCAAGAATAACCATCAGTGAAGTGGTGGATCTGTCCGCCCCACCCAACCCTCTGCGGCTAGTGTCAAGTTAATCAGAGCATTCCCTAAGAGTGGGGAGTCCTAAGTGTCATATATGCGTGGGCATTTCGGGTATTAGAGTAGAATGTGGAATAACAGCTACTGTGCCCGTCCCTGCTTCTTCCCCGTGCTCCATGGGTGGGGAGAGCCCTCCCTGATCACAGACAAATTATGTCCCTTAACCCCCGCAGCCAGCACCTAAGGATGTGTAGTGCGGTGGGAAGGGGAAGTAGGAAGCCTGTGTAAGTCACCCGGCGCCACTACGGTAGGGGAGCCAAGTGTAATTTAGTGCATTCGGCTGGCAATGATCCACCCTGTCTAACCTTGCTAATGGGGAGCATCCGTCGCTCCCCGCAGTGCATCTAGTGGGTGACACGGGAGCTCCATTCTTAGCTAGTGGTGGGGGCGTAAGGTAAAGGGAGCGTAGTAACATCTTGGGAGTGTAGTGGATGCAACAGAATCAAAACAAATTATAACACATAACATATTAGCATGTCAAAAGCATTCCCAGTTATCCCTCTGTTGACCCCTCCACCAGCAGAATCTGCCCAATACCAACATAGGTCCGGCAAATCACCCCTTCAGTCCAGTCTGTGTATGAGAAGTGGCGGGTGCCCCCCAGGGTGGTGAGCTGCAAGTAGTCCCCGTCCATTAACAGCAGTCCCCCGAGTAGTCTCTCTGAACGGGCCCGTGGGTTCCCTTCCAGTCAGTAGCGGGTGTAAAAAGAAGAGGGAGAGAAAAGAGGAAAGGAGAAAGAGGCAAAGAAGAGTGAAATAGAATGGGGGGGGTGTGGCAACAGTCGCCTATGTGTGGTGAGGTCTGTCATCTGAACACCGAGGTCCCCTCCACAAACATAATAATAGTATGCTTTAGTACGTTTTAGCAATAGTAATGCATATTTAAACATAAGGAGAAGCACATATCCCGGTCCCCCCACCGATCCCCCCTCCCCACCCACCCAAACACACGGTCAGAAGAGACAAGGTGAAAAATAAGATAAATCATATCTACTGAGCATCGTGGAAGCCAGGGGCCTCGGAGCGCAGTCCATGACAGTGTTCCATGTGGTAGGAGCCCGCTGCTTGCCAAAAAAAGCCCCCCTCCCCAGATAAGCGTGCCCATATCTTAGTGAGGGAGTCACATCCCCGTAGCTGTTGGTGTCTGGGTATCCGTAGAGGATGGGCCGTGAGGGAAGTGTGGCATCCAAAAGTGCGCTCCTGCAACCACATTCCGCTAGCCCCAGTCCCCCCAAGAAACATTATATTGTGCCTGACGGTGACCAAAACCCCAGCAGGAAACAGGCAAACAGTGGGCATTGATGTAAGTCACAGCAGCTGGAATGGAATGCAAGGGTTGTCCTGGGGCACTGCTCGAGCCATGGTATTGGGGTGCTAGGGTCGGTACGGTCAGCGCAGTACTCACTCCTCCGGAGACGTCGGGATCCTGCGCCGTCTAGCTGGCTGAGCGGAGGGGGATCGAGTTTCTCTCCGCCTGGGTAGCCTTTACGGCCTCTGCACAGGGGCTGATGGTCCCAGAATCCAGTTGGGGACAGCCGGAGTCGGAAGTCCCAGGTCCTCCATAAACCGAGGGACGTCCTCAGGCCAGCGAATGAATATCCAAACGTTGCGATGCCTGGCCATCAAGGAGAATGGGAAACCCCATTTGTACGAAATACCTCGTTCCCGCAAGACAGTTGTCACAGGGCAGAGGGCCCGTTGGGCCTCTAGCGTAATTGGGGAGAGGTAATTAAACAGCGCCACCTGAGTGCCTCTGTAGGGCCACGTCGGTCTTTCCCTGGCCTTCCTCATGATGGAATCTTTAATGGGGTAGGAATGGAGGCAACATATGAGGTCCCTCGGGCCTTCCTCCATGGTTCTGGGTCACGTTAGTCTGTGAGCCCTCTCGAACTCTATGTGCTGTGGAGACTTCGGTTGCAGTATAGTTTGGAAGAGTTCGGTAAGGATTTGCACAACGTCCTCCTCCGTCCCTTCAGGCTCCGGGACCCCCCTTATGCGGATGTTGTACCTCCGACCCCTATTATCGAGGTCCTCGAGGTGTCTCCTCATTGACAGGAGCATTGTGCCCTGGCGGGCTATTGCAGTATCCGCTGACGTGAGGCGCGTTGTAAGGGCCTCAGTTGTCTCCTCTGTCCTTGTAATGCGGCCAGCGTGTGAGGCGACCTCTGACCTGATCCCTGCTATTTCAGCCCTGAGGGTGTCTTGGATGGCAGTGGTGAGTGATTTGAGGTCGTCCTTCGTGGCCATGGAGGCTGTCAGGGTCTGCAGCCTGTCCTCAATCCTCGCGAGGGCTGTGCTGTCTGTACCCGGCGGAGTTGCCGGCGGCGCCATTTTGGATTCTCCTGTCTCCCCGTTGGCGCCGGGTTGTGGGTGTAGGAACCCGTCTAGGGGGCCCCGCTGGGTGTTCCCAGGGGTTTGGGGTTGCTCAGGGCGTCGGGTGCGACCCATAAAGCTACTGGTGGTGCTAATAGAATGCGGTTTCGGGTCGGTGGAGCGGAGCTCTCTCCTTATGCGGCCATCCTGGTTCGCGCTGTAACCACGCCCCCCAAGAAAAAAGTTTTTCACTGTAAGCTAATAGCAGTCAGTGTCCTTCAAGCGGGTGTCAGGCCTTCCACGTGTACTCTGCCAACTTCTGCCAGTCCACTTTGCCACTCATATCTGGTGTCACAATAGCGTGCCTTTAAAAAGAAAAAAAGTTTTTCACTGTAAGCTAATAGCAGTCAGTGTCCTTAAAGCGAGTGTCAGGCCTTCAGCGTGTACTCTGCCAACCTCTGCCTGTGTACTTTGCCACTCATATCTGGGGTCTCTATAGCGTGCCTTTACAAAGAAAAAAAGTTTTTTCAGTGTAAGCTAATAGGAGTCAGTGTCCTTAAAGCGGGTGTCAGGCCTTCAGCGTGTACTCTGCCAAACTCAGCCAGTCCACTTTGCCACTCATATCTGGTGTCACAATAGCGTGCCTTTAAAAAGAAAAAAAGTTTTTCACTGTAAGCTAATAGCAGTCAGTGTCCTTCAAGCGGGTGTCAGGCCTTCAGCGTGTACTCTGCCAACCTCTGCCAGTGTACTTTGCCACTCATATCTGGTGTCACAATAGCGTGCCTTTAAAAAGAAAAAAAGTTTTTCACTGTTAGCTAATAGCAGTCAGTGTCCTTCAAGCGGGTGTCAGGCCTTCAGCGTGTACTCTGCCAACCTCTGCCAGTGTACTTTGCCACTCATATCTGGTGTCACAATAGCGTGCCTTTAAAAAGAAAAAAAGTTTTTCACTGTAAGCTAATAGCAGTCAGTGTCCTTCAAGCGGGTGTCATGCCTTCAGCGTGTACTCTGCCAACCTCTGCCAGTGTACTTTGCCACTCATATCTGGTGTCACAATAGCGTGCCTTTAAAAAAAAAAAGTTTTTTACTGTAAGATAATAGCAGCCAGTGTCCTTCAAGCGGGTGTCAGGCCTTCAGCGTGTACTTTGCCAACCTCTGCCAGTCCACTTTACCTCTCATATCTGGTGTCACAATAGCGTGCCTTTAAGAAGAAAAAAAGTTTTTCACTGTAAGCTAATAGCATTCAGTGTCCTTCAAGCGGGTGTCAGGCCTTCAGCGTGTACTCTGCCAACCTCTGCAAGTGCACATTGCCACTCATATCTGGTGTCACTATAGCGTGCATTTAAAACCAAAAACCTTTTTTCACTGTTATAGATTGAATAGCAGTTACTTGTCTTCAAGCTGGTGTCAGGCCTACAGCTTGTACTCTGCCAACCTCTGCCAGTGCACATTGACACTCATATCTGGTCTCACAGTAGCTTGCACGCATAGTACCACTAATCCAAAAAAAAATGACAGGCAGAAGCAGAACAACCCGCAGGGGCCGTCGTGGTCGTGGTGCTGTGATTCCCTTTTGCCCTAGAATAATGCCCAATTTTCAGAGGCCACGTAACCTGAACTTGAAAAGTTCTGAGGACATAGTTGACTGGCTAACACAGGACACCGAATCTTCTACAGCTTCCGCTCGGAACCTTGACGCACCATCCTCCTCCAGCTTAGCTTCGGGCACCTCTCAAGATACCACTCACCCGCCTGCCGCCACCACCAACACTAGCACCACAGCCGCTTCACTTTATTTGTCAGAGGAGTTATTTACACATCCGTTTGAAGAAATGAGTGATGCGCAACCATTATTGCCAGAGGATGTAGATAACGGATATGTCTCAGGCAGGCAGCATTACACACATGGACGTACGGTGTGATGATGATGATGTTGTACCCGCTGCTGCTTCCTTTGCTGAGTTGTCAGATACAAGTGAAGCGGTTGATGATGACGATGCGTCCATGGATGTCACGTGGGTGCCCGCTCGGCAAGAAGAAGAACAGGGCGAAAGTTCAGATGGGGAGACAGAGAGGAGGAGGAGACGAGTTGGAAGCAGGGTGAGGTCGTCGCAAGGAGTTAGTGGCACAGTCAGACAGCATGCATCGGCACCCGGGGTCAGCCCGACAGCACGCCAATCAACGCATGCTGTGTCCACCACCAGAATGCCGTCATTGCAGAGCTCAACAGTGTGGCATTTTTTTTGTGTGTCTGCCTCTGACAACAGCGATGCCATTTGCAACCTGTGCCAAAAGAAACTGAGTCATGGGAAGTCCAACACCCACCTAGGTACAACTGCTTTGCGTAGGCACATGATCGCACATCACAAACGCCTATGGGATCAACACATGAGTACAAGCAGCACACAAACTCAAAGCAGCCATCCTCCTCCTGGTCCAGCATCTTCAGCCACGTCAACCACTGCTGTCCTCCTTGCCCCCTCTCAACCATCCGCCACTCCGTCTCTCGCCTTGAGCAGTTCCCGCTCATCTGCCCACAGTCAGATGTCTGTCAAGGACATGTTTGAGCGTAAGAAGCCAATGTCAGAAAGTCACCCCCTTGCCCATCGTCTGACAGCTGGCTTGTCTGAACTATTAGCCCGCCAGCTTTTACCATACAAGCTGGTGGAGTCTGAGGCGTTCAAAAAATTTGTGGCTATTGGGATAACGGAGTGGAAGGTACCCGGATGAAATTTCTTTGCACAAAAGGCAATCCCCAACCTGTACTCGATTGTGCAAGAGGAAGTAATGGCATGTCTGGCACACAGTGTTGGGGCAAGGGTCCATCTGACCACTGATACCTGGTCTACAAAGCATGGTCAGGGCAGGTATATCACCTACACTGCGCATTGGGTAAACCTGCTGACGGCTGCAAAGCATGGAATGCGTGGCTCTGCAGAGGAGTTGGTGACACCGCCACGACTTGCAGGCAGGCCTGCTGACACCTCCTCTACTCCTACTACTCCATCCTCTTCCATAACCTCCTCGGCTGAGTCCTCTTCTGCTGCTGCGTCTTGCTCCACATCAACGGCACCCCCCAGCTCCCCAGGTTCTATTCCACATCCCGGATACGGCAGTGTCACGCCGTCTTGGGTTTGACTTGCTTGAAAGCAGAGAGTCACACCGGACAAGCACTCCTGTCCGCCCTGAACGCACAGGTGGAAAAGTAGCTGACTTCGCAGCAACTGGATATCGGCAAAGTGGTTTGTGACAACGGAACAAATTTGTTGGCGGCATTGAAGTTGGGCAAGTTGACACATGTGCCGTGCATGGCACATGTGTGTAATCTGATCGTACAACGCTTTGTGCATAAGTACACAGGCTTACAGGACGTCCTGAAGCAGGCCAGGAAGGTGTGTGGCCATTTCAGGCATTCCTACACGGCCATGGCGCACTTTGCAGATATCCAGCGGCGAAACAACATGCCAGTGAGGCGCTTGATTTGCGACAGCCCGACACGTTGGAATTCAACACTCCTAATGTTCGACCGCCTGCTCCAACAAGAAAAAGCCGTTAATGAATATTTGTATGACCGGGGTGCTAGGACAGCCTCTGGGGAGCTGGGAATTTTTTTGCCACGTTACTGGACACTCATGCGCAATGCTTGTAGGCTCATGCGTCCTTTTGAGGAGGTGACAAACCTAGTCAGTCGCACCGAAGGCACCATCAGCGACATCATACCATTTGTTTTCTTCCTGGAGCGTGCCCTGCGAAGAGTGCTGGATCAGGCCGTAGATGAGCGTGAAGAGGAAGAGGAAGAGTTGTGGTCACCATCACCACCAGAAACAGCCTTATCAGCATCACTTGCTGGACCTGCGGCAACGCTGGAAGAGGATTGTGAGGAAGAGGAGTCAGAGGAGTAATGTGGCTTTGAGGAGGAGGAGGAGGAAGACCAACCACAACAGGCATCCCAGGGTGCTCGTTGTCACCTATCTGGTACCCGTGGTGTTGTACGTGGCTGGGGGGAAGAACATACCTTCATTGAGATCACTGAGGAGGAGGAACGGGAAATGAGTAGCTCGGCATCCAACCTTGTGCAAATGGGGTCTTTCATGCTGTCGTGCCTGTTGAGGGACCCTCGTATAAAAAGGCTGAAGGAGAACGACCTGTACTGGGTGTCCACGCTACAGCAGCGGCTGCAACAATACCTAATTTAAGCAGAAAGTGGCTGAAATGTTACCAAATTACAACAAGTCGGAAAGGATGCAGCATTTGCAAAATAAATTAAAAAGTATGCTTTACACAGCGTATAAGGGTGATGTCACAGCACAACGGGAATCTAACAGGGGAAGAGGTGAAAGTCATCCTCCTCCTCCCACGACCACGCCGGCAAGGACAGGACGCTTTAAAGATGTGTTGTTGATGGAGGACATGCGGAGCTTTTTAAGTCCTACGCATCGCCACAGCCCTTTGGGATCCACCCTCAGAGAACGACTCGACCGACAGGTAGCAGACTACCTCGCCTTAACTGCAGATATCGACACTCTGAGGAACGATGAACCCCTTGACTACTGGGTGTTCAGGCTTGACCTGTGGCCTGAGCTATCCTAATTTGCGATAGAAATTCTGGCCTGCCCCGCTTCAAGTGTCCTGGCAGAAAGGACCTTCAGTGCAGCAGGAGGTATTGTCACTGAGAAGAGAAGTCGCCTAGGTCAAAAAAGTCTAGATTGGGAGGCGGAGCCTAACCTCGCAAGTGAATGGCCGCATAAACCCCGAGCTCCGCCGAGGCCTAGCCTAAATCTCAAGCCATCCTCAGCAACTGAGCCCCCCAACTCTCCCGAAAATCCCCCTTACCACGCTCCCTGACACCCACATCCACCCTCTCTATGGGCGGCGGGAAGAAAACTAGAAACTCCTCTGTCGCTCCGATCTTCAGGCAGAAGCCTGAATAACAACGGGCGCCATCTTTGGAGCCAACACCGTAAGACTCAGACTCCGAAATGAGCAGCCAAGCAGACTCCGAGAGAGCGGAGGCCCCACTGACCAGTAGGGACATGCGGGGATTCCTGGCCGACTTTAAAAAATCAGTGGCAGACGAATTGGACAAACGGCTATGCCCCATACTGGAAGGCATGGCAGACCTCTCAGCGCGCGTACAAGCCACAGAGGCCAATATGGCGGACATGGACAGAAAGGTACAGGAACATACCAGTGAACTACAACATCTACGTGCACAACTAAGATCCCTTGAAGAATCCAACGAGGACCTGAACAACAGAACACGGAGGAACAATATCAGGGTACGGGGTATCCCGGAATCGATCTCCACCGACCTCCTCACCGACACCCTTACCGGGGTCTTTCAAAACCTCCTACCAGAGGCCACAGCAGCCGACCTGTTGATGGATCGGGCCCACAGAGCTTTAAGAGCTCCGAGCTCCAACACCGCTACCCCCAGAGATATCGTGGTGCGGCTCCACTTCTACCACATTAAGGAGTGCATCATGCGGGCCGCCGGGGACACCCCCATTGAAATAGAAGGGGTACCTGTCCAGCTTTACCAAGACCTAGCCTCCAAAAGACGAAGAGAACTTCGCCCACTTACTCACCACCTCAGCCGCCAAGGCCTCCGGTACGCATGGGGTTACCCCTTCTGACTGATTGTCCGCAAGGAGGGCAGGTTCCACTCCCTGACAAGGCCCTAGGAGGTCCCCACGCTTCTCACCCAGCTCGGTCTACCACATCTCCAGGAACTGCACCCTTCCAACGACGACCTCCCAGCACGACAGCCGCCACGTAACAACCAGCCAGCCAGAAACGGTGACCATCCACACAGGAACACGGCACCGCAAAGCACAGACGACACACGACACTAATGAAAGAGAGACGGGGACAAGGTCGCAGGTATGGGTGCCCGACTGCCCCCCCCCCCCCCCCCCAACGACCCAACCTGACACACGCGGCCCACACGGCACAAGCTGCCCCCCGACGACACCACCCTAACCGGAGAAGGCGACAACAAGCGCTACAAGCCGCCCCAAACCTTGGCAAACCACCCTCCACCACAGCTACCAAAACCCCAGCAAGCATTCCTGACCCTGAGCGACATGGACTGGGGCGCAGGATATAACAGCACCAGTGAAAAGACCGGAACCCGAAGTCCGCACACCGTAGCTCAGCCAAAACTTTAGCACACCACAATGGTTGGAACATTCGGAAACAGACAAGAACTGACCCCCCGACACACCAACAGCGGATGAAGCAGCAACCAGAGGCGACATGAACGGCCTTCCCACCTACCCTAACCACCAAGGGGATTGAACCACAGCACACCCCATCTCGGAACCCCCCTCCAGGCTACTACCCACCATAAGACCCAGACGACAGAGCCGGAAAAGAGACACTGCAAATTGGACTTTGAAACACACGCAGCAAGTATACTAACACTGGGTCACCACACATGCCATCCCCATACACACCCTACATGGTGACTACCGCTACACAAACCAGGTCCAGACATCAGAACACAGGGAGGGGCGAGAGGGGGGGGGGAAGACAGAGGGGGGCAGAGGGAGGGAAGTAGACAGAGGGGGGGGAGAAGGGGGGAGTGGGGGTGGACAGGGAGGGGAGGGGAGGGAGGGGAGACATCGGGAGGTCTAATGGGAAAGAGACGACCGGGACCCGAGAGGCTCCCCCAATACGGAGCAGACAGCCGACACAAACCTCGGGGAGGCTCCCACACCCCACAAAGAGGCAATGGAGGCCCAACCCCGACCAAACCAGACGACCACCCCAAACCCAGACCCCTGGACGACACCCGAAGTGGGGGACACACAAGGGGACACATGGACCCACAGGAGAGCCGCACACACACCTAGAGAATGAGGCCCACACACAACCCACACACACGCAGCTCCCGATCACACGAGAGGGGCTCCCAGGACAATGAAAATAATAGGAGACGATGCCCAGGGGACCCACGGACCTCCCACCCACCGCCTCGGACCCGCTACCCCCCCACGGACAGAGTGGACGACTGACCACGCACGGGACATAGACACAACGACATAGCCAGGGGAGACTCCATTGGCCGACCGGAGACAGAGATGCCGGGCACCACTTATAGGGAACCTAGCGATGCCTGCTAAGCATATTGTCCACCACTCTCTGCCGATCATTGAATGATTTAATGTTCAAGTGTTATAATGTTGAAAAGTTAACGTCAGTATGCCATATTACGGTCACTGCAAATAACCTCGGCCAGAGGCCGCAGCACATACACAGTACTCCACATGAGAGACACTACGCTATATTAGACCACAACCCTCCCCCCTAGAGGGCGGGAGAAACGCGACATCACAACCACTTGAAAAAGGCACACACCCACACTACAATCGGCCTCAACAGGCCACATAAACCACGCCTACTCGTCACCACGGATACAGCGCAGCAGTCACACTACACATAGGCGGGGCCCTATCAACCCCCCCACCCCTCCTCCCTCACACCCACCTACCCCAAATCAAGCCGCCCTTCCCCCAGACGCTGCTACGCTCAGAAGACACTCTAAACTAAACACCACCCAGCACCCCCCCACCAGACAAGGACCCTCCCGCAGCAACAACATGCCGCCACGGAACCTCCAAATCCGCCTCACCTCCCTCAACGTCAAGGGTCTCAACTCGCCCGGGAAAAGACACGGGATCCTGAGATGGGCCAACCGCACGGGAGCAGACATCATCCTACTACAGGAGACCCGTTTCACTGACCACAAACAATTCCCACTAGTCAACGGACACTTCCGAAGATACTATTTGGCTAACTCACCGGAAGCCAAAACAAAAGGGGTAGCAATACTACTCCGAAACTCCTGCCCACTGGATGACATACAAATCCGCAAGGACCAAGCAGGGAGATTCCTCTTTTTAACCGGAAGGGTGGGAACGACCATGCTAACCATATGCTCCTTATACGCCCCCACCACTCCAAGCGCTTTATTCTGGAACACGTTCAAATCCCATCTCAAGAGCCTCTCCGCCAAACACTTAATCGTCGTCGGCGATCTAAACGCGACCCTAACGCCCGCCACGGACCGAAGAACACACGGCAACTCACCGGCCCCAACCAGAAACAACAAACTATATCCAGACTTCCTAACTGACACACCCCTTCTAGACGCCTGGAGACTCCAGCACCCGTCGTCGGTTGATTTCACCTTCTACTCCCACACACACAGGTCCTATTTCCACATCGACAGCTTCCTCATATCCCAAGCAGTCCAACCATGGACCACCCACACGCAAATAGGAAACATCGCGTGGTCAGACCACACTGAAGTGGCAATAACGATACAAATCCCCCTACTAGCGCAACCCTGGAGATGGAAACTCAACCCATGGATACTTAAAGATAAGGCCACAGTCCACACCGTGACTGAACACCTTTAAACATACTTTGATCTCAACGCCATGGACGACGTAGCACCAACAATGGTCTGGGCAGCCCATAAAGTGACAATCAGAGGCAACCTCATAGCGATAGCCACAGCCATCAAAAACAAAGACTACGAAAACTAACAGCCGCCCTAAAAGAACTAACGAGACTCGAAACCCTCCATAAACTAAATCCATCAGCCCCGCTCCTAGAGCAACTAAAGACGACACGGGAACTTCTCAAACAACTGTCCACAGCGGACGTAGCACGGAACCTCATGTGGTCCGGACAACGATTCTATGAAAAAGGGAACAAAGCGGACTCCTTGCTGGCAAACTGCCTCAAAAAAAGGCAAGACAATAAAAAAATCTCGAAAATCCGCACCAGGTCCGGAGAAACGACAACACAACCGGAAGTGATAGCCCACGAATTCCTTCACTACTACACCAACCTATACAACCACGCCGCCGTGGGAGACATAGAACAGAAGGAGAATTCCTGAGACCTCATTCCTGAGACCCCTCAACCTACCCTCCCTTCCCAACATAGCGCAAGCCAAATTGGAAACACCTATAGAGGCCGAGGAAATCGCCTTAGTCCTCAAGACGCTGAAACCAAGGAAAAGCCCGGGACCAGACGGCTTCACAGCTATCTACTATAAGACGTTCCAGGCCATACTGATACCACACTTATGTAAAGCTTTCAACTCACTGTTACAGGGGCACGAACTACCCCCAGACATGCTGACGGACAACATATGCCTCCTGCCCAAACCCGGGAAAGAACACCTCGACCCAGGACACTACCGCCCTATTTCACTCCTCAACACAGACCTGAAGATACTAACAAAGACCCTGGCCAACCGTCTCAACCCATACCTTCCATCACTGATCCACCCAGATCAGGTCGGCTTTATCCCCAAAAGGCAGGCGGCGGACAAAACCAGGAGAACATACGACACGATCTGGTACGCCAAACACAGAAACATCCCGTCAGTAGTGCTATCCCTAGATGCCGAGAAGGCATTCAACCGCCTTCTCTGGCCATTCATGTACGGAGTACTGGCTCACTTGAAATTCCCACCGGGATTCCTGAACATCATACGGGCAATCTACAACCGACCAACGGGAAAACTCCTACTCCCCCACGTAGAAACCCAAACGTTCAATATCACCAACGGGACCAGACAGGGGTGTCCCCTCTCCCCGCAACTCTTCGCACTCTCCCTGGAGCCATTGCTACAGGCCATCCGCACTCATCCCGCCATACAGGGGATACACATCAGACGAGAAACGTACACCGTGGCAGCCTACGCAGACGATGTTCTCCTGACGTTGTCGGATCCCATCCCCTCATTGCACGCCACACTCTCCCTCATCACCGAATACTCAACCATATCGGGATACAAAATTAACCTAAATAAGTCGACACTGATGCCTATAGCAGCAACCCCACAACAACTACATCTGCTCCGCCAATCATTCCCCTTCAGCATCTCCACGACAGCCCTTACATACCTAGGCACTAAATTAGCCCCAACACTAGAGGACATATACGATCTCAATTACCCGCCGCTCCTCAAGACAGCCTACTCAGACCTGCAATGATGGGACAAACTGGGGATATCGTGGCTGGGAAGAATCACTACCATCAAGATGAACCTCCTCCCACGATTCCTCTATCTCTTCCAGACACTACCCATTCCAATACGTAAACCAGACTTCAAACGCCTGCAGGCGGCCATAGACAAATTCATATGGAAAGCTAAAAGACCTAGAATACGCAGAACCAAGATGTATATTCCCAGACTCAGAGGTGGACTAGGACTACCCAACTTTCAGCAATACTACAACGCAGCCCAACTGGCCCACATCCAGCAGTGTCACGCACCCCGGGCACCAAACGCTGGGTAGACCTGGAACATGACATCTTGGGGTGGGACCAACCCTCCTCATATATGTGGGTACCGCGCACACAGAGACCGCTGCCACCACCTACTTCGCCGGCAGTCACTAACACACTAACCCTCTGGGACAAACTCAACCCAAAATACGACCTATCCTCTTTCCTCTCTCCTGTCACACCAATATATCGCAATAAGCTCTTCCCCCCAGGCATGGTAGCGAAACACTTCCTAGCATTTGTCCAACGGGACATCTCAAGACTACTCCACCTGTACCGCCAAGGGGCAATCTTCCAGTACACGGATCTCCCAGACTTGGAAACCCTAACCACAGCAGACCACTTCAGTTATATACAACTCCGCGACCTTGCGCAACAACCAATGATCAAACAAGCAGGCATCTCACCCACGACAGCATTCGAAAAACAGTGCTTCGACGCACCCTTACAATCGGGGCAAATCTCCGCCATATATAACACACTAACGACCCACACCTCGCAGATCAACCTCACGTACATAACCGCCTGGGAGCGCGACCTGGGACGAACCGAGCGACTGGGCCGAGATTTGGGAAGCAACAAACTCCTTAACAGTATGCGTCACGCACAAAGAACAGGCATACAAGACACTACACCGGTTGTACCTGACACCACACAGACTCTACAAAATGGGCCAAAAACCTGACGACGGGTGCTGGAAAGGATGCGGGGACACAGGCTCCTACCTACACTGCTGGTGGACGTGCCCGAAACTCAAACCATTATGAAACAAAGTCAGTCACCTCATAGAAACGATAATAGAAAAATCAATCATGGAACATGCTCCTCAACAAACCGCTAGACTCACTCACCAGGAACGAGAACAAACTAACAGCCCGCATCAACCTGGCGACGCGACGCGCAATAGTGGAACTATGGGCCGACCCTAAAATCCCAACAATCTCAATCATCATAAACAAAATCAAAGAAACAAGAGACCTGGACGAACTAACAGTACAGGTAAACGACACATACAGAGCGTTCCACCGCACATGGGACCCTTGGGACATGAACCAGGCAAACCTACACGCTGACCCAACGAGCTAAAGCACAAGATCTGAAGCAAGTAACCGAAGCAGACCTCACCCCAAGACGACCGACCCCAACATATCAAAGCCGCCGCTGAAGCAACAGATGCGAACCAGCCAGGAGGACTCGGCGAGCAGACATTCCTTCCCCATCTTGATGCCCTTCCACCCCCGCTCCCCCACCTGCCCTCACCTCCCTATCTGGGGCCCCGCCGGAGCGGGAGGGGAACAACCCCCCCACCAACCCACCCCCACATAAGAAGTCAACAACCAAAGCCAGCTCGTTTTACCCTCATATCGCAGACTCGACTCGTGTTGTAGGGATCCGGGAATCCGAGCTTTACTATAGCTAGTGGGATATTCTACACTTACAGATTTCTACCGATTGAAGCATCGTTCGACTCTCTGACTTCGGGAACCAGGTCATCCAAGCGATCCAACCTCCTGCTAGACCGGAGGCAATCGTAACAACTCACAGACACACACACACTGACACACACACACATTCACAGACACACACACACACAGACACACACACACACATTCACAGACACACATACACTCACAAATAATTTTTTTTTAAATAAAAAATGTCCACCCAGCCTCCCTACCTGGAGTGCTGACGTGGACTTGTCCTTAGGGTCCAGTGGGTCAGGTGCCTGTCTCCATCTCAGGCGCGGCGAGGGAGCTGTGTCCTCTTTGCTCCCTCTCACCGCACGGCATCAGCAAACGGCGCGCGGCGAGAGGGAGCAGAGAGGACACAGCTCCCTCGCCACGGCTGAGATGGAGAGGTGGGGGGTGTAACGGCTACCCAGGTAGAGAGAGGGTATCTGCCGTTGGAGACGTCCTTTTCCCTGCAAGCTGCTGCGGAGAAGTAAAGCTGGCGTAATCCCATCCACGATATCCAGAGTGAGAGTCAGGTTCAGCTGAAACAGAGCAGAGTAATATTCCCAAATAATCCCCTTCCAAGAGGACTGGAATACCCAGCCTGCTTTTTATTAGGATTCAGTACAGAAAGAACACACCCAGGGGGAGGTTGAAAATAACCAATCATATGCATGGTAACACCCCCACGTCTCCTCCCCTCAGATAAACACATAACATAATTATACGGTACACATTTTTAGTCAAGTTCTGGATGTACCCCAAAAACAGGGGGTACACCTTTTTTTAGGGGAGTAACATATCCGAAAATCCGTCAATTCGGACAAATGGTTCGGGAGATACAGGGTTCCAAAGTTTTGACCGACCGCACAGACCAACTCGCCGAAAATAGTTCCATGAGTTTTGGCCTTGCGGTCGGTCTCCGTTCGTATGGTGAAAAGACATGAAATTCGTGCCATCCAGTCGAATCTCGGTGTTCGCTGAAATCCCCATAGACGATTCAGTATAACAACCGAACGGTGGGACGTTCGGTAGTTTCAGTACGAATTTATGGAGGTCTGGAGGATTCAGCGGTGTTCGCCTGTTCGCGTATCCGTTTTTAGTTCCATGCGGTTACAGGCAAACACCGCTGTTCGTGCGCAAGATGGCCGCGAACACGTGTAAAAGTCCCGAAATGGCGGCCACCTATACTTTACACAGTGGATTCACGTAAACCATACGAACTGAGGAAAATGAAACGAATAGCGGATTAAACTGTAATTCCCTTGTTTGCTTCACAGCCACCAGAGACTTGTAAGGGTCTGTTACACTGCTCCCCTTTTGTGGAACACTCCGGCAGACCCGGATTGATCCTTTTCGGGTCAACTTGGGGCTGTCCGGTCTGCTGCTACGGTAAAAGTTCAGTTTGCCTGGATAATCCGTCAGCGTTTCCATTGAATCGGCCAGGGCGATACTGAATGCAGAAATTATATGGCTGTAGGGCTAAGCTCCATCTCAGTAAGCGTCCATTGTCTCCAGCTACTCGGTTCAGCCATACCAGGGGGTTATGATCGGTGATCAGAGTAAATTCCTGCCCATATAAGTAGGGTGTAAGTTTCTTTAGGGCCCAAACTAGGGCTAAACATTCTTTTTCCACTGCCGCGTAACTCACTTCTCTGGGCAACAGTTTTCTGCTAAGGTACGCGACAGGGTGTTCTCCCCCATCCTCTCCAATCTGGCTCAGAACTGCCCCCAGTCCATACATGGATGCATCTGTATGGACGACAAATCTTTTGTTAGGGACGGGGGCAGATAGAACAGGTGCATTGATCAGAGCATTTTTCAAGGCTTGAAAGGCTGTTTCACAGGCCGGAGACCACAGGACTACCCTAGGCAAATTCTTTTTAGTTAAGTCTGTCAGGGGTTTAGCGATAGCACTATAGTCCGGGACAAATTTCCTGTAGTATCCTGCTGTCCCTAAGAATGCCAATACCTGCGTCTTGGTGTGGGGTGTGGGCCAGTTAGCTACCGCCTCAACCTTAGCGGGTTCCGGGCGTTGTTTCCCACATCCTACCCTGTGTCCCAGGTATTGGACTTCGGCCATGCCGAAGTTACATTTTTCTGGTTTCAGAGTCAGGCCTGCGGCCCAAATCTGATCCAGTACAGCCTCTACGTGTCGCAAGTGTTCCCCCCATGTTTCACTATAGATCGCTATGTCATCCAGGTACGCGCAGGCGAAGTCCTGGAAGCCATCAAGAAGTCTATCTACCAAGCGCTGAAAGGTAGCTGGGGCGTTCTTCATCCCAAATGGCATGACCTTAAATTGGTACAAGCCAAATGGGGTGACGAACGCCGACTTGGGGATAGCCTCCTTGGCCAGGGGGATCTGCCAGTATCCCTTGCATAAATCAATGGTGGTCAGATACCTCCCCCTGGCAATGCGGTCTAATAGTTCGTCCACTCGGGGCATAGGGTACGCATCTGTCACGGTACGGTCATTGAGTCGTCTATAGTCTACACAAAATCTAGTAGCTCCGTCCTTTTTGGGCACTAGGACTACTGGCGAAGCCCAGGGGCTGTCAGACGGCTCTATGACTCCTAACCTTAACATCTCTTGTACTTCCTTTTTCATTTCTTCCCTGACTGCCTTAGGGATTCTGTAAGGGGTCTGCCTAAGGGGCACTTGTCCTGGGGTCTCGACATAGTGGGTCGCTAGCGTGGTGTATCCCGGTTCCTGAGCGAACGTTAATTTCTTTTCTATTATCAGCTGTCTAAATGGCCCTTTTCGGCTGCGGTTAGCCGCTCCCCTTGTTGGATGGTGTCCAGTAAGCTAGGGGATTTTCTGGGTGCTAACAGGTCTGGGATGGGTAGGTTATCGGGGTCCTCGGTAGCAGAAATGCATATAGCGGCAATATCCTCTGGCCGCTCTTGGTATTCTTTTAGTAAATTTACATGAAAGATTTTCTGGATTCTCTCATCTTTATTGCTGGCAATCACATAAGTAGTGTCGCAGACCTGCGCTACTACTTTGTAAGGACCCTGCCAGGACGTCTGGAGTTTATTTCCCTTTACTGGTCTAAGTACCAGCACCTTCTGACCCACCTGGAAGGTTCTCTGTCGGGCGCCCCGATCATACCAACGTTTCTATCGACCCGGGGCCGCATGGAGATGGTCCCGTGCCATCCGGGCCAACTGCTCCATGCGGTCCCGCATCTCCAGAACATATGGTACAATAGGGACCCCTTCATGTTCCATCTCCCCTTCCCAATGCTCCCGGATGAGGTCGAGGGGACCTCGAACCCTTCTTCCGTAGAGCAGTTCGAACGGGGAGAACCCAGTGGATTCCTGCGGTACCTCTCGGTATGCAAACAAGAGGTGCGGCAAGAACCGCTCCCAGTCTCTGTATTCCGCGGTAAAGGTCCTCAGCAACTGCTTCAGGGTACCATTAAAGCGTTCACAGAGACCGTTCGTCTGGGGTGGTAGGGTGAGCTGAGGAGGTTTTGAATACCGCAGACCTTCCATAACTGTTGGGTCAGATCTGCGGTAAATTGAGTCCCTCTGTCAGACAGTATTTCTCGGGGAAAGCCTACTCTAGTGAATATCCCCACTAGGGCACTGGCGACAGTGTCGGCCTGGATATTTGCCAGGGCGACGGCTTCCGGGTAGCGGGTAGCGTAGTCCACCACAGTAAGTATATATTTCTTACCGGATGGACTGGAGTTAGGTAGGGGTCCTACCAGGTCGACTGCCACCCGGCTAAACGGTTCCTTGATTATGGGCATAGGTGACAGTCGAGCTTTAGGGTGGTCCCCTCTCTTCCCTACCCGGTGGCATATGTCGCATGTACTGCAGTAGCGCCTCACATCCCTGGAAATCCCCGGCCAGAAGAAGGTCTGGGCGATCCGATAGGTTGTGCGGTTACCCCCCAAATGTCCTGCTAGGGGAATATCATGGCCAATTCGGAGAAGCTCCAACCGGTACTTTCTGGGTACCACTAGTTGGCGCTTCTGTGAAGGGGCACAGCCCTTCTTCCTACTCACAGTCAGTCGGTATAACCTGTCCTGTTCCCATACAAAACGTTCATGCTCATCCCCCCCCACTAGCGGCTATCTCCCGGTACGTCTGTAGGGTGGGGTCCTCTCTAGTCTCCCTCACAAACTCTTCTGGGGTGCCCCAAGTTAATGGCCTCTCTCCTATGTGTGACCTACGTGTCTGTGTGTTGCTTACCTGGGTCTCCCGGCCTGTGGTGGCGTCATCGGCAAGCCTGCTCTGGGCTCGGGTGGTTACGGGGCAAGCTGCATCTGTGGTGGGCAAGTAGGCTGAAGTCAGAGGGCCAATATCGTTGCCCAATACGACCTCAGCAGGTAAATTATCCATGATGTCCACCGTGGTCTTTCCTGATCCAACCCCCCAGTCCAAGTGCACCCGGGACGTGGGTAAACGAAATACAGCCCCCCCTGCAACACGAACAGCAACGGTGTGTTTGGCCAAATGTTCTGGTTTTACCAAAGTAATGGTAGCCCCCGTATCTCTCAATCCTTGGGCTATTTGTCCATTCACGCGTACCTCCTGCCTATGGTGCTGGCGATTATCTGGGGAGGCGGCTTGTATCGGATCCGCCTCATACAAGATGCCCAAGCATTCCTCGGGGCCCATCTCGGCCTCTATACAGTGGGCAGCAGAGGTACGTGTGGTGTTGTTCTCTGTGGGGTTGCGCCTCCAATTATTATTAGCGGCCGGCCCCAGCGGGCAATACCTTGCGATATGTCCAGGGTTGTTGCACCGGTGGCAGGTGATCCTAGGCGAGTCTCGGGGGTAGTTGTTGTGTCCTTGAGGGCGAGCTGGCCCTGGTGGTATGGGAGCCCGGAACTCTGGTCGAGACGAGGCAGCTGGGGAACGTTGCTCCACTTTGATAGCTGGCCTTGGGGTATTTTGGCTTACTCGTCTGCGTACTCGTCTGCCAGCCGAGCTGCCTCCTTTAAGTTGCTAGGACGTCTGTCCCTTACCCAATCCTGCAAGTCAGCAGATACACCTTGGAAGAAGTGCTCCAATAAAAATAGTTGTAATACTTCTTCTCCCGTGCTAGCGTTGCATCCTTGCATCCAGTGTGATGCCACTCGCTGTAACCTATTAGCCTATTCCATGTGGGAGTCCACAGCTTTCTTTTTGGACTCCCGGAAGCGGCGACGGTATGTCTCTGGGGTTACAGCGTACCGGTGGAGCAGTGCCTCTTTTACCTTTTGATACTGCGCAATCTCTTCTGTAGTAAGTGCTCGAAAAGCCTCATTTGCTTTTCCTGATAGCTTCCCAGCCAGAATAGTGACCCATTGCTCTGGCGGTACTTGGTGTAGGGAGCACTGCCTTTCAAAGTCTGCCAAATATCCATAAATTTCTTCTTCACTTTCCACAAAGGTTTTAAAAGCAGTAAATGGAATTTTCTTTACCGCAGCATTGGGTGGAGGGGTAGGAACTGTATGTGTAATAGGCTGGTTAGCCCTTACCAGTGCCGTTTCTTGCTCCTTCTTGGTTTGTATCTCTTCCCTTGTTTCCCGGATCAGTTGGTTTATTAGCTCCACAGACGTGGCTGGATATAAAGATAATCTCCGCCGTACAATTGCAGTAATTTCATCGTCCTCGCTGACAGGGGCCATGGGCTCAGTGACTTCCATGGACCTATCCATCTCGTCCAGCTCCAGTAGGTCAGCTATCAGCTCTCTCCGTGGTCTGTTACTGGCACTCCTACCACGACTCTCCAATAAATCTTTCAATGTGGGTCTTTTCAGCTTGGCATACTGTGCCTCCATTCAGCACTTGCTCCTTGGATAAAAGGACCATCCCACCGCTGCCAACCAATGTAACGGCTACCCAGGTAGAGAGAGGGTATCTGCCGTTGGAGACGTCCTTTTCCCTGCAAGCTGCTGCGGAGAAGTAAAGCTGGCGTAATCCCATCCACGATATCCAGAGTGAGAGTCAGGTTCAGCTGAAACAGAGCAGAGTAATATTCCCAAATAATCCCCTTCCAAGAACGAGACAAGGCTACGTTTTGAAGGGTCAAGAAGAACTGAGGACTGGAATACCCAGCCTGCTTTTTATTAGGATTCAGTACAGAAAGAACACACCCAGGGGGAGGTTGAAAATATCCAATCATATGCATGGTAACACCCCCACGTCTCCTCCCCTCAGATAAACACATAACATAATTATACGGTACACATTTTTAGTCAAGTTCTGGATGTACCCAAAAACAGGGGGTACACCTTTAAATCCAGCATCGCTGGATAGCCCTTGTTTAGGGGAGTAACATATCCGAAAATCCGTCAATTCGGACAAATGGTTCGGGAGATACAGGGTTCCAAAGTTTTGACCGACCGCACAGACCAACTAGCCGAAAATAGTTCCATGAGTTTTGGCCTTGCGGTCTCCGTTCGTATGGTGAAAAGACATGAAATTCGTGCCATCCTGTCGAATCTCGGTGTTCGCTGAAATCCCCATAGACGATTAAGTATAACTACCGAACGGTGGGACGTTCGGTAGTTTCAGTACGAATTTATGGAGGTCTGGAGGATTCAGCGGTGTTCGCCTGTTCGCGTATCCGTTTTTAGTTCCATGCGGTCACAGGCAAACACCGCTGTTCGTGCGCAAGATGGCCGCGAACACGTGTAAAAGTCCCGAAATGGCGGCCACCTATACTTTACACAGTGGATTCACGTAAACCATACGAACGGAGGAAAATGAAACGAATAGCGGTTTAAACTGTAATTCCCTTGTTTGCTTCACAACCACCAGAGACTTGTAAGGGTCTGTTACAGTGGGGATCCATCAAAATTGCACATCAATCCTCTAAAGTGTCCCCCTCACCTTCTGAGTGAGACCTGGCAGCAATCTTGCTGTATACCAGGTCTCCTCCATCTTTTACCTGTGCGGAACTCCGGTGTGAGGGCCCAGGGGAAGGAAAGTTACATCACTTCTTCCCCCTCCTCTCCTCCTTTCCTGCTGAGTGCCTGAAGCAGCAGGTATGTAAATCCTCCAGGCCCCCTTCACTATCCTCAGCCCCCACCTCCCTCAGCCCCAGGCCCACCTCCACCCACCTCAACCCCCATCTCCCTCAGCCCCAGGCCCCCTCCACCCAACTCTGCCTATGGCCCCCCTCAGCCCCCATCTCCTTTAGCCTCAGTCCCCCTCCACCCACCTCAGTCCCCACCTCCCTCAGCCCCAGGCCCCCCTCCACCCATGTCAGCCCCATCTCACTCAGCCCCAGGTCCGCCTCCACCCATGTCAGCCCCCCTTCTCCCACAGCACTCAGCCCCCTCTACCTACCTTAACCCCATCTCCCTCAGCCCTAGGCCCCCTCCACCCACCTCTGCCCCAGGCCCCCTCAGCCCCTCTCTCTCTTAGCCCCAGCCCTCCTCCACCTACCTCAACCCCCACCTCCCTCAGCCCCAGGCCCCCCTCCACCCACCTCAACCCCCTTCTCCCTCAGCCCCAGGCCCCTTCCACCCAACTCTGCCCAAGGCCCCCCTCAGCCCCCATCTCCTTTAGCCTCAGGCCCCCCTCCACCCACCTCAGCCCCCATTTCCCTCAGCCCAAGGCCCCCTCCAACCACCTCAGCCCCCATCTCCCTCAGCCCCAGGCTACCCTCCACCAACCTCAGCCCCATCTCCCTCAGCCCCAGGGCCCCCTTCACCCACCTCAGCACCAGGTACCCTTCCACCCTCCTTAGCCCCCATCTCCCTCAGCACCCACCACAGCCCCCATCTCCCTTAGCATTCACCTCAGCCCCTATCTCCCTCAGCACCCACCTCAGCCCCATCTCCATCAGCATCCGCCTCAGCCCCCATCTCCATCAGCATCCGCCTCAGCCCCCATCTCCATCAGCACCCACCTAAGCCCCATCTTCCCAGCACCTACCTCAACACTTGGTTTGGTCTAAAACAATTTGGCACCCAACGTGGGGCTCCGGGTTGTGACCCTTTTCCCGGTCAGCCATACTAGAAAACACAGAGGCAGACCTGCAGTGACGGGACGGAGCCTGATCAACTCTGAATATACGGTAATGACTGCCTCAGCACCTTGCCTATATATCCAGTAAGCACGCGGCTGGGTTTATTGTTAGCTGTAGCGCAGTGAGCGCGCAGTGGGTTTTATTGTCAGCCGTAGCGCCGTGTGCGCGTGGCATTGTGGAGTGCAGTTGTATTATTCCGGGTCTATCTTTGCTTTGGGGTTTGTGGTTTAATTGTATCTGTACTTTGAAATTTCTGGTTTACATGCCTGTTTGTTTGCAATAAATGTAAAAGTTGTGTCCTGTTTGTCTCCTCCCCTTTGTATCCCTTTGTGAAGAGAAGTGTTTGGTCACACACTACTCACCCCGCTCCAATCCGTGGCCACCTCAGGTGGGCGGACTCAGTGACTAGACTACGTTTTGGGAAGACGCACGCAGGCACCACCTCCGTGGAAGTCTCGCACTGTGGGAAGGCGAAGAGGTAGTGGGGAAGGTGACTATGTCTTCAAGCAGACAGCTGCAGCCAGACGGCTGGCGTAAGCTGGTAAAAGAAAAAAGGGATTGTTGCAGGACAATAACCTAGTAAGACAGCAGAAGCCTGGTTTAGAGTTGCCAGAGCAATCCACCAGGAGGGGTGGGTAGAGGAAGAAATAGATCTAAAGGGACAGAGAATATATGTGCATGGGCGTCCACAGGGGGAGGGGAGGGGGCATAGTGGGGCACTTGCCCCCCCCTGGATTTTTCAGCTAGTTCTGCTATTTATCGTGTGAGATAGAAAATACAGTGTAATAGGTGGCCAGTAGGTGGCGCTGTGTATGGAGAGACACAGGGATAGGAAGCTACATCTTATCCCTGCTTCTCTCTGACTGAATTTGCAGAGGAGCAGCACATGCAGCCACAGAGACAGCCTACAGATCAGGTAAGTGAGGCATGGGGGGGGGGAGAGAGAGCCTACAGATCAGGGAAGTGAGGCATGGGGGACAGAGAGAGCCTATAGATCAGGTATGCGAGGCATGGGGGGGCAGAGATAGCCTACAGATCAGGGAAGTGAGGCATGGGGGGGCAGAGATAGCCTACAGATCAGGGAAGTGAGGCATGGGGGGCAGAGATAGCCTACAGATCAGGGAAGTGAGGCATGGGGGGGCAGAGATAGCCTACAGATCAGGGAAGTGAGGCATGGGGGGGCAGAGATAGCCTACAGATCAGGGAAGTGAGGCATGGGGGGGGCAGAGATAGCCTACAGATCAGGGAAGTGAGGCATGGGGGGGGCAGAGATAGCCTACAGATCAGGGAAGTGAGGCATGGGGGGGGGGCAGAGATAGCCTACAGATCAGGGAAGTGAGGCATGGGGGGGGCAGAGATAGCCTACAGATCAGGGAAGTGAGGCATGGGGGGGGGCAGAGATAGCCTACAGATCAGGGAAGTGAGGCATGGGGGGGGGGCAGAGATAGCCTACAGATCAGGGAAGTGAGGCATGGGGGGGGGCAGAGATAGCCTACAGATCAGGGAAGTGAGGCATGGGGGGGCAGAGATAGCCTACAGATCAGGGAAGTGAGGCATGGGGGGGGCAGAGATAGCCTACAGATCAGGGAAGTGAGGCATGGGGGGGGGCAGAGATAGCCTACAGATCAGGGAAGTGAGGCATGGGGGGGGCAGAGATAGCCTACAGATCAGGGAAGTGAGGCATGGGGGGGGGCAGAGATAGCCTACAGATCAGGGAAGTGAGGCATGGGGGGGGCAGAGATAGCCTACAGATCAGGGAAGTGAGGCATGGGGGGGCAGAGATAGCCTACAGATCAGGGAAGTGAGGCATGGAGGGGGGGGCAGAGATAGCCTACAGATCAGGGAAGTGAGGCATGGGGGGGGGCAGAGATAGCCTACAGATCAGGGAAGTGAGGCATGGGGGGGGCAGAGATAGCCTACAGATCAGGGAAGTGAGGCATGGGGGGGGCAGAGATAGCCTACAGATCAGGGAAGTGAGGCATGGGGGGGGCAGAGAGAGCCTACAGATCAGGGAAGTGAGGCATGGGGGGGGGCAGAGAGAGCCTACAGATCAGGGAAGTGAGGCATGGGGGGGGCAGAGAGAGCCTACAGATCAGGGAAGTGAGGCATGGGGGGGGGCAGAGAGAGCCTACAGATCAGGGAAGTGAGGCATGGGGGGGCAGAGATAGCCTACAGATCAGGGAAGTGAGGCATGGGGGGGCAGAGATAGCCTACAGATCAGAAAGTGAGGCATGGGGGGGGCAGAGATAGCCTATAGATCTGTGTATGGAGAGAGACAGGGATAGGAAGCTGCATCTTATCCCTGCTTCTCTCTGACTGAATCCACAGAGGAGCAGCACATGCAGCCAGCAGAGACAGCCTACAGATCAGGGAAGTGAGGCATCGGGGGGGGGGGGGGGGCAGAGATAGCCTACAGATCAGGGAAGTGAGGCATGGGGGGATAGCCTACAGATCAGGGAAGTGAGGCATGGGGGGATAGCCTACAGATCAGGGAAGTGAGGCATGGGGGGATAGCCTACAGATCAGGGAAGTGAGGCATGGGGGGATAGCCTACAGATCAGGGAAGTGAGGCATGGGGGGATAGCCTACAGATCAGGGAAGTGAGGCATGGGGGGGGGGAGAGAGAGCCTACAGATCAGGGAAGTGAGGCATGGGGGACAGAGAGAGCCTATAGATCAGGTATGCGAGGCATGGGGGGGCAGAGATAGCCTACAGATCAGGGAAGTGAGGCATGGGGGGGCAGAGATAGCCTACAGATCAGGGAAGTGAGGCATGGGGGGCAGAGATAGCCTACAGATCAGGGAAGTGAGGCATGGGGGGGCAGAGATAGCCTACAGATCAGGGAAGTGAGGCATGGGGGGGGGGCAGAGATAGCCTACAGATCAGGGAAGTGAGGCATGGGGGGGGGGCAGAGATAGCCTACAGATCAGGGAAGTGAGGCATGGGGGGGGGGCAGAGATAGCCTACAGATCAGGGAAGTGAGGCGTGGGGGGGGCAGAGATAGCCTACAGATCAGGGAAGTGAGGCATGGGGGGGGCAGAGATAGCCTACAGATCAGGGAAGTGAGGCATGGGGGGGGCAGAGATAGCCTACAGATCAGGGAAGTGAGGCATGGGGGGGGGCAGAGATAGCCTACAGATCAGGGAAGTGAGGCATGGGGGGGGGGCAGAGATAGCCTACAGATCAGGGAAGTGAGGCATGGGGGGGGCAGAGATAGCCTACAGATCAGGGAAGTGAGGCATGGGGGGGGGCAGAGATAGCCTACAGATCAGGGAAGTGAGGCATGGGGGGGGGCAGAGATAGCCTACAGATCAGGGAAGTGAGGCATGGGGGGGGCAGAGATAGCCTACAGATCAGGGAAGTGAGGCATGGGGGGGGGCAGAGATAGCCTACAGATCAGGGAAGTGAGGCATGGGGGGGGCAGAGATAGCCTACAGATCAGGGAAGTGAGGCATGGGGGGGCAGAGATAGCCTACAGATCAGGGAAGTGAGGCATGGAGGGGGGGGCAGAGATAGCCTACAGATCAGGGAAGTGAGGCATGGGGGGGGGGCAGAGATAGCCTACAGATCAGGGAAGTGAGGCATGGGGGGGGGCAGAGATAGCCTACAGATCAGGGAAGTGAGGCATGGGGGGGCAGAGATAGCCTACAGATCAGGGAAGTGAGGCATGGGGGGGCAGAGATAGCCTACAGATCAGGGAAGTGAGGCATGGGGGGGGGCAGAGAGAGCCTACAGATCAGGGAAGTGAGGCATGGGGGGGCAGAGATAGCCTACAGATCAGGGAAGTGAGGCATGGGGGGGGGGGGCAGAGAGAGCCTACAGATCAGGGAAGTGAGGCATGGGGGGGGGGGCAGAGAGAGCCTACAGATCAGGGAAGTGAGGCATGGGGGGGGGGCAGAGAGAGCCTACAGATCAGGGAAGTGAGGCATGGGGGGGGGCAGAGAGAGCCTACAGATCAGGGAAGTGAGGCATGGGGGGGGGCAGAGATAGCCTACAGATCAGGGAAGTGAGGCATGGGGGGGCAGAGATAGCCTACAGATCAGGGAAGTGAGGCATGGGGGGGGAAGAGATAGCCTATAGATCTGTGTATGGAGAGAGACAGGGATAGGAAGCTGCATCTTATCCCTGCTTCTCTCTGACTGAATCCACAGAGGAGCAGCACATGCAGCCAGCAGAGACAGCCTACAGATCAGGGAAGTGAGGCATCGGGGGGGGGGGGGGGGCAGAGATAGCCTACAGATCAGGGAAGTGAGGCATGGGGGGATAGCCTACAGATCAGGGAAGTGAGGCATGGGGGGATAGCCTACAGATCAGGGAAGTGAGGCATGGGGGGATAGCCTACAGATCAGGGAAGTGAGGCATGGGGGGATAGCCTACAGATCAGGGAAGTGAGGCATGGGGGGATAGCCTACAGATCAGGGAAGTGAGGCATGGGGGGATAGCCTACAGATCAGGGAAGTGAGGCATGGGGGGATAGCCTACAGATCAGGGAAGTGAGGCATGGGGGGATAACCTACAGATCAGGGAAGTGAGGCATGGGGGGATAGCCTACAGATCAGGGAAGTGAGGCATGGGGGGATAGCCTACAGATCAGGGAAGTGAGGCATGGGGGGATAGCCTACAGATCAGGGAAGTGAGGCATGGGGGGATAGCCTACAGATCAGGGAAGTGAGGCATGGGGGGATAGCCTACAGATCAGGGAAGTGAGGCATGGGGGGATAGCCTACAGATCAGGGAAGTGAGGCATGGGGGATAGCCTACAGATCAGGGAAGTGAGGCATGGGGGGATAACCTACAGATCAGGGAAGTGAGGCATGGGGGGATAGCCTACAGATCAGGGAAGTGAGGCATGGGGGGATAGCCTACAGATCAGGGAAGTGAGGCATGGGGGGATAGCCTACAGATCAGGGAAGTGAGGCATGGGGGGATAGCCTACAGATCAGGGAAGTGAGGCATGGGGGGATAGCCTACAGATCAGGGAAGTGAGGCATGGGGGGATAGCCTACAGATCAGGGAAGTGAGGCATGGGGGGATAGCCTACAGATCAGGGAAGTGAGGCATGGGGGGGGGCAGAGATAGCCTACAGATCAGGGAAGTGAGGCATGGGGGGGGGGGCAGAGATAGCCTACAGATCAGGGAAGTGAGGCATGGGGGGGGGGCAGAGATAGCCTATAGATCTGTGTATGGAGAGAGACAGGGATAGGAAGCTGCATCTTATCCCTGCTTCTCTCTGACTGAATCCGCAGAGGAGCAGCACATGCAGCCAGCAGAGACAGCCTACAGATCAGGGAAGTGAGGCATCGGGGGGGGGGGGGGCAGAGATAGCCTACAGATCAGGGAAGTGAGGCATGGGGGGATAGCCTACAGATCAGGGAAGTGAGGCATGGGGGGATAGCCTACAGATCAGGGAAGTGAGGCATGGGGGGATAGCCTACAGATCAGGGAAGTGAGGCATGGGGGGATAGCCTACAGATCAGGGAAGTGAGGCATGGGGGGATAGCCTACAGATCAGGGAAGTGAGGCATGGGGGGATAGCCTACAGATCAGGGAAGTGAGGCATGGGGGGATAGCCTACAGATCAGGGAAGTGAGGCATGGGGGGATAGCCTACAGATCAGGGAAGTGAGGCATGGGGGGATAGCCTACAGATCAGGGAAGTGAGGCATGGGGGGATAGCCTACAGATCAGGGAAGTGAGGCATGGGGGGATAGCCTACAGATCAGGGAAGTGAGGCATGGGGGGATAGCCTACAGATCAGGGAAGTGAGGCATGGGGGGATAGCCTACAGATCAGGGAAGTGAGGCATGGGGGGATAGCCTACAGATCAGGGAAGTGAGGCATGGGGGGAGCAGAGAGAGCCTACAGATCAGGGAAGTGAGGCATGGGGGGTAGCCTACAGATCAGGGAAGTGAGGCATGGGGGGCAGAGAGAGCCTATATATCTGTGTATGGAGAGAGACAGGGATAGGTAGCTGCATCGTATCCCTGCTTCTCTCTGACTGAATCCGCAGAGGAGCAGCACATGCAGCCAGCAGAGACAGCCTACAGATCAGGGAAGTGAGGCATCGGGGGGCAGAGATAGTGACTATAACCTAGTAAAGACAGCAGAAGCCTGGTTTAGAGTTGTCAGAGCAATCCACCAGGAGGGGTGGGTAGAGGAAGAAATAGATCTAAAGGGACAGAGAATATATGTGCATGGGCGTCCACAGGGGGAGGGGGGGGGCATAGTGGGGCACTTGCCCCCCCCCCTGGATTTTTCAGCTAGTTCTGCTATTTATCGTGTGAGATGGAAAATACAGTGTAATAGGTGGCCAGTAGGTGGCGCTGTGTATGGAGAGACACAGGGATAGGAAGCTACATCTTATCCCTGCTTCTCTCTGACTGAATTTGCAGAGGAGCAGCACATGCAGCCACAGAGACAGCCTACAGATCAGGTAAGTGAGGCATGGGGGGGAGAGAGCCTACAGATCAGGGAATTGAGGCATGGGGGGCAGAGAGAGCCTATAGATCAGGTGTGAAGAAATGACTCTGTTATCCAGTATTTCTGTATGTTTCTTGCTTTTTCTGTATGTTTTCAATCGGCAGATGGAACTGCCGAACAAAAGACCACCCCTGGCTCACTTAACTTCAAAGCCGGCATCACTTTCACCCTCTACGTGTGCGGCCAGCGTTCGTACTGCCGAACGCCACGTGGCAGAGAAAACCGCGGCCATCTTTTTTTCGTCAAACAATGGCAACGGGACTTGGTCGTCGAGTGTCTGGAACTCGAGTGTCTGGAACCTTTCCTGGCAAGGCCCTTATAAAGTGGTAGAACAACGATGTGACACCCCTTATATAATTGGCCATTGCGCAGGGACTGGGGGGCGATGCATGATCCATGTGAACATGATGAAGCCCTACCAGGAACGTTCAGAGGAGGTGACAGCTATCTGCACACCCACCTCTGAAGAAGGCGACAGCCTACCCCTCCCCGATCTGTTAGAAGACGGACAGCTGGCTGGGGATTTAGGAGCAGTTGTATTGGGGGATCGGTTGAGCCCACAGGAGCGTATCGAGGTACAACAACTACTGCACGAAAAGCAGGAAACCTTTTCTAATGTACCTGGATACACCCCTCTGGCTACCCACCGAGTAGAAACCCCAGGACAACTTCCCATGCGCCAGCCTCCGTACCGCATCCCTGAAGCGGTACGGGAGAATATGCGCAAAGAGATTGAGGAGATGATTCAGTTAGGAGTAATTGAACCCTCGGATAGCCACTGGGCTTCTCCAGTGGTCCTCGTACCAAAACGGGACGGCACGACCCGCTTTTGCGTAGACTACAGGAGATTGAATGAGAAGACAGTATCCGACGCATACCCGATGCCTAGGATAGATGAGTTACTGGACCGGATGGCCAGGGGTCAATACCTTACCACTATTGATTTGTGTAAAGGGTATTGGCAGATCCCCTTGGCCCCGGACTCCATCCCTAAGTCCGCCTTTGTCACCCCATTCGGCCTGTACCAATTCAAGGTCATGCCGTTTGGGATGAAAAACGCGCCGGCTACCTTCCAGCGGATGGTGGACCGCCTCCTAGATGGGTTCCAAGACTATACCTGCGCATATCTCGATGATATTGCCATATTTAGCAATACCTGGCAGGAGCACTTGGCCCATATAGGAGCGGTTCTAGACAGGATCCCTAAATGCTAAATGTAGCATTGGGATGGCCGAGGTACAGTACCTGGGCCACAGAGTGGGCTGTGGTAAACAAAAGCCGGAACCAGACAAAGTAGAGGCGGTAGCACAGTGGCCTACCCCGAAAACTAAAACCCAGGTGTTAGCCTTCCTAGGGACAGCAGGGTACTACCGGAAGTTTGTCCCCAATTATAGTGCCCTGGCCAAACCCCTCACTGACCTGACACGTAAAAACCTTCCCCGCCAAGTAACCTGGACCCCGGAGTGTGAGCAGGCATTCCAACACCTGAAAGATGCACTTGTTAATGCCCCTGTCTTGGCCGCTCCCAATCCAACTAAACGTTTTCTTGTTCACACAGACGCTTCTATGTTTGGATTGGGGGCAGTACTGAGCCAAGTCGGGGCCGATGGCGGAGAACACCCCGTGGCTTACATCAGTCGCAAACTTTTACCCCGGGAAGTAAGCTACGCCGCCATCGAGAAGGAATGCCTGGCTGTGGTGTGGGCCTTGAAGAAATTGCAACCCTATTTATATGGACAGGCTTTTTCTCTGATCACGGATCACAACCCATTAGTCTGGCTGAACCGGGTGGCTGGGGACAATGCCAGGCTGCTGCGCTGGAGTTTGGCGCTGCAGCCTTTTGACTTTAACATTCAGTACCGCCCGGGTAAGCAAAATGGAAACGCCGACGGGTTGTCACGACATACTGATCTGGAGAAATGATCCGTGAGCACCCCCAAGCCGATCCGTATGGGATCAGACTGTGTATGCCGGCTTGTGGGCAAGGGGGAGCAGTGTAGCGGAATGCAGTAAGCCTGTCCTGTAACCTGCCTGTGTGATTGTATTCGGTATATTTTTCCTGTGTTAATTTTCCTATTCGTATGTTTTCTGTGTGAATTGTATGCTATTCGGTAGTTTCCATCCGTACCATATGCATATGGAAACTACCGAACGGAGGGACCACCCCAGAGAGAAGTGTGTTAGCAATTAAGGTTCACATATTTCCTAAACCGCAAGTTAACAAGCTCGTTAGGATTGTATCTGGGTGGCCGCCATTCGGCATGCGTATCTGGGTGGCCGCCAGTCGGCATCTTACGCATGAAAATCTCAGTGGTGTTTGGTCGTCGAGTGTCTGGAACTCAAATCGGACACTCAAACAACCGAACACCGCTGAGACCTCCAGAGCTCCGTAACTACCGAACGGAGAGTCCTAACGAATCCCCATTCGGTAGAAACAAAGTACCGAATGAGGGAACCAATATCTAGGCGGATGGAAGTATGGATGGCAATTGTAAGAGTATGTTTTAACTGCCGAACGGAGACCGACCGCAGGGCCCAAACTTATGGAACCCTTTTCGGATACCAACTCGTGTGCGGTCGGTCAAACTTCACCTCCACGTAACTACCGAACCACTGGTCCGATCTGGGTGAATTTTGGATATAATAGTCACCCAGATCAGGGCTACCTAGCGGTACCCTAATATTAATGTTATGTGATGGTTTAGGGGTACATCCAGGTTTGGGGTAAATTACTGTGTAAGTTAAGGGGATTATGAGTCACTCTGAGGGGAGGAGATGTGTGGGAGGTAACAGGTACTGTATTGGTTACTGTCCTAATTAATGTGAATCCCTCCCTTGCATGGGAGCAGGCTTTATAAGAAACCCTGGAATAAACGATTGTCAGTTCTACTCCTGAAACTGTGTGTCGTCCAGTTATTGGGAGTGCTGTGGGGATATTGCTGTACCTTTTTACCTGCTGGAAACTCTGCTGTGGATTTACTAATGACTTGTTCCTGAGCCTCCCTAGGATCTTAAGTGGAGAATAGCTGCGAGAAATCAGCTCTCCGCTACAACGTATTAGCGAGACTACCTACATTGTGAGCAAATGCTCAGATGAAAGGCTGACCAAAGCCTTCCATGTGAACATGCTCAAACCATATTTTGAGAGAACAGAGGACGTGGGTGCCGTGTGTGCCCCCGCCACGGAGGATAGTGAAGGACTACCCCTCCCTGATTTACTAGACCCTTCCCCCTGTACTATTGACCAAGTAAGCTTGGGTCAAAATTTAAACCCCATAGAGAAGGGTGAGGCCACTCAACTGCTGCAGGAATACCGAGAGATGTTTTCAGCCACCCCAGGCTATACCTCCGCTGCGGTACACCGCGTGGAAACCCAGGGAGAGACGCCGTTACGGCAACAACCATATCGGATCCCTGAGGCAGTGCGTGAGAGTATGCTCACAGAGTTAAGAGATATGTTACAGCTAGGGGTTATAGAACCCTCCCAAAGTCCTTGGGCCTCCCCGGTAGTACTAGTACCGAAGCGCGACGGCACCACGCGCTTCTGTGTAGACTATCGGAGGCTTAATGATCATACTATAACCGACGCCTACCCCATGCCCAGAATAGATGAGCTCTTAGACCGTATGGCGGGGTCCCTGTGCAAAGGTTATTGGCAGAGGTTATTGGCAGATCCCCTTGGAGCCTGCGGCTATTCCCAAGTCGGCATTCGTCACCCCATTTGGGCTATACCAATTCAAGGTTATGCCCTTTGGGATGAAGAATGCCCCGGCTACGTTTCAGAGGATGGCCGATAGGCTCCTGGAGGGGTTTCAGGACTTTGCATGTGCGTATCTAGATGATATTGCCATCTACAGCCGCACATGGGGAGACCATCTGGGCCATGTGTCCAGGGTACTCAACCGAATCCACCTCGCAGGGCTCACATTGAAACCCGACAAATGTCATGTAGGCATGGCCGAGGTACAGTATCTCGGCCACAAGGTGGGCTCCGGTAGACAGCGTCCAGAGCCAGCTAAAGTAGAGGCCATAGCTAACTGGCCCCAACCTCGTACCAAAACCCAGGTACTAGCCTTCTTAGGGACGTCCGGTTATTAAAGTTTGTCCCAGAGTACAGCGCCCTGGCCAAACCCCTCACCGACCTTACCAAAAAGGCCCTTCCCAAACAGGTCTCCTGGACCCCAGAGTGCACGGACGCTTTCCAGAAGCTTAAAGCGGCATTGAGTGAGGCCGCACCTGACCACACTAAACAATTTCTTGTACACACAGATGCCTCCATGTTTGGGCTGGGAGCCGTGCTAAGCCAAGTGGGAGCAGACGGCATGGAACACCCGGTGGCATACCTCAGCCGTAAACTTTTACCCCGAGAAGTCAGCTATGCCACCGTGGAAAAAGAATGCTTGGCTCTCGTGTGGGCACTCAAGAAACTTCAGCCCTATTTGTACGGAGGGGCATTTACCCTTATGACTGACCACAACCCCCTGGTGTGGCTTAACCGGGTAGCGGGTGACAATCCCAGGCTCTTAAGGTGGAGCCTAGCCCTCCAACCCTACAATTTTACCATGCAGTACCGGCCGGGCAAACAAAATGGTAATGCGGATGGCCTATCACGCCAAACCGAACTGGACTCCTAAAAACATACTTTTCTCGGACATCCCCAAGCCAACCCGACAGGGTCTAGGCGGGTATGCCGACCTATGGACTTATAGGGGAGCAGTGTGAAGAAATGACTCTGTTATCCGGTATTTCTGCATGTTTCTTGCTTTTTCTGTATGTTTTCAATCGGCAGATGGAACTGCCGAACAAAAGACCACCCCTGGCTCACTTAACTTCGAAACCGGCATCACTTTCACCCTCTACGTGTGCGGCCAGCGTTCGTACTGCCGAACGCCACGTGGCAGAGAAAACCGCTGCCATCTTTTTTTCGTCAAACAAAGGCAGCGGGACTTGGTCGTCGAGTGTCTGAACTATAGATACCGATTAGGCCATTTGTGGCCTACGAACGCTGGAACTATAGATACCGATTAGCTAGAAGAGCGCTTTTCGGTACAATTGTGCATACGAATGAGGGGAACAATCGCTGCTAGGAGCCAGGGGAATCCATTCGGTACTTTTATTCGTTTTTCCCCTTTTTCTGAAGTGACCGGCAATAACCCTCAAACCTGTGGAACTATTTTGGGCAGCCCACCCCCGGTGACCCGGTCACAAAGGACTTCCAGAGATTTTGAGAACCCCTGAACCGATCTGGGTGAAATTTGAGTCACCAAATGTGCATTTTGGACAAGACCCGCTCATGCACCTAGCTGTAAGACATTAAACTTAGCTACTATGTACAATTTAAATTATTCCATAATCAAGCCACTAGTCACATATCTTCCGGCATAACGTTATCACCTTAAAATCTAGTATACAAATATGGACTACGCACTTGGTTTAGATCAGGGGCAACCTTTTAGTAGTACTGTGCCGATATAGGATTGTGATGTCCTGTAGCGTGCCAATCCTATTTTTTTTAATTGAGGTGTGTATGCTGCCGTATTCTGCTTGTGTTATTTATACTGTAATTGCTTTGTATCGTTGAATTTGTGCGTATATGAGCTATTATCAGGGGTGTACCTAGAGTATTTGGCACCCAGGGCGGATCCTGGGCTTGTCACACACACATACACAGTTACAGTCACACACACAGTTACAGGCAACATCACACATCACAGGCAGACACACACACACACCGTTACAGGCAGACAGACACACACACACACACAGTTACAGGCATGCAGTCTCACACACACACACACACATACACAGTTACAGGCAGACAGTCACACACACACACTTACAGGCGTGCAGTCACACACACACAGTTACAGGCATGCAGTCACACACACACACACAAACACAGTTATAGGCATGCAGTCACACACACACAGTTACAGGCATGCAGTCACACACACAGACACACACACACACACACATACACAGTTACAGGCAGACAGACACACACACACACACACACACACAGTTACAGGCATGCAGTCACACACACACAGTTACAGGCATGCAGTCACACACACACACACACACACACACATACACAATTACAGGCAGACAGTCACACACACACAGTTACAGGCATGCAGTCACACACACATACACAGTTACAGGCAGACAGACACACACAGTTACAGGCATGCAGTCACACACAAACACAGTTACAGACATGCAGACACATACACACAAATACAGTTACAGGCATGCAGACACACACACACAAACACAGTTACAGGCATGCAGTCACACACACACATACACAGTTACAGGCATGCAGACACACACACGCAAAAACACAGTTACAGGCATGCAGACACACACACACACACACATACACAGTTACAGGCATGCAGACACACACACACACACACATACACAGTTACAGGCATGCAAACACACACACACACACACACACACACATACACAGTTACAGGCATGCAGACAGACACACACATACACATTTACAGGCATGCAGACACACACAGACACAGTTACAGGCATGCAGGCACACACACACACACAGTTACAGGCAGACAAACACACACACACATAGTTACAGGCATGCAGTCACACACACACACACAAACACAGTTACAGGCATGCAGACACGCACACACAAACACAGTTACAGGCATGCAGACAAACACACACAAACACAGTTACAGGCATGCAGACACGCACACACAAACACAGTTACAGGCATGCAGACACACACACACAAACACAGTTACAGGAAGACAGTTTTACAGACACAGTCACACACACACTATTACTTACAGACAGGAGCTGGAGGAGGAGTGGATTCACTGGAGTTCTCCTGAAATCTGCTAGGTGAAGAAGCAGGGATTCCTTCTTGCTGCACCTCCATGTGCAGCAGTAACAGCAGCGGGTAAGGGCCTATTAAGTCCCGCCCCACTGCCAATTTGACTCTGCCCCCGATTCTGCTTAGCTCCGCCCCCACTTTCCTTCTGTGTAGCCAGTTCAGCTGCTCCTTGCATGTGTGAGCTGTTCTGGCCGCCCGGCACCCTAACTACCATGGGGCACTGTGCGGCCACAGCTCAAACAGCCCCCACACCAGGGTCATGCACCCCCCACCCAGTGGCACCCAGGGCGGACCGTACCCTCCACCCCCCTCCCCCCCTTAGTACGCCACTGGCTATTATATTGTATATGTTCATTAGTAGTTTATGGTATTGTGTATGATACTTATGAATGTGGGCTGTGTATGAGGGCTGCTCGTGGAATTGTGTGTGGATGGATATGTCACATTGTGTGTTTGGTTGTGTGTGTGTATGTGTGGGGGCTGTTTGGGGTATTGCATGTGAGAGGCTGCATGTGGGATTGTGTGCATGTATGTGGATTGTTAGTGGTGTTGCGTTTGTGGGGATTGTGTGTATATTTGTGTGTGGGCTGTTCGTATTATTTGTATGAGGGGAGGCTTACTCTGCAGGTCTGTGTATATCTAGCAGGGTGGGTGGCTTCCCTGGGTTCCAGTAGGGACCAGGCTGGCCAGGTACAGGTCAAGGACAGGAGTTGCAACAGCAGCTGCAGGCTGCTCTACTACAGTGTGGATTCCCATGCACAAGTGCTTGGAGGAACTGATCTGAGATCACTTCCCATACGTTCTGCAATGCATAAATTGAGTATTGTCCTTCGCTACCTCTTCGTATTAGCAGATATCTGAAGTTTCACTGAGAATCCTGATAGGCCAGAGCCTGTTTGGCTCTAGCAGCCTTGAGTGCCGTGGAAAGACACCTTGAGTGCCGTGCATGGCACTAGTGCCGTAGGTTGCCTACCCCTGGTTTAGATATTACTTTTATTGAAATGTAACACAATGAGACACACGAAAGAATTCGTCAAACTTTTGATATCAGTAAAGATGACGTTTCTGTCATATAATTAATCGCCGCAGTCTGACGGCAATTCACTAAGAAATCAGTCTCATCCATATTATTTATTTCTCGCTCTGTAGTTACACTCTGGGTTAATCAGTACAACCGGCACCAATTTGGACTGTACATCATAGTCACTCAATTACATGCGACCAATCTGAGTCGCGAAAATCGCCGGCAAAGCCTTCTCGCCGCAGCAGCCGTACGTAAGTGATACAAGTAACTAATCAATACAAGGTTACATTGTATCAACTAGCTGCATAGTATAATCTCTATGATTCCATAATCAAGCCATCAGTCACATACCTTCCGGTAAATTGCTATCACTTTAAAACCTAGTAGGCAAATACAGACAAAGCACTTGGTTCAGATATTACTTTTATTGAAATGTAATACAATGAGACACGTGAAATAATTTGTCAGACTCTTGATGTCATGAATCGTCGCAGTTTGACGGCAACCTACTGAGCTCAGGAATTAGTTTCGTCCACATCATCTATTTCTCGTTCTCTAGTTACACTTCTGGCTTATTAGTACATTCGGCACCAATTTAGACTGTACATCATAGTTACTCGATTACATAGGACCACTAATCTAAGTCCCGAAAATTGCCAGCAATGTCTTCTGGCCACAGAAGCCGCACAAAAGAGATACAAGTAGTTAATCAATATAAGGTTACATTGTATCAACTAGCCACATAGTTCTCGGCATCCAGCTATCCTGAGTAGAAAAGACTCAGAGATCGCTCATGCCTTTCCAGGGAGGATATACACCTCCTGCCTCCGTGGTGAATATCGGCACAGAAGTATCTGTGCTATGTATTAGTGTTATGTTACGTTCTTCTATCAGTGTAGCCCCATAGATCAGACACACTTGCCACTGACGTTTTTCGGCATTACAAGAGTTAAAGAATCAAGCCGCTGACGTTAGATGACAAGTCCGTTCTGATTGGCTGAATCTGAAGGGCTCATTAACATATGAACGATCGAGATTTTGGCGCCCAAATGATGTCACAGGCCGGCTTCTGATTGGCTCAACAGGTATTAGCAGCTTCCAAAACACATTTAAAAGGAGACCAGAGGTCAGTCTCCCTTCAGCCCCTGACGAAGGTGCATCACAGAAAGCACCGAAACTTCTTTCACTTATTTTTTCACTAGGGCACTATCACTATGTGTAGGTAACCAACAATCTAAGTATGGCTCTACACATTAGATCACTATAATTTCACTTTCTTATTTTCACCTCATTACACTGGACTGGATGGAGGGGAGTAGTTAACTATATCACAAGACTTTTTCTGTCCCGCAAGCTGAAATCATCTTCTTTAGTATAGGTGATGATATACTGTGAGTCTTAAGCTTTATCTTTGGATCTCTTTACAGTTATCTAAATCATCTGATATGGAGATGACTGCGGGACGGCCTTGTGTATTATTTGTTAGACTACTCCAATCTTTTTAGGCTACATTTTGATATATTTTTACAAGAGTCATTTGTGGCCTCCAGAGCAGTCTTAATCAAGAATACTCCCTACCTAAGGAACAGTGATCCTAGTCAATACTCTACTTAGCTATTTTAGCTAAGTCTACCTTTAGTCTGTAGCTATCAGAATTGACATATCATGATTAAAGTCTATTTGCTGTAGCTACTATTGGGACTAACCTAGGAGTACTCCATTGACTAGGATATTTTGAGGTGTGCCATTAGGGCTAGATTTTCTACCCAATTCGGGCATTTGACCATATACTCGGTTATGCTTGCTATATGACTTTCTACATTCATACCATTAACTAATTACTGAAGATTTTTGTCTTCAGACATCTGGGTATTCCAACCAGAAGGTCTGAGGAAGTTTCTCTTTCTATTTCCTAATAGGGGTTATGCCCCAGGACACCGCTGGAGTGTCCATTTAGGTGTTTTTCTACCAGTGGTGGACCCACCAACAAGGGTAGAGATTTACGTTTTGATTCTCTGTCACAAATGTCTGGGTTTAGAATTTATTCCATTCCATTAGCATTTTAGACAGTCTCTTATCACTTGGTTTGTTTATACTATACATTCCTTTAGCTCTGGCAAAGTGGTCAGTTTTACAGAAAGGATAGAAATTTCGTGTCTCTTTGTTAACTTGAAAATAACAAAATGGAGTCTGGTCTGTTCAGAGTGACTCAGAATATACACTTTTAATTTCTATCATAGCACAAAATGTCTGCCGATATAAATACCCGGACATAACCCTCCTTTAGTGCATTTCATAGCCAAAAATTAATTTAGCTTATGAATAAGCACAATGAAGTTACCAGACATATTGTGCAGTCACATCATTTCTAACATAGGCCCATGCGTGGAATGAACATGTTTGTATATTTTTGTACCTGTAAGAGTTTTGAACTTTACACTTAGTACAATCAACCATAATATCATTATTATCATAGCACACCCAATAACAATTTTAACATGGATGAACCAGTCAACACGAGCAATAAGGTCAGTATCTAGCTCAGAGTATTTAAATGTGTCCACAGAAATGTTATCTTTCTTGATTGACATTTGGATAGTGTGGTTGGGCTTATGGTCCAGCAAGAACTTTAGATTAGGATCTAGAGGGATATCTAGATTCTGGAAGGGATCCACCATCTCAATAGCACTTTCGATCGTCACCGATGGTGATACGAGAGTCGTGGGGTACCTTGATCAGTGATACAGGTGCTGGTAAGGCAATTACTTAATTAGTCACCTGGTCCCTGCGAAAAACACTCATGTTTTTAAGACACGTGCTTACCAACCATTTATCTTTTACTAAGATAGCATGTACTAACGCATTACTGTCGGTTTTTGACATAGTTACTTGACATGTTTCAGAGCCATGTTTAAGATACTCGATCCCACACAAAGCATTGGTAGAATCGTACATAAAAGGTTTTCCATCACATTGGAAATTATTGTCTTTGAATTTTTCACAGTCATTCAAAATGGGTATTGAATACCAATCTGGTATCCACGGTTGAAAAGCCAAAACATCTGGGGTTTGGACTTTTACATGGATATTTTCCTTCCATGTACCGACGTTGTGTATTGTTTTCATTTGAAAATTGTTTTTGGGAGTTACATATGGTATGGCCAATAAAAAGCAAATCTCCATATGTTCTGGATCAATTAAGAGAGGTATAGCGCTCCCAATCTCAAAGGCCAGATTAAATTGCATGGGCTCAATTGTTTCTCCATCCACATTGGCAAGCATCGCATGAACAATATCCTTGGATAAAAAAATACAGAGGTATGCGTCCCCCTGCCAATTCTATCATCCCAGTTTGCACTTCGTCGAGAAAAGCAAGTGTGTGGAACAATATTGGGTCATGCAGAAATAGAAGTTCACGCTTAAATAAGTCATGACTTTGGTGCAACTCAGTGGATTTGGCAATTAACTCCGAATGCAAATTTGTTGTAACAAGTGTGTCTTCCACAATAGTTAACACGTCTTGGAGAAGTGTTCTTTGCTGTTTTATCACCTGATGAATATCGTTAATGTGTTGCTTTAGCGCATAGATTTCCATATCCATCTTTTGGACCGTGATAGAGTTGGCTGCAGACATTCCAGTTGCGACAACTGCACCGACAGTGGCACAAACTAATGCAACAATTATAGTGGTGAGGAACCTTTTGGGTCGGTTGCTCATCGAAATAGAACTGGATACAAATGGTTTCCGGGCTTGCTCCAAGATGTTTCGCACACGGTCCTGTGCTCTTTGGAGGTGCATCTGGTACCAAGTCTGTAACTCAGGAAGCTGCATCGATGAAATGTTGTACGCCTTCTCGATGGAAATCTTGGGGTCCAAGCTGACGAACAAACGTCGGGTAAGGATCCTCTTCTCTGTCAAGATGAACCCTGGTGTCTCTTGAATCAGGATGCCGGAGGATGGTCCCATCTCTGCGATCGGGTCGGTCCGTAGCTCTTGGCACAGGAGCAGTACGATCCAGAAACACGCCACATCCTTCTTGGACATCTTTCAACAGTCACGGATCACGAACTCGTTTCAGACTTATCTACTAATGATTCAAGGTTTGTTAAGTATACAAACTTATAACAGTATGACATCACTTGGCCTAGGACAACACATTATTACGATTCATCAACATATGTATTCTCTCTAATTCTATTTTTATAACTTCATCCATCACTACATTTATTACCTCAGCAATATGCCTATAGCAGTTAAACAAACTAGTAACCTGCTTAAAAATGTAGTTATTGGATGGCAAGGAAATGGTTAATGACATGAACGTACATGAGATCATGGCACATCACAACATTTCACATCATACGATACCACGTGAATCAAGCATTCATCCAGGTTACTCGTTCACCCTTCTGCATCCGAATCCACACCTACAATCCTTAATTGAGATTTAGGATGACAAGCACGCAACTGGTTAATGTGAACCCACTTTTCAATAAAATCACCATCCTTAGGAATTTTTATCTTGTACGCTACTGGGGAAATTTTGTCAATGATGACATATGGCCCTTTCCAAGAAGGTAAAAATTTATTTTCCTTGACCTGATTTCGCGCAAAGTTATACAGATAGACTTGATCTGTTGTCTCATATTCCTTTTTCGTGGTTTTTAAATCGTAATAGGTCTTAACCCCTGTCGCTGCTTTTTCTAGATTCTTTTGGGCAAAAGCAAACGCATGCTGTAAATGCTTGCGCAAATCTTCGATATACTGATGCGTAGTGGCAGCATTGATCAAGTTATGATCCGAAGTACGATATAGTAAATGCTGTGGTAAAACCATCTTTCTTCCTGTCATCAATTCAAAAGGTGACAATTTGGTAGCAGTGCTAGGTGTAGCTCTAATCGCCATTAAAACTAGGGGCAATTTAATGTCCCAGTCTTTACCAGACTCCTTAACATACTTCTTCAGAATATTAACGATAGACTGGTTATATCGCTCTACCCCCCCGCTAGACGCAGCGCGGTATGCAATATGTAGCTTTCGTTTAACACCTAGAATGTTCCACATCTTAGCCATTACTTCGCTGGTAAAGTGACTACCTCTGTCTGACTCAATTCTTTGAGGCAGACCGAACCTAGAAAAGACATGGTTAATCAACAAAGTGGCGCACACGGTACTCGTGTTCTCTTTACAAGGAAAACACTCTATCCACTTTGAGTACATACATGTAACGGTTAACATGTATTTGTTACCTCTTGAAGATCTTGTTACAGGACCTATAAAGTCAATTTGAATATCAGACCAGGGTAATAACACCCCCCTCTTCTGAAGTGGTGCACGATGGGTTGGACCATGGGGTTGATATTGCGGACAAATCAAGCATCCCTGACAGTATGTCTTAACATCTCTTAACATGTGTGGCCAATATGCATAATCACGCAATATCTCATATGTGATCTTATCACCACGATGCCCAGATGTAGGTGCATCATGTGCGTGTTGGAGCATTAACCCTCGGTATACAGTTGGGACTACCCATTGTTGAATACCATGTTTAGAAGTTCTGACCAGCAACCCATCCATGATACTAAATTGGACTTTATATCTCATCAAGATTCGTAAATCTTCATTATCTTTGCAATCCTCATCTGTGATGGGAAGTTGACATGGGTGCGACACCATTGCGCCTTTTGTAAAGACAGTTTAATTCCTGCCTCTCTTAACTGAGTGAGAACATGTCTAATCTCTATGATATGCTTATCAAAGGAAGTGCTTTTCAGCAAGACATCGTCGACATATGATAACGTTCCTCTCTCGAGTGCGTCAGGCATAGCTTTATGCATGAACACAGCGAATTCATGACCAGAGTTTATGTAACCGAAGGGCATACGGGTCCAGGTATACTGCTGCTTTCCAAATGTGAAGGCCAATTTGTATTGGTCTTCATTATGGACTGGTACAGTCCAATATCCCTGCGCACAGTCAATGGCAGTGAATATTTTGGATCCTTGCATTTGTACCAAACATTGGTCTATGTATGACATATGACATATAGTCGCGTTTATTTAGCTGTCGTATGTCAGCGCATAAACGCCATTGTCCATTAGGTTTCAGAATCCCTAAAATCGGATTATTTTTTTTTATTTTTATTTTTTTAAATTCTTTATTTTGGTTGTGCAGATGAACATAAGACATGAACAGACGCCACAACAGCGTATAGCGAGGGTTACAGACATTAAACAGTGGCATATAAGCTTGCACATTTTTATTTTTTAAGATAGATAACTTGCGTGTTTAAACATTTGAGTTGTCAGTGGTGAGTAGATGCTTTACGTTGGTTAAAGTACAAGAGGACACTGCATGTATAGCTATTGAGATGGCTCAGACAATAGATTTGTGTGTACCTACGATTCAAACAGCGATTGTGAAGGCGCTTGCTATACAGAAGGGGAAAAAAAAAAAAAAAAAAAAAGAGAGAAGAAAAAAAAAAAGGGAAAAGGTTCTCTAGAGGTTCAGGAGCAAGTATAGACAGGCTTAGCCAGATAGAGGGTAGGTCGCTTTGACCGAGTAGCTAAGTAAATCTTATCCTTATTAGTTACATACAGGCTGAGCAATGCAGGCCAGAGTTGGCATGAAAAAACGAGATAAGATCAATATAAACAAAATAAGATCAATATAAAACAAACAACAGTAATTATGCTTTTCAACAGGCTAGGTTTACACTAATTAGTTGCTGTAGCTACAGGTTTAAACGTGCAGCGGTAGATAAGCCTTGAGCCTCAGCCTAGTAAGGCGCAGACCCAGAGTTCACGGTCAAAATGTCAGCCAACTCCACAGTCTCGGGCCAGCAAGACACCAGCACCACTGTTAGGTACGGGAGCTAGTGGGGCTCCGCCGCCCCTTCCCGGTCTTCCATGGGTACCTCGTATAGCGGGTGCGTATTGTCGGCGGTGTGGCGGTTTCTCTCCTCCTCGTGTTGGTCTGTGGACTGGCATCTGTGCTTTTTTCCCTGCTACAGGTTCAAAGACCTTCTGGGGACTTGGAGTGGTTTTGTCGGCATGTGAGCAGCTAGTGTGCTGAGTGTCCATCTTGGCTCTGCTGGCTGTATGCCGTGCGTGGGCCCCCCCGGTGTGCTTAGGTAGCTTGGTTATTCGTGGGCCCTGCGTGTGGGGTCTCCGCTTGCGTCGGGCACTGGGCAGATTGCTTCTCGTGTGCAGACTACGGTTCATGAGTCGGGGTAGAGCCCTCGCTCGCATCTCCCCCTTTGCTGGTACAGGGCTCTTTAGCGTCGGCCTGGGAGTAGTGGGGATGTTGGTCTGTCGGGGGGCTGTTTGGGCTGCCTTGGTCTGTGCCAACGTGGCCCATAGTTGTGCCCAAAAGTGGTCGAAGGCTGCTGCTATACCATCCTCCCGGAGGATCCCGTTGGCAGGCCCCACTCGTGGTAGCTGGGTGAGTGTAAGCTCAGGAGCTCGGTCGTCGCCCGCCATCTTGGTCGCTGTTTGCGGGTAGCTTGTGGTCACTTGAGCTTGTAGGAGCTTGTGACCCCGTGTGATGTGGACCGGGATAACCCCCACCGGTCCAGGGGGGGGGGGAACATGGGCTCTGTGGAAGGTCAGCCGGGAATAAAGGTGACGGGAGAGCGTCCGACTCTCCTGCGCTGCCCGTATGTGTAGGCCGCATGCTAGTGCCGTGTGGCGTATCAGCTAGAGCAGGCCTCAGTGGCTGGGACGGGGCACCCGGCTCTCGATATGCTCGTTTGTGGTATCGGGGTGTTTGCCTGGGTGTCCCCAGTGTAGTAAGAGCTGACCTCTAAAATCGGATTATTATACGAACTGTGCACTGGACGTATAATGCCTCTTTCCTTTAAATTCTGAATGATGTCTTGTAGACCATCATATGACGCTAATGGGAGTCTATATTGTTTGATAAATACAGGTGGTAAATTTGGATCAGTTTGTATTCTGGCTACGTGGAGGTTAGTTAACCCACAGTCGTAGGAATCTTTGGCAAAAATATCTTGGAATTCCAAAAGGATTTCCTTTAGCTGCTGTCGCTCAGCATCGTTGGAGCAACCATCAGCTAAAGATATTTGCTCTTCTAGCCTTTCTTGAAATCCTGGAAAGATTTCATGCTGGCCTATCTTATAAGCTTCTTCAAGCCTAGAAGTTAGGTCAGTTCGGTGTTGACTTACCTTTTCTCTTTGGTCGTTATACTCTTGTGATTCCTGCTCATTGAGCGGATGATCGAAGGTGATTGATGCTTCTTCGATTTTACACGAGCCGTCTTCGACATTGAAGGGATACACAGATAGGATAGTGAATAATCCTTCTGGGGAGGAATGGAATATTTGATCGACAATTTCGTCCTCAGTTAAGTATTCTTCAGGGATGAGGCCTATAATTTGGTTTTGGAAACCAAATGTATAGTACTCAGCATCCAATGCTAGACCTAATAATGTTCCTTTTGGTAAAGTAACACTATTGGGTGTAACATTGTTGACCATTATATAGGTGGGATACTTACCATTGGTGTATGCGTTACCACCATCCCTAATTGTTGTATCCTGTTGGATAAACAGATTAGGGCATCAGAGTTTTCTAATCTCTGACCCTCCTTGACCTGTAGGGGTAAAAGAAAGTTACTTGTCCCTTGTGGAATGGTTATGTCATCAGGTACTTGGATACTTACCGCATATGGGAGTATTTGTCCTGATTTCAGGGCGTTTTCCTTGTGTAGGTATCCACAAGGATTACCTTTTAACCTTGTCCACAAGTTGGAATTAATCAGGTCAAGGTGTATGGCAAATCGATGTATGACATCATTGCCAACGTAAACCTGATAGCGAGGTTCGTCTATCACTAGGAATAAATGTTTAACTGTCTTATTTCCGATGGAAATAGATAGTAAACATTTTGCTATCACATTGTGACTCTCTGATTCGCCATCCAGGTTCTGGATCCACCTGTCATGTGGGGAAGCGTACCTGATTATTTTTGGATTAGCGATCTACTTTAACAGACTTCTGCTAATATAGCTGTTCTCACTCTTTAAGTCCAGCTTTGCATTCCTACTTCTTCCTAAGTCATTTATCTGAATAGGAAAGAATAAGTTGTTATTAACCCTTTCAATTTTGACAAGGAATTGAGCATGACCTGCCAGATCTACAGATTCAACATAGTCCCTGTGGAGAGAAATGGTTAAAACATCACCTTCCAGAGAGACATTCTGGATCCTCTCTGGAGCAATTCTTACGGAATGCTCATCTACAGGTGTGATTGCATCATTCACCTGCAGGGTAGTCACGTCAGGTGACTGACTATTCCTAAAATGTACTTCCATCAAGTCAGGTCTTTTTTCTATTACATGGCAGTTACGATCAGATTGTACATGTGATTTCTCATAGGTTATAGGAACCTTAGCTTGTGACCATACAATTCCATTCACACAGTCAATAATTGTGTTAAGTCTTCTGAGTATGTCTATACCCAGAATCAGTCGGTTATAGGGGAGATCTACCACTATCACCGGGTGTCTAAAGGTTTTGTTACCTATTTTAAACTTTAACCAGGTATTGCCAATAACATGAAGGGCATTTCCTCCTACACTCAACAGGGCATTGGGGAAATCTCTTCGGCTTATCCGTTGCTGAGACCATTACCTGCTGGAAGTAAATATTGGATAATATGGTGGCTTGTGAACCAGTATCTATTAACCCTTTGAAAGGCTGGGGTAGCGAATCCTGTATTTCTACAGACATGTGGTACCTTCCTTCATGTTCTTTTAATTCACAAAAGAATTTAGAATGTGTCAACATATTACTTGTTTTCCATACATTACCGGTCACAGCAGTAGTTTCTACCTGTACTGAGGAATGCTCAGTCTTACCCACAGGCCTATCCTTTTTAGGATTATCTTGAACTGTCAAGCGGAAACTAGTGGTCGGCATCTCATCAGTTAACCCTTTCAGGGCTGGATCCTGGAAACTAGTGGTTGCTGGGGCTACTTTAGCCTTTAGCTGAAATGAAAAAACAGAGGAACACGTTGCGCCTCCTTCACCCGGAAGTGAAGTGACGGGATAGGCAATAGGTTTCCTAACACAACTATTGTTTATTTGACTGTTAGTACCTGGAAAGGAAACAGGGTTAGGTATTACATCTATTGACAACCTAGCCTGTTTAGTCACTGTAGCTATATTTGCTGCGGCACTTGTTGATGCTGCTGCAGTTGCACAGGTGGCTCTGCAATTGGAGCTGTCCCTAAAAAAGGATTATTGGCAAAGACTTGGTTAATCTTTGTCATTTCCTCCATTAATTTGCCCATCTGGTCTGTCAATTGACCAACTTGACGACGCAAATTATTTCCCCCATTGCCGTTTTGTCTTTGCCCATTACAATTTGGTTGGGATGGCTGAGACTGTTGGGAGTTATTGGAAGCAGATTGGTTGTTTCTGTTTCCATATCTCCTATTTCCCTGAGGATTCCTTCTCCATTGGGAATTGCCTTGGTTCTTATTAACCCAGGGGCGTTTATTCCCATTGGTATTGGATTTTTCAGAATTATCAGAGGAATTTGCAGAATTGCTTCTGGCGTTTTCCTGTTTCTGAGGTTTTGGTGTTTTCAAAACCTCGGAATAGGTCCTCTTTTTCTGTTGGGTTTCTAAACCTAACTGAATTTTAGTCTCTGACACCATTTTGTCACCAGGTTTCTTAACCTTTGGCTGATTTTCGTCATGTGCATGGTGTATAGTATACAATTTCATGCACTGACTGACTAGCCATTCTAACGGTAACTTACAATCGTAATCTCTTGCGAGATTCATTTGTATGTTTACTGGCATGGCATGAAAATACAGATCTTTGAAGTCTGTGCTTTCATACCTGGGTTTTCTTTGGGCCACGGAGTATGCATTCTTAAGAATTATTAAAAATTATCTGGGGCTTTGATCTGGACGGCACTTTAAGTTATAAAGCGCCTTCTTTGCAGAAGCAATGGTTTTATATTTACCATATTCCATGATTATTTCATATTTCATCTTGGACCAGGACATTAACTGTATAGCTTGAAGACTTTCTAGATAAACACGGCACATTGAATCAAAGGTCCATGTAATTAACCATTTCTTATGAATGTTATCATACATACCCAATGAATTCATTGCTCTATCATAATTTTCCAGATGTTCAGATATGTTTCCTGAACCTCTAGAAAATTGTGGGACAGTCTCTCTAAGGAATTTAATAACCTTTGGCGATTCATAAACAGGCATCGTTGATTTACGACCTCTGTTTCTGTTTTCCCTGTGTCTGGGTAAACGTCTATGCGATCTGTCTGCTGAAGAGGAATTAGACCCGTGCAACAGTGCAGATGGCATAGCAGTCACATGGCCTTCAGAGTGGACAGTGCAATCACTTTCACTCCCATCACTCTGAGCTTCTCGTTCACTGTCACAATTCTGATTAGCATCAGAATCCTGCCAGTGTACAGAACCATGTCTGTTTTCATTCCTATCACCTTGAATCTAATTCCCTCTGTCAAGTTTGGCCAGGACAGTCTTTTCAAACTGTTCTGCCCAAGATTGCCAAGAATCTACAAGTGTTTTCTCAGAATTACTCACATCTTTTCTTAGAGACTGTTTTATGAAAACCTGGTCTGGTGTGCGAAAATCATAACAAGGAGGGGATTTACAGATAGTCTTTTCTTGCATTTTTGTGCAACGTTTTGGCACAGAATGATGACTACTAACCTCACTGTCTGATTTCTGACTCTCCTTTTCATACTCATCCAATTGCGTTTTAAGCTGATTTATTTCCTGTGCATATTTATCCGTCAAAGCTTTAATTTCTTTTTCATGATCAGCCTGACGAGTTTTATGCTCAGCAAGTAAATCTTGGTGCTTCCCATCTTGAATGCCAAATTGTTCACTGTACGTGTCCAGTTTGGTATTCAATACCTTGTTTTCATCTAACGCCTTAAGAAGTGCTGTTATAAAGAAAGGCCAAGAGTGTATGATCATCGCCATTTCCCTTTCTATGTTCGTTTGTCCAGTAATGTCTTTAAGATATGTTATTATGTGTTCATCAGTTAGAATGGTGTGTTTAGCTTCCCATTCTATGCTTTTCAACCAAACCTCATAGCTTAAATCATTTTTCATATGTTTATGAATATGGACTAGAGCATTTTTTCTTAGGTCTTCAATTATTTCAGTATTATCTGTTGCAGATGTATCGCTGCCGCTGGCCATATTTTTTATACACTAATTTAATCTCAATACCAAACTCTTTTCTATATCAAGATTAATATTGCATGAATTACACCAATATTATTGTATATGGAATATAATTTCAACTGAAACGATCTCAGCAGCGTGCCTCCAATTTGTGGGATATTTATGGGATAATAATAGTAAACAGTTGAGAATTGCCTACTATTTCAATTCTCAGATCCCAAAGATCGTTATCGTGTAAGTGAAATGTATACCATATAAATAAAATCACAATTTGTATAAAAATAGAATTAATTTATTGTGACATTTTTTAAATAATAATAAGTAACATGCGTGACAATAATCAATGAATTTCAGTATAACATGAATATGCAATACAATATGGCAATATATTTTCCAACGGTTAACACAGCTACAACATTAGCTGTCAAGAAGATTTATGATGGGCTTCACAGAGACAAAGAAAGTTTCACATAGAGACAGAGCTGCAGCGTAAAGCCATAAAAACTTTAGCTGACAGTTAGAATAACCTTTTCAATGCTGGCTAGACTTCCTAGGTAATTAAGATCTATTCTCATGTAATTTTAATTAAAATAACAATTAAACCAGTTCATTAGTCACGTCCTGGACCCATCGAATAAAATAAATCTACATGTTCTATAAGCTGAATTTTTAATTTGCCTAAACAGATATTTTATCTTATTTTAGAGCAAATCAATACCCCTGGATAAATATCACGATATGCTAACATGTGATATTTCACATAAATACAGAATTATTGTTTCTATCTGCAGAATAGAAAGTTTAATAATGTACTTCTTATTTAACTAAGATTTCTAAATATCGAAATCTGATCGTGATTTATCCAGTCATATATCATGCTATTAGAAATGTTTTATTAATTTAGATTAATTAATTGAAGCCAGTATAATTACCAGTTAAATAGATATTCTCACCAGATGTTCTCAGGTAGCTAAGTGTCAAGGAATGTTTCTTTCTCGCTCTGACTCTGCTTGCTTCTTACTGCTTCCTCTGCATCCCTTCTGTTGATCTGCATTACTCCTTGCATCCCCTGCATAACTCTCTCTTCCCTTTGTCTTAACTTTTAAAGGAAAGATTCACTAGGTGATAGACCAATAGAAACATTGGAGGTGTGATTATCTTCTAGATAGCAACTTAATATTTGGTCTATAGAAGGCAGTCTCGTCCCACTAAACATACCTATCCAGGAAAGAGTTAACTTTTCCTGGTGGCTATTTTGACGTCATTTTGGCTTATCTATATGGTTGCCATAATTTAAGTTTTCTGTCAGATCAAACAGTTTCTTTAAATTTTGTCCAGACTATGTGTCTGGCAAATTCTGCTATAATTTCTAATATGACAGTTATAACTAAGTATGACCTCTAAACTTACAATGGGATCTTGTACATATAGAAAAGAAAATGTTATTATTTAATCTTCTCTGTCACAAATGTCTGGGTTTAGAATTTATTCCATTCCATTAGCATTTTAGACAGTCTCTTATCACTTGGTTTGTTTATACTATACATTCCTTTAGCTCTGGGAAAGTGGTCAGTTTTACAGAAAGGATAGAAATTTTGTGTCTCTTTGTTAACTTGAAAATAATAAAATGGGGTCTGGTCTGTTCAGAGTGACTCAGAATATACACTTTTAATTTCTATCATAGCACAAAATGTCTGCCGATATAAATACCCTGACAGGCATGGGGGGGCAGAGATAGCCTACAGATCAGGGAAGTGAGGCATGGGGGGGGGGGGGGGGGCAGAGGTAGCCTACAGATCAGGGAAGTGAGGCATGGGGGGCAGAGATAGCCTACAGATATGTGTATGGAGAGAGACAGGGATAGGAAGCTGCATTTTATCCCTGCTTCTCTCTGACTGAATCTGCAGAGGAGCAGCACATGCAGCCAGCAGAGACAGCCCACAGATCAGGTAAGTGAGGCATGGGGGGGGGGATAGCCTACAGATCAGGGAAGTGAGGCATGGGGGGGGGAGACAGCCTATAGATCAGGTAAGTAAGGGATTGGGGAGACAGCCTACAGGAAGGGTCAGCAAGGAGCAGGAAGGTAAAGTAAGAGAAGGAGCAGAAAGGAGAAGGAATAGAATTGAGCAGAAAGGGGCAGCAAGAGGCTGGAAGGGACAGCAAGGAGCACAACAGGTAAAGTAGGAGAAGGAGCACAAAGGAACAGAAATGAGCAGGAATGGCAGAAAGGAGCAGGAAGGGTCTGCGAGGAGCACAAAGGGTCAACAAGAAGAAGGAAGGGTCTGCAAGGAGCATGAATGGTCAACAAGGAGAAGGAAGGGTCTGCAAGGAGAAGGAAGGGTCTGCAAGGAGAGGAAGGGTCAGCAAGGAGCTGGAAGGTAAAGCCGCACAAAGGTAAAGTAGAAGGAGCAGAAAGGGTCAGCAAGGAGCTGAAAATGGCAGCAAGGAGCAGGAAGGGACAGAAGGAGCACAAAGGCGAAGTAGGAAAAGGAACAGAAATGAGCAGGAAGGGGCAGCAAGGAGCAGAAAAGGTCTGCAAGGGGCAGCAAAGGGACAGAAGGAGCACAAAGGTAAAGGAGCAGAAATAATCAGAAGGAGCACAAAGGTAAAGTAGGAGAAGGAGCAGAAAAGGGTAGCAAGGAGCAGAAAGGGACAGCAAGGAGCACAAAAGTAAAGTAGGAGAAGGAGCAGAAAGGGTCTGCAAGGAGCAGGAAGGGATCAGAAAGAGAAAGGAGCAGAAGGGGGAGCAAAATAAGCAGAAAGTTGCAGAAAGGTAACGGAGCAGAAGGAGCCAAGGAGGAGAGAAGACAGTGTCAGAAGAAAAAGAAGACTGTGTCAAATGAAGAAAAAGGAAAGGAGATTGGAGCAGGAAGGACAAGTGAAATGAACCCTCCACTTTATTCTGGACACCACATCATAAGGCTTTGGTACCTGGGCCTGGCAGGGAAACTTTGGGCTTTCTCATCTCCCCCCAAAAAAATATTTATGGGGGGCGGAGCTCAACCACCATGTGGCGAAGTCGCATGCATCCAGAGTTCCCACCAAACTGCGGACTCTGAGCTTCCCTAGCCTTAACCCAACTACATTAAACGGGTCCCTCACCCACCCACTACACGGAGCCTCGGTGGGAACAAGACAGGAGCACTGTGAGAACTCTGAAGGCACTAGCCGAGGCAGGTCCGACATGCGGCCTAGCGGTTGATGGGGGGCTGGGGACACGGCCGGTCCTCCAGTCTCGAAGTCCTGCGGACGCAGAACCTCCCCCTTTGGGGGTCATCACGGTCCACCATTGCACCCTCGTGGGCCCGAACACCGATATGCGAGCCCCGTTAGGCGGGTGCAGGGGGAGGCGACGGCACCCAGCTCACCTAAAATGGAGGCGGACAGCATCACACACCCTGACAAGCAAACCCTCGTGGAGCACCCAAGACGGCAGCCGCTGCTGCTGACCGGCAGTCACCATGAGAAGTCAGGTTACACACGTTCCTTGAAGCTTTGGATGCAGCCCTCTGGACCTGTATCGAGTCCTACCAACGGCACCACACATCCGCTGCAGCCGGACCCGTTGGGGTCCCCCACAGTGTCTTGGCGTCTCCTCTGGGCAGAGAAACACGACGACCCACAGAGGCATCGGGTACCCGCAACCACTGCCGCCACAAGAGCCGAATACCACTGAATGACCTGGAAATCTGGAGATGGAGGAAGCCTTTGGGGTTAAACCATTTGAGCCAGGTTTTATGTGGATTTGATCAATTCCGTCCAAAATGGCAGCAGCAAGCTTCGATCGGAAAGGGTTCCATGCTCTGTACTCTATTTTAGTTTCTCCTTTCTCAACAGATATTCGCTTCTCTCCATATACAGACTCACCGGGAACTAGGTTTCTAGTCACCAGAGCATCTTCCTTCCCTCGGGAGATAAAGACACCTTCATGTCGGTGAGGCTCAACAATTACTTTTTTTCCTCCGCCAAAGCCTCCTCTTCCTCTGCCACGGGGACCCCCTCTTCCTCTGAACCCCTCTTCCACGGCCGCCAAATCCCCCTCTTCCACCACAATCGCCAAATCCCCCTCTACCACCACGATCGCCAAAACCTCCGCGGCCACCTCTAGGGCTGAATCCCGGCCACCTGCGCGGACTGAGCTCTCAGAGATACCAACACGTATCTGCTCTCCACGAGAAGTCATGCCTACCCCTCTTATGCCCGTCATGGCGGATGGACCCCTAGTTACTACGGGAGGTCAGCCCATCCTCACACCCAAGGGCGGAGCCCATGTTCAGTCCGCACCCCCCCAACCCTCCTGTCCTCTCCCCGGCCCGTACGGCACTAATGAAGTGCTGCAAGCGCTGGCTCCTCTGACGCCGCCGGTTCCCATGAGTATCGGACCCCCCCTCCTTCCTCCTGATGATGGTTGCCTATTTGTGGGCAATCCTTCATCACCCCATAATGAGAATCCCAGAGTCTCACATGCTGAGAACCCCAGAGTCCAGTTCCTCATGGACGGTGCCCCCTTAATGTATGTCTCATTTAACCCATCCCAAGCCTCAATTCTGGTGGGCTCTCTCCTAGACCCCGAGAAACAACCCATGCCCTTTTACCGAAGGACTGTTCAAATCCAAAAGACCTATTCCGCTGCATGGCGTGACTTATTTAGCCTCTGTGAAATTAAAGCAGGAGATGCCTATTGGCCCATTATGGAGAAAAGTCTCTCCAGTGCCCGCCTCACTAGTGATACTGATTTCCCCTCAGGCACTGAATTCCGAGAACAACTCCGGATGTGGGCCCAGGATAAATTAGCTGATCAGGCTACCTGTATTAATGATGTTACCCAGGATGTCAGAATCTGTGGAGAAAGATCACTCCAGGTTGTCCCAAATCTTCTCTGATCTGGGTTTCAGTTTGTATAACAAGGCCCATACCCAAATGCTATCTGAAGCCTTCGTAGCAGGCCTTAAAGAGTCCATACGCAAGTGCCTGATTTGGTCCCGCCCCGAGTACAGAGTAATTCCTCTGAACACCATCCTACTAGTAGCTAAGGGCCTGGAGTCCTCTCAGCCGCCCCTACCCAGGAAACCGGCCCCCCTCATGTTCTCTCGCCCTATACACCAACCTCCAGGCCTCCCCATAAGCCAGGACCCAGGCCTCCCTATGGGTCAGCCCCCTGTGCCGCAGCACAGAAATTGTTTTAACTGTGGTCAACCGGGTCATTTCAAATGAGAGTGTACCGCCCCAAGGGCCCCCAGACAGTTCATGCGGGATGGGAGACCACCTCACCCTACAGCTAGCTACCCCGTAGCCCATAACCCCACTGTCAGCTATCCTGCAGCTAGCTAGTCACCCTGCTGCTAGTCATCCTGCTGCCAGCTATCCTGCAGCCAGCCAGCCTGCAGTGGCCAGCCGCCCTTACACTGGCCCAGACCATGCTCATCTAGATCTCCTACTATAGGTAACTGGCAAACCTGTGTCACCTACCCCTGTCATGGCAGTGTGTTCAGAGGATAAGGGAGGGCCCCTAGCTACAGTGGTCCTGCCTGTAGAAGGCCACCCAACCACCTTCTTAGTTGACACAGGCGCAGGTCGGCGCGTCCTTAGAGAACAAGACCTGCCTGATGTTGTATAATCCTTCTCTCACCACCAATACTTCCAATTGGTATCCATTTGAGAGAAATCCACTCTGCGTTGTGTTTTAATAGTGAATGTAATATCCGTGTCACCTCTTCCAAGAACTAACATATATCTTTATCCCCTTGTCCAGATAAATATATGACTAGCACTACTAAGGTATTCTATCCGATATTACAAATAAACAGCCAACACCATAGTTCTTACCAGAGAGAAATCTTTACTTAGAATCTGCCCAGTTAAATATTACAGAAGAAGAATGGTACAGAGTTATAGTTAAAATACATTCATAACACTCATACATTCCATCTATCTAATAATATCGGCTACATTGTGTATGTGCTGTGAGATGTTGTGTGCAGCATGTGTGTCTTACCAAACCTAATCTAATGTGATGTCAGTATCTTCTATTTTTAAAGGAATTGGTTGCCATGTTGTAAATAGCAAACTCCTCAGCTCAATTGATATGTAAATGTGATTTACTTTCCCAAGGCCCAAAATGTTATCTAACCTGTTATTTTATTTAAGTGTTAACTCTCCCAGCCATCCCTTTGTCTCTAACCTAAGGTGTGTTTTCCTAGATAGAGACTCCTTTGAAGACTAGTTGATATGTAAATGTGATCGGTGCCTTTCAGGTGCTGTATCTTTCCAACTATCTAAACAGAAACTCCCTTTGAAGATAATTCCTGACCTCCCATACACACAGACTTAATCAAGCACATATTAAACAGATATATATATATATAATATTTTCCCCAACACTCCCCCACTTGAATAAGATCTAATAAGGAGATTATTCACATACAACCCCGCCACCCACTCTGATTTCTGTATATTATTAAAAAAAAATTAAGGCAAGACATGAACCCACACATATATTTTATACCCCTAAAATGGATGTGAGCTCTAATTTTTCCTGCTTTGTATGGATTTTTTTTTTTTTTTTTTTTAGTTCTTTCCTCCAACAGCAATATAAAATGAATAAAGAGCAGATTAAAACAAATTGTAGACAAACAAATACTACAGAAGCAGTTCTTAATCCTGGGTGTGTGTAAGTATTATAGGGTATGCTCCACCAGGGCTCTTGAAAACTATTTGTTAAATCATTAAGGCTAGCTACATTTTCCTTCACCAGCTCTTGCAATTGCACAACCATTTGATTATTTCTTTTAAATAATGTATCCAAATCTACATTAAGTGGTGGGATTTTCTTAAAAAGTGAGGGAGCCATTTTATTCCAATTTCCTAGATCTTCCTGTACCACGTCCATAGATCTTTGTGTGAGTTGGATATTGGCTCTTATGACCTCCTTGCCCACTTTCATGGAGCCATAGGTAAGATTAACACACCATCCTGTTTGGGGTACCCTACATTGTATAGTTTGCTGCCACAGAACTGAAGATACTCCCAGTGCGCAGATCGTGGGACCCTGTCCGTGCACCACTCTTTTCCAACCATTTATGGGTTTGTGAAGGTGAACAGGGCAGCTCCCTGAGTTTTCCACCATGCACCCCTCTGCCTGGACTAGTGGTTCTAGTACACAGGAACAAAGCCAAGCATTACCACGTCTGTCACAGCAACTGGGGTTGATAACTTTCCAGAACTGGTCTTCTTTTATTACTAAGCGAGTTTGTGGAAGGAATTGCTTTAAAACATTAGTGCGATTAGCCACTTCCAACTCACCAAACATAGTCATCTTATAAACAGGTACAGGCTGTTCTGTCCAAACTGGAATGTCAATTATTAATAGAATTACCCCTTTTTTCCCCTAATTTGCACTTATTGCACCAACTCTGCAGACCTTTAATTTTGGAAAGGACTATATTCTGACAATCTATGCCATATTCCCTAACCAGATCAAAGACTAGGGTAGAATTGATTATTCTGGGCCATTCCCCTCGTTTTATTTCTTGGAGGCCTAAATTTAGATGTTCGTCTAGTAAATTTACAACTATACCACATACCATAGCTTTAGATACATTATTGTTATTAACTGATTCTCTGAGAGCATTCACCAATATATTAATCCACTGCAAATCTGCAGCAACTGTGTGAATGTTCTGTATTGTGACATCAGTTTCAGCTAGAGTGTTAAAATCCACTCGTCCCTCTTTAAGCATAATTTGCTGCCACCCATTAACATAATTTTGTTCTCGTGAGTTAAGACCCTCTATGTCTGCCCTATTCCAAATTGATGTTCCCAAACTGAGTCCTGAGATTATATCAGTACCCAGATCCCTTTTTTTCTCTCTCTCTAAACTTGAGCCCTTGTGTTGCATCCCAGAATAGATTAATATGTGCTTGAAATACATTTTTAAAGCATTCTTTCATCATCTCTGGGCAACTCTCTGGTATATTAAATAATGAAAAATTTAACAATAATGGTAATGTTACATAACATACATCAGTATACGCAACAGTTTGTGTTGGTTGTAAGAAAAGGCCATGCTCTGGCCACAGAGTGGTAGTTGGACAGTCCTGAGAATTTATCATTCTTATGTTAATTGCAGGGTCAACTGTATTACGTAATCCAGTCTGATGGGGGCTGCATGTTATAACACCATCCTGGGAAAATGTAAAATTTCTCTCCAGCAGCATCTTTATCCTCACTTCCTTTGTGGCATTGGCGCAAAATATACTGGTACTCTTATGTAAATCACTTCCTCCTGGATATTTCCAACCTGCAAATTCAGAGGGAAAGTTAGTTTTAGGCATTGAAATATTACATTGTACCACTATCCACCCCCCTATAGGCCCAACGACTGTAAGATTGTCTTTACATGTAACATCAGGTGATTGTTCCTTTACTTTTAATCTTACTTTGATATTCTCTGAATTTTCCGAATTCCTTTTCTCCCTATGATAACCCTCTACTGGAGTACTCTGATGTACCATTTTATTATTATTCTTCATCATGACATTCCTTCCTAAGCTATACAGTATATACATAAAAAAAACGATACACATAACCACCACATCACGACTGCTGTTTTCTTGCACTTCATATTCCTTATGTGGGCTGCTCTTCCAGGGATCCACTCCATCTCCTATTATCTGGAATAGAGAACTAAGAGACTATGTTAACATTTACATTAACTTGGCATAAAGTTCTCATCTCCCACGTCTAACAAATACACAGAAGGGCCAATTTTGTCAAGCACAATATATGGACCTTTCCATTTTGGTTTTGGAAATGGATGGTAGGGGGGGAAAAATTGCAACATTACTCTGTTTCCAATCTGAAGCTCGGTTATATCCCCTTTTTTAAAAAAAAAACAACGACAAACCATCAAAGATGTTTGTCAGCATGCAAGAAAACTGACAACGGTCTGTTGCCATACAAAGATAAAAATCAAAAATCAGCTCAAGGCTATTTTTATTGGTAACCATAAATAGAAACAAAAGAAAAACAAACATACATACAGATGTAGAGAAAAAAAAAATATTATGGGAGTTATTAATTGGTGGGGACCCTCAATTGATCAGTCTTTCCCTCCTCTCTCATCTGTTCCCTAAGTGCTTTTACTTCTGCCTCCAATCTCTCAGTCTCTTCAGGTCCCAGTATTCGCTTTTCCCTTCTTTATTCCTCCAATTATCCCAATTTTGTCTATTGTGCTGCTCATCCCATCTATGGTTCCTCCTCCAAGTATTCTCTCTGTTGTTTCTTCGTTTTTCTCTCCAACTGTGATTTTCCCAGTTATTATCTCTCCATTTTAGCCTCTCCCAGTTATTATTATTCCAATTATTGTTGATTACCTGAGGCTTCTCCAATCTATTTCTCCAATTATCTCCCATTACATTGCTCCCTTTAGCACTATCCCTATTCCTATGGTCCCTCTGTGGATCTATCTGTCTTTTCTCACTACCAGAATCATTCTCACCTCTAAAATTTCCCATATGCTGAAATCTATTTCCCCTGAATGGTTTCTGAGGATACATGGCAGGTCTGTCTCTCCTCTCTACTCTGAAAATCCTGGCAGCATCTACAGCAAAACTCTCATTTTTAACCTTTCTTCGCCACAAATTATCAGCTCTTAACAGTAAATCACACATTTCTGATGGGTTTGGGGTTACAGATAATATCTCATCCTTAATATCTTCCTCTAATGCATCCAAAAACATTGATCTATGCACCATCCCTCCCTGTTCAAAACCAGGATTACTGACACCAAACTGTTCCATCACTGTGGAGATTCTAGCTGACAATTCATACGGAGACTCTTGTTTCAGCTGTTTAATTTTTCCAGACAATGACACATTTGATGTAATTCCATAAAGTGCTCTCAAGATCTCTTTCAACATATCCCTAGTTCTTCGCTGCTGACCACATGTCTGTACAATCCTGACCCACAATCCATTTCCAACAACTCTCTGCAGCACTCTCTCCATATCACTAGTTGTCAAACTATACATCTCTTTCACTCTTTGAATTCCACAAAACCATTGCAAAAAGCGATTGATATCCTGCTGAGGGACCTGCCCTATTTCTCTAACTATGGCATCCATTTCTTGTGGCTTTAACTGCTTATTAACCAGCTGAATCTCTCCAGAATTATCAGGATTCAACACTGTGGTTGTTGTAGTTGGAGCCGCAGGGAGATTTGTCACTGACTTTTGTCTCAAATCATCCCATGGATAAATAGGTTTGTATCCTGTATCTCCAATCCCTGGGTTAGCAATAGACCCTGGAATTTCAGATACAGGAGACCTACTCAAAGGTGCCATGCTTTCTGCCATTTTATTAAAAGCCATATTAGTAGCATGTCTGCATTCATCCAATTCTTTTTGCATCTCCCAAATTTTCTCATTCAGCCTCTCATTCTCCACTGTAAGCTCCTCACACATTTTGGCTTTTTCAATCAAAGCTTCACCAGTTGTAATTTCTCAGATTTCATGTTAATTACTAAGTTAAGCTCTGCCATTTCATCCTCCTTTATTTTTACAATTCCCTCTAATTTTAAACAACATGATAGTAATGCTTGCATAATACACCCTTTTCTTTTTTTATCAGAAACATTTTTCTCAAATAACACTTCTCCTAAAAACTCCTGCATCTTTTCCCATGACTGTTTACAGTCCTGAGAGATTTCATAAGGACCACCATGTCTCTTAATATAATTCATAAGCCATTGTTTAACATTTTCTGAACAAGCCATTTTTGCATCTACCTTTTCACATGCCATATTAAAAATATACACTGCAACAATAGAATAAATAACAAATATACTCACCAAACTTTATGCAGACACTGGAAAGCTCTTCTGGCTGACAGTCATTGATGTTAAAACTTGGATCCTAGGCAGACTCTGAAGAAATAAATCTTCCGGCCACGGTCACGGCACCAATTATGTTGTATAATTCAAGGATTTTACAATTATCATGACGGAAAGTCATGATTTTATTAAAGACACGGAGGCGAGTATTATGCTGCACTCTTTCTTTATTTCCCTCAGCAGCAAAGAAACATTATTGAAAAAAAAACATTAAAACAGGTCTGCCTTCCAACAGGCAATGTCCGCCTAGCAACATGATCATCCAATCAGCGCCATCCTTTCCCTATAGCTGGCTGAGTGTTGATGACCATTTCCTCTTTCTTTCTTGCGACTCCCGAAGAAACTCAAACTCGGAACAGGAAACCAGAGTAAACCAAACGATTCGTAACAAAGCACGTGATTCCAAGAGGTCTTTTAGTCAGGTCACGCTAAAGAAACAAGAGAAATATGGTAATTTCTTGAAAGTTATGGGTTGTCCGCATATATATAGGTCTAAATGTCTGCAAGAACAGTGATAACTTTTCATATCAGTAGTAAGAGGCAACTACCAACCTGAGGACAACAATGGCAATAAAGTCCCATCATTATATAGTGCTCTAGAGCGATGTAGATATGTGATATCATCCCTACCGTCAAGTTGAACTTACCTTGGAAATCTTTTCTCTGAAAACTTACCTCGACCCACCACTGAGCCGTCCGAGGGTGGGTGGGTGGGATAATACTCGCCTCCGTGTCTTTAATAAAATCATGACTTTCCGTCATGATAATTGTAAAATCCTTGAATTTTATTAAAGACCCGGAGGCTCCTATTATGCTATTTCAAAGCTGTGATATCACGGCTTCTGCGAAATGCTGGATTGGTTTGAAATAGAAATTACGGAAAGTAGATTCTGCGGACCAATCAGCCGCCTTCAGTATATCTTCCAAGCGACAACCCGCCATGGAGGCTTTGGAGAACTGAATGAGGAGAGAATATGGAGGTATCAATACCTGCCAAGGACATGAGCCATTTGACCCAGCGGGCCAAGGTAGGAGAGGATACCGGAGCGTGCGGTTTACGGAAGGAGATGAAGAGTTGGGGGTTCGACTCAATCCGGAGGGATGCAGTACGAGCTTCGTACGCCCTAAGACATGCTACTGGGCAGAGGAGTGGTGTCGCGGGGAGCTCGAACGTCTGACACTCTTTTGCATGAGACTAGACATAACAGCATAACTAGTTTAGCTGAGATTTGTTTTAAGGATAGAGACTCGTTGTCTGGCCACCTAGTCAGGAAATTTAGTACCAGGGAGACGTCCCATAAGGAGGTATAGCGAGGTAAGGGTGGCCTTGCGAAGCGGATGCCTCTCAGGAGGCGACATACTAAGGGGTGACGTCCTATTGGAACCCCGTCAATGCCGGTATGGCCGGCTGAGATAGCTGATCGGTAGAGGTTTACCGTTCTGTATGCTTTCCCGTTATCATAGAGGGAGGTCAAGAATTGCAGGACAGTGGTCACAGGAGTTGATAGGGGATCCACACCCCGTGCCACGCACCAACCATCCCATGTGCGCCAAGCAGACTTGTAAGACTGTCTCGTGCCGGGTGCCCATGCGCCCTCGAGAAGTCGTAAAGTCGATTGCGAAACTCCCTCGATTGACCAGGGTCCCCGGAAATCAGCCATGCCATGAGGCGGAGGAGACCCTGAAGTATCAGGGGGTGGCGGTTCCCCTCGGGGTCCCGGAGGAGAGATTGGGCATCCGGGAGGAGTCGTGGATGGTCTATGGCCATCTCCAGCAGAGGAGGAAACCAAGGTTGTGATGGCCATAGGGGGGTTATTATAACCATGCCGCCCAAGTGGCGCCGTAGGTGGAGGAGGCAACGAGGGATAAGTGCAAATGGAGGGAATGCATAGTTACTGGTTGGTGACCAGTCTTGTGAGAATGCATTCGTAGCCGCTGCCGTGGGGTCTGGCCTCCAGCTGAAGAAGGTCGGAAGTTGGGAGTTCAAGCGAGAGGCAAATAAGTCTATTGCCAGAGGACCCCACAGATCCCAAATGCGATTTGGGGATCGAGGTGCCAGTCGCTGGAGTCCCGCAGGTGGCGGGAGTACCAATCTGCCGTAGTGTTGCATGACCCTGGCAAATATTCCGCCTTGACCGTCATGTTGTGTTGCAGACAGAACTGCCAAAAATCTCGAGCCAAATTCGCTAGAACTTTGGATCTTGTGCCACCGAGGTGGTTGATATAACGGACAGCCGATATGTTGTCCATCTTCAGTAGGATTGAGCACTGGGACAGTGTCGGGGAAAGGCTGCGAATCGCAAAGGATCCTGCTAGGAGTTCCAAGCAATTTATGTGGAGCCTGGACTCCGCCTCTGACCAGCGTCCGCCTGTGGAGGTATCTCCGCAGCGTGCGCCCCAACCGTAAGAACTCGCATCCGACTCGATGACTATATCTGGGGCTGAGCCGAAGATGGCTCTGCCGTTCCACGCCTCCATGTGTAGGAGCCACCATTGGAGTTCTTTTTTCGCTTCTGCGTCTAGAATCAGAGTATCCTCGTATGAGGCACCGCCTCTGAGGTGTGACGCTTGTAAGCGTTGTAGGGCTCTGTAGTGAAGGGGGCCCGGAAATATGGCCTGTATGGAGGCCGCTAGAAGCCCAATCACTCTGGCCAGGTGTTTGAGCGATATTTGAGGAAAGGTAAGCACACGTCTTATCTCTTTCTTGATATTTCTCATCTTGGAGGTTGGTAAATGCAATGTTTGCGTTTCTGAGTCCACCAAGAGTCCTAGGAACTCTATTTGTTGAGTGGGGGATAGGATGGACTTTTCCCAATTTATAATGAAGCCCAAATTCTGTAGCAAGGTTGTGGTCCAACCGAGGTGAGTATGGAGTAATGGTATTGACTGGGATAGCAGCAGGATGTCGTCTAAGTATATGATTAGACGAATCCCCCGACTGCGTAGGAGCGCGATAACGGGCTTCATGAGCTTGGTGAAACACCAAGGTGCGGAAGAGAGACCGAAGGGAAGGCAGCGGAACCGCCATTTTCTTCCCTGCCATATGAATTGCAGGAAGTTTTGGTGCGCTTGCGCAATGGGTACTGTCAGGTAAGCGTCTCTTAGGTCGAGTTTGACCATCCAGTCCGCTGGTTGGAGCAAATCCCGTAGGCAATGGATGCCTTCCATCTTGAAGTGATGGTAGGCTACGTAGGTGTTTAAATGTTTGAGGTTGATAACCGGGCGGGATCCGCCCCCTTTTTTGGGGACAATGAATAAATTGCTCACAAATCCCGGGGTATACATTGGGATTTCTTGGATAGCACCCTTGAGTGCCAAATCTTGAACTTCCTCGGAAACGAGGGTCGTGTCTATTTGGGAAAAAGCAATCTCCCTGGGTGGGGAGAGCTGAGTGGGCAGGGATACAAAATCTATGAGATATCCTTGGACTGCTCTGAGAATCCAAACATCTGATGTAATTAGGGCCCATACATGGGAAAAATGTGTGAGTCTGCCCCCTATCAATACATGTGAAGAAAATTGAGAAAGGTAGCTTACCGTAAGGACGTCTTCCGGAAGGAGCGCCTCGTGCACCTCTCGACAACCAAGGTCTACCTCGTTGGGGAAAGAAGGTTGGAGCGGACCTCTGGTCTGGGAAGGGGGTTCTCCCCATATAGGAGCCTCGGTTCGGGCGCGAACCTCTACTGAGTCTGCCGGACAGACGGCCCCTTGCTCTGCCGGCCCCACCAAAAACCTTTGGGTGGAACACCCTTTTTAGGTTAGCTTGTGCCTTGTCCAAGGCTGTGAATGTCTGGACATAAGAGCCCAGGTCTTTTACAAAGGATTCGCCAAAAAGATACCCTTTTGCTTGGGCTCCTGGCTCAGTAATGGCCATATTTACCAGTTTGGGTTCTATTTTAATCAGGATAGATTTCCTGCGCTCAGTAGCCAGGGCCGTATTGGCATTGCCTATAAGGCATATCACTCTTTGAATCCAACCTCTAATAGTGAGGCGATCTAAGGCTTCGTCGTGCGCCAAGGATTCCTCTACGGCTTCGAAAATTTTGGTTGCCGGACCTAAAATATCCAAGACTTTATCTTGACAATTATAGAGGGAGAAGTCTAGACCTTTCTTAGGTTTCCAATTGGTTTTACTTAAAAATTGTATGATTTTAGGGTCCACCTGGGGTGTCTTACAGACTTCGTCTGGCACGGTGGGACGCGGGCATTCGGCCCTTAGTTTGTTACGTGTTGCCTTGTCTAAAGGCTTACGGGCCCGAGATGCGATGTATTGCGCCACATGCTCAGCCGGTGACCATTCCGCAGAGCGGGGGTGCCGTAAATCGTCGGGTTCGAATAACGGTTCACCCTGTGGGTCAAGTATTCTACCCTCTTTATGTATCTCAGAACTGGGCATGCCAGTGGTAGTCATTTTAGTGGAGGGGTCACGCTCCTTATCCATATCGTACTCCGACTCTAAGTCGGACAAGTCATTAGACTGATCTGAGTCTAGGGTGGGTGCACTCTCCTCATCTGAACTGAGCTCTGACTCAGTATTATCAGGCTGGGCTTTAGCCCATTTCCAGTGTCTAGCCGTTTTTGCCCGGCTAGAGGCTCTCTTGCGCGGTGGTTCAATATTCGCGCCATCCATGACAGGTGGTATGCTGTCCATCATTATTTTGGAGGAGTGCTTAACTTTTGCCGAGGCTTTGCGGCCGGGGCGTGGGGTTTGAGAAACGGATGGTATCGCGACTGACGTAGCAGACGGAGGGACCATGAGTTGGGCCTGTAGTAATGCTTGGGTAAAAGATTTGGAGATAGAAGAGGACATAATGTCCATGGCAGATGCCAAGGCTTTGGATACAGAGTTGGAAACAGTAGTATCCATAATGGCTTGGATTTCCTCTGATGCTGGGAAATCCGCCTCATCCCCAGGAGTTACAGGGGGAATACCCAAAACAGTGTGAGGATTAGCTTGTGTCCCTGAGGGACCAGGCAATTCATTAGAGGACTGCATTGTTAACAAAGAGCAGGCAAAATGATATAGGCAAATTTATTACAAGTGGTATGGCAAGGTTAAGTAACCCAGCAAAGGACCTTAGAACACAGAATATATCTAGCAAGCAGGCAGTGAATAGTACTCACTAGATTATTAATGACAAGTTTGAGAGCAGGTAGAAAAGGGGGACCGTCCGCCACAACTCTGGACACCAACTCCGATTCAGGGGACGGAGTGGGCGTGTCACAGAGGCAAAGGGCACGAAATCGCCGTTTAAAATGGCCGCCGGTGAAATTCCGGCTGAACGGAGGCTTAAATTGTGTTTAAACGTTAGCCGCGAGGCGGCAGAAATATAAGTAGCTCAGTTAGTTGCTCAGTTGTTGCGGCTGTTTACCGCGCTCGGTTAACGAAATTCCGAGCGCGGACACAGCAGCCGAGCCGCAAGATGGCCGCCGGAGGCGTCCCTGACGGGATGCGCATGTGCGGCTGATCAAGATAGTGCCGATCCGCGGTTTGACAGGAAAAACCTCCCTAGGATTTAAAGAATCCTAGGGAGCAGCAACTATCCAATAAAAAACTGTGTGTGGATAGCGAAAGGACAGAATAAAGTCTGCCAAATTAAAGTAATAGGTGCCTATCACAGCACACTTCAAGTAAGGCACAATAATTAAAGGAACAAGTATGTAAAATATAAATTTTCATGTATAGCAATCAATATAAGAAGCATTCAATATATATAATTAACATGCAATCATTAAATAAATACAGAATTCCACAGCCAGAGCTGAGAGAGTTGTACTTATCTGAGGGAAAGCAGCAAAGAAAGAGGAAATGGTCATCAACACTCAGCCAGCTATAGGGAAAGGATGGCGCTGATTGGATGATCATGTTGCTAGGCGGACATTGCCTGTTGGAAGGCAGACCTGTTTTAATGTTTTTTTTCAATAATGTTTCTTTGCTGCTGAGGGAAATAAAGAAAGAGTGCAGCATAATAGGAGCCTCCGGGTCTTTAATAAAATCCTTCTCTCACCACCAATACTTCCAATTGGTATCCATTTGAGAGAAATCCACTCTGCGTTGTGTTTTAATAGTGAATGTAATATCCGTGTCACCTCTTCCAAGAACTAACCTATATCTTTATCCCCTTGTCCAAATAAATATATGACTAGCACTACTAAGGTATTCTATCCGATATTACAAATAAACAGCCAACACCATAGTTCTTACCAGAGAGAAATCTTTACTTAGAATCTGCCCAGTTAAATATTACAGAAGAAGAATGGTACAGAGTTATAGTTAAAATACATTCATAACACTCATACATTCCATCTATCTAATAATATCGGCTACATTGTGTATGTGCTGTGAGATGTTGTGTGCAGCATGTGTGTCTTACCAAACCTAATCTAATGTGATGTCAGTATCTTCTATTTTTAAAGGAATTGGTTGCCATGTTGTAAATAGCAAACTCCTCAGCTCAATTGATATGTAAATGTGATTTACTTTCCCAAGGCCCAAAATGTTATCTATCCTGTTATTTTATTTAAGTGTTAACTCTCCCAGCCATCCCTTTGTCTCTAACCTAAGGTGTGTTTTCCTAGATAGAGACTCCTTTGAAGACTAGTTGATATGTAAATGTGATCGGTGCCTTTCAGGTGCTGTATCTTTCCAACTATCTAAACAGAAACTCCCTTTGAAGATAATTCCTGACCTCCCATACACACAGACTTAATCAAGCACATATTAAACAGATATGTATATATAATATTTTCCCCAACACCTGACTCCTCTTTCCTGTCCAATATTGATGTCTCTTGTGTAGGGGTAGATGGCACTCCTCGAAGTAGCCCACTAACTAAGCCCTTACAGGTTGGCACTTTCCCTGATCTCCTGGCCCGCTTTGTGGTTTCCTCTACCTGCCCAATTAACCTGTTGGGAGCAGATGTCCTCTCCCGCTTACAAGCTTCTATCTCTTTCACCCCAGATGGCCAGATTCAGTTGTCCTTCCTCTCTGCTCCATACCCCTCCTGCTCCACATGGAGACACCTGATAGGGATGCAAGCCTTCCAAGCTATGGTCCACAGGCCCAGTGACATTGGACGCCTCCAAGTTCCCCCCATTCTGGTGAAGCTACTCCCAGGGGCCAGCCTGCCCCATAAACCACAGTATCCTCTGAAGCCTGCACAAGCCCTTGCTATCTCTCAGCAGGTTGAAAGCCTATTGTCCAACGGTGCCCTGGTCAAATGTGAGTCTCCCTGCAACACTCCCCTATTCACCGTGAAGAAGAATACTGCAAAGGGTGAGCCTGAAAAATACAGAATGGATCAAGACCTCAGAGCTGTCAATTAAGCTACTGTTCTAGAAACCCCCATTGTACCTAACCCTCACACTCTCCTGTCAGGAGCCCCACCTACCTCCAAGATTTTCACAGTGGTGGATTTGGCTAATGCTTTCTTCAGTGTACCCCTGGATCTCTCGTGTCACCCATAAACGTCAGCAATACACCTGGACTGTCATGCCTCAGGGAGCTCAAAACTCTCCTAGTCAGTTTGCAAAGGCAATGGCTTCAATATTGAACTCATGGCAAAAAGCCCACACTGATGTGGTCCTACTCCAATATGTGGATGACCTCCTCCTCTGCGCTGATGATCTCCCCTTCCAAAGAATCCAAGTTGACCACATTCAAATGCTTAAGAGTGGCCGGTATGAATACGCACTGGTCATAGTGGACATGTTCTCAGTATGGCCAGAGGCCTACCCAGTCACCAACATGACAGCCAAGACCACAGCCAAACGCCTGCTCACCAAAATAGTATGCAGATATGGGGTCCCAGAAGTAATCGAAAGTGATCAGGGCCCGGCCTTCACTGCATCAGTAACCAAAGAAATCTGGGCAGCACTGGGGGTGATGCTTGCATTCCACACTCCCTATCACCCTCAGAGTAGTGGTAAGGTAGAACGCATGAATGGCACCTTAAAAGCAAGGATGATGAAAATGGCCCAAGAAACGAACCTGTCCTGGCCAGAGAGTCTCCCCATTGCCTTGTTCAGTGTCAGGTACACACCAAGAGGGAGGTTTGCCCTGTCCCCTTATGAGATCCTGTTTGGTTCAGCACCTAGACTTGGATGCTATTTCTCCCAACAACTCTAGTTCCATTCTGACATACTGGTTGACTATGTCACTGCTCTCTCCTGAGTGTTGACCAAAATCCATGCACAAGTGTTCTCTTCTATGCCAAATCCAGTCTGATACAGGCACCCACCGACTGCTTCCTGGTGATTGGGTTCTGGTTAAGAAATTCGTGAGAAAACACTCTCTTGATCCAAGATATGATGGTCCCTTCCAAGTCCTCCTAGTCACAGCCACTTCTGTTAAATTAGCTGGGAAGAACACCTGGATACACGCTTCCATCTGCAAAAAGGTTCCAACCCCAGAGGAGGTGGACTGTCCTAAGCCATGATCTTCCTGTGCATCCTTTCACTACTAGACCTGATAAGGGCCCAACAAATTGCCATTACTAAAGATGATAATGTGTTTACATTTTGGTATAACTCTTCTAACACAAATGTAGCTACCTTTGCATTTGACTGTTGTGATATTGTCAGCTGTCATATATTGGTTGTGTGGGGACAAGGTTGGAAGGTTTATGGTGGGGGGGAATGCATCCTAGCCAAGGTTATTTTGCCAATACACATAATATCCAACAGTCACCAAGATACACTTGGCACATCACACTCACACATCAGGACAAGAAGAAGCACCCCTGTAAAAGGCAGCTTCGACCCCCATGTATATATAGATGCCATTGGAGTGCCAAGGGGGTGCCAAATGAACTCAAGGCAAGAGATGAAGTTTCTACAGGATTTGAATGCATTCTCCCAATCATTACTGCCAATAAGAATCTAAATTGGATTAATTATATCTATTACAACCAACAACGGTTTGTAAACTATACAAGAGATGCCCTTCAGGGAATTGCTGAGCAACTTCAGGCCACATCCCAGATGACTTTCCAGAACAGGGTGGCCCTAGACATTATCCTAGCGGAGAAAGGAGGAGTATGTAAAATACTCCCTGACACCATGACATGTTGCACCTACATTCCAGATAACACAGGCCCGAATGGCAAGGTGACCCTGGCAATAGAGAAATTAGAAAGTCTCTCGGAAGAATTAAAAAGGAATTCTGGGGTCACAGATCCATGGGAAAGATGGTTTGGGTGGATTAGTGGGTGGCAGCAAGTTCTGGCCCAGATAGGTGTGGTGGTCCTGGTAATTTTGATTATTCTTGCTCTCATTGTCTGTTGTGTTCTCCCCTGTGTTAAGAAATGTATACAGAAAATAGCAGATCAGGCTACACTGACTTTCATTCATCAAGAGATAGATGAGGAGGATTATGATAAACCCTATGCCCCGTTGCAGTCCTTCACCACCAAGGATACAGCATTTTAGGGATAGTAGGGATGGACAAGCCACTGCTCGTCTTATGCTCAGCACCAAACGAGTTTGAGGTCTGTTGGACAGATGAGCTGTAGGCTATTAGGGACAGCTTTTAGGGACAGAAATAGCTGCTAGAGACTGTTGTTAGTAAATAGTCATTTTAAGGGGGGACTGTTATGGATAGAAACTAACACTTAGATAAAATGTCTATTTACAATGTATACCTGTTGTGACGAAGTGCCCTTCGCCACTTGTGCCTGGAGGGGACTACTGGCTAGCCTCCTGCCTTCCGACTATGGCCCCTGTGCTGATAGCTGTATTTTCCCCTGCAGAAAGGTTTATTTGTGTATTTCTGCAGGGGCGTTTGGGACTTTCAGTATGTGAGTAGTGCTACCCCAGATAGCTATGCCATGGAGCCTATTCGTGTAACGAAAGACTATGGAAAAGACTTTGGCTCCATGGCGATTGAACTGTATGTATGTGATCTGAGCGCCATTCGGTAATAATGTGCGCTCAAATCTAAGCTATCTGGGGATATGTTGCATGTATATGTTTTATGTAGTAATTGTAACATTGTGTAATTTTATGTCTTTTTGCAACCATGTAGTTAATGGAGTCTTGTCTCTGTCCTGGGAGATAATTTGATTACTTCCCAATTATCTCCAGGATAGAGAGGAGGGATTGTGATGTCACTGTGGGAGTGTTTTGTTTGTATTGTCTGTAATTGGCTAATATCCAATATGTGTCCCATTGTTCCATCAGGTCCCCTAGGGGAGTGTCCACCTGGTGGACACTTGCATAAATACAGGGCAGGTAGCTTGCACCTTTCTTGAAGCTTTGGCTCATGCTTGGGGTAAGGGGTACCTACACTCTGAGGATTGCTATAATCACTTACTCCCCAGAGTAAGCTCTTGTAAGAGCTTGATTTGTTCCTGCTAAGCTCTCTGGATTTAGGAGAGGTTTACCCACTGGGAGCTGGATCCTGGTCGTGGATCCAGGGTGGGTGAGAGACGGCGAGACCCCGGCGCAGCTGCATCGCTGGAATTGGGATCCGCAATGCTGATTGCATCGGTTGGAGTGCTCGTAGTCCTCGGCAAGCGCTAGGAGCATCGATTGGCGGAGGTACTCGGTCGGAGTTCCAGCGGTCCGTCACACCTGTATTCAGTATTTACTCAAAACGGCAATAAACAAAGCCAAAGTCAAAAGCCAGGTAGAAAACTATAAACAGGAACGCGCTCTCAGACAACCACAAGGGAAACCACGACAGGGCACTGAGTGGAGGTCAGACTAGGTTTTTATACCCATCCTTCCTTTTCCCATTGGTCAGACTGGCATTTTGGCGCCAAAATGTGCGTGTGCGGTGCACGCGCGCACCTGCGGTCACGTGCGTGCGCTTTTATTTCTGCCTGTGGATGTGCAGTGGCCGGCGCCAGACTGTATGCTGAGACAGGACTGCAAGCTTCCGGCCGCTGAGCACCAGGTGAGGGAAAAGTGTCAGATGGATGTGTGACACTATCACACACACTGCAATACAACAAGTCATCTCCACTCACATACTGTGATGGGATTTCAACATGGTTCAAAATTTAGTAGGCCTGAAATCTCCATGTGGCATATACAAGTACAGGTGTTTGTTGTATCTGTTACTTAGTTACATGTAGCTAAGATACTGTCATCAATGTACTGAGCATGTCCATCAACTGTAGTCACATTCCTTTGTCCTTAACCCCTTAACGCCGTTACGGCGTTCTATGCCGTCGCGGCTTTAAAGCCGTTGCGGCGGCATAGAACGCCGTAACGGCTTGCAGCCCCAGGAGCAGAGGTGTACTCACCTCCGCCGCGATCCTCTTCTGGGGGGCTGTCTGAGAGCCCAGGCAGCCCCCCTCCGGCAAATGAGGCCCCCGGGGGCCATGTGATCGCTCTCAAAGAGCGATCACATGGCCCCCTATAGCTGGCTATGGATCTGCCAGCAGGGGGACTGTTTAAAATATTAGACAGTCCCCCTGCTGGTAGGTAGTGTAAAAAAATAAATATTAAAATGTTATAAAATAAATTAAATGCCTTTTTATATATATATAATATGTATATATATTATATATATAATATATATACATATTATATATATGTAACGTCATACGTAATGTATTTTAATATTAATATTAGTATATATATTAATATTAAAATACACTTAGAATGACGTTACATATATATAATATGTATATATATTATATATATAATAGATCTACATATATATATTATATATATATACGCATAATTACAATAATAAATAAATAAAATAATTAAATAAATAAATAAAATATTGAAACAAAATATAAAATAAATTATATATTCATATGTAATTTCATTCTAACTGTATTTTGTTATTAATATATATATATTGGAAACAGAATACACTTAGAATGACATTCTATATATATCTATCTATATATAAAATACAAATAACCGCAAATATATATATATAGATAAATACATATAATTACATAAAAGATTACATTAGTATACACGTAGAATTTATATACCTATAAATGCATATATATTAAAATTCTACGTGTATATTTAAGTAATTTTTTAACATAATTATGTCATTTGATTAATTAAAATTTGATTGACATGCCTGACAACACAGGGAGAAAGTGCAGAGAATTTAATTCGCATGCACTATATTAGACCCTGTAACTCTCCAAGACACCATAAAACCTGTACATAGGGGGTACTGTTTTACTCGGGAGACTTCGCTGAACTCAAATATTAGTGTTTAAAACTGGTAAATTGTATTACAACGATGATATTTTAAGTAAAAGTGACGTTTTTTGCATTTTTTACAAACAAACGGCACTTTTATGGACTATATTATTGTTGTAATATGTTTTACTGTTTTAAAACACTAATATTTGTGTTTAGTGAAATCTCCCGAGAATAACAGTACCCCACATGTACAGGTTTTATGGTGTTTTGGAAAGTTAGAGAGTCACATATAAGGCTTGCATTTCATTTTTTTGACATTGAAATTTGCCAGATTAGTTATGTTGCCTTTGAGACCGTATGGTAGCCCAGGAATAAGAATTACCCCCATGATGGCATACCATTTGCAAAAGTAGACAACCCAAGGTATTGCAAATGGGGTATGTCCAGTCATTTTTAGTAGCCACTTAGTCACAAACACTGGCCAAATATTAGTTTTTTGCTTTTTTCACACAAAAACAAATATGAACGCTAACTTTGGCCAGTGTTTGTGACTAAGTGGCTACTAAAAAAAAACTAAACATACCCCACGTTCAATACCTTGGCTTGTCTACTTTTTCAAATGGTATGCCATTATGGGGGTAATTCTCATTCCTGGGCTACCACACCGTCTCAAAGGTAACATTACTAATCTGGCAAATTTCAATTTGAAAATGGAACGTTCTATATTTGACCCTGTAACTTTCCAAAACACCATAAAACCTGTTAATGGGGGGTACTGTTGTACTCGTGAGACATCGCTGATTACAAATATGTGCATTTTGTTGCCGTAAAACCTAACAGTATTATGACATTTACAGCTAAAATGCGAGGCGGAACTACAAATTTAAAAAAAAAATTCAAATTTCTCACAGTTTTTTTTGAATTTTATTCATAATAAATTGTTTCAAATACAAATATTTTATATGAAATGAAAGCCCTGTTTCTCCTGAACAAAATGATATATAATAAGTGTGGGTGCATTTAATATGAAAGAGGGGAACTACGGGTGAACAGACATATGGCGCAAATTCCAGTTTTTGTTTACGTTTTGTTTTGATCAGAACGTGTACTATTGACTCCGTCCTGAAGGGGTTAAAAGGAGTCATACGGTCTGCCCATATGAGGTGATCCTGAATATCTTGTTCACTTGTTCAATGGTCTAAGGGTATGTGTGGGTGAAGCTAGGAATAGGAGGAGTTATTGTTAATAAAAGGCATTTGCAATCTGTGCTCTGGGCTCAGACATTTTTAGAACAGGAGTTCATCTGAGACCCGATCGGTAACAATAAAGACCTTTTTCTTTCTGACCGAACCTGCTTCCATTTCTCTGTGTGTGGCTTCTGCGGCTTTCTCCTGCATCAATACTACACTGCAAAGAGGCTCAACCACACAACCAAACCCACCAGGAGCATCACTGTAAGCACACAATCCAACAAGCAGCAACACCACACATGGAAAACTACATGCAGCCTTCCCACCATTGCAATACTGCATACAGCCTCCTTACACACACACACAATTATTACAACCATTTATATAGTGCCAACATATTCTTCAGTACAATAGGTAAAAGAATACAAACAATTCTAGCACATGTTGACATACAGGAACACAACATCACAAGCAGCATCACACACACTGAACCCCACTAGTAGCCTACAAACACATGTGTTTGACTTGTATTACTGAAAATAAACGTGAGGAATGCTGCTTTTGATGTCACCAGCAAACACAGAGGTAGCACGTAATTTCATTTTCGTGGGGTGGGGTCTTGGAATGCCAGTAAGGGTTATTTCCCCGAACATAGATTAGAGGGATTCCCTGCTCTTGTGTGTTAGTCTATGTTCGGTTAAGTTTCCCCGAACATAGACATGTGCACCAGAGCAGGGAATAACCACGACGCTCGCACTTACTTAAACAGGTAGGTCGCTAAATGAGGACCACCTGTAGTTGTTCTAATAACTATAGTGCCACTTTAAACTAAAAAAAAACAAAAAAGCATTAATTTTGAATACTCCACTACTGGACAGCAGCTTCCAGTCTTGTCAGAGACATTACAAAAATCATTAGCATCCCTAAATAAAAGGCAAACCTTGTCTTCTACTAGCTTTGTAACTTTCCAAATAAGTCATCAATGCTAACTGTATTTTAATCCATGAAAATCTTTGTAAACAAAAAACAAAAATCTACCCAAAGATTAAGTTTTGTCGAGACTTTCACTTAAACCAGCGTTCCACTACTACAGCTTCATCACGTGACTAAACTAATGCGTGTGGGCACGCGCAATTGTGATTAGGCGTCAGAGGGCTCCGGTGAACTATCGCGGGACTTCTTCCGTGTAGCTACCGGTATTCTCGATATTGAGCGAGGATAGAGTTAAAGACGGCGTGGGGATAGTGCTCCCTGTCCCTGTCGGAAGGCAGGTTGTCACAAACATGTCAGCGAAGCCGACCCCAGGTTTTTACCGACAGGAGTTAAATAAAACTATATGGGAGGTGCCCCAGAGATATCAGAACTTGACTCCCGTAGGTTCCGGGGCCTATGGGTCAGTGTGGTAAGTGATCTATTTACTAGTCAATTTTGCCACAAGTCCACGGAGATTCTTTATGTCCTTGCCCGGTGTATTGATAATGGGTCATCATTTGGCGATGTGCAACGTATCCTGTGCTCGGCAGGAATGGGGACGGTGTAATCATCTGCTTTTGGGTTTGGTTTCGCTATTTTAAATGCGTTTTCGGGCTGGCTTCTGTAAAATTACTCTTGGTAATTTTCCTTTCGGCAATACTACTGTTAAACACCTTTTTTTTTTTTTCTTTTTCACATAACGTTGATATCTTTTAATTGAGACAGTAGTTTACGCCTGGAACTTGAAATTTGGAGTCGTACAGATAACACTTTTGACGAATAGCTCTGATATGTTCTACTTCTGTTATTCATGTTGGTTGTGTTGCCTTCTGTCTATGGTGCTGCCCCCTAGTTTTGTCAGTCTGTGAAACACAGTTTGACATTGATAGGCAGAGAACACTTGGATTAGCTGCACCCCCAAATTGTCTATGCCCCGATGGGACGAACTGGATGTTGATATTGCATTAGTTTCGGTTTTATGTTATTAAAGTATCTGAGGAGAGGGAGCTCTCCAGTCTTGGAGAGCCTTAGTTTGTCAAACTGTTTCAAAATTGTTTGACATAAAACTGAGGGACACGACCCAGATATTTAAGACCACATAACTGCTGCGCTGGACTTTATTGGTGGTTACTTTGGAGGCTTCTTTTAATATCCACAAAGACTATATTTTCAAGGATTTTCTACTGTATGGTGTATTTGGCTAGCAAGCGCTGGTGAGCTGCCACATATTTAACCTTTGCGCTGCTGAGGTTTTTTTTTTTTTTTAAAATTAATTAATTTTTTTTGTAAATCCTTATTTTTTGCAGTGCATAGTCAAGTAACCATCGCATGTGAGGTACCCCAAAGGCAATCCTCCAGCGTGTCATATTTGTGGTGTACATTGGGGCATAAGAGAAACACGCACAATTTTTGGTATTATTAGGTAAAGGTTGATACAATACGTTGCATACAAGCTTGATCAGTTATGTCTTGTAGATTAGGTCAGCAATTTTTTATTTATTTTTTTAAAACAGTGCTACTTAAATGCTATCTTGCTTAACTAGTAGTGCGTTAGGTCATGCTTAACGTGTCCTGTCGATTAGGTCCGCAAAATTTTAATAGCAACTGTGAAACTTCAATGCAAGCGAGCTTAACTGGTAGAGCGTTAGGTCATGAGTACATACTATGCTAGCCTGAGTAAGGTATCATGCTCAAGTAGTATATATGAGGTCATGCTTAAACATTATATTAGGTCATGCTTTAAAGGACCACTATAGTGCCAGGAAAACACTCGTTTTCCTGGCACTATAGTGCCCTGAGGGTGCCCTCACCCTCAGGGACCCCCTCCCGCCGTGCTCTGGTGAGAGGAAAGGGTTAAAACTTACCTTTCTCCAGCGCCGGGCGGGGAGCTCCTCCTCCGATCCTCCTCCTCTCCTCCCATTCGGCTGAATGCGCACGCGCGGCAAGAGCTGCGCGCGCATTCAGCCGGTCTCATACAATGCTTTCCTATGGACGTTTGCGTGCTCTCACTGTGATTTTCACAGTGAAAACTCACGCTAGCGGCTGTCAATGAGACAGCCCCTAGAGGATTTGAGGGCTGGATTAACCCATTTATAAACATAGCAGTTTCTCTGAAACTGCTATGTTTATAAAAAAAAAAAATGGGTTAACCCTAGCTGGACCTGGCACCCAGACCACTTCATTAAGCTGAAGTGGTCTGGGTGCCTAGAGTGTTCCTTTAATATTATATTAGGTCCTGTTTTGTCTGCAGGTGTGTATGTAATACAGGGTATTAACAGCTACCAGGTCTATGGTGCTGCCACAATTCACACATGCTCTAGTAGTTAGTTAATAGCAGAGTTTTTATTTTGGACTGAACCTGCTTTAGTGTGTTGCAGAGCATGGTTAGTCCTTATAGCAGTTCGTGTGGTTTGCTTAATGCAAAGATAATTTGCAAAATGTGCCTCAGTAATTGAAAACTTAAAATTATGACAATAAGCAAAACAGGTGTTCAAAAGGTATTGGCGTGGGAGAGTGATAATGTGTGATACTAGAGGTTAAGTCCTGGACCCCATGCTTCATTCCGCCGATTCCCTATATGGGCTGAGCAAAGTCCCTTTGCGGTAAATTCTATGCTCGCAGTTATTAGCAGGAAACCAGGGTGATAAGCACTGCAGTTGACCACTTGAGCAATCAGCCCACACCACAGGGTGAGATGGCGTTGCAGGGTACGAGAGCCAGTCCGTCAGGCTGTGGGGGTAAGCCTCTTTGCTCCCGCACTCGAGTGAGGGATTGCCTTACATCCCTTATTGCCGTTTCCGACCATCTGGTCGCTTGATCCTCCGTGCCGCGGTACTCCTCCTGCCCCTCCCAAGTAGTGCCGCGTGTCTTTGGCCCGAGACCTTAGCAGGGGCCCTTACCGCATGTTCATTGACCCCATCGTCAGGGTCGTGGGCCCAGGTTTCCACCGGGTCACGGCTATCTCCCTGGGTGTATGGGTGGCGGTGGAGAGCTACCTCCAGGTGAGCTCCCAGCTCGGAAGAAGAGTGCGGTTGGGCGCGTGGGGAGCTCGCAGCACTCTGTGCTTTTGTTTTGGGGCAAGGCTACCTCTCTTATGGTGGCTTATGTGTGTAGGACATTTCCTTCTGCGGTGCCATCTTGGGGCCCTGTGTCGGTGAGGAGTTGTTAGTTTGCGGCTGGGTTGCTCGATTATTTCTTTCCTTAGGTATATGCAAAGTTTGGTCTGCCGTGCCAGGATCTCCAGTTTCACCCAGAAGGCTTCAGTTATAGCGTTTAGCCTGGCTGAGTAGTCCGGCACCCCTGTGTGGCATTCTGCTCACTCGCTCGGCGCGCTCACCTTTGCCATTTTGGGTATGCCATGTGCACGGCTGCCTGTTGCTGCTGCTCTTCACTGACCCCCATCGGTCCATGGGGGGTAGGAGGTAATAGCCCCAAGGTATCCATGCCCAGGACAGTCAGCGTGTGGAGTGGCCGTCTCCCCGCTGCTCGATCTCCGGTAGGCCTCGGGATATATTGTCGGGTCCCGGGGGTTGCATGCTTGATTTTAGTATCGGGTGATTCCTCCGGGTGTCCCCGTCATGATGGATCTTCTCCAGTGAGCGACTGCGCTGGGTTTTGGGGGGATTACCCCCTAAAAGTGCAAGAATGAGCAGGAGCTGAAGTTCAGCACAACCTCGCAGTCTGGATGCTTGGCTCCGCCTTTTTTTTTTTTAAATATTTGCCCACTGGCTGCGAATGCGAAGTTAATGATATTTTGTGGTTTCTATGCTTTAGATTTTTTTTTTTTTTTTTCGGAAAAACTGTGATTTCTCCACAAGATCCAATGTTAAAGAATCAGTCAGACCTTTCCAAATTCTGACCGCATATGTCGTTCGTAAATGTGAGAATTGCAAATGTGGACAAAATTTGGAAAAAGCACTGCAACAACTCTGCCCTGTTTAGAGGTAATGGCTGATGACATCACAGTTCAGGGCAGGAAGTGAAGCAGGAGCTAACAGTTGGATTCTATCTCAGTCCGACTGAAGGTGTATGAGTATGGCATATCTAGTCGAATGTGAAAATAGGGGCCAGATTTTCAGGTATTTTTACATACGTGTCATTAAAAAAAATGGTGACCATTGTCCTTTAAATTTTCCTCTCTTTATGTTCCCCCTTGTATCTTTAAGGGTTACTCCAAGCACCATGACAACTTAACTGATTTGTAGTGTTAAGTGCGTGGAATCTGTATGAGCAGCATTTCTATTTAGAGAATTTAACTCCTTTGTTGCTGGAGGTGTAACTCCACCTCCAACAGTGTCATTAACCAGCCATGTACCAGAGTTCTGAGCTGGCTGCTATCAATGCTGGTGACAGGTGTTCGGTGATGGCTCGGCTTTCCCCTCTGTGTTGCCCATGTGATCCCCAACTGCTAGGGGAGTGACATCAGCTGAAGAAAATTAGTCAATTGCTGGGCCTATGTCTCATTTTAGCACAGGGGTTCTCAACCTTGTCCTCAAGGACCCCCTACCAGTCCAGGATTTAGGGATTACCTGGGTGTGTCTAATGTGTTTAGAAAAAGAAAAAAAAAACACCTTTAGAGTCTAAGATGTTTATTTTCCCTTTTTCTAAACACCTTAGACACACCCAGGTAATCCCCAAATCCTGGACTGGTAGGGGGTCCTGAGGACTGGGTTGAGAACACCTGTTTTAGCAGCTCATGACTGCAAATAACCCCTTTTAAAGGCTATATCTAATCTTCAATATAAGAAGCTCATCAATTCAAATTATGAACAAGGGCATGCTATTTGCTGTGAAAGGGGAATACTTGGCGTAAAATTATCGGGCTACCCAGTCATGTGTGTCATGGGTAGCCTTAGCAGCATTATGCCCTTCTACTGTGGGTCCTGGAGAATCAGGCAAAAATATTTTGCCGCATTCAACTGTGTCAAACTTTGAGGCATGGTTTTTATTTTTTACACTCCCTAATTTCCCACAAATTACCACCCACACCAGTTTATAAAATAGTCACAGTTAGCAGTCAGAATTTAAAAGCCTCCTTGGCCTGAACTTTCTTAGCATCTTTAACTTTTAAACAGCAAAACTTTAACAACAAAAAATAATATAAACTTAATTTAGATACCGCCATTTAATGACTAAAATTATACCCCAAACCTGGTCTTCTTACATGCTGTTTGTATTCTATACTTTGAAGCAATTTACTCAGAGGCTGGGCTGAGGGGGGCGGTCAGGCCAATAAAAACTGGATTCATCTGGTAACATGATCTTCACTTTTTCTCTGTGGCTTCTTTTGTTGGGGGTAGGTTGGTGGAAAACTGAAGCAGAATTAACCTGCCTCAATTCTTCCACTGATGGTCCCCCCTGTGACACTCGGTAAACAGCCCTAAAATCGTCTGAAATGTCAAACATGCACATTTACCTTTTCATAGGAGTAGAAAGGTATTGTGGGTTACCATCTGCATGAAATAAATGCGTACTTATTTTATACCTTGCTCTGGTCTTACAGATGATTAGGTATTGGAGGTTCATTGTGGATAGGATGAACATGTCTTTTTTTTTTGTCCTTGTACTTAAGTTCCAGAAGTTTTTCCTGGTAGAGAGCAGGTGTCTGAGAGCAGAACTCTGCTATTGTGAATAGAGTATCTGTAGTGGTACTTACCCTTTCCAGGGGCCAGCCGGGGTCCTCTGTTCGAGCCGCGCGGCTCATCCGAAGGCAGGAACAGGAAGGCGGGCAGTGACAGCGAGAAGCGGTCAAGTGTCCCGCCTGACTCTAAGAGCGCGCCGCGGGTCTCGGGCGCGCTCTTAAAGGGACAGTGGGAGCCTAAATAGGAAAAGGCCTCCCATTGGTCCCTGTCATGCCACACTCCCCATACACTTACATTTTGGGGGCGTGGAGATGACAGGGACCAATCAAAATAGATGTTTAGTTATTTATACTCACCTTTTTCCCTTGGTTCCTTGCCCTGTCGTGGTTTCTGTTTCAGTTCCCTTTAGCGCTTGTTGTGTTCCTTCGTACTTGACCTTGGCTTTGTTTCTGACTACGTTATCTCTTTATCCTTATCTGTTCTGTTTGCCGGCGTGCTGTTTACTGTGTACCAGACCCCAGCTAGTCCTAGTTTACGCTGTCTCTTTGTGCCCTTGACCTCGGATCGTTTTTGACTCTGTACTTCTCCTATATACGTCGAGTCCGGCCACTCTATAAGGTCCGGTAGACGTATCTCCCCTCTGTGTTGTCTTCTGTTTAGCTGAATCCTGCGTGTTGGGGTATATTCTTGTTACATTACGACAGGTCCATGGACCCCGCAGATTTAGCTCAGCAAATGGCATCCCATGAGGCTAGGTTTGTAGAGCAGGATCACCGTATGGATCAGATAGCCCAGGCTCTCCAGACGCTCTTATCTAGAACTATTCCAGCAACCACACCTAACCCTTCTACACCTCTTCTTCCTAGGTATGGAGGGGACTCTAAGACATGCACAGGTTTCATTAATCAAATAGAATTCAATTTTGAGATGTATCCATGTTCATTTCCCACAGAAAGGTCTATGGTGGGGTTCTTTATGCCCCAACTTACCGATAAAGCACTTGAGTGGGCAAACCCTATTTGGGAGGCTAATGGACCTATGGTGCATGATTTCAACAGTTTTCTTACGGCTTTTCGTAGAACTTTTGACACAACGAGGGGGCGTGGCCTGGGCTCGGAACGAGATGGCAGCACAGTGAGTGAGCTCCGACCCGCCGGCGTAAAACACAGCCTTTAATCCGACCCCATCAGCATACATGGGACTCCGACGAACCGACACCCCCCAGACCCCGAGGGGCTCCCAATCCGGGCACACTCACGGCCCGATGGATTTCTCCAAAACTCGGCCGACATGTGCGAGGAGGCGAGCGGATCCAAGATGGCGCCGACGGAGCCGTCCTCCAGGGAACCTCGTGGCACTACTACACTGGAGCAGATCGGAGAGGAAATCAGATCTATGGCTGCTGCTATGGTCACGAAGGCTGACCTCCTAGTGCACACCACGTCCATCCAGGATGCACTACGGGCTGAAATAGCAGGTGTCCGGGCAGAGGTAAATGCACACGCGGGCCAAATACAACACCTAGAGCAATCCCGAGACACACAAGCCACGAGACTGCAGGCGACTGATATGGCCCTAGCACGCCAAGGGGAGCTATTGTTACACATGAGGAGGACAATGGAGGACTTAGACAATAGAGGGAGGAGATGTAACATTAGGGTCCGCGGGGTCCCTGAACCTGAAGGTGAGGAAAACCCTGAAACTACCCTTAACGACCTCTTTCATATGATCCTGGGAGAGGGCGCTCCGCTCACATTCAGATACGAACGAGCACACAGAGCACTACGTCCCAAGTTAGCGGACGGCACCCCAAGAGACATTATATGCTGCCTCAGCTCCTTCCGGGACAAAGATACTATCATGCAGGCGGCCAGGGGCTACAGGGGCGCGCAAGTTTCCCTCTTTAATGACCTCTCGCCCATCACTTTAGAGGCCAGACGAGCACTGAAGCCTATCACAGCAGCCCTACAGGAACGCAACATCCAATACAAGTGGGGCTACCCCTTTGCCCTACTGGCCCGACACCGGAATGGCTGGGCCTCAATCCGTTGGCCCGAAGAGATCCCGAGATTCCTGGAGGAAATGAACTTGCCGCATATCCCTACTCCTGACTGGGTCCTGGGCCCGCTAGGAGGGAGGCCTCCACAACACAGGGCGCATAGGAGGCGAGACAGGGAACCACCGCAAGGCCCAGCACAACGCAGGCGCAACAACCCGGAGGCGCCGGAGTAAGGAGTATACCCACTACCCCATGGATATGTCCCCCTGATTCTCACTCCTGCCTGGGGACCCTCCGCGCTCCTTAACCTTCACGACACCTGCTTAGACCGCTTGCACCTTTCTACTGCTGAACCTGGGGACTTATCTGACCTGGCAACAATGAGGTACCAATTGGGTTATCTCTTCTATTTGTGATCCGGGACCTGTACACCCGTTTACCTAACGTTAAGTATCAGTAAAGAACTTGGGAGGGGGGATAACGGGGGGCACACACTATCCGACACGGACAACACCCTGCGGGTTCATTTGTTCACTACGATACAGCGAGATACTTGAACTGGTATAATGGGGAAAACACTTACCCTGGGGTATGTCAATACCCGCACGCTGCAACCCACCTTTTTGTTTGGGACACATACGCTCTCCCTGACTGTAGCCCTGGACTCTCCACTCCACAACATCACCTATTCAGATGCCCAACGTGGACATACGGTACGGGGCAATGCCCCTCCATACAGGACACTGGATATACTCGGTCATGTTTACGTACTTATTTGATATCCCACCTATATAGCCACAGGGCCCGCATGACACTCAGGGACCAGATTACACCCGTAGCCCTACACATTGCCCCTCCATACGTTACAACAGGCACTCAACGGATAGGTCGCAATACTCCACCACACGTTATTCTCGCTTCACCACATAGGGGCGGGGGGGGATGGTACACATCATACCCCACGCTGGCTAGTGGACAACCAATTTACCACACACAGGGATGGGAGGGTCACGCTCTGCCACCTCCACTGACATAGGTATGAGTGCATGTCGTGGATACCCATACAGGTAACTGAGGCTGAGACGTAGAAAGGATACACTCGAGCCATACTTCGGGGACACATGCTGCCTCCCAGCAACCTAGAAAGGGTTAGTTGAGAAACATGTTGATGTTGTTATATCTGTTATCGCTACATCTATGTGTACACCATTGCAATAATCACAGTGTCCCCTGCATATATGTCTACTGAATGTGTTGCAAATGCTTAACCATTGTTTTGTTTTCTTTTGCTCAGTTGCCGTGGGAGCTACCCCCGGGTTGGGAGGGGCGGGGGGCTGGGCCCCATCTAGGGCTGGTTGGATGGGCTCTGACCATGGTTCCTTGGGTTGTCTGGTTGCCCTATTTATGCTTAGCTATATTGCCATGTATGGCATTTCATGTATAGTTTCCGGATCACGCCCTACCATTTCCACTGACGTAGACAGGAATGCATGTACTAGATAGCTGTATAGAATAATATAGCCAGGGAGTAGAAGAGACACGCCCTAGCCATGCCTTAGAGGCTCGTACCACCCCCCAGTAACCTAGAAAGGATTAGCTAGGAATTCTGTTGATATCGATCTATGTGTTCTCGCCACAGCTATGTGTATTCAATTGTACCGATCGCATTATCCCCTGCATATATGTATGATATGTGTGCTGCAAATGCCTAACCATTATTTCCTTTTGTTTAGCTGCCGTGAGGGCTCTTCCCGGGTTGGGGGAGGCGGGGGGACGGGATCCCTTCCTTTCTTGGGTTATTCTGTTGCCCTACTTATGTGTATTTATGTTTCCATGTTTGACGTTCCATGTATAGATTAAGGCACCAGGCTGTGTGGCCGGCGGAGAAGAGTTATTTGAAATAACACAGTTACCACACTTTTGCTTCTGGTCCATTACGGGCCGAGGTAGGACCACTGACCCCCACTACGTGCCGTGCATAGTTCTGGACGAGGGAGCCTCCCGCTGACTCACCCCCTGGTCTGGTACCTGGGTGATCCCGGGCATCTCCTCTCGTCGCACGGCTACTACCTCCTCTTCTCGGAGGAGGACTGAGGTGAACACCTCTCTTACCCCACCTCTCGGGGTCACCTCTACTTGGGGACTCACTTAACTCCCCATTTTTTTTAACATACTCACCCTATACTCTCTATACCCTGTACTCCTACTTTGGCGTCCCTGTGTCGCCTTCTCCTTGGCTCTAGGGGCGCACCCCTCGCACTGGGCGGCTCGCCATACTCGTTATTTTACCCAACCTGACCTCACTAGACACCGACGACGTACATCGCCCCACATCCCTGCACGCATACCGACTCAGAGCAACATCCCCCACGGAACGAGTTCCCTGCATAACCGAGACTTACGCACCGTTTAGCCTACTGCCCCCCTTAATTACACAATAACCTGACCACCAGGGACCAGCTAGATAGTGTACGGAGACCACTGGTTAACTGGTATGGGAACTAGGGCAGAAACCTCCGCGTGCCTTGGCCCAAACAACGACAGGTCACGGGCGTACCTCAGTGCTCCGCTTCGCGTGGTGACCCTCAACTGTCGAGGCCTTAACGTACCTGAACGCCGCACTCACCTACTTCGAGAATTGAGGAAACAACGGATCTCCATAGCAATGCTCCAGGAAACCCACTTCCTCGAAGGATCTGCACCTAAACTTCGAAATCGGCAATACCCCGACAATTTCTTCAACAACCATCCCACGGCCCGTAAAGAGGGAGTTGCCATTATCCTCGCAGCCGACCTGGACTTCCAAGAACTGGACAAAGTAACCGACAAACTGGGGAGGTTTCTCTTCCTAAAAGGCACGATAGCAGACAGAATTTACACTCTGGCTTCTATATACGTGCCCAACAAGAATCAGGCGCGTTTTCTACGCAGAACAATGAGCAAACTGAGCGAATTCTCGGAAGGCACGCTGGTTGTGGGGGGCGATCTTAACACCCCACTGGACCCTCAGCTGGACACGTCGACGGGACATAGCTCCTTACCGATATCTAGCATTCGTGCGATACATAAGTCAATGAGTGATTTGGGACTGGTGGACTGTTGGAGGGCACTCAACCCAGATGTCAAGGACTACACCCACTACTCTGCGCTCCACAGTCGCTATGCGCGGATAGATTACATCCTGCTTCAGCAGGAAGGATTGCCACGACTGAGGTCGGCCAAGATCGGCCCCGCCACATGGTCAGACCATGGCCCGGTTACGGTGGAGCTGGACTCCCCGCTATTCAAACCGGCACAGTGGACCTGGCGTCTGAATGAAACCTTACTCCAAGACCCTGCGGTGGAAATTGAGATCAAACAAGCCCTTGACCTTTACTTCCAGGAAAACGACGTGACAGATACCTCTCCAATCACACTTTGGGAGGCACACAAGAGTACCATACGGGGCATCCTTATAAAAATAGCCTCCCGTCGACGCAAGGCGACCATGCAGGAAATGACGAATGTATATAAAACCATCTCGAGGCTGGAACTTCAACATAAGCAAACCCCACTAGCCTCGATTCAACAGGACCTGATGGAAGCCCGACGCCGCCTGAAGGAACTCCTTACGAAACGATACCACCGCTCGCTACAACATTCCAAGAACTTCTTCTATATTCACGCCAACAAAGGCGGCAAATACCTCGCCCGCATCCTGAAAGGAGACACCCCTCGCACACAGATACATAAAATCCGCTTACAGTCCGGAAAACTGTCCCAATTCCCCGAAGACATAGCCAACGAATTCCGACGTTACTATGGCGCCCTCTACAATATCCCGGGCCCTGACAACACAACACTGGGACGCCAACCCACCACGCTCATTCAAGACTACCTACACGACAACGTAGACAGACGAGTGTCTCCAGAAGCGGCGGATATGCTGGACGAACCAATTAGCACCGAAGAAATGGCCGCAGCCCTGAAGTCCGCCAAAACAGGCAAAGCACCGGGCCCCGACGGATTCTCTGTGGGGTATTATAAGCTCTTCTCCTCAATCCTCCTGCCTCGGCTGACTACTGCTGTTAACACCGTTACGGATGGGAGACGCTTTGGAGCGGAATCTCTGGCTGCTACTATCACGGTCCTCCTCAAACCGGGAAAAGACCCAGAGCAATGTGGCAGCTATCGACCCATATCCCTGCTGAATGTGGATACAAAACTGCTTACAAAGATCCTAGCCACTAGACTGCAACGGGTACTACCGAGCCTGATCCACGCAGACCAGACGGGATTTATACCGGGGAGGGAGGCACGAGATAGTACGCTGCGCCTATTCTCCGTCCAGCACGGGAGACGCGGGATAAAATCCTACTTCTTTCCACGGACGCCGAAAAGGCTTTCGACCGTGTCAACTGGTCGTACATGATGGAAACCCTGCGGGTCATGGGATTGGGACATAATATGTTGGCGTGGATCACAGCCATATACGATAAACCACATGCTGCCGTCCGAGTGAACGGGGCCCTAACTTCCAGCTTCGAAATTCGGAACGGGACTAGACAGGGATGCCCTCTGTCGCCGCTTTTATTTGCAATGACCCTGGAACCACTGCTTCACGCGATCCGCCACCACCCGGACATCTCGGGATACACCTGGATGGGGACGGAACATAAGGTGGCCGCATATGCGGATGACCTCCTTTTTTTTATCTCCCATCCACGAGTCACGTTGCCCTGCTTACTCCTAGAGTTCGAAAAATTCGGGAAGATTTCGGGTTTCAAACTTAACCTTTCCAAATGCGAAGTGCTCAATCTCACTTTTCGACCGGAAGAATACGAGGAACTGGGAACTATCTTCCCATTTCGTTGGTGCACGGAGAAGATGAAATATCTTGGCATATGGATCACCACGAACCCCCAGGAGCTTTATCGTCACAATTTTGCCACTATCCTGCGACGGGTTATCTCAGATTTGGATAAATGGGCGTACCCACACATCACTTGGCACGGAAGAGTCGCAGTGCTAAAGATGAATGTGCTCCCGAGACTTCTCTACCTGTTCCAGACAATACCCCTGACGCCACCGAATAATTTCTTTTCCACCTTAAAATCCACAATTATCCGGTACGTCTGGAGAGGGGAGAGATCTAGAATACGCTGCGACATCCTCTGCCTACCTAGACTTAGAGGTGGCCTGGCACTCCCGGACTTCAAACGCTATCATCAAGCCGCCACTCTGCAACGGATTCTGGAGTGGCATGTAGCTGACTCCCCGAAGCAATGGGTTACCCTGAACAATGGGGAATCACCTGCCGCACTTAAAGCAGCAGTATGGCAAGGGGGAACAAGTTGTCGCACGGGAGAAGGAATAGAGACTCCGACGACACAAACTTTGAAGGCGTGGGACTCGCTGGGCAAAAATACGCACGTATCCCCGATCCCTAGTCCCCTTCTCCCAATAGTTCCCAACTCAAACCTTGCTGGTGGCATCCCAGCCAAGGCCTGGATATTCCTGGAAGAACAAGACTACATCCCGATTAGAACGGTCCTCCATGGGGGCACTGTTCGGCCCCTCCGCGCATTACTGGCCGATAGACCTAATTCGCCTATGGTATCTCTCCGCTATTTACAACTGACACACTATTATGGGTCCCTCCCGCATAAAGAACGCCTCCACAGAGATCTTACGTGGTTTGAAGACCTGTGTCACCGGGGAGACACGCTTGGCAAGGCAGTATCACTACTTTATCAATACCTGCTGGTAGGAAGCATCACGTCCAATAACACGTTCAAGAGACTATGGGAACAACAACTGGAGAGCCCAATCTCGCAACCACAGTGGGACACGGCACTCCTCTGGCAATACAAGAGCTCTTCCAGCTCCCATTATCAGGAAGTCAACTATAAGTTAATATCCATGTGGTACAGAACACCAGTAGCATTACACAGGATATTCCCGACGACACCCCCCACATGCTGGAGATGTCAAGAGGAGAGGGGCACGATCGTGCACATCTGGTGGGACTGTCAACTCATCACCCCATACTGGACCAGTATCAAATCTGAAATCAAAACGATGCTGGGAGACGACACGGAATGGTCCAGTGAACTGGCCCTCCTACATATCACCACTCGGTCTATTTCTGGCTATAAGAAGTCCATCCTACGCCACCTGCTGAACGCAGCTAAAGCCCTCATACCTGCGTACTGGAAGCGGACCGAGGTCCCCACGGTTGAGGAATGGTTACACAGGGTCGGAGACATACAATTGGCGGAAGCACTACTGGCGTCCCTTGCGGGTAGGGGAACCAGGCACGTGGAACGGTGGCAGCCGTGGTTCGCATACCAAGCTACTAGGCGATAGACCTCCTGTAAAAGGGGAAAGACTGCGACCCAAACGACAATTAACACTCCACGCCACTGACTATATGGGTGACAGGACATCCACAGCAATAAGGGCACCGCCCAGGACTGGCAGAATCGACACGGTCCCGACGACCTGATCCACACGCACACATCCCACGGGGCTCAAAACACGATACCCATTTAAAAGTCCCTCACTTTCACCGAATCTGTGGCGCCGGCATGGGCGCGGGTTGCGCTCCATGGAGCTGGGGGGAGGGCCCACTGCGATGGCCACCCTAATTCATCCTATCTCTACCTTTCTATTTTCCTATCTCACGATACATAATCGCACTGAAATAATTGACAACAAAGTAATGTAACGGGAACACTGGATAGCAACATCACTCCGGACACCTTGAGCCGAGAGACTCAGGTACTCGCTCAAGGGATGACCGGCTATACTGTCCCGACCAAGAACGTAGACATACACACTCATCTACCCACTTAATACTCCCTCTGACACATATGCAACGCCTCATCATTATCTCCAAACTGCCGCCCAGCCTGGTTCTGGCACGATGCACAGTGTTGTTTTGTAGTCAACAATGTATATGTAGGTCCAGGTGCTTGACACCCCTCGATCAGCATATTCAGAAACCTAATCAAACCCTACTATGCTTTTGCCTAAAGTTATATGTAAACTTGAAAAGATGTACTGTAATTCAACTCTTATAAATGCGATATTACTCTTGATACAACCAATCTTGAACTACACCTAATCGGCTACACCGAGGTGTAATTGTATTTTATGTTGGCCTGCGAGCCGATCCTTTCTGTAATCTCTCTCTTTCCCTATCATAAATAAACAGATTTAAAAAAAAAAACTTTTGACACAACGAAAAGGTCCAAAAATGCCGCAAGAGCATTAATGAGAATTAAACAGGGTTCTAGGTCTGTGGCTGATTACGCTATTCAGTTTCGTACCCTTGCTTCACAGGTAGATTGGACCAATAATGGGTTAACTACTGCGTTCATGGAAGGTTTATTTGACACTATATTGGATGAGGTAGCAGCTAAGGAGCTTCCTATTGCATTAGAGGACCTTATTGACTACCTCATTGATATAGATAATAGGATTCGTGACAGGCTCTATACTAAGAACAGGAATAGACGTTTTGTTACACCTATTAACCCCAGAGTTGATAAACCTGAGAGTGTTAAAGTATCTGAGGAGGAACCCATGCATTTAGGGGTTGCCAAACTCTCTGATACTGAAAAGTTACATAGGAGAAGGGACGGACTCTGCCTATACTGTGGTAGGAGAGACCATATGGTAAAGGAATGTCCTTTGCTTCCGGAAAACTCTCGCACCTAAGACCTTATAGGGGACTGGCCTTGAGTGTGATATCTAAGTCTCCTAAATTGCCTTCTAACCGTTTGCTTCTCCCTGTTTCTTTACATTTGGGAGAGAGTTGTATAGCTGAGCACATATACGCTCTGGTTGACTCCGGGGCAGCTGAAAATTTCATACACTCTGGTTTTGTTAAGAAAAACAACATTCCCATCAGAGAGAAGGAGATACCCTTGGCCGTTGAGGCCATAGATGGTAGACCATTAAAGGACCACTCTAGTGCCAGGAAAGCATACTCGTTTTCCTGGCACTAGAGTGCCCTGAGGGTGCCCCCACCCTCAGGGACCCCCTCCCGCCCGGCTCTGGAAAGGGGTAAAAACTTACCTTTTTCCAGCGCTGGGCGGGGAGCTCTCCTCCTCCTCTCCGCCTCCGTTCCTCCCCGTCGGCTGAATGCGCACGCGCGGCAAGAGCTGCGCGCGCATTCAGCCGGTCACATAGGAAAGCATTCATAATGCTTTCCTATGGACGCTTGCGTGCTCTCACTGTGATTTTCACAGTGAGAATCACGCAAGCGCCTCTAGCGGCTGTCAGTGAGACAGCCACTAGAGGAAATAGGGGAAGGCTTAACTAATTGATAAACATAGCAGTTTCTCTGAAACTGCTATGTTTATAAAACAATTAGTTAACCCTAGCTGGACCTGGCACCCAGACCACTTCATTAAGCTGAAGTGGTCTGGGTGCCTAGAGTGGTCCTTTAAGTTCTCCAGTTGCTACTCATGAAACAGTACCGTTACACATGTATACAGGGGTTTTACACTTTGAAACCATTTGGTTCCAGGTCATCACCTCTCCCTCTTCACACCTAGTGTTAGGGTACCCATGGTTACGTGCTCACAATCCCATTTTCGACTGGGAGTCAGGGCAAATAAAATCATGGAGCGAAGCCTGCCACGAATCTTGTACTATTGAAGTCACCCCTGTGAATTCTATTAATGTTCCTACTACTCCTCCTTTGTCTACGGTTATACCCCCTCAGTACTTATTTCTCAAGACTGTCTTCGATAAAAGGGAGGCTGACAAATTACTGCCTCACAGACCCTACGATTGTGCTATCGATTTATTGCCTGGCACTATACCTCCAAAGGGCAGGGTGTACCCTTTATCTGTTCAAGAAAACCGTGTCATGGAGTATATTAAGGGATCACTAGAAAAGGGGTTTATTAGGAGATCCTCTTCTCCGGCTGGAGCAGGGCTCTTTTTTGTATCGAAGAAAAAAGGTGATTTAAGACCGTGTATCGATTATAGAGGTCTAAATAAAATCACTATCAAAAATGCATACCCTATACCTTTAATCACAGAATTGTTTGACAGGCTGAAACATGCTACTGTATTCACTAAATTGGACCTTAGAGGTGCATACAATTTAATACGTATTAAGAAAGACCATGAATGGAAGACAGCATTCAACACTAAATCTGGCCATTATGAGTATACTGTTATGCCATTTGGTCTATGTAATGCCCCAGCAGTATTTCAAGAATTTATTAATGACGTCTTAAGAGTCTTTATTCACACATTTGTAATTGTGTACTTGGATGACATATTAATATATTCTACAGATTTACACACTCATCACAGACATGTTACAACAGTTCTGAAGACCCTTCTTGCTAATGGTCTTTATTGTAAACTGGAAAAATGTCTATTTGACCAATCCAAAGTCCAGTTTTTGGGGTACTTGATTTCCGCCAAAGGTTTTCGTATGGATCCCCAGAAGCTTTCTGCTGTCATAGAATGGCTTTTACCACAAGGTTTGAAAGCCATTCAGCGTTTTCTTGGTTTCTCTAATTTATTATAGACATTTTATTAAAGGTTTTTCCTCTATTGTAGCGCCTATCACCCATATGACAAAAAAGGATGGCAATGCTCGTGTCTGGTCTCTCGAGGCACTTCAGGCTTTTGAATTTCTTAAGACTACGTTCGCCTCTGCCCCTATTTTACAGCATCCTGTGCCCTCATTGCCCTATATTCTTGAAGTTGATGCTTCCGATATCGGGGTAGGGTGCTGTCTTATCCCAAAGAGAGTCGCCTGAAAAACCATTGCATCCTTGTGGCTTCTTTTCCAAACAGATGTCCAAAGCAGAGAAGAATTATGATGTGGGTAATCACGAACTCCTTGCTATTATTTTAGCACTTAAAGAATGGAGACATTTGTTAGAAGGAACTAAGGATCCTATCCTCATATTTACGGATCACAAGAACCTATCCTACCTTAGTGCGGCTAAAAGATTGTCTTCTAGGCAGGCTAGGTGGTCACTATTTTTGTCTCATTTCAATTATATTATCACCTATAGGCCAGGTGATCGCAATACTAAAGCAGACGCTCTGTCCAGACAGTTCGAAACTGCTGACAAACAGGAGATTGATGTTACTCCCGTCATTCCCCCAGACAGGATAATAGCTACTACTATTTTGTCTATTTCCTCGTCCCTCTTGCAGGCCATACAAGCGAAACAAAGCATGTCTCCTAGCGAGAGGCCTAGTGATAAACTATTCGTTGATGTTCCCGGGAGACGGGATATTCTGTCGTTGTATCATGACACTAAGACTGCTGGACATCCGGGTATTTCCAAAACTATGTCAGCTGTTTCTCGGTATTTCTGGTGGGATTCTTTACGCAGGGATGTCACAGACTATATAGTTGCTTGTACTACTTGTGCCTGTATGAAATCTTCTTGCAGAGTTCCTTGTGGGCTGTTGCATCCGTTACCCGTTCCTGAAAGACCTTGGTCTAACCTGTCCATGGATTTTATTGTTGAACTACCCACTTCGAATAGTAACACAGTTATCCTAATGATAGTAGATCGGTTTTCCAAGATGGCCCATTTTGTGTCTCTTCACAAGCTGCCCACGTCTAGGGAACTGGCACTTATATTTGCTAGAGAGGTGTTTAGGTTGCATGGCATTCCCGTATCTATTGTGTCCGATAGGGGTAGCCAATTTATTTCCAGGTTCTGGAAAGCCTTTTGTTCGGAAATGGGTATTACTCTCTCATTTTCTTCCGCATACCACCCCCAGTCTAATGGAGCTGCTGAACGTGCCAATCAATCTCTGGAGCAGTACCTTCGTTGTTTCGTATCCCACCATCATGACAATTGGTCTGACCTTCTTCCTTGGGCTGAGTTTGCTCGGAATAACGCTACTCATGATTCTTCCGGCAAAAGTCCTTTTTACATTGTCTATGGCCAGCATCCCGTTGTTCTTCCGGCTGCTTTCTCCTCACAGGGCATGCCAGTTCTGGATGAGCATTTGGCTGGTTTACGTAATACATGGGAGCAGGTTCAGCGTTCTTTGGTGGATTCCATTGCTCGCCAGAAGGTGCAGGCTGTCCAGCATCACAGGGCGGCTCCTTCTTATGTCGTGGGGGACAGGGATTTGCTTACCACGCGGAATATTCGCCTCCGGGTGCCTTCTATGAAATTGGCTCCCCACTTTATTGGTCCTTATCGTATTTTGCATAAGGCTAATCCTGTTTCGTATGCCTTAGGTCTTCCTAAGAATCTGCATATTCCTAATGTCTTTCACACCTACGTACGTACGCAAACGCTATACCCGGAATACTCCTCCTCCCCCTCCTGTCTCTGTGGAGGGTCATGAGGAGTTTGAGGTTTCTGCTGTTCTTGACTCTCGTTTTCTTAGAGGTCGACTTCAGTACCTGGTGCATTGGAAGGGCTATAGGCCTGAGGAATACAGTTGGATTTCCGCTGACGCTGTTCACGCACCTTGCCTTGTGCGTTCTTTCAATTCTCGTTTTCCTGCCAGGCCTGGCCCTCCCCGCCCGGAGGGCGTGTCCTCAGGGGGGGTACTGTAGCGGTACTTACCCTTTCCAGGGGCTGGCCGGGGTCCTCTGTTCGAGCCGCGCGCGGCTCATCCGAAGGCAGGAACAGGAAGGCGGGCAGTGACCGCCAGAAGCGGCCACGTGTCCCGCCTGACTCTAAGAGCGCGCCGCGGGTCTCGGGCGCGCTCTTAAAGGGACAGTGGGAGCCTAAATAGGAAAAGGCCTCCCATTGGTCCCTGTCATGCCACACTCCCCATACACTTACCTTTTGAGGGCGTGGAGATGACAGGGACCAATCAAAATAGATGTTTAGTTATTTATACTCACCTTTTTCCCTTGGTTCCTTGCCCTGTCGTGGTTTCTGTTTCAGTTCCCTTTAGCGCTTGTTGTGTTCCTTCGTACTTGACCTTGAATTTGTTTCTGACTACGTTATCTCTTTATCCTTATCTGTTCTGTTTGCCGGCTTGCTGTTTACTGTGTACCAGACCCCGGCTAGTCCTAGTTTATGCTGTCTCTTTGTGCCCTTGACCTCGGATCGCTCTTGACTCTGTACTTCTCCTATATACGTCGAGTCCGGCCACTCTAAGGTCCGGTAGACATATATCTCCCCTCTGTGTTGTCTTCTTTATTTTTTTTTTTTTTTAAATCTTTTATTAGTTTTTGTTTTAGTTCAGGAGAGAACAATGCATACGTTTATGAGAACGGTGAAATCCCATTTCCAAATAAACACAGTATACAAGTGATTCATTTATTCTGTACATTCGTATTCACGTTATGGTATATGCAAGATAGCTGATTTGTACCGGTGCCTTCGACATTTCGTAGGACAGTTGACTGGCTTCCACCAGGAGCCGTGGAAGTTTGGGATGCAGTGTATCGCCGTCCTCGTGTATGTTGGTTATCAGACACGGTTTCTATTAGGGCGGTAACTGTACATATTGGCGTTAACGGTCAGCGTGTGTTACTAGGTCGGTACTATTATTCAGTGGGGCTTTCACGTGTATGCTATGTTATTCCATTTTGATAAAACCCTTGAGGTGAAACGCGTTAATGGATTTTATTGTATACTTTTAATAATAAATTACGTTTGGCTTTATCTCTGTGCCATTCATATTTTTATTATATATATTTTTAACACTCCAATTTTATATTATCCTTTCCTGGCATTTTATATATCCTAAGGTGGGGATTATACCACCCACGCCATATCTCAAGTGCAGTGTCATCTGCACTGTATACTGTGAGTATATTTATTTTGTTTTGTATATACCACATCTTATCTTCAGAGAGCACTATCTGTTATATATTTTTCTCCCTTCTCCTGAGAATTGGACACCACCAGTGGATCAGAATTTCCTGATATCCTACTAGCAGGGATTATACTGCAGAACGCCCATTCCACCTGAGCTGGTTATAGCTCATATAAATGTGAGTTTATTACATCTTTATTCTTCATTTTCCACGTACCCCACAATCTGCACCATTGGTCCTTTTCCCTTTTATATTTTACATATCACGGGAGGATCCAAAGCATCATAAGAAGAGAGAACACCAGCGCAACATAAAAATGTATCCTCCTTTTTTTTTATATTGACTTTTATATATATTTATATATATCCTTTTTATATTTTTATTGGGACTTATTTTATTGTATCTCTTGGCGCAGCCTTTTCTCCCCTTTTTTCCTATGCATATTCTACCTGCTTGCGAAGATCACTAGCTGTTATCTTCAGAGTTTATGTTGGTCTGTCTAGTCGTGGGTCTGTCGCATGGATGTAGTAAGAGTCTGTGTGTGCGGATTTAAATAAAGTAATTATGTGTCCGTCCATCTAGGTATGGGCCAGTGTGTTCTGGCTCGTCTATCATTTAGTTGAAGTACGAGGGGGAATGGGGTATATGTATACAGGGGGGGGGAAGGGCGGAAGGGAGTGGCAGAGAGGAGAGAAAGAGAAGAAAAGAGGTGAGGGAGATGGGGGACAAGGTCAGAGCCGTCCACTCCTGCGCCCCCGCCGCCCCGTCCGGCCAGAGTCTCTGGGCCAGGCCATCACTTGAAGCGTTTTCTCGCGGCCGTGTTGAGGCCCCCTGAGGCGTACATGAACCACGGCATCCATGTCTCCGCATGTTTGGCGGCTCTTCCAAGTAGAGATGCGTGTATCGCTTCTGCTCCTTGAATGTCTTCTACTTTGCGTATCCATTCTTCCCTTTGCGGTGTTTCTATCTTTTTCCAATATATGGGTATGAGTGTTTTGGCTGCGTTCAGTAGGTGTCGCAGGATTGATTTTTTTATATCTGGATATTGGCATCGGCGATATGTGGAGTAGGGCTAATTCCGGCGTCCATTCGGTCACTTCTCCCAGAATTCCATGTATCTCTGTTCTAATCATTTCCCAATATGGGACGATCATGCGGCATTCCCACCATATGTGGATCGTGGTGCCCTGTTCAGTCAAGCATCTCCAGCACAATGGTGAGGTAGATGGGTAGATTTTATGGAGGAGTGATGGTGTTCTATACCATGTGGCCAGCAGTTTATAGTTCGTCTCCTGGAATTGTGAGCTGATGGTGCTTTTATGGTGCCAGAGTAACGCTTTGTTGTCGTGTGAGAGGTTTGGCAAGGAGCTTTTCCCATTTGTCGCGGTACGTGTCGTGTTCAGTGCGGTGTCCGGTTAGGAGATATTGGTACAGTGCAGAGATCGTTTTGTCTATTTCAACAGCTTTCATGCAGCATTCCTCGAACCATGTGAGTTCCCGGTTTAGACGGTCTTTATTGCGAAGTGAGTTGTAAAAATGTTTCACTTGGAGATATCTGAGTGCTAGTTGTGAGGTGCGTGGTCTACCGGACAGCAGCGAGTCCAAGGACCGAATCTGTCCGTTTTGAAGCACTGTATGGATAGGGACATGTCCCTGTTCTTCCGAGAATGGCCCATTTCGTGTGGGGATTCCTCCCCCTATTTTGCGGTTGTAGGTAATAGGCAGTAATGGGCTCGGCGTTGGCGATATGTGTTGTTGCTCCCTTAGAGGTCTCCAGACCCGTATTGTCTGCGCTACCGGACCGTCCTCATCCCCTCGTGCCTGTGCACCGAATCCCTGTGTATCCCATATGGTGGAGTGTAGGGCTGCGCTGTTCCCTTCTGTGTTCAGGGACACCCATTGTTTTTGTTCCGTAGTCGAGTGCCAGTTTAGGACACGTTGTAGGATTGTTACGTGGTAGTATCTCTTAAAGTCAGGTAAGGCAAGACCCCCGCTGTGTCTAGGTAGGCATAGCGTTTCATGTTTGAGTCTGGAGCGTTCGCCTCTCCATACATAGCGTAGGACCGCTGTTTTAAGTGTTTTAAAAAATGAGGTTGGTATGGCGATTGGGAGGGTCTGAAATGGGTAGAGAAGGCGTGGTAAGACATTCATTTTCAGGACCGCCACTCGTCCGTGCCATGAGATATGTGGGTATGTCCACTTGGCCAAGTCCCTGAGTATCGTTTCTAACAGGGGGGTGTAATTGTGAGCGTATAGATTTTTCGGGTCAGTGGTTATCCAGATGCCCAGGTATTTCATCTTGGTGGTGCACCACTTAAAAGGGAATAGCATCTCCAGTGCCCTGTATTCCTCCCCCGGGATAGTCACGTTCAACACCTCGCATTTGGAGTAATTGAGTTTAAATCCCGAAATTAATCCGAATTTGTCGAATTCCGCCAGTAGGCAGGGTAGTGTGATCCTTGGGTTGCTGATGAAGAAGAGGAGATCGTCCGCGTATGCGGCTACTTTTTGGTCCCCCTCTCGCCAGGGGAATCCCCGTATATCCTGACTTTGACGGATTGTTTGTAGGAGGGGTTCTAGGGTCAAGGCGAAAAGTAACGGGGACAAGGGACATCCCTGTCGCGTGCCATTCGATATTGGGAAGTCGGCTGTGAGTGCCCCATTAACCCTGACTGCTGCTCTGGGGTTGTTGTAGAGGGCTTTGATCCACGCGAGGAAATTTGGCTTTATACCCATTTCCTGTAGTGTAGTTATCATGTATGGCCATTGTACCCGATCAAATGCCTTCTCGGCATCCGTGGAGAGTAAGAGGAGGTGTCTCTGTGACCTCTTCGCCAGATGTTGTATTGCGAATAGGCGTAGCGTACTGTCTCTCGCTTCCCTTCCTGGGATAAACCCTGTTTGGTCCACGTGTATCAGGCCTGGTAGTGGAGCCTGTTGGATAGTACCTTCGTGAATAGCTTAGTATCCACGTTGAGAAGGGAGATCGGGCGATAATTACTACAGTACATTGGGTCTTTACCAGGTTTAGGGATAACTGCTATTGTTGCCCCTAGAGATTCGGTTCCGAATGTTTCTCCCTCTGTGATCGCGTTGACGGCTTTAGTTAGCCAAGGTAGTAGCAGTGAAGTGTAGGTCTTGTAGTAGGTCGTGGAGAATCCATCTGGTGTCCCGGTGCCTTTCCTGTTTTTGTCTTTTTCAATGCTGCCGCTAATTCCTCTTCTGTAATCGGTTCATCGAGGATGGCCGCTGTGCCCTCTTGTAGCTTTTGTAGGTTTGCGTTTCGCAGATACGTTTGAATCCTGGTGTTTTCAGCTTCGCCAGCATCATTGTGGTTTTGAGGTTGTAAGTTATACAGTTTTTCATAATACAACTTGAATTCCTCGGCTATTTCTGTTGGGTGGATTGAGGTGGTGCCTGAGGATAGTCGTAGTTTACGAACCTGGGTGTGGGGAGTGTTGTCTTTCAGCAGTCTCGCGAGGTAGCGTCCTCCCTTGTTGGCGTGGGTATAGAAAAAGCCCTTGGATCGCTGAATGGAGCGTAAGTAGCGTTTCGTCAGGAGTTCTTTGAGTTGTCGTCTAGCCTGTATCAGTTCCCCGTATGTGGTCACAAGCAGGGATCTTTTATGCTGTGTTTCCAGTGTGGCAATTTGTCGGTATAGGTCGGCCATCTCTCTCTGTGCTTCTTTTTTCTTTTGGGATGCGATTCGAATGAGTGAGCCTCGGATCACACTCTTGTGCGCTTCCCATACTGAGATTGGGGATATATTCGGTGTTCCGTTGTCCTGGAAGTAATTAGTTAAGTCTTGTGAGATCTGTTCCTTTGTGCCCGGGTCCTGGAGCAGCGTTTCGTTTAGTCTCCAGGTCCATCGCGTGGGTCTAAAAAGTGGGGATTCTAGCGTAGCCTTTACCGCTCCATGGTCTGACCATGTAGCCGGTTCAATGTCGATCGAGAGGAGGTGTGGTAGCCCGATTTGTCTAGTGAACACATAATCAATACGGGAATATCGATCATGCAACGCTGAGTAATGGGTGTAGTCTTTTGTGTCGGGATGTATGGCCCTCCAGCAATCCACTAAATTCATGTCATTCAGTGATTTTTTTAATTAAGCGGATGTTACTTTGTGGTATGCAGCTATGCCCCGTTGATGAGTCCAGGATGGGGTCCATGGGCACGTTGAAGTCTCCCCCTAGTATTAGGGTTCCTTCCGCAAAGTTTTGTAGTTTAGTTAATGAGTTTTTAATGAATTGGGCTTGACCCCTGTTGGGCACGTAGATGGAAGCAAAGTATACGTTTTGCTCAGTATGGTTCCTTTCAGGAATAGGTATCGACCTTGGGGGTCACTTATGACCGCCAATTCCTGGAATTCTAGTTTTGCCGCCAGGAGAATGGCTACTCCCGCTTTGCGTTGTGCCGGATGGTTATAGAGGTAGGGCTTTGGGTAGAACTTGTTCTGTAGTTTCGGAGTAGCACCTGCCCGGAAGTGTGTTTCCTGCAGCAGCACTACTGAGATATGTTTCTGTCGTAAGTCTCGGAGCAGATGGGTTCTGCGCTCCGGGATGTTGAGTCCCCTACAGTTGAGGGTGAGGATGGTAATGGGTTCTGGTCGGTAGGTCATGGTCACCCCAGCCCCAGGGGTCCCCCTCGTGTCCGACTCGCCGGGGCTCCTCTCTTCTGTCTCGTAGTGGGCTCCGCAACGGTTCCGGTCCCTCGCCCCGACCCGACAGGTGACCGCTGGGACCCAAGGTGGACCGGCTCCGAGAGTATCTAGGAGTGAGTGAGTACGTGAGAGACTCGGGATAGGTGGGCTCAGATGGAGCCGAGAGAGAGGGGAAAGAATAGGGATTTCAGGTGTTTGGGAGGCGATAGGTCAGGGTTAGTGCCCTTGGATTAGGGCCTCACCACTAGGGTGAAGTAAAGTGTAATCACCCAGTCGTGTCTCGTCCTCTGGTAGAGGCAACCCGTGCAACAATGGGGTACTCAGGAGGTCCGTCCCAGTAACCAGACTGAGACGCAGTCCTCGTGGGTTCCACCGTCCTATACTGTGCGCGGGTATGGGTTGAGGCACGTAGCCTAGATACCTGTCAAGGGTGTGTGTTCTAGGTCTCTATGTGGGTTGTGTCCAGTCTCCACCTTGCCCATAGGTGCGTGAGATATGCGTTTGGTGTAGCATTCCGTATGCAGTTTAAAATATAGGGTTCAGGATTTAAAAGTGAAAAATTACATTTGAAATGTTAAAGTTGAAAATTGAAAATAAAACTTAACGTTGATAAGCTCGGCATAACAGGCCGCAACAGCTCGGTAACAATATACATTAGTCCAGCATTGCACCCCTCCTCTATCCTCCCCCCTCCCCCCCCTGTTCACGTAGTTAACCCTATCCATATACATGGCCCTGTGTGTTAGCGTTTGGTCAAGTGCTAGCTGAACCTAGGGTGATGCATGGCGGATGAAGGGTGTCTCCAGAGGTCAGCTGGAGGTGTTTGTCGCCGAGTATAATAGCGATAGGAGGGTCGGGTGGCCGTGTGAGTGTAGGTATAAATATGTGTGTGTCGTGAGGATGTTTAGAGAGTGGTGCCCCTCTCCCATACCCCCCCCAAGCATGAGGCGGGGGGGGGGGGGGAAGGGGGGAGGGATCGTGGGTGTGTATGCGCGTAGTAGTGAGTGTGTGTGTGGGTATTTGTGAGCGTGTGTGTTACCCCGCTTTGAGTACTGTATGTGTTGGGAGCAAGTAGCAAGGGCCCCCTCCCCCTCCAACCCCCCCCCGCAGTCCACGGTAGATCCCAAGTCCCCCAGTTCATGCATGCTAAATGCCAATAATTGCATGTGCAGTCAAATACAGGCTGTTCCATGAGTCCTAGGTTGTAGTGGAGGTTGGCCCGGCTAATGTCCCGTCTGGTGTGAGTTCCAATGCTTTGGTATCATAGCAACTATTGTAAATGCGTCCCAATGGTCCCGTTACCCTCCATTCCCCCTCCCAACCTACTCGGTGGACCAGGTGCTCTTCCCCTTGAGGCCGAGGCCATAGTGCCCCTCATGGAGTCCGAGAGGGAAGGGTCTCAGGTTGGGTGTGGGGGCCTGCTAGCAGAATGTGGCAACCCACCAATCTTGTGTTTATGAGAGGAGATGGGGCTCTGTGGATTAACTAGGGTCATGGATGCTGTCAGGGCATCAGGCCCACGGGGGGTGTCCCAGGAGTAGTAGGGTCAGCGTGTTGGTGAATGTACTCACTCCGCTGGATGTCCCGGGTCTGGGCGGCGTCTCGGGGGGAGTCCGGGTGGGGATCCCCCTCTGCGTCTCCGGGGTAAGCGTTGTGGACGGGGCCTGTTTCCCGGTGGGTCCAGTATCCAGTTGGAGATCGGTGTAGGTGGTAGGCCTAGGTCTTCCAGTAGGTGCCTGATTTCTTCTGGGCATTTAGCTGATGGCCACCTGCCCTGGTGGCGCACCTGTAGGGCGAATGGGAGCCCCCACTTGTAGGGGACGTTGCGCTCTCGCAGTAGGGTGGTGACTGGTCTGAGCGCCCGTCGCGCATCTAGCGTCATGGGGGATAAATAGTTGAACAGGGCGACTTGAGCGCCTAGGTACGGCCATGTTGGTTTCTCTCTGGCCTTGTGCATTATTGCTTCTTTCGTGGGGAACGAATGGAGGCAGCAGATGGTCTCTTGGGCCGTCATCTGGTGTGCGCGGCCGTAGGGCCCTGTGAGCCCTGTCAAATTTGAAATGTGGTGGGGCCTCATGTTGCAAAATGCTAGTAAACAGTGCGGAAAGCAACTCTTCAACGTTTTCCCCGTTGTCTGCTTCAGGGACTCCTCGAATTCTAATGTTGCGACGTCTTCCCCTATTATCGAGGTCTTCCATTGTGCACCTCATTGCTAGGAGAAGCTCTCCTTGTCGGGTAACGGCCGCATCTGTCGTCGTAAGTCTGTCCGCGTGTGTAGCGAGGGAGGTCTCCAGGGACTTGTTGCGGCCCGCCTGAGCTCCGACTTCCGTGCGTATTCCTGCTATCTCCGCTCTCAATGCATCCTGAATCGCGGTGGTGTGGGACAGTAAATCTGTTTTAGTCACCATGGACGTGGCTATAAGGCGAAGTTCTTCCCCAATGCGGTCCAGGGCCGATGGTTCTGTTTCGGCCGTTGAGGCCGGTGATAGCGGTGCGGGGCTCGTCGGCTCGGCCTCGTTGTCCGGTCTCCTCTGAGGGTGTATGTATCTGTAACGGAGCTCCGTGTACTCCGACCGAGTACCCTCCGTTGATGGATGCTCCTAGCGCTTACAGAGGACTCCAAGCACTGCAGACGACACCACAACCACCGCAGACTCCACAACTGCCGTAGCTTAACTGGAGCCGCGCCGTCTTCCTTCCACCCTGGATCGGCTTCTGTCCTCCAGGACCGTGTGGGGAAGACCTCTCCTCCAGGAGAGCGTATCCGGAACAAGCTCTTAAAAGAGCTAAGTGATTAAGCTCAGGGGAATATGCAGAGCATAGCAATCCCCAGTGTGATACAGCAATTCCCTCCAATAACGAGACGAGGCTACGTTTTGAAGGGTCAAGAAGAACTGAGGACTGGGACACCCAGCCTGCTTTTTATTACAAAAAGGTACACACAGGACACTCCCAGGGGGAGGATGAAAATAACCAATCACATACATGGTACCACCCCCACGTCTCCTCCCCTCAGATAAACATATAACATAATTATAGCATACAGTAAAAATACAGTTTTCACACATACACTGTAACTTTTAAAACTATACCTTCAATCTCCATAAAAATTACATATTCAGACTCAGCATACATCAAACATAAACACTTCCAAAAATCAGCCAAATCCCTCCAGCGGATCCAAAGTTAGCTGGAGTTCCCTTTATGACCGACTGCAAGCACAATTTCCTGCCCAAAACAGTTCCATAGATTTGGGCTGTGCGGCCAGTCAATTTCATGCCGAAAAACGACTAAGTCCTATTTCGAACGGGACTTAGTCTCTGGAGCTGAAAAACGAAGTGTAGGAGAAGGTAAGGGTCAGCGGTGTTTGGTAAAATGTGTAGCCGATTTCAGTTCCACAGAATCTTTAGCATACACCGCTGACCGCATTCGAAGGAACCAAGATGGCCGCCGCCACGTGCAATTAACCTGCAGTAACCTCACAGCCTGGGAGGTAAATTGCCTGCATACTTTAGCTTCTGGGTGGTCCGCCTGTGTAATGCTTGGTTCAGTAAGCCCTATTTACTGAACCAAGTGGGAGAGAGCCAGGGGCAAGTTATTTTACAAGTCTGGGGACATAGTCTTAAAGGGGTATTGTTCAGCAAAGTCACAATATGTCCCCAGACGGTTCTTAAAGGGCCATACACACCCAATAAAAGTTAATAAGTTTTCAGGGGCACAATCTTCCAGGGGCCATAGTCATGAGGAAGGAGGCTGGCAAATAGGCTTCTCCACAATCCAGGGAAGCAGGGCAATTTTCCATTTAAAGGGCCAGTTACAAATAGCGATTTGTAACACATCTCCCCTTTGGGGGGGAAGACTAACCAGGCACCTCACCTTCTGTCGGTCAGTGCCTCCTTTAGTCGATCCACCAACCCACAATAAGCAAATGCCAGAGTAGCCCACCCACAATAAACAGGTACAAGGGTGACCCACCCACAAGACACAATTACTGCACCTGGGTATTTTGCTGTGGTGATGTGGTAACATGCTGTGGGGACTTGAAGGGCAGAGGCCAACGGCGCTCTGCCCTGATGCCAGCTCTTCTGCTGGGATAGCCTGCAGGACATCAGGCTCTGGACCAGGGACAAAGGTAGGGCAGAGGCCGACTGCACTCTGCCCAGCTGCCAGCTCTTCTGCTGGGGTAGCCTGTGGGACATCAGGCTCTGGACCAGGGACAAAGGTAGGGCAGAGGCCGACTGCACTCTGCCCAGTTGCCAGCTCTTCTGCTGGGGTGCTGGTAACTTAGTCTGGCTCAGTGGCCATAGGAGTCAGTGAGGGTTAATGTCGCCTCTGTTAACCCTGGTGCCACTCTAGGAGTTAGCTGGGGAGGGGAATTTGTACTTACCCCCTCCTCCTGTTGTCCCGGTGAGAGCAGTTGGGGATCTGGACAGGTTGTCCAGCATCCCTGTAGGTCAGGCACAGAGACCACGGTCCCATCTGCGCCGTCTGGGGGATTGGTGTCTCCCCTTGTTAGGGGAAGCTGACGCTGGGGAGAGGGGGTGCTGTGCTCCTTTCCCGGAAACACAGGCTGCCGCTGGAGAGGAAGACCGCCTGTCTCCACTCCCGTAACATTGTCCTGCTGCTGTAGAGAGGGACCAACTGTCTCTGCTCTCTGTAGGACACACTGCTGTAACTCACACTGCCGCTGGGGAGGAAGGACGACACCTTCGGCCCCCTGGGGTACACACTGCCGCTGGGGGGGGAAGGACGACACCTTCGGCCCCCTGGGGTACACACTGCCGCTGGGTAGGAAGGACGACACCTTCAGCTCCCTGGGGTTCACACTGCCGCTGGGGGGGGAAGGACAACACCTTCGGCCCCCTGGGGTACACACTGCCGCTGGAGATCTGGGTTGGTTGCCCAGCATCCCTGTAGGGCCGGTAGAGAGACCTCGGTCCCATCTCTACCTGCCATCTGGAGGTCATCGCCGGACCAGTCAGTGAGGTCTGGTTCTGCTTGTCGGGTAGGTTGGGGCTGCACGAAGCTGAGCAGGTGTTGGTAGTCCTGCTCCAGCTCCCACTCCCTTGTTACCAGGTGGGTCATGTCTTTTCTCACCTCGCGTTCGTCAGGCCAGACATACATGCCCATCCGGTAGTCGTAGATGTCCCAAAACCTAGACCCCTCCGTGCTGCCAAGATCAATGCTGTCCTCCAATGCATCCCATAATAGACCCGGGCCATCATAATCATCCCCCTCCGGTAAGTCGTGCTCGGCCGTCCAGGGGGTAAGTCGAATGGTATGCCACCAGAGGGCCTGGTATGCGTTGTCTAGCCAGATCTCTCGCCGTACCAGGGTCTCTAGTCTGGTCACCCACTCATCCAGGGGCTGCTCTCCCAATAGATACATCCGCATTGCCACACGCTTCTGTAGCCGCTGCTCATCACTGGGGAGACTCTCACCTCGCCGCCACTGGGCGTCTTCCAGGGCATCATACCAGAGTTCCTTTCTGTCTGCATCCCTGTAATCTGCGGCCGCCTCCTCCTCCTCATCATGGAACGCTGTCCGAAAACTAGCTGATTCCATCCTGCTGTAGCCAGGGGCGCTGTACGTATACTAGCGTTGCCCTCAATTTGTAATTCCAAACGTTACCAGTGTCTCCGAGCTGCTTCTCCTCGCACTAGGACGCCATCCCACCGCTGCCACCAATGTAACGGAGCTCCGTGTACTCCGACCGAGTACCCTCCGTTGATGGATGCTCCTAGCGCTCTCAGAGGACTCCAAGCACTGCACTGGACACCACAACCACCGCAGACTCCACAACCGCCGTAGCTTAACTGGAGCCGCGCCGTCTTCCTTCCACCCTGGATCGGCTTCTGTCCTCCAGGACCGTGTGGGGAAGACCTCTCCTCCAGGAGAGCGTATCCGGAACAAGCTCTTAAAAGAGCTAAGTGATTAAGCTCAGGGGAATATGCAGAGCATAGCAATCCCCAGTGTGATACAGCAATTCCCTCCAATAACGAGACGAGGCTACGTTTTGAAGGGTCAAGAAGAACTGAGGACTGGGACACCCAGCCTGCTTTTTATTACAAAAAGGTACACACAGGACACTCCCAGGGGGAGGATGAAATTAACCAATCACCTACATGGTACCACCCCCACGTCTCCTCCCCTCAGATAAACATATAACATAATTATAGCATACAGTAAAAATACAGTTTTCACACATTTCCTGCCCAAAACAGTTCCATAGATTTGGGCTGTGCGGTCGGTCAATTTCATGCGAAAAAAACGACTAAGTCCCATTTCGAGCGGGACTTAGTCGCTGGAGCTGAAAAACGAAGTGTAGGAGAAGGTAAGGGTCAGCGGTGTTCGGTAAAATGTGTAGCCGATTTCAGTTCCACAGAATCTTTAGCATACACCGCTGACCGCGTTCGACTGAACAAAGATGGCCGCCGCCACGTGCAATTAACCTTCAGTAACCTCACAGCCTGGGAGGTAAATTGCCTGCATACTTTAACTTCTGGGTGGTCCGCCTGTGTAATACTTGGTTCAGTAAGCCCTATTTACTGAACCAAGTGGGAGAGAGCCAGGGGCAAGTTATTTTACAGGTCTGGGGACATAGTCTTAAAGGGGTATTGTTCAGCAAAGTCACAATATGTCCCCAGACGGTTCTTAAAGGGCCATACACACCCAATAAAAGTTAATAAGTTTTCAGGGGCACAATCTTCCAGGGGCCATAGTCATGAGGATGGAGGCTGGCAAATAGGCTTCTCCACAATCCAGGGAAGCAGGGCAATTTTCCATTTAAAGGGCCAGTTACTAATAGCGATTTGTAACAACTGGATTCTTTCTTCTTAATATAAACTGGCTTACGATATCTACATACAGGGAGTGCAGAATTATTAGGCAAATGAGTATTTTGACCACATCATCCTCTTTATGCATGTTGTCTTACTCCAAGCTGTATAGGCTCGAAAGCCTACTACCAATTAAGCATATTAGGTGATGTGCATCTCTGTAATGAGAAGGGGTGTGGTCTAATGACATCAACACCCTATATCAGGTGTGCATAATTATTAGGCAACTTCCTTTCCTTTGGCAAAATGGGTCAAAAGAAGGACTTGACAGACTCAGAAAAGTCAAAAATAGTGAGATATCTTGCAGAGGGATGCAGCCCTCTTAAAATTGCAAAGCTTCTGAAGCGTGATCATCGAACAATCAAGCGTTTCATTCAAAATAGTCAACAGGGTCGCAAGAAGCGTGTGGAGAAACCAGGGCGCAAAATAACTGCCCATGAACTGAGAAAAGTCAAGCGTGCAGCTGCCAAGATGCCACTTGCCACCAGTTTGGCCATATTTCAGAGCTGCAACATCACTGGAGTGCCCAAAAGCACAAGGTGTGCAATACTCAGTGTGGCGAAACCAACCTCGCCACTGGGCCCTGGAGAAGCCTGTTTGCTAGCCTCCTACCTGCTGACTATGGCCCCTGGGTTATTTGGGGCATATTGTACTGTATATTGCTGCTACTGGCCCTTTTAACAGCATCTATGGACATATTGGGACTTTTGGGACTACTGTCCCTTTAAGACTGTGATACATATTCTAGTGTACTGCCTGTAATATTATATGTGTATTAAGTTTAACCTGGGATATGTATGCAGCATTCAACTGATTGTTCGGTAGAATCACTCCATTTATTATATTGATTGAAACTACCGAACAACCCGACCACCCAGGAATAAGTGTGCCTCCAATTACAGTTTGCAACAATGTTGCAAACGGGTAATTGGCAATCAGTGTAATGTATTCTTTGTCCTCTGGGTGGCCGCCATTCGGGAAACAAACACGTGGCGGCGGCCATCTTAAACTACCGAACAGCGGTGTTTTGCCGTCGAGTGTCTGGAACTAAAATCGGACACTTGACTAGGCAAACACCGCTGAGACCTCCATACTTCCAGAAATTCGTATGGAAACTACCGAATGACCCGCCGTTCGGTAGAAAGAACCCCATAAACAAGGGAATTCATTCAAACCCTCTCCAGGCTCTATAACACAGGCAATTCGCCTGTTTTCATTCCCTTGTTTGTGACCGACCGCAGGGCCAAAATGCATGGAACTGTTTTCGGATACTTTACCCATGCGGTCGGTCAAATCTTTGGAACCCCATATCTCACGAACCATTCATCCGAATTACTTGAATTTTGGATATGTTGTCCCCCTGAATAAGGGCTATCCAGCGATGCTGGATTTAAAGGTGTACCCCCGGGTTTTGGGGTACATCCAGAACTTGGCTGAAAAAGTGTACCGGATAGTTGAGTTTAATGTTATCTGAGGGGAGGGGATGTGTGGGCTGAACCATGTATGTGATTGGTTATTTTATGCCTCCCCCTGGGTGTGGCATGTATGTGGATTAGTGTAATAAAAGCCAGGCTGGATGAACCAGTCCAGAGTTCCTGTTTTAACCTCAAAGTGATGTGTCGTCTCATTATTGGGGGAAGGATTGATTGTATGCTGTTCCAGTTGACTGCTAGGAGTACAGGCCTATTCGTATGGTTCCTATTCAATGGTCTACAGCATTCATACGCTTGGGAGAATTTAAAGGTTTCTCGGATTCGGTGATTATGGTGTCTGCCAGAGTGCTTGGAGTCCTCAGGAAGCACTAGGAGCATCCATTAACGGAGGTACCAAGTTGGGGTGCCAGGTGATCCGTTACATTGGTGGCAAGCGGTGGGATGGCGTCCTAGTGTGAGGTAAAGCAGCTCAGAGACACTGTTTGGATTTACAAATTGAGGGCAACGCTAGCAGTCGTGCAGCGCCCCTGGGAGCAGACAAGTATGGAAGGTTCTGGCTCTGGAGATGATTGGCTGGCCGAGGTGAGGCAGCGAGTGGCCGAGTATGGGGATGATATACCCATGGAGACACGCCGGGTGATCTGGAACCAGGTCATGGCTGAGCGAAACACAAGGCTGGACCGAGAATTCCGGTTGGCGAAAGAGAGGAAGTATGCTCAGCAGCAGGAGCGTTACAGCAGCCGAGTAGAGGCTGCATCCGAGGAGGTTAGCCGTCTTTCCCTGAGGCGGCGGGAGGAACCCGAAGTGGGGGTCCTCATAGACTGGTCCTGTGAGGAACCACAACAGGCAGGTAGAGATGGGACCAAGGTCTCTCCACCGGGATGCTGGGCAACCGGCCCAGATCCCCAGCAGCAGCCAGAGTTGCCAGGTGGGGAAGCAGGTGGCCCTTACTCACAAATGTTGAGGGGCCTCACGGATTGGTCCTGGGAAGACCCACCGATGGCAGGTGGAGATGGGACTGCGGTCTCTCTACCGGCCCTACAGGGATGCTGGGCAGTCGGCCCAGATCCCCAGCGGCAGTGTGCGTTACAGGGAGCTGAAGGTGCCGTTCTTGCTCCCCAGCGGCAGTCTACGGTGCAGGGAGAGGAGCCTGTTATCCCCTCTCCCCAGCGGTTGAAGGTGTGTAAGGGAGAGGAGTTTGTTATTCCCTCTCCCCAGCGGCAGCACAGCTCACCAAGGGGAGACAGTAAGCCCCTCACCAGCGCAGATGGGACCGTGGTCTCTGCGCCCTGCCTACAGGGAGTACAGAGGGTCAGCCCTGCTCCCCAGCGGCTGAAAGTGTGTAAGGGAGAGGAGTTTGTTACCCCCTCTCCCCAGCGGCAGCTTAGCACACCAAGGGGAGACAGTAAGCCCCACACCAGCGCAGATGGGACCGTGGTCTCTGCGCCCAAGCTACAGGGAGCTGAAGGGGCCGTCCTCCCTCCCCAGCGGCAGTGTGATTTGTTGGGAATTGGGAGCCCAGTCTCCATTCCCCAGCGGCAGGCTGAGTTACAGGGGGCAGAGGTAGTTGGTCCTACCCCCCAGCAGCAGCGTGATTTTTTGGGAATAGAGAGCCCAGTCTCTATTCCCCAGCAGCAGGACACTGAATTGGGAGGAGAGACAGTCGGTCTCCCTCCACAAAGACTGAAAGTAGGCATGGGAGAGGAGATTGTTACCTCCTCTCCCCAGCGGCAGATCATCAATGGGCAGAGTGTTCTAATGGGAGAGGAGATTGTTACCACCTCTCCCCAGCGGCAGATCATCAATGGGCAGAGTGTTCTAAGGGGAGAGGAGCTGGTTACCACCTCTCCCCAGCGGCAGCTTAATGTACCAGGGGGAGACTGTAAGCCCCACACCTGTGCAGATGGGACCGTGGTCTCTGCACTTCCAGCACAGGGGGTAGGGACGGTCGGTCCTGCCCCCCCACAACAGGGCTGTTTAGCCAAAGGGGAGACAGTCGGTCTCCAGCAGCAGAGCGGTGTAACTCAAGGGGAGACAGTCGGTCTCCAGCAGCAGAGCTGCGCAGCTAAAGGGGAGACAGTCGGTCTCCAGCAACCAGGCTCCAACCAGACTACTCCTGTAGTAGTGCTGGCACCAGGGCAGAGTACCGCTGGTCTCTGCCCACTCAGCAACCCACCAAAACAGCCTACCAGTCCCCCACACAGCCGGGGTGAGGCACCTGGACCTGGACAAGTTTTTCCATTACTCAGGTGTAGTAACCATTCATTGTGGGTGGACTGTACTGCTGTTTCTGTTTTGTGGGTGGGCTGCTGGACTAACAAGGGCACTGACCGGCAAGAGGTCAGGTACCCTGTTAGTCTGTTTGGAAAAGGGGAGAAATGTGGCGAAACCAACCTCGCCACTGGGCCCTGGAGAAGCCTGTTTGCTAGCCTCCTACCTGCTGACTATGGCCCCTGGGTTATTTGGGGCATATTGTACTGTATATTGCTGCTACTGGCCCTTTTAACAGCATCTATGGACATATTGGGACTTTTGGGACTACTGTCCCTTTAAGACTGTGATACATATTCTAGTGTACTGCCTGTAATATTATATGTGTATTAAGTTTAACCTGGGATATGTATGCAGCATTCAACTGATTGTTCGGTAGAATCACTCCATTTATTATATTGATTGAAACTACCGAACAACCAGACCACCCAGGAATAAGTGTGCCTCCAATTACAGTTTGCAACAATGTTGCAAACGGGTAATTGGCAATCAGTGTAATGTATTCTTTGTCCTCTGGGTGGCCGCCATTCGGGAAACAAACACGTGGCGGCGGCCATCTTAAACTACCGAACAGCGGTGTTTTGCCGTCGAGTGTCTGGAACTAAAATCGGACACTTGACTAGGCAAACACCGCTGAGACCTCCATACTTCCAGAAATTCGTATGGAAACTACCGAATGACCCGCCGTTCGGTAGAAAGAACCCCATAAACAAGGGAATTCATTCAAACCCTCTCCAGGCTCTATAACACAGGCAATTCGCCTGTTTTCATTCCCTTGTTTGTGACCGACCGCAGGGCCAAAATGCATGGAACTGTTTTCGGATACTTTACCCATGCGGTCGGTCAAATCTTTGGAACCCCATATCTCACGAACCATTCATCCGAATTACTTGAATTTTGGATATGTTGTCCCCCTGAATAAGGGCTATCCAGCGATGCTGGATTTAAAGGTGTACCCCCGGGTTTTGGGGTACATCCAGAACTTGGCTGAAAAAGTGTACCGGATAATTGAGTTTAATGTTATCTGAGGGGAGGGGATGTGTGGGCTGAACCATGTATGTGATTGGTTATTTTATGCCTCCCCCTGGGTGTGGCATGTATGTGGATTAGTGTAATAAAAGCCAGGCTGGATGAACCAGTCCAGAGTTCCTGTTTTAACCTCAAAGTGATGTGTCGTCTCATTATTGGGGGAAGGATTGATTGTATGCTGTTCAAGTTGACTGCTAGGAGTACAGGCCTATTCGTATGGTTCCTATTCAATGGTCTACAGCATTCATACGCTTGGGAGAATTTAAAGGTTTCTCGGATTCGGTGATTATGGTGTCTGCCAGAGTGCTTGGAGTCCTCAGGAAGCACTAGGAGCATCCATTAACGGAGGTACCAAGTTGGGGTGCCAGGTGATCCGTTACACTCAGAGACATGGCCAAGGTAAGAAAGGCTGAAAGACGACCACCACTGAACAAGACACACAAGCTGAAACGTCAAGACTGGGCCAAGAAATATCTCAAGACTGATTTTTCTAAGGTTTTATGGACTGATGAAATGAGAGTCTTGATGGGCCCGTGGCTGGATTGGTAAAGGGCAGAGAGCTCCAGTCCGACTCAGACGCCAGCAAGGTGGAGGTGGAGTACTGGTTTGGGCTGGTATCATCAAAGATGAGCTTGTGGGGCCTTTTCGGGTTGAGGATGGAGTCAAGCTCAACTCCCAGTCCTACTGCCAGTTTCTGGAAGACACCTTCTTCAAGCAGTGGTACAGGAAGAAGTCTGCATCCTTCAAGAAAAACATGATTTTCATGCAGGACAATGCTCCATCACACGCGTCCAATTACTCCACAGCGTGGCTAGCAAGAAAGGGTATAAAAGAAGAAAATCTAATGACATGGCCTCCTTGTTCACCTGATCTGAACCCCATTGAGAACCTGTGGTCCATCATCAAATGTGAGATTTACAAGGAGGGAAAACAGTACACCTCTCTGAACAGTGTCTGGGAGGCTGTGGTTGCTTCTGCACGCAATGTTGATGGTGAACAGATCAAAACACTGACAGAATCCATGGATGGCAGGCTATTGAGTGTCCTTGCAAAGAAAGGTGGCTATATTGGTCACGGATTTGTTTTTGTTTTGTTTTTGAATGTCAGAAATGTATATTTGTGAATGTTGAGATGTTATATTGGTTTCACTGGTAAAAATAAATAATTGAAATGGGTATATATTTGTTTTTTGTTAAGTTGCCTAATAATTATGCACAGTAATAGTCACCTGCACACACAGATATCCCCCTAAAATAGCTATAACTAAAAACAAACTAAAAACTACTTCCAAAAATATTCAGCTTTGATATTAATGAGTTTTTTGGGTTCATTGAGAACATGGTTGTTGTTCAATAATAAAATTAATCCTCAAAAATACAACTTGCCTAATAATTCTGCACTACCTGTATGTACATCACAAACGATTGCACTCTTGTTTCTTATTCTCTTCCATTTTCATATGTACTCCTTGCATAAATTACATCTTCCTCTAGTACTTGATGTATTTATTTTTGATGACTTGCTTTTTGACGGTTTATCAGCACTAACTCCTAATTTCTCATCTATACAGCTCAGCGTTTGATTCTGATACTGGACTGCGTGTAGCAGTAAAAAAGCTATCTAGGCCCTTTCAATCAATCATCCATGCCAAACGCACATATAGGGAGCTGCGTCTACTCAAACACATGAAGCATGAAAACGTGAGTCAGATCCATTGGTGAATGTAATTTTTACTGTTTAAGAAAAGAAAGAACTACATATATATCTAAATATTGTATTTCTTTTGTTCAAATGACAAGACAAGCAAAATACCGCTATCCAGGGCCATTGCAATTTTTTTTTCTTTAAGACACCAAAGAGAAAAATTCTGTTTGCTGCCCCTTATGTACAACATCTCCCTCCAGTCTGTTTTCCTAACTGGTTTTGCCTTTCAAGTGTCTCTTTACCACTCTCTCATCTTCAAGTTTTTTTGTTTTTTTTTATTCAGTGTTTTTCTATCTGACTTACACTTCAAGTGTTGCTGTTCTTCTGCTTCTGTCTCTTCACTGCTATTTTTCTGTCAGTCTATCCCCTCTGTTTTCATGCTAAAACTCATTTACCACTGTCTCTTCACAAGTTTGCATTTGTTAAAGGTTGCCGATGGAGGCTGCTGCTTTTAGTGTTCTATCAAAGGAGAGGCCATTGTAAATATTCTGTGTGTGGGGAGCAGCCATTGGAGGCACTTCTTGCATCCAAACGGACCTTTGATGCTGGATGTCCGCACACTGTGCATGAGGACATCCAGCATCAGATTTTTTTGTTCCCAATGGGAATAGGGATCGACCGATTAACGGTTTTACCAATATTATCGGCCGATATTTGGTATTTTCGGCAATATCGCTATCGGCCAATAAAGATATCGATATTGCTGATAATACATAACAGGACTGCCGGGCCCATTACAAGCCCATTACAAGCTTTTACTTACCTTCCCAGCAGCTCCCTTCAGCTCCCTGTGTATATCTTGCGAGTGCCGCTGTCGTCAGAGCGTTGCTACGGGTTACCATGGCAACGCTACACGCAGACCGCAAGATTTAGAAAGGGGAGCTGAAGGGAGCTGCTGGGAAGGTAAGTAAAAGCTTGCTGCGGGCCCCCACTGCTCAGTACATGCCACTGGACCGCCAGGGAATGCCATAGTCCCCCCCTACCTGGACAGGTAACATGCAGGGAGGGGGGGACAAAAAATAAAATAAAACATATATAAATATTAAAAATTTAAATAAATGCCTCCCCTAGCCCCATTTTACACAAATTACATCCCTTCAGAAACACACACTCTGCATTATTATATACACACACTACGCACACTCTGCATTATATACACACACTACACAAATACACACACTGCATTCACTTTACACTCACTGCATTCACTATACACACTACACAAACACACCCTGAATTCATTATATACACACTACACAAACACACCCTGAATTCATTATATACACACTACACAAATACACCCTGCATCCACTACACAAACACACACCGCTCCCCTGTCTAAACACACTGCATCAACTACATGTGGCATGTATATTTTGTGCATTTACCTTTAGAAATAGTTTTTTTTTTTCTAAATGGTAAATGTACAGAATATAGGCAAGTTATCGGCTATCGGCCTGAAAGTTCACAGATTATCGGCTCTCAAAAAACAATCAATATCGGTCGATCCCTAATGTGGAGGTCTAATGCGCGTGCTGTATTTGCCGCGCATTAGCACCCACTCATTGCGGGACAGAAAAGGAGACGTATCCGCGACCCAGCCCTGAGGGACAAAGGGGCTGCGAAAAGGTAAGTAAATAAAAGTTTTTTTTAACCCTTTTATAGACCACCGTAGGAGGGGTGCAAGGGAGGGGGGAGGCAGAGAAAGCTATAGTGCCAGGCAAACAGCTTTGTATTTCTGGCACTTATAGTATCCCTTTAAAACAGATCAGCCAATTGTGAGTTTTTGCATGCAAAGACGACAGAAACTGACCGTTCCAGTGAGCGTTCGGTGGCCATGGGGTGCAGGGAAGGTGAGTTTTACTTACCTTCACCAGTCCCTCTCAGCTTCTGCCATCTTAAGGAGCATGCTCGAGAGTACATCACTGAGGTCTATGGAGGATGCCGCAAGATACATCCATAGACTGAACCTGAATCCCACAGCCATGATTTGTGACGGCTGCTGGCATTATACAAAAGCTGTCAGAGAAGCTCCTCCTGTGTTTTACTTTTGTTAATCTCAGGCTTTACCTTAAGACAAAGTAGTCCCTTCTTTCCTATATCGTTGGATAGCTTTGGAATTTCAACGAAATTCCTACATAGTCTTAAACAGTATTTCAAAAGATTATCATTGTGACATACTGAAAAGTGACAGATCCGACCTAAAACTTTTTTTTTTTTTTTGCAGGCTGAGCCACACCTCCCCTTTCTGTGACTCACACAGCCATGAAAAAATGGTTTAATTTTATATCCAATCTAAACAGTGTGTATGTTTTAGAAATTCTCATCTCCTGCTCTGGTAATTGTACGTCAATCATAAGCATGAGTGACCACAACTATCGACCACTAAGCCCAAGCATCAGCTATGGCACGGAGTACCCCAAGATGGCCTACACTGCATAGCCACGTGCACAGCTACCAGGTGAGACAACGCAGAGCACACGTGTGCCCAAACGTCAGTCTGAATACAACACTTGACTGCGGGACAAGCTAGTTGACCATCCCGAGCAACCAAGCGCTCCGGCAGCAAACAGTAAGTGGAGAGGCTGGAAAAGAGCGGGTCCCCCCTGGGTGCTCTTTCCACAGCAGATGCACAGCCTTCCACGATGGGCCCACTCGGGCTGAAGACCACCAGGGAAACATCCCCTCAGCATCGGCCACTGGTGCAGAGGATCCAACGCCACAGGTGGCGACTTACCATCAGGCCCCACTGCATCCCCCGGCAAGGGAAGAACTCTGCCTCCTACAAGAGTACCCAGTACCCGCAGATCATGATGGCCCAGGGCTTTGTGGAGGACTTACTTGAACTCTGCCCCTTACTCCAATGCTACACCCTGAGCCTACAACCAAGCCAGGCATCGGCTGATCCGAGACTTTGCACCCCAGCAGCCGTGCCCCCTTTTTTCCTCAAAATGACTATGCTGCAGGGCTCAATCAGACTCTTAGAGAAGCGTCATAGCGATGTGATGCACATGCGCGGCTTCACGCTGCTCCATTTGAATTGAATGCCGCCCAATGAATGAACACAGACGGCTCTACCATGCATGTGCGCAGAATGTGCGTTCGCAAGCTGTGCTGACTCTCAGCTCGTTGTCTATGCCCGCCCCCTCCTACCTCAACCTTCCTAAGCCAAAAGTTTGTATGTTTCCAAAGAAACACTATATATAGAGAAATCTCTATATATAGTGTTTGTATAAAAACACACACATTTTAGATACATATTGTTAAACATACACACACTCTATCTATCCATCTATTTCTCTTTCAAATAAGTATACTTCCTGTTTGAAGTCAGGAGATCTCTGCATCCTCCTGCCTTCTACCTTCAGCATGTCAGCTCGAGACGACTCTGTGTGCAGGGGATCGTTATCTCCCACACAGTCGGCTCTGAGTTACTACAGGAAACAGGAGGCACGTTCACAGTGCCTCCTGCCTCCTGTTATCACGTTTAAGGTTCACCCGAGCGTGAAGACATGAAACTTGATGAATGCGAATTAGGCAGCCCTGAACTCTGAAGTCCCTCTGGTGGCAGTCTGAGTGACTGCAACTGGAGGTGTTCCTAGGTTCTAATGTAAACACTGTAGAGGCTGCAGGGAGCTATAGTTCTCACCTGAATAACTTCATTAAGCTAAAGTTGTTCAGGTGACTATAGTGTCCCTTTAAAAATGTGCTCCTATTGATATATACGACAATGCGCTCGAGGACTGCTGTTGGAGCACCACAAGCTAGTATGTGATAAAATGCACCACAAACATACTAAATACATTTTTTTTTTTAAGACTGAAAAAACTAAACTGAAATTTGCCACCGATATTAACACTACATAGAAACATACACCCTGTTGTAAATTATTATGCAAATTCTATTTAAGTGTCACAAAGATTAAATATTCTGTTTTTCAGTTTACCCCTTGGGTGGCATTGTGTCTTAGTGCTCTTTTGATCACTGAAAACAATCTCGGACACCTGTGATAATTAGATTGCCAGGTGAGCCCAATTTAAGGAAAAACTACTAAAGGAGGGTGTTCCACATTATTAAGCAGAGCACCATTTTCATGCAATATGGGGAAGAAAAAGGATCTCTCTGCTGCCGAAAAGAGTGAAATAGTTAATTGCCTTGGATGAGGTATGAAAATATTAGATATTTTACGAAAACTTAAGCGTGATCATCACACTATGAAGAGATTTGTGGCTGATTCGAAGCACAGACGGGTTAGTGCAGATAAAGGCACACTGAGGAAGATTTCTGCCAGATCCATGCATCAGATCAAGAGAGCAGCTGCTAAAATACCATTACATAGCAGCAAACATATATTTGAAGCTGCTGGTGCCTCTGGAGTCCAACGGACATAAAGTTGTAGAGTCCTCCAGAGTTTTACAACTGTGCATAAACCTTCTATTCGGCCACCAATACTCACAAGCAGAAATGGCTGCATTGGGCAGAAAAATACATGAAGACTAATTTTCAAACAGTCCTGTTCACTGATGAGTGCCGTGCAACCCTGGATGGTCCAGATGGATGAAGTAGTGGATGGTTGGTGGACGGCCACCCTGTTCCAACAAGGCTGCGACGTCAGCAAGGTGGTGGTGGAGTCATGTTTTGGGCCAGAATCATGTGAAGAGAGCTGGTCGGCACTTTTAGGGTCCCTGAAGGTGTAAAGATGACCTCTGCAAAGTATGTGGAGTTTCTAACTGACCACTTTCTTCCCTGGTACAGAAGGAAGAACTATGCTTTCTGTAATAAAATCATCTTCAAGCATGACAATGCACCATCTTATGCTGCAAAGAATACCTCTGCATCAATGGCTGCTATGGGGATAAAAGGAGAGAACATCATGGTGTGGCCTCCATCCTCCCCTGACCTCAATCCTATTGAGAACCTTAGGAGCCATCCTCAAGCAAAAGATCTATGAGGGTGGGGGGCAGTTTACATCCAAAGAGCAGCTCTAGGAGGCTATTCTGACATCTTGCAAACAAATTCAAGCAGAAACTGTCCAAAAACTCACAAATTCAATGGTTGCAAGACTTGTGATGCTGCTATCAAATAAAGGGTCCTATGTTAAAATGTAATGTGACTTGTTAAAATATTGTTATAAGTTTGATTGAAATAGCTTTTGATTTCAGTAAATGTGCTGCAAACACAGCAAATGACAATTTTTAGTTCTTTACAACCTACCAAGTGTTTTGAAACTTACTGTGCGTAATAATTTGTAACAGTGCATTGTAAGTTTTTCATGTTTAAAAAAAAAAAAAAAAAAATACTGTTAGCATTAGGAGGTTTGTTCAAAAAAATTTGAATTGTACTCTTAACCCCTTCAGGACGGAGTCAATAGTGCACGTTCTGATCAAAACAAAACGTAAACAAAAACTGGAATTTGCGCTATATGTCTGTTCACCCGTAGTTCCCCTCTTTCAAATTATATGCACCCACACTTATTATATATCATTTTGTTCAGGAGAAACAGGGCTTTAATCTATCATTAACTATTCATATATGGAACATCATTTATTATGAATAAAAGTAAAAAAAATGTGAGAAAATAAGATTTTTTTTTTAAATTTGCATTTCCGTCTGACATTTTAACTGTGAATGTCATAATACTGTTAGGTTTTACTGCAAAAAAATGCACATATTTGTAATCAGCGATGTCTCACGAGTACAACAGTACCCCCCATTAACAGGTTTTATGTTGTTTTGGAAAGTTACAGGGTCAAATATAGAACATTACATTTTCAAATTGAAATTTGCCAGATTGGTAATGTTACCTTTGAGACGGTGTGGTAGCCCAGGAATGAGAATTACCCCCATAATGGCATACCATTTGAAAAAGTAGACAAGCCAAGGTATTGAAAGTGGGGTATGTTTAGTCTTTTTTAGTAGCCACTTAGTCACAAACACTGGCCAAAGTTAGCGTTCATATTTGTTTTTGTGTGAAAAAAGCAAAAAACGAATATTTGGCCAGTGTTTGTGACTAAGTGGCTACTAAGAAAGACTGGACATACCCCACTTGCAATACCTCGGGTTGTCTACTTTTGCAAATGGTATGCCATCATGGGGGTAATTCTCATTCCTGGGCTACCATACGCTCTCAAAGGCAACATAACCAATCTGGCAAATTTCAATGTGAAAAAAATGAAATGCAAGCCTTATATGTGACTCTCTAACTTTCCAAAACACCGTAAAACCTGTATATGGGGGGTACTGTTATTCTCGGGAGACTTCACTAAACACAAATATTAGTGTTTTAAAACAGTAAAACATATTACAACAATAATATAGTCCATAAAAGTGCCGTTCGTTTGTAAAAAATGCAAAAAACGTCACTTTTACTTAAAATATCATCGTTGTAATACAATTTACCAGTTTTAAACACGAATATTTGAGTTCAGCGAAGTCTCCCGAGTAAAACAGTACCCCCTATGTACAGGTTTTATGGTGTCTTGCAAATTAAATTCTCTGCACTTTCTCCCTGTGTTGTGAGGCATGTCAATCAAATTTTAATTAATCAAATCACATAATTACGTTAAAAGATTATTTAAATATACATGTAGAATTTTAATATATATGCATTTATAGGTATTTAAATTCTACGTGTATACTAATGTAATCTTTTATGTAATTATATGTATTTATCTATATATATATATTTGCGGTTATTTGTATTTTATATATATATATAGATATATATAGAATGTCATTCTAAGTGTATTTTGTTACCGATATATATATATTAATAACAAAATACAGTTAGAATGAAATTACATATGCATATATAATTTATATTAAATTGTTTCAATATTTTATTTATTTATTTTATTTTATTTATTTATTATTTTAATTATACGTATTTATATATAATATATATATGTACATCTATTATATATATATATAATATATATACATATTATATATGTAACGTCATTCTAAGTGTATTTTAATATTAATATATATACTTATATTAATATTAAAATACACTTTGTATGACGTTACATATATATAATATGTATATATATTATATATATATAATATATATACATATTATATATATATATAAAAATATATTTAATTTATTTTTACACTTGTCTTTTATTTATTTTTTATACTTCCCACCAGCAGGGGGACTGTCTGATATTTCAAACAGTCCCCCTGCTGGCATATCCACAGCCAGCTATAGGCGGCCATGTGATCGCTCTTTGAGAGCGATCACATGGCCCCCGGGGGCCTGATTTGCCGTGGGAGGGCTGCCTGGGCTGTGAGGCAGTCCTCCCGAAGCGGATCGCGGCGGAGGTAAGTATAACTTACCTCCTGGGGCTGCAAGCCGTTACGGCGTGCTATGCCGTCATAACGGCGTTAAAGCCCACTTAACCCGTGACGGCATAGCACGCCGTAACGGCGTTAAGGGGTTAATAGTTGATATCATGAGAATTATGCTGACTGTTATTTACATCAATTATTTAGGTAAATGAGAAAAATATCATTTGCATAATAATTTGGAACAGATAAGAACCATTCGGCCCATCTAGTCTGCCCAATTTTCTAAATACCGTATATACTCGAGTATAAGCCGACCCGAATATAAGTCGAGGCCCCTAATTTTACCCCAAAAAACTGGGAAAACGTATTGACTCGAGTATAAGACTAGGGTGGGAAATGCAGCAGCTACTGGTAAATTTCGAAATAAAATTAGATCCTAAAAAAATTATATTAATTGAATATTTATTTACAGTGTGTGTATATAATGAATGCAGTGTGTGCGTATGAGTGCAGTGCATGTATGAGTGCAGTGTGTGTGTGTGTGTGTGTGTGTGTGTATATATGAGTGCAGTGTGTGTGCGTATATATTAATTGAATATTTATTTCCAGTGTGTGTATATAATGAATGCAGTGTGTGTGTGTGTGTGAGTGCAGTGTGTGTATATGAATGAAGTGTGAGTGTGTGTTTGTGTATGTGTTGGTGGGGGTGGGCATTTAATATATTATTAATTATTATTATTTTTATTTTTTTATATTATTTATTATTTAATTTATTATTAATTTTTTTTTCGTCCCCCCTCCCTGCTTGATACATAGCAGGGAGGGGGGCTCCTTCCCTGGTGGTCCAGTGTCATTGGTAGTTCACTGGAGGGGAGAGGGGTGCTGGCAGAGCTGTACTTACCTTTCCTGCAGCTCCTGTCAGCTCCCTCCTCCTCCACGCGGTCTGTGCAGCTCCCTCTGTCAGCTCCCAGTGTAAGTGGCTCTCGCGAGACTTACACTGGGAGCTGACCGAGGTGCTGAACGGACGGCGCGGAGGAGAAGGGAGCTGACAGGAGCTGCAGGAAAGGTAAGTACAGCTCTGCCAGACCCCACAGCCCCCTGTCTGTATTATGGCAATGCAAATTGCCATAATACAGACTATGACTCGAGTATAAGCCGAGTTGGGGTTTTTCAGCACAAAAAATGTGCTGAAAAACTCGGCTTATACTTGAGTATATACGGTACTTTCATTAGTCCCTGGCCTTATCTTATAGTTAGGATAGCATTATGCCTATCCTATGCATGCTTAAACTCCTTTACTGTGTTAACCTCTAACACTTCAGCTTGAAGGCTATTCCATGCATCCACTACCCTCTCAGTAAACACTGACGGGTAAGACACATGAGGGGTGGAGAGGAAACGAGACACATGAGGGGCGGAAAGGGAACAATGTTGCGTGTGTGTGTTTCAGGTTGTAATCTAGAAACCACTGGAACGATAAGGTTTAGACAACAAAGTGTAAAATCTTAATGTACTTCAAGAATATGGGAGGGGTGCTGTGTGTGAGGCGTGTTCTGTGTAAGGGGTGCTCTGTGTGTTTGTGAGGGGGTGCAGTGTGTGTGAGTGACAGGGGTGGGTGTGTGTGTGTGTGTGTGTGTGTGTGTGTGTGTGTGTGTGTGTGTGCGCGTGCGCGCGCGCGCCTATATATTGGGGGAAGGTCCTAGTGCCCTAGTGGTCCTGTGGAGGTGAGAAGCTCTATCCTGCCTGTAGCTCCTCTGGATGTAGGCAGAGTTCAGTCCGCCCGCGAGATCCTCGGAGTGTTGCCGTGGTAACTCGTGGCAACGCTTCACATTTACGAACTCGTGGGAGAAACACTCTTCCTCCCTCTCTTCCTCTCCAGGCTTCCTGTCAGTGCCTGTGGGCCGGTGAGGAAGATCCCACCAGCCGATTAAGGCACATAGCAGGGCTGGTGCTCGGATCGTGCTGGCCCAGCTTGGGCTGGCAGGGGAGATCCTGTGATCTCCCCTGTCGGCCCATGGCCATCGCAGCAAACCAGGCATTTGCCCGGTTTGCCCGATGGCCATGTTCCCAACCCGTGCGGCTGCCATTACCTAAATCATTTTGCGTACCCCCTGTGGCACTGGATTGTATACGCGTACCATGGGTTGGGATCCCCTGACATAGAGGAACTTAACATCACAAGCAACATTTCTTACACACAACCCCGCAAGTTGATACCAAACACGTGTTTTAAGGCTACTTGTAAGGTTGCACATGTAGGGGTAACATACAAGTATGATACATTTTTTCTAATTGTTGTTAAAGGCCTGATGAACAGCTACAGGAAATACTTGGTTCAGATATGTGTCTGCACAATTAGGTTGCTAAATTAAAAGGTTTACATTTTAAACCTAGACAAGTTTGTTTTATATGTTCAGTTTTAACAAGAAATAGTTAAATTGCTTGGGTATTAGTCATTTAATCAGCCTGTGTTATTGTCATATTAATATTTAGCAGAAGAACAAATCGTATATTTGATTAATGCAGAAATTCACTTTATTACAGAGAGTTCACAAACAATGACTTTGATACGTTTGTATTAAATGAATATATCATTACAATTCATCAAATGTGGTAAGCTTTGCTGGGATGTTATATTGTTTAGCTTTGTGCTTTATATAATGCAGTAAATGTTAATTTCCTAATGAACTTTGTTGTTCCATACTGCCCTATACAGGTTATTGGACTTCTAGATGTTTTCACACCAGCACAATCCTTTGAGGAATTTCATGATGTGTAAGTATTAGTATTGTTCTTTACGTATAATAGAATGTTGAGTAGCTTTGTGTGTGTGTATATGTATGTATGTATATATGTATGTGTGTGTTTATATGTGTGTGTGTGTGTGTGTGTGTGTGTGTATATATATATATATATATATATATATATATATATATATATATATATTATACACACACACACAGTTTGATAGATGTTTTGCACTCCAGCTCGCATTTATGTGTTGGCCCGGTGCTCAGCTGCACAAAATTAGCCAGCACTCAAGGACTTAATCATAAAATATGTAGGCTTTTAATCCAAGCAGTAAGTCAACATTTCAGTTCACTACAGTGAACTTTCCTCAGGACATAAACAGCATATCATAAAGCATTGACTTAAATAAGGAAAGCTAACTTACCCAACCTCCATCACCTGTGTGCTGGCGTGGACTGCTCCCCTGTGCGCATGCGTGCGATCAGGCTCCTCCCCCGGTGACATCACAACATCCGGGACATCCGAGCCCATCACCATGGTAACATGTAAACATGCCACCGGGGGGAGTTAAGCTCTGTTATCGTGCAGAGACTAAGATGCTATCAAGAGACAGATAAACAAGTGCCTAATGTATAAGATATCGTCTGCATTCAGAGGATCCTGATCAACAGCCTCACAATAGCCACTCCCTCGGCTCCAAGAGCTAATCATGGCTTACAAGACGTGCGGCGTCACAGCAAAGAATTGGCAAACTAGCGTTATCAAAATACACGCATAACGCATATAACAGGGTTTTGTTTTGCATGCATGTTCCTCACCACCTGGCCAACTGGTTTGACACCACAACCTTGGTGGCTATCGACACTTTTTGTCACCTCAAACTGAAGCTGTCACATAACACCATCAAGTTATACCTCACTGGCATCCAACACCACGTTTTCAACTTTTCCCAACAACCCAGGCTTCCTCACATCCTACCCCAACAAAAAACATTCTTAAAGGGATATCCAAAGCAAACGGTCCTACTCCACAACGTAGGTTGCCTATCGACATACATCTGTTCAAGCATATATCAGGATTACTGGATACGGCACCTGAACCACATTCAAACTCTGTTATCAAAACAGCCATATACTTGACTTTCTACGGCTTTCTCAGACCACGAGAGTTCACTATCACAGGGCAACACGATGGTAAAATAACCTTCTCATCTCATACCTTAACAAATAACGAGACCATAACGTTCGGAGCTTACCCACAACTAAGACTAGTCAGATCGGTCAAACCGTGCTTATCCATTACTACCCCACCAACAATTCATGGTACCCGAGAAAGTGTTTGATCCTCACCTACTTTCAGTAACCACTCACGCCTCACTCCCTCTCCTGTCACCTCATGGGGCTACCTCACCACTTCTAAATTCATGGTAGACATACGACTATTATGGACACAACTCGGATTGAACGCCAACAATTATTCGGGGCACTCATTCAGGATACGGGTAGCATACACTACCGCAAGCCAAGACATTTCGGTACAGGTGATTACAACCTTAGGCCGCTGAAAGTCATCCACCTATGCTGTCTTTATACCTCAAACAAAACGGTGAATAAGAAAGCCTTTCTTAAAATGTCCTCATAGATATGTTGGTATGATGTCATGTGGTTTTGTAATTAATATCTTGCAAGCTAGATTGGTATTCCTTTTGCCCACTTATTTACAGGCCTACCACATACGTCGGTATCGGCAAACCTCAACCGACTTTGCTTATTAAAGGTAGATGACTTAATCTCTATGGCCCTGAAAACACATTGGAAGGCTGGGCCTGCAGTTGTGGGAGGGGCTGTGTACCTTTAAAAGGGACCCTCCCCTTCCCTACATTACCTGATTCCAGACGTACTGCTGGCCCACCCTCCACTTTCCCTATACAACTCTTTCTAAGGTAGGTCCACTTATTTACAGGCCTACCACATACGTCGGTATCGGCACACCTCAACTGACTTTGCTTATTAAAGGTAGATGACTTAATCTCAACTTCATATACATTACTGAAATGGCCCAGAACACAACTATGTATATGTGTATATGTATGTGTGTGTGTGTATGCATACTTAAGGTTGGAGTGCAGGAGACCAATTTATTTTTATTTATATATATATATATATATATATGTGTGTGTGTTGTTAGGGTTAACAACACACGAAAAGGACTTGGGAATTGTTATAAACAACAAATTATGCAACAATGTGCAATGTCAATCAGCAGTGGCCAAGGCCAGTAAGGTATTGTCATGCATGAAAATAGGCATTCATTCTCGGGACGAGAATATCATTTTGCCTCTTTATAAATCACTGGTAAGACCACATATTGAAAATACTGTGCAATTTTGGACACCTGTTCTGTTCTAATGAAGGATATTATGGCACTAGAAAAGGTGCAGGGGCGGGCTACAAAATTAATAAAAAGAATGGAACATATCAGCTATGAAGAAAGGTTAACAAATTTAAACCTATTTAGTTTAGAAAAACATCGCCTAGGAGGGGATATGATAACAATATACAAATATATATTATATATTTAACCCCTTAAGGACACATGACATGTGTGACATGTCATGATTCCCTTTAATTCCAGAAGTTTGGTCCTTAAGGGGTTAAACAAATGAAGGTTATGTAGTTACTCCAATAGAGAAGAAAAATGAAAGAATGGGCAAAATAACCACCACACATAAAACTATATGAAGGTGGGAGATTGCTCACTCAATGGTCTATACCCCTTTGGTAATGGTACTTGTGGGGAAGAGGAGAGCGTAAGTTTGAAACAAAAAACTTTATATTTATTATGGAAGAAGACGTGGGTATTCAACCTTTAATGAGACAACTTATACTAATAACAGTGAAGTATAAAACTGGCTCCACTTGTAGCCAGGAGGGTGGAATTTCCCTAATAGGGTAAATTCGTAGGTGAGGTAAGTGCTCACAAATACTGGTCAAAGCTCATGCAGTGAATAAGTGCTTAAGGATCAGTAGGAAACACAGGTCCCTGATGATAATGCACATAGTATGTCAAACTTTAACAACGTATAGTGGCCAGAAAACTGGCCAGCAGGGCTAGGGGCTAGAGTGTATGGGGATAATAAATAAACCTGGGTAGGTAAGGTACCCTTGGAAGGGGAGCAGAGTAGTCACTAAAGCGGGCTATAGGTACTGGTGTGAGAAGACGGGCAGAGGAAACAAATGGCCAATTCTGACAGTGTATGCATGCCCCACAGAGCATGGCATTATAGCTTACTGTCAAGTGGACCCAAAGGACATGTCCATCCCTCACCCTAAATAGCCCTAAGATAACTGACTGTCTCCCTTGAAGCCAGGGGACTATGAAACACTACCTGCTGCTTCAAGGCAGCCTCAAGGTAATCCCTGTTACTAAGCCCCACTCGCCCAGATGTTCTTAAAGAATCATGAGGTAAACTGCAAATGTGCTAGAGCCAGAACAAAGAACAAAAGAAAGAAAACGAAGGAAAAAATAATAATAAATGAAAAAAATTAAATTAAATAGAACAGGAATGCACCGGCATTCTGTAATGCTCGACGCGCGTTTCGGCGTAACAACGCCTTTGTCAAGAGCTGAGGAGGTCTGCCTACCTGTCCGTGTTTAAAGGATGACAAAGCCTGCCTATGGGATCCCGCCCGCCAATCGTAGACGTCGGCGCCGCCCACGTCGCTGCGTCATGGTCCCACCTTCCGGAAGTGAACCGCGGTCCAATGGGGAAGAGAGGGGAGGAGTCAACGCAATCTGCCCCATGTGGGGGACGGGCTGACAGTCGGTTGTCAATCTCCCGCTTAAGCCCGCCCCTCCAAATAACGTCATCATTTCAAATCCCCATCACATGCTGGGGGATAAGGCAGAAAAACTACAATCATCTCTAATAAGGGATGATATAGTACACATAAGCCTGTGAACCTCATTTAAATGTGTATTTTTGACTGCTAAAGTCCCATATAGGTATATAGTTCCCATATGTCCTTTTGACGATATATGTCTGACAAAAGGCGAACATAAGCCACAATTCCCCCATGTACTGACAGCCATATGTGGTAACAGTTGGAGATAGTAACATAGGCTACATTTCAGCCATGTACTGTACAGCCCCCAGGATATACTGGTTACATGGGGATGTACTAGGAGGGCTAGTAAGTGCACTCTGTCAGTTTCCAAAAAAGAGGAGTGTGTATAATCCACCATATATCCACTTCAATTGTGGGGTGAGGTAGCGGGGCAGCATATGTTGCTTAGGGTCAATAGGGGGGAAAAACCGGGTATGTGTTCCTATAGGGGTTTAAGGGACAGCGGGCAGGGGATTCATTCCGTTCCCTGTGGGGTAGTAAGTAAGTCAGTAGGTTTATATTAGGCAGAAATACTTCTAAAAACAGGGGGGAGGTAAATCCACTATGAATTCCATAAGTACCTTATATCATCACGTTTTGTGCAAAAACCACCAAATAGAGTGGCCTTGAAAAGTAGTGAAAGACAAGAAAGAGAAAAGGGAAAAAGAAGTTGGTGTAACCCTCTAAATAGGGAGGGACACCTGCCACTTGTATGAGAAGGGGTCTAGTGAACAGAAAACTGGACATATCTCATGATTAAGGACTACCCAAATGGTATTTCAAATATAAGGGGAGAAAGAGAAGCCTTCGTTCAAGCCTTTGGGATGCAGGGTATTGAGCTTGTAAATCCACCTGCACTCTCTTTGGCGCAAAGTCTTGTCAAAGTCGCCTCGTCTCGGCTCGCGTTTAACTAGCTCGAGGCCGCAGAACCGTATGTTTTTGGATGAGCCGTCATGATGTTCCTTGAGGTGTCTCGAGATCGGAGTCTCCACCCGATTCTTGGTGCATCGCGTGCTCTTTTATGCGTTCCTTGAAGGGCCTGAAAGTCTTACCCAAATCCAAAGCCAAGGCCATACGGCAACAATTCAAGGAAAAGGGCTACCCCAATAAGTGCTTAAAAAGAGCCTACAAAAGAGCCCTATTGACAGACAGGGTCGAACTCCTGTCAGACTCGCCTAATGCCAACCGAAATACAAACAAAATCATCAGGATGATTGGCACATTTGATACCGGATGGAACAATATAAACGAGTCCCTCCAAAAATTCTGGCCCATCCTTTTGAAAGATCCTCACTTGAAAGAAGTACTAAGTCCACGTGTCACCATTACTGCTAGACGGGGTAAAAATCTTCGGGACATGCTATCCCCCAGTCACTACACTGACAAACAGAACTCTCAGTTGTCATGGCTGGGGCGACAGATTCCAGTGGGCACCTTCCAATGTGGAAGGTGTGTAGCGTGCAAATTTATCTTAAGGGACTCCAAGAAAGTTTGGGACAGTGAGAAAAAGCAATCTTTCCAGATTGCACATTTCTTCAACTGCAACTCAGCAGGTATATCTCCTCATGTGTAGTTGCAAGTTGATGTACGTGGGTAAGACTTTCAGGCCCTTCAAGGAACGCATAAAAGAGCACGCGCAATGCACCAAGAATCGGGTGGAGACTCCGATCTCGAGACACCTCAAGGAACATCATGACGGCTCATCCAAAAACATGCGGTTCTGCGGCCTCGAGCTAGTTAAACGCGAGCCGAGACGAGACGACTTTGACAAGACTTTGCGCCAAAGAGAGTGCAGGTGGATTTACAAGCTCAATACCCTGCATCCCAAAGGCTTGAACGAAGGCTTCTCTTTCTCCCCTTATATTTGAAATACCATTTGGGTTTTCTGTTCACTAGACCCCTTCTCATACAAGTGGCAGGTGTCCCTCCCTATTTAGAGGGTTACACCAACTTCTTTTTCCCTTTTCTCTTTCTTGTCTTTCACTACTTTTCAAGGCCACTCTATTTGGTGGTTTTTGCACAAAACGTGATGATATAAGGTACTTATGGAATTCATAGTGGATTTACCTCCCCCCCCCCCCCCCCCCCTGTTTTTAGAAGTATTTCTGCCTAATATAAACCTACTGACTTACTTACTACCCCACAGGAAACTGAATGAATCCCCTGCCCGCTGTCCCTTAAACCCCTATAGGAACACATACCCGGTTTTCCCCCCCTATTGACCCTAAGCAACATATGCTGCCCCGCTACCTCACCCCACAATTGAAGTGGATATATGGTGGATTATACACACTCCTCTTTTTTGGAAACTGACAGAGTGCACTACTAGCCCTCCTAGTACATCCCCATGTAACCAGTATATCCTGGGGGCTGTACAGTACATGGCTGAAATGTAGCCTATGTTACTATCTCCAACTGTTACCACATATGGCTGTCAGTACATGGGGGAATTGTGGCTTATGTTCGCCTTTTGTCAGACATATATCGTCAAAAGGACATATGGGAACTATATACCTATATGGGACTTTAGCAGTCAAAAATACACATTTAAATGAGGTTCACAGGCTTATGTGTACTATATCATCCCTTATTAGAGATGATTGTAGTTTTTCTGCCTTATCCCCCAGCATGTGATGGGGATTTGAAATGATGACGTTATTTGGAGGGGCGGGCTTAAGCGGGAGATTGACAACCGACTGTCAGCCCGTCCCCCACATGGGGCAGATTGCGTTGACTCCTCCCCTCTCTTCCCCATTGGACCGCGGTTCACTTCCGGAAGGTGGGACCATGACGCAGTGACGTGGGCGGCGCCGACGTCTACGATTGGCGGGCGGGATTTGTCATCCTTTAAACACGGACAGGTAGGCAGACCTCCTCAGCTCTTGACAAAGGCGTTGTTACGCCGAAACGCGCGTCGAGCATTACAGAATGCCGATGCATTCCTGTTCTATTTAATTTAATTTTTTTCATTTATTATTATTTTTTCCTTCGTTTTCTTTCTTTTGTTCTTTGTTCTGGCTCTAGCACATTTGCAGTTTACCTCATGATTCTTTAAGAACATCTGGGCGAGTGGGGCTTAGTAACAGGGATTACCTTGAGGCTGCCTTGAAGCAGCAGGTAGTGTTTCATAGTCCCCTGGCTTCAAGGGAGACAGTCAGTTATCTTAGGGCTATTTAGGGTGAGGGATGGACATGTCCTTTGGGTCCACTTGACAGTAAGCTATAATTCCATGCTCTGTGGGGCATGCATACACTGTCAGAATTGGCCATTTGTTTCCTCTGCCCGTCTTCTCACACCAGTACCTATAGCCCGCTTTAGTGACTACTCTGCTCCCCTTCCAAGGGTACCTTACCTACCCAGGTTTATTTATTATCCCCATACACTCTAGCCCCAAGCCCTGCTGGCCAGTTTTCTGGCCACTATACGATGTTAAAGTTTGACATACTATGTGCATTATCATCAGGGACCTGTGTTTCCTACTGATCCTTAAGCACTTATTCACTGCATGAGCTTTGACCAGTATTTGTGAGCACTTACCTCACCTACGAATTTACCCTATTAGGGAAATTCCACCCTCCTGGCTACAAGTGGAGCCAGTTTTATACTTCACTGTTATTAGTATAAGTTGTCTCATTAAAGGTTGAATACCCACGTCTTCTTCCATAATAAATATAAAAAGTTTTTTGTTTCAAACTTACGCTCTCCTCTTCCCCACAAGTACCATTACCAAAGGGGTATAGACCATTGAGTGAGCAATCTCCCACCTTCATATAGTTTTATGTGTGGTGGTTATTTTTCCCATTCTTTCATTTTTCTTCTCCATTTCTCCGGGGTTAAGCCCCCTATACCCCTCATAACCACTTCAGAGTTGGGGTAGCTGGTTCCCTCCAGCACCCAATATTCTCTGTTTCCTTTTCTCTAAACTTCATAGTTACTCCAATAGCCATGAGAGGGAATGCCCACCTTTCACGTCAAAGGCAAACCTCTAAGGTGGGTCCTACACCGACCATACACCTTGCTTCCTTGAGCTTCTGGCAAAGATATCTCTTAGACAGAGAAGGGTATTTTTATATAAATCCCTAGATTAACACTGGATAGGAAAAACATGGGATTGGCGGCAGCATTGTAACATAGCTGTGTGATACAAGAGTAAATACAACTATAAAGCATTTAACAGCTTTTGGCCTCGTTATTAAAGCGGCACTGTCATGCCGAATCCCGTTTTTTTTTTTTTTTTTTACCCCCCTCCCTTTTTCAAGCCATCCAATCACAGTGCTCTGTGTCATTTTACACAGCGTGGGACAGTTCTTTGGAATTTTCCCACGCTGTGTAAAATGACAAAGAGCACTCTGATTGGCCTAAACCCACCAATCAGAGTGTTCTTAGCCTAATTGCAGGGCGGGGCAAGGCTTTATAAGCCTTCCCCCGCCCTGCGGAGCTCAGTCTGCGCGGAGCCCTCCATGGGTGAAGATGGATTCTTTTTTTTGCGCTCAGGTTTTTTCTTTTTCGTCAGGTTTTTTTTTTGCGCTCGGGTTTTTTATTTTATTGTAAGTTTGGGTATAATGGATTTTTATTTGGCCTTTTTTGGGGCTGAAAAATTAAGATTTCAGAAAAAAGAAGACGTCGAATGGTAAGTTGAATTTTATTTACAGGGTAGTAATTTTATTCCCCCCCTCACTATTTTTTAGGGTGAGGGTGAGGGGGGTAGGTAGGGGCTTTTTTTTTTTTTTTGGTGGGGGGTGGGTGACTAGGGGCTTGGGGACCCCTAGTCACCTTTGATGGAGGGGGTTATTTGATTTAGGGCCCCCACCCGCCGACCAGGGGGGTGGGGGCCGGGGGGGGGGAGGACAATAGGTCCCCCCCATTATCATTATGGCACCCACCCGCCGCCCAGGGGTGGGGGCCGGAGAGGGGGAGGACAGTAGGTCCCCCCCCTCGTTATCTTTATGGCCCCCACCCGCCGCCCAGGGTTGGGGGCCGTGGGGGAGGACAGTAGGTCCCCTCCCCATTATCATTATGGCCCCCACCCGCCGCCCAGGGGTGGGGGCCGGAGAGGGGGAGGACAGTAGGTCCCCCCCTTCATTACCGTTATGACCCCCACCAGCCGCCCAGGGGTGGGGGACGGGGGGAGGAATGTAGGTCCCCCCCTTCATTACCGTTATGGCCCCCACCCACCGCTCAGGGGTGGGGGCGGGCGGGCAATAGGTCTCCCCCTTGTTTTACTTTAGGGCCCCCACTGTTTACTAGACATGCCCCTACTCTCGGTATAGCGAGTAGGGGCATATTATTTACTAATACTAAGTAATCTTTACTTAGTTTTAGTAAATGTGGCTGAAAGACCAATTTAGGCCTCTCAGCCTTTTAGTAGATAGCTCCCTGTTACCGTGGGAATTAGGGAGTTATCTACTAAGCGTCTGCAAGATGCAGCCACAGCACGAATAGGATCGGAGTTTCATTCATTAGAATGAAATTGCGATCCGAACAAAGTGCCGAGTTGCGTTCTAAAACAAACGAACATACTGTTCTCATTAAGTTAGAAATTGACAGGAAGCATCGTGGGAACAGGGAGGAAAGCTAAGAATTATGGGAAAATTGCTCTGACCAGCGGAAATGAAGCACACTTTGCTCCTCCGCTGGTCAAGCGGAGGAATCCTCCATAAGGCAAAGAGTCCCTACTTTGTCTTATGATTTTAAAGAAAACTAGAGCAGACAGGAAGAAATGGAGAACAGATCCTGAGAGGGGGGGGAGAAGAGGAAGAGATTGAGGAAAGGTAAGTTCGGCATACCTCATTATTGTAGTTGTTGGAAAAATAAATACAGTTGCAGACTACTGCTCCATAAGCATACCTTCGTAGCGAGTCCTCCATTCCACAAAGCCTTCCTAATTAGTCCTTACATTAGCTTACCCTAATGGGAAGGCAACCTTCAGATATTGTGGACTACATCTCATAATGTTTGTACAGTCCATTCAGGATGCCAAATAATGTAATACATCATCGAATGTGAGATGGAGAAGTGCCTCTTCACTGGTTGATTTCATATAAAATGCCCTTCTAATGATAATGAATGGGGGGGCTGTTAAATATATGCACATCTATTTGTATTTGTCCTGATGAAAATTCTGAACTAGGAACTGAAACATTGACTTTGCTGGGCAGTAAAGCTTTTTGAAATAGAATAGTGAGAGTCCTGCTAAATATGTGAATATAAGAATCGTCCCGTGCCAATCTCCTGGCATTATACTAATTTCGAAGTGTGAGTGCAAAGCTAAAAAAAATTATATATATATATATATATATATATATATATATATATATATATCCATCTAATTTATAATTGTGTGTGTGTGTATATATATATATATATATATATATATATATAAAAAAGTAAAAACGAGATTCTGTGCGGTTATTAGTGACGTGTACAAATTTAAAGAAATTTCATCAATTCAAATTACCATAATAACTACATAATCTGTGTGAAAAGTTGATAGAGAAAGAGATACAGGCTATATACAGACTATATTACAAAATATAGTGGTAGTCATAGAAGCAATATCAGGGTGCTCATCTCAATAAATGGACTATTAATATACTGTGAGTTCAAACAAATAATGTAGGAGAGCAGTTGCACTAATAACACAAGTTAAATCAAGAATGCTAGGTGAATACCTCAAAGTACAAAACAGGTCAGTATTACAGGAGGAATGTGTATCTAAATCACATTTTAACTTCAAGCGATATCATAAATGTAAAGGATAGACATCAATACGTAGCCATCACATCTAGTATTCTCTTCTTGGAAGAAATCAATACAATGGGTTCTTTTCATTAAGTCCATGAGGGGACAAGGTGTCCAAGGAATGTATTCAGAATGCCTCTCTTTGTAGTAGTCTTACGTTTCTGTTGGCACGGGTACATGATCTATTAACATAAACCGTAGAGACGGTAAGGGATGTCCTGCTTCTAAGAATTGTCGAGCAACAGGCATTGTTACATAGCTGAAAAGAGACTTGCGTCCATCAAGTTCAGCCTTCCTCACATTTGTTTTCTGCGGTTGATCCAAAAGAGGACAAAACAAACCAGTTTGAAGCGCTTCCAATTTTGCAACAAACTAGGAAAAAAATTCCCTGTTGACCCCAGAATGGCAGTCAGCTCTATCCTTGGATCAAGAAGCTATTACCCAACATTGAAAAATTATATCCTTGAATATTCTGTTTTTGCAAGTATGCATCTAGTTGCTGTTTGAACATCTGTATGGACTCTGATTAAACCACTTCTTCAGGCAGAGAATTCCAAAACCTTATTGTTCTTACAGTAAAAAAATCTTTCTTTTGCCTTAGACGAAATCTTATTTCTTCCAGTCTAAACGCATGACCTCGTGTCCTATGTAAAGTCCGGTTTGTGAATAGATTTCCACACAATGGTTTGTATTGCCCCCGAATATATTTGTATAATGTTATATTCCCTCTCAGGTGACGAGGTTTACAATTGTTAATAGCTGATCTGTTCCATTCCTTTTATTAATTTTGTAGCCCGCCTCTGCACTTTTTCTAGTGCCATAATATCCTTCTTTAGAACAGGCATGTTTGTTGATTTATTCTGAAGAACCAAACGTATGGCTGATCTGTGACACCTCATACGTTCTCTCAGGTCATTTGAAGTTTTGCCTACATAGGCTAAACCACATAGACACACTATACGGAATATTACATCTGTTGTGGTACAGGTAATCCTGTATCTGACTTTGTACTCCTTCCCTGACCGAGAGTGAAAGAAGGTTTTCCCTAGTGTCATATCGTTGCAAGCTGTGCACTGTAGCATCCTACGTTACTTGTTAGGGATCCTTGCTGTGTTAGTGCAAATTGATCTGTATGCACTAGATAATTACGTAAGTTTTTTCCTTCCCTATAACTCATAATAGGATTATGTTGAAAGGAGGGTCTTTCTTGAGTATATCCCAGTTGTCACGAGTGATTGATGCTACTTGTTGCGATTTTGCCAAAGTGAAGAACACACTCATAGGATTTCAAAATCAACATAACGTCATTAATTTTTTACAGCTGTGCAACAGCATACATTAACCAATTCAGTCCGATTACCAAACGTTTCTTAACCCCTTCGCGACTGGTGACGGTTCCAGGTAGTCATCGATATTTTACAGTTGACGACCGCTGACCGTCCTGAACCGTGACACCGGTAATATGTACTTACCCGATCGCTGTCGTTCCCCCAGCGGCGATTGGCGGTGCTCCCGCTGTGGGTAGATTTCCTGCAGCCCAGGCTGTCTCCCTGCGGCGAATTAGGACCCTGGGGGCCATGTGATCGCTCAACAGAGGGGTCACATGGTCACAATAGGCGTCCTAGTGTCTTCCTGCATGGGGACTGTCTGTGCTGACAGGCAGTCTCCTGCATGTGTGTAAAAAAAAAAAAAAAAAATACTAATGTTAATAAATGAATAATATAATTATATATATATATATGTGTGTGTGTGTGTGTGTGTGTGTGTGTATATATATATATATATTTTATATAATATATGTCTATATATCATATATATGTCATGCTAAGTGTATTTTTATATTAATATATACATATATTAATATAAAAATACACTTATGATTAAATGACACATCTATATATATATATATATATATATATATTGTATATATATTATTATAAAATACAAATAATAAGTAAATTAGATTAAAACATTTTTAAAAAATATATATATATATCTCTATACGAAATTTTATTCTAACTGTATTTTGATATTAATATACATATATTTATATCAAAATACACTTAGAATGAAATTGTATATATAAATAAATAAAAATTATATATAATATACATATGTCCATATACAAAATTACATAAATAAATATACACGTAGACTTCAAATATATAAATATACATATATACGGAACAAGGGACCCATACGACACTGCACAACACAGAAGTGATGACCCCATGACATGGGTTACACCTAAACAGAGGAGCAACCACATGACAAACCTAAGATTGTAGACACAAATGGACAATGGGACACCACACCACCCCTGTCCGAGACGGGATCGACACTCACAACACATTATTTGAACCTATTATAGTAAGGAGACGGGTAACCTAACCAAACACCGATGATAAAGAAGCATGACAACAACGACAGATAAATGCACTGACAAACATTGTCTCATCAACAATGAACGGACAAGAATGTAGCGCACGATAGTAGAAATCCTAGAAGAGGCCTGAGTAAACCACTTGGGATTAGAAGACACTAGGGAGATGGTAGACAGATACGGTTGATTTCGACTTGACCCTTTTAGACTAAGACAGGGACCACATAAGACCAAACGTAACCTTAACACGGAGACGCACGGACTTAACGATCAACATGCACCAGTGTAGTAACGACCCTCAGCTGAAGCTACGAGACACCCACAGCACTATAGGTGACCGCGCAGAGACGGACTGAGTTACCCGTACAACACCCCTAGGAACCATTAAGGGACAGACGTTTAAGACGACCGGAAAATGAAAGTAGGATCACATTAGACTACCCAGCCGGATGTGATCAGGCACCCTTAACTCTCCCTCCCTGCAAGTGGACACTCAAACGAGAATTTACTCAAAATACAGCAACTGCTAGAAGACCAAATGAAGGACCTGCAAGTCCACTAACGTTGCAGGCCGGTGTGCCTAGTTATCTTGACGCATTGCATAAAATAATACTTAGCACATGTTGTGCAAATTTCGCTATAGTTAAGATGCCGACCGAGACCTCCGAGTCTCATTGTTACTAGTCTCATTGCTGCCTGTTATTGTTTGAACTGCAAACAAAAACAATATTTACAAAAAATAATATGCATATATTTTTAAATTCTACGTGCATATTTGTGTAATATTTTTACATAATTAAGTAATTTTATTGATTGCAATTTGAGGGACATGCCTGACAACCCAGGCCGAAAGTCCAGAGAATTGAACTTGCTATCACTGTATTTTACCCTGTAACTTTCCATGACACCCTAAAACATGTACATGGGGGGGGGGGGGGGGGGTAATGTTTTACTCGGGAGACTTCGCTGAACACAAATATTAGTGATTCAAAACAGTAAAACATATCACAGCGATGATATTGTCAGTGAAAGTTACTTTTTTTTTTGCATTTTTCACACACAAACAGCACTTTTACTGATATAATTGTTGAAATACGTTGTACTGTTTTGAAACGCTTATATTTTTGTTCAGTATCCCCCATGTACAGGTTTTATAGCGTTTTTGAAAGTTACAGGGTCAAATATTTTTACATTGAAAATTGACAGGTTGGTTACGTTGCCTCTGAGAGCGTATGATAGCTCAGGAATGAGAATTACCCCCATGATGGCTTTCCATTTGCAAAAGAAGACAACCCAAGGTATTGCAAATGGGGTATGTCCAGTGTTTTTTAGGAGGCCCTTAGTCACAAACACTGGCTAAAATTAGCGTTCAATTTAGTTTCTTTACTTTTTTCACACACAAACAAATATGAACGCTAACTTTGGCCAGTGTTTGTGACTAAGTGGCTACTAAAAAAGACTGGACATACCCCATACTGAATACCCTCGGTTGTCTACTTTAAAGAATATATATATGTATATGTGGGGTGTTATTCAGAGATTTGACAGATAATAGTGTTACAATGTCACGATTGATACATTTTAAAAATATATATTTTGAAAGCCTTATTTCCTATTTGTACTTATAGCCTTATAACGTGCAAAAAAAAAAAAAGTACTTAAACACTGGGTGTTTTTAAACTCCGGAAATTTTTTTGAATCTAGCAGTTTGTTTCATTAGCTTTCGTAGGTAAGTAAAAGATTTTTCAAGCAAAAGTCAAAAAACATGTTTTTTTTTTTTTAATTTTTCACCATATTTTATTTTTTTTTTTTAAAGTAATTTATGACATGATACAAATAATGCTATGTAAAGAAAGCCCTTTTTGTCTGGAAAAAAACAATATATGACTTGTATGGGAACAGTAAATGAGAGAGAGGAAAATTACAGCTAAACACAAACACCACAAAAGTGTAAAAAGAGCCCCGGTCCTGAAGGGGTTAATATGTCATGGCAGTTGGACTGAAACATTGGTTATATGCAAATGCACGTCTCCTTAAAATAAATTTGCAACTTTTATTATACTTGACTAATAAATTAGGCAATTTTTTGATGCTGTCCTTCTTAAAATAAATCTATGTTTCTATGAAAACTGAAGTTTTTTTTTTTTTTTTTTTTGCTGCCCACTTAAACTTAAAGGGACACTCCAGGCACCCAGACCACTTCTGCCCATTGGAGTGGTCTGGGTGCCAACTCACACTACTCTTAACCCTGCAACTGTAATTATTGCAGTTTTTTATGAACTGCAATAATTACCTTGCAGGGTTAACTCCACCTCTAGTGGCTGTCTACAAGACAGCCACTAGAGGGCACTTCCTGGTTTCTAGCACAGCGTTGCTGGACTTCCTCACGCTGTGTGAGGACCTCCAGCGTTGCTTATTTCCCCATAGGAAAGCATTGAAAAGCATTTTCAATGCTTTCCTATGGGGAGCTCTATTGCGCATGCGCATTAGGTCTCCCTAGCCGGCGGGTGGGATCAGTCTCCCCTGACGGCTGACGTGATGAAGGGGAGGAGCGGCGGCGGACCAAGAAGCAGCGACGTGGGACATCGTCGCTGCCTCAGGTAAGTTACTGAAGGGATTTTTACCCCTGCAGTGCCAGGAAAACTGATTGTTTTCCTGGCACTGGAGTTTCCCTTTAAACCTTGTTTATTTGGCCTGTGTTAGTCTTTGAGATAGACATGCTTGCCGCAGACCAACGAGGCAATGACAATAGATTTGCCAGTTCACATCAATCATTACAATATAGGATGCTCTTAAAATCTTACAGTTGAATTAAAACCTAGCTGTGATATATTTTCTTAAGACGGCTGTCCTGAAAAATACAGCTTATATTAAAGATAAGATATATCAAAGATTTTTTATTTTATTTTTTTTATTAAGTACAAAAAATTATGATGTAAAATTCCTGTACCTTTAGTATAACACAATCCTTCAGCGATATACATGCACCATTGGTCAGATAGTGTGATGACCATAGAGAATTACGGTTTTCAAACACTGTGTGATCCATAGGTACCTTTATATGGCAGAAAATTCTTGTCATGTATAAAGAAAAAGTTTACATTTTATTTTACATATACTTAATTAAAAAACTATTTCCTTTCAATACTTGATGAATGGATTAGTATATTTAAAATAATTTTGAGGTGACATTTGTAAGTTGCAACTTAGTTGTGTGTTATCAGATTTAAATTCTTATGAAGAAAAGGTTAATGTAGCTATTTGGTTTTACTTTGAAAATATTTAATCTATTTCAAAACGATGTATTGTTTTGTCTTTGTCTTAAAGTTATCTTTTTCTTCTATGATCTTTTCAGGTATCTGGTAACACATCTAATGGGTGCTGACCTCAATAACATTGTAAAGTGTCAGAAGCTAACTGATGACCATGTACAATTCTTGATCTATCAAATCCTTCGAGGGTTGAAGGTACAAAGCTATCACCAAACATAAATGATAACTGCAGAATGCAAGCTAGAATGCTACGCATTTTCATTTTGAGTAGTTATGTTTTTAAAAGCTGTCAGTTTTTTTCCATTGTACTGCATAAATCATATCTGTGCCAATGTTGAAAAGTTGCAATATAATACTATGCGGGCTGATGAGTATCTGGATGCTCGGAGACCCCAACGTTCCAGCGACAGCTCCCCCCTCCCTCTTCGTCCTTCACCTCCCTTTCATCCTACTCCAGCTCCACCACTCCGGAGCCAGCCGACTCAGGTGACAACCCAGAGGGCACCAAACAAGGCAGATATCCAGTGTCACCAGTGCTTTAAGTATGGACACATGAGGAGAGACTGCCCCCAACAGAGAGACCGGTCCCAGTGGGTACGACCTGGACCACCACCCGCACCCAGAGCAGCAGTCAACTGCTACCAAGCTGCTCCCGCCAACTTACGCAGAGGAGGCCTAGGGTTTTCTGCACGAGGCTGATCATGTACAAGCCGCAGCAGATAAGTCCTCACCAGCAGCCAGTAAAGTTGTACTCACAGAACTGTGTCGACTAGTTACTGGGAGGGGAAAGGGCTAATCACTGCTAAGCACCTTGTTCCAGCTTGTGAATGATTCGGCGGGGAGTAGAGCTCCCAGGACTATGTGTCGTCCAATCCTTGGGAGGGAATAGAGCTAGTCCTCTATCCTGCTCCAGGACGGACAGGCTCCAGGAGGACCCCAGTCAAGCCACGGCGACTAAGGCAGAAGCGCATGAGGTTTTCCCCTTTTCCAGCTAGGAAACGGTCCTTTGCAGAGGTACCGAGCCGGGGTACAGGGAGTTCCACTACAGGACATTTTGTTCGGATTGGAATTTCATTAAAATGAATGAAATTCCGATCCTATTCGTGCCGCAGCTGCATCTTGCAGCCGCTTAGTAAATGGCTCCCTAATTCCCACGGTATTAGGGAGCTATTTACTAAAAAGGTGAAAGACCAAAATTGTTCACTGTTGTAAAAATGACCCCCCACTACTCTAATAAAGTGCCCCTTAATGTGGCACCTATTTATTTTTTTTTTTTTTTTACATTTAACCCCCACCTGATTGCTGGGGGGAGGGTACTACCCCCCTCCCCCCTAATTTGGTCACTAGGGACCCCACCCGCCCCTTTCAGATTTTGTTTTTTTTTGTTTTTTTTTTTAACAATTTGGGGGTGGGAGGGGGGCTGAAAAAGGTTTTTAGAAAAAAGACATGATTTTATTTCTTATTCTTTCTTATTGCTTCCCCGCTCACTATTCTAAGGATGAGCGTGGGGTAGATAGGATTTTATTTTATTTGGCGGGGCGGGGGGAGAGGTTCGGGGGTGGGGGGGGGAAGGGTTCGGGGGGGGGGGAAGGGTTCGGGGGAGGGGGGGGTTGTGTCTCCTCAGATAATTTTTGTAGTTGCCACACTAAAGGTAACTTTACTAGAGTAATGGGGGGGCTCTTTTTTACAACAGTGAACAGCCACTGGCTGCTCACTGTTTAGTAGACATGCCCCTACTCATGAAATAGCGAGTAGGTGCAGAAAGGAGATTTTTTATCTCTCTTAATTACTAATATGAAGTAATCTTTACTTAGTATTTGTAAATACCAATTTTGGTCTTTCAGACTTTTAGTAAATAGCTGCCTAATACAGCGGGAATTAGGTAGCTATTTACTAAGCGGCTGCAAATAAGATTGGAATTTTATTCCTTCAAATTAAATTCCGATCCAAACAAAACATACCAAACTGCGTCCTAAGACAAGTGGACAAACTATTTTCATTCTGTTAGGACGAAATTCGGTAGTTTCGCCGGCGTTCAAATGGCGAATGAAGCAACAGGAGCATTATGGAAAAATTACTTTTACCAAAGGAAATAGAGCGGACTAAGCTCCTCCTGTGGGTCAAAGCTGGTCAAGTATAGGAAAAATACATAAGACGAACTAGTCCCTACTTTGTCTTATGTTTTTAAAGAAAACTAGATCAGTGAGCAAGAAAAGAAGAACAGATCCTGAGAGAGGAAGAGAAGAGGAAGCGATTGCGGAAAGGTAAGTTTGGCATGACAATGCCGCTTTAAGCCCACCACTACTTCACAGTATCCTAATATTGGTGGGTTCTACAATAATTGCAATGTGGGAGACATATCAAATTGTGCTAGTGCTAAATAAGCTGAAGTGTATGTAAATATTCTGTTGTAAGAACATTGTGAATAATACAAAATGAAGGTGATAAACACAATTCAAAAAAATGCAGTGTCAAAACTAAATAATTAAAGGTATAGTGCTTTGATGTATATTCTCACATTGCAAGTTATATATCTGCTCAGTGAAAATTAATTTTCAGTTATAGTGGCAGAAAGACTTGTACCTTTTACCAAATGTAGTCTGGTGTTTGGAGAAAGGGCTATATCGTCCAGCGTGTGTGTATCCTGTTATATAGTAGTTAATAAAATCAGTCCTAGTTAATTGAGTTATCCACCAGACTCAGGCACTATGAAGGAATCATATTTTCCCACTTAAAGGACCACTCTAGGCACCCAGACCACTTCAGCTTAATGAAGTGGTCTAGGTGCCAGGTCCAGCTAGGGTTAACCCGTTTTTTTATAAACATAGCAGCTGTCGCTTCCTTCCTGCCGGTCATCCGATTCTTGAGCCCCCAGAGCCGGTGTGCCCTAAGACGGCTGTCTGTGCCGTCTTATGGACGAGCCAGCCCTGCAAGCGCTGGGCCACTGCCGCCTCTCTCGTTATCAGCAATATCACTATCAATAGTGACCGATACCGAAATACCGATATTTCCCAAAATCCGGAATATCGGCTGAACCGTTAATCAGTCAATCCCTATTGAGGGTATTTACACCATATAAAGCAAACTTATTTATTTCGCATTCCTCCTCTAATAGAACTGTGGCGAAGGTAACCTTGCCACTGGTACTTGGAGGGGCCTGTTGGCCAGCCTCCTGCCCACAAACTATGGACTCTGTAAACTGTGCTATAAAAGTCTGTTTGTCTATTTGAATTATATGGTTCGGTAGCTGAGCATCTGCATGAATCGGAGACCACCCTGGAGCTTGTTAAGCTTAATTGATACATTGTTGCAATTTCCACCGCAGTGGTCTAAGTGTTCGTCTGGGTGGCCACAATTCCTATGAACGACCACGAGGTGGCGGCCATCTTGTTCGCATGGACCAAAACTGCGAATAGACTTGAGGGGGACTTAGCCGCGAATGCCCTGGAACTTTGCGGCTCCCCTGCGGCACTTAGCCACGATTCTATGGAACTATTTTCGTCCTGAAGACTTCGCAGTTCCCGGTCGGTCTTCCAGCGGCAGGGGCCGCAATTCTATGGAACTATTTTCGGCAATGGGACCATGCATGCGGTCGGTCAAAATGTGACTTCCAGGAAATTCCTGAACCCGTGAACTGATCTGGGTGATCTTTGGATATGTCGGTCACCCAGATCGGGGCTATTAGGGGATGTAACATATTATGCGTTTTTGGGGAATTTTTGGGACTTTTAGAAAAAGTGTGTTTTTTCTGTGCTTGGCAGAGGGGAGGGATTGTGTATGGGAGTGTCATACATTGTAACTGTGGTGGTTTGTGTGGTTTACAGTGCTTATTGTGTCTGGTGGAGTGCTTGGAGCCCTCGGTGAGCACTAGGAGCATCAATTGACGGAGGTACCAGGTCTGGGTTCCAGGGGGTCCGTCACATGCATTCCCTCTCAATGTTCCAGCTCTCTATTTTCCCTTTCCACAGATGATTTAGCGAAACGTTTCTTAACTGTCAGGTCTCTAATTTATATCAATCAAAGTTATAAACAATTAAGTCTGTACTTGATACTAAAGATAATCCCTGTGAGAGACTGCTACTTCCTTTTTAGTCAGTTCACTTGAGGACAAATTAATTGTTTTCCTCACAAATAATCTTTCTTGTTCCTTAGGAATTTTCTTTTCTTCCTTTCTATAATTTCATCTTCCACTTCTTGGTATTTGTATTTCATTCTTCTATCTCATTCTGAAATTAATTCTGCCGACAATTTCTGTTGCAGTTTTTCATTTAGGGTCAAAATATGTTGATTGAAACTATGCATTCTCTCCTTATTGTATTCCACCAAATGCTGCATTTATTCCAAGGAACATCTGGATAATGTGTCATTCCATTTGGTTTTCAATGTTTCTGGTATCTAGTTGTAAGTAGGAATTTCCCGAAGTCTTAAGCTTCTATGTACTCTTCTCACTTCACAGTATTTTTTCAAACTTGTGATCTCCCAAAATGTCTTGATTTCATTAAGGTTTCTTTTTTTCTTTTTTTAATTCTTTATTTTTGCACTGACAGTCATAAGTTTTACAAATTTGTTGTTGTGTGCACTTCAGTTTGTTCAATAAACAAGCATGCATGCAATACAAAAAGGAATGTTACATGTTGAAGGCATGGAAGAATTTGTGCAGTGTATGAGTGCTACATGGTATTTGTCAGAGTTGAAAAAAAAACCTAATATAACATAACTTATGGTTGCGCTGGTTGTGTGGTATGCGGCCGTGGCTGTCCTGGGTAGGTCACTACTCAGTTTGGTATTACGCTCTGTGTACCACAGTGCACCTTGGTTCCCTGCACTTATTTAACCGAAAGCTAAGGTAACTTCATGGCACGGGGCGGGTCTTGTGTGGTATACCCCGTGTCTCCCCACCTTCCGGGCTTGTCGTCCGGCTATCTCCCGGCTTCCTTCAGATATTGCTGCCAGAGATCCCATACCCTCCCAAACTTTTTGGCCGTGTTGCGGACTAGGGATGTTAGTTTATCCATTAGATAATGATATTTGATTTTAGTGAGGACTAGAGCCATCAGGGGCACCTCTGTATCCAATCAGTTCTAGGCTAAGGCCCTATGGGCCGCTAGGTTTATCATCTTAAGTAATTGCTGCTCTGGCCAGGTGAGTCCCTCCGTCGGTTTGGATTGGAGGCTTGCCCAGGCGTCTAGCTTGAGCTGCCTGTGCAGTATTTTGGTGCTGAGCCTAGTCACTTTGGCCTAATAGGCCTGGACAGGGGGCAGTGGGTGGGCAGAACCACCACATATATAGTTTCCTCTGGCTCCACATAGTAGCCAGCAGGTGTCCGTGGTAGTGAGCTTCATATGGAATCGTTTGACTGGGGTGGTGTACCACCTAAACATGGTCTTAAAGGACTGCTCTTGGAGGGTCACGCATATAGATGATTGGGCTGTGGCCTGCCAGATGTCTCACCAATCTGTACCTTCTAGTTTTTCTCCTAGGTCAGCTTCCCACTGGTTGGTGTACCTGAGCTCCCCCCCATTCTTTGGACTCTGCACTTAGGTGATTGTATAGTATTAAGATTAGCCTTCTGGTATTGTGTTTCCTGGAAACACATTCTTTCAAACCATGTGAGCTGTCGGGATGCTGTCTCTTTTACTTCTTTTGTGGCCGCGAAATCGCTTAACTGGATGTATCGGAAGTAATCCTTAGTGGTCAGTTGTGAGAGCTCTTGGAGCTCTGATTGTCTACGTATGTGTGTATTGTTGAAGGCCTGAATTTTCTATTCCTCTGAATTCCCTAGCTCCTTTTCCCAGGAGGAAATTACCTATTCCTGTAGACAGGTGTCATTGGGGAGGGAGACCAGCTAAGTGCGCATTTCCTTGCGATCTAGTCCCATATCCATAGGGAATTGAGTATCGCGGGACAGTCCGTCCTCAGGAACATCCTACAAGTCTTGGGGAGCCAGATAAAGAACTGGGGGGGGGGGGTGTCCTGTCCCATGAGTAGGGACTATAACTCTACCTAGCATCTGTAGTCTGGTGGCGAGTGCCAGTATGCTATTTGCATGACTTGGCCTGCAAGATAGTAGCCTTAGTAGCCCTAGTACCCCCTATCTTTGGGGCGGTAGTGTAGCTTGCGTGCTATTCTGGGGCGTTTTTTTGCCATATAAACCTGTCTATGGCTCTTTTGGAGACCGGCTAGATTCCCCCTCGTGACGGGCACAGGCAGGGTCTGGCATAGATACAACAGTCTGGGAAGTACACTCATTTTGACGGAGTGCAGTCTCCCCATCCAAGCTATAGGTTTGTCCGTCCATTACTCCAGGTCCCTGGTGAGGACGCGGAACATACGAGGGTAGTTCAGGTTGTATAGTTGTGAGTGGTGAGCTGCGAGTCTAATGCCTAAGTAAGGTATGCTTTCTGCTGTGATGTGTAGGCAGTATTTGTCTTGTATCAGTGGTGCTTTGTTCGGGGCCCCAAGAGGAAACAGCATGGCCATAGATTTCATGAGGTTGACTTTATATCACGATATGGTGCTGTAGTGGTCTAAGAGGCCCGTCAGGTGGTCCAATGAGGTTAGCGGGTCCGACAATGAAACCAGGAAATCGTCCGCATATGCCGAGACCTTAAATTGTCTCCCGGCTACAGTGACTCCCTGAATGTGAGGATGTTGTCTGATCGCTTGCAGCAGAGGTTCCAATGAGAGAGCGAACAGCAACGGGGAGAGAGGGCAGCCCTGTCTTGTCCCATTGTGCAATGTGAAGGGGAGTCTTTAAGCCCCTGTGATCAGTTTCTGAGCCCTAAAGTTGGAATATATCGCCCGGATTGCTGCAAAATAGCATGGTCAGATTGTTCCAGAATAAGGCGTCTGGGTCATTAAGTGCGTATATGTTGATGATGCAGAGCTTGTTGTTATGTAGGGTCCCCACGACTGATATATATATATCGTCCTTGTGGGTCTGCCTGTGTCCCCGTCACGAGAAAGGGACAACGTTTGTGGATAAGCAGGTACCCTGGCTTTGTGTACCGTGGGGTACTGTCTGTTGTGTATTTTGATCTGTGTAGGCCTAGGGAGGTGTGTCTCCTGAATGAGGGCAATGTCTACTTTGCTAGATTTTAGCGCTCTCCACAGCAGTCTGCATTTTGTGGGGGAGTTAAGCCCCTTTACATTAAGGGATATGATCTTTAAAGCCATATATTTGTGGGTGACTGGCTGTCCCCCGTATGAGAGACTTCTATTGGGCGTGATCACCTCTTCTGAATCCCCAGTTCCCCCGAGCCATGGATCACCAGCAACCATTGAAAAGAACATAACATGAAAATTAAACAATAACTGTAACAGCATAACATTCTCAATCCTCATATTAAGTCTGGTCTTACAATTTGCCAGAGCATTCCGGGGGTGTAAGCCCCCTCCGTGTGGAAGTCCCAAAGTTCTGACCGAAGAAGGTGGCTCCCAGCCCCAATCTGCTGTGCTACAAAATGCAAGACCCATATAGTTTCAGTGCGTTTCATTCCCACTCTGGCCATTGGGGTTATGTCTGCGGGTGAAGTCCCTCAGACCCAGACCTTTCCTTTTGTTGAGGGCCCAAGCTCTGCTGTGCTACAAAATGCAAGACCCATATAGTTTCAGTGCGTTTCATTCCCACTCTGGCCATTGGGGTTATGTCTGCGGGTGAAGTCCCTCAGACCCAGACCTTTCCTCTTGTTGAGGGCCCAAGCTCTGCTGTGCTACAAAATGCAAGACCCATATAGTTTCAGTGCGTTTCATTCCCACTCTGGCCATTGGGGTTATGTATGCGGGTGAAGTCCCTAAGACCTTGGCCTTTCCTCTTGTTGAGGGCCCGAGCTCTGCCCCTGAGCCTTTCCCCATATACCCATGCAGTCAGGAGATGATGTCCTCTCCCTCCCCTTCCCCGTGAGTCTTCAGGGCTTCCCAGTCGAGGTGCCTTAGGGGGCTGTGTGTTGCCCTAGCGAGGGCCCTATCTGAACGCTGGCGGTTGGGCCGACTTCGTCTAAGGGAGAGGCCGGGGTGAAGCACGGCGGAAGGCCCTGCGTGTCGCTCTCATGGGGAGTGCCTGGTTAGTGGGGTCAGCCGCCCACGGCCTCTGTGTTGTATCTCACTTTCAGACCATGGCAGAGGGTGTGCTGTCTCCCCGGCTCCCGTTGGACCTCGTGTCTGCGTAGGAGATCTGTGATGGGCTTCCATGTTTTCCTGCATTGTAGGGTCACAGGGGAGAGGTCTTGAAACAGCGCTAGTGCAGCATCCTTGTACTGCAGAAGGTTGTCCCTTCCATACTTCATGATGGCCTCCTTAGTAGAGTAGTGCTGGAATCTGATAATCATGTCTTGTGGCACTGCGCCCTCCTGTCCCCGGGCCCTCAGTGCCCTGTGGGCTCTGTCTCTCCCACCTGTCTTCCGGGATGTCAGGTAAGAGGTGTTTGAAGTAATCTGCCATCTGCTGGGCCAACGGCCCCTCCGTAGGTGACTCTGGCAGGCCCGGACTCTAATGTTGTTCCGCCTGGAGCGGTTTGCGAGGTCTTCTACCAGCAATTCTAACTGGTCTATGTGTTGGGCCATGTGCTCGGCGTGTGTGATCGCAGTATTCTGTGCCCGGACCGCCGTTCCACCCTGTGTTCGAGGTGGGCCGTGCAGGCTCCCAGGGCCTGGATCTCCGCTTTCACTTCCCGTGTGTTACGGGAGATTTCGTTGGCTTGGTATCGTTTCACCTCCGAGAGCCTCTGCAGTATCTGTGATGTTTCCTTTGCCTGGGGTTCTGGCTCCTGGTCTCCCGCTGTGGACACTGGGGAGTTAGAGCCTCGTGGGCTCGCTTTTCGGCCATCTTGTGAGGCCTGCGTCGGGCGGGAAGCCACCGTCAGGTCGAGGAAACTGGGATGAGAGTCCTGCTGCTGCCTGCGTTTTTTTTCCTCTGTGCCTTCACTCCGGTCCCTGTGCCCTGCATTCTACTGTTGGTGTGGATGCTTGTCAGGTCTGGATGCTGTAGGAAAGTGCTAGATTTTAGGGGGATTGAACGAAGGCACTCAGATCAGGCGGCCATTCACTTTGGCGACCAGACCACGCCCCACAAGGTTTAACTTTTCCAGTTATTTTTGTAATGCTCTTGTTGTGTCATCTTGCTTGAGATTCGTAATCACATCTTCTTGGAACATAGAGTTTATTTTCTGTTGTCTAATATTTTTAAAGTCTACGTTGGTCATTGTGTCATCTATAACCCCCCCTTCAGCCATATTGTTTAAAAAAAAAAAAAAAAAAAAATTGTTTTGCTGAAACTTTTCTCTTTCTGTAAAATCTTATCAGAAAGGAGCAATGTAATGCTTAGTATGCACTTAAGGTGATTACTTGGTCCAACCTTGTTTTATCAAAAATAAATTTGGATCAACAAAAAGGCTTAGCCAAAGTTATAGTTATAAAATCTAAGAACTTCATATTAAGAGAAAAACAAAAGTGATGAATTTAATTTGACACTTTTACTTGTCCTTTCTAGTGCTTATTATATTTTTTCCTCAATCTCCTTTAGTCACCTTTGTAATGTCAGAATACTTCCTATGGCTTTCATATTATTACAACGGATTGATGGAAACTTTGTACATGCAATAGCAATCAGTGGGGAATAGCACTGATACACATAAATAATAAGACCAGCTGAATAACTTGAAAAACCTTTCTTTAGTACTTGTTGGCACAACTCCAGTTCCACAGGGGAATTAAACATGTAAGACAATGTGGAGACTTACATGATTAAATGTATCCCAGATCCTAATATTGGTGCTTGATTAATCCCATATGGGGCAACAACCAAAACCAGCCAAACAGTCCGCACTCATTAGTATATCAGAATAATTCACCTGGTAGATCATGGAAAGTACATACTTTATTATAGAAAAACGGTTAACATGATAATATACATTTACACAGGTAATTTCCATTCGTTGAAACAAATATTAATAAACACAGATGATCATTATAATGTGATGAGACAGTGGCTTGTAAAGATCTACGAAAAATAATTCTTAGATTTGTTAAGAGAATGGTATAAAATAGTATTTGTGCTGGAAATAGAGAAGCTTCCCTTTGGCAAAATGAGTACCGTATATACTCGAGTAGAAGTCGAGTTTTTCGGCACATTTTTTGTGCTGAAAAACTCCCACTCGACTTATACTCGAGTCAATGTCTGTATTATGGCAACCTTGTGATGAGCCCCGCGGTCCTGTTGGGGGCTGGCAGGAAGCGTTTACTTAACTTTACAGCAGCTCCCGTCAGCTCCCTTCTCTCTCCTCCGGTCCGGTCAGCTCCCTTCTCCTCCACTGCAAGTCTTGCGAAAGCCGCGGGGTCAGAGTGTTGCCACGGGTTACCGCGAGACTTACAGTGGAGGAGAAGGGAGCTGACCGGACCGGAGGAGAGAGAAAGGAGCTGACAGGAGCTGCGGTAAAGTAACAGCTCTCTGCCAGTCCCCCTCCTACACAGTGCACACCACTGGACCATCAGGGAATGAGAGCCCCCCTCCCTGGCCAGGTATTAAGCAGGGAGGGGGGACGAAAAAAAATCCATACACATTTTAATAATACAAAATAACATAAAAATATTAATAATATGGGGGGGCGTGGCCGACCAAGAAACTAACGGGACGCATCTCAGTGGAGCTCCACAAAGGCCGCAGCAAAATAGGCAAAAACTAACCAGAAAAATTAAACCTAGGAGCATTTACTCACAAACCCCCACACAGAGAATACCATGGGAAGAAAAAATAAGAAAAACCAGAAGCCGGAGGCGTCTAAGCAGCCCGATATCAGGCTGTCCTTTGAGAGACCCGCGCCGTCGTCGCAATCTAAGATGGCGCCCGAGCCTCGATACAGCCCGGAGATCTCAGAAGACTTCGAGGCAGAGAGAGAATCCCTTGCCTCGCTGGACCTGGGCGGAGCAACGTCAGCCTCAGAATCAGAAGATGACTCTTCTCCCTCAACAAAGGGAGATATAAAAAGACTCCTTGTGGCCATGCAGCGGATCTGGAAGGCTGACATACAGCAGACCCGGAATGAAATTGCCAACATCCGCAGGAGAGTACAGGAGGTGGAGGAGAGGGAAGTCTCCAGAGACCTGCAAAATAGCCATACCAAAAGCCAGCTAGAAGGACTCACAAATCGGGTCCAACAGCTGCAGAAAACGGTGCTCAGCTTGGAATCCAGGCTCCGCCGGCGTAACATACGTCTTAGAGGAGTGCCTGAGGAGGTAGGAGACGAGGCTCTACTCCCAACTGTGAAGAGGCTGATAGCCTCCATGGGCATTACAGATAACCCAGAAACCCCCCACATAAAAGCAACCTTCCGAATACGGAAATCGGCGACAGCCCCAGAAACAGCACCTAGGGATGTCATCGCAGTGACCAGAGACATAACCACACGCAGCGTGATAATGAAACGCTCCAGAGAGATGGGCACAGTGAGGCTTGAGGGACACTCAGTTGAGATCTACAGCGACCTACCCTTCCAAGTCCTTGTGGAGAAGAAAAAACTGACACAGGTAGCCAAACGACTACAAGATAATGCTATCAAATACCGCTGGGATGCGGGGGGCTCATTGGTGGTACCCCGGGGGAAAGACACTCTAACCCTTTCCTCCACTGAAGACCCACAGACACTTCTCCAAAACCTTGGGCTGCTAGCTAAACAACAGGAAGCAACAGAATCCATGGAGATACAGCCGACCGCACATGAGAACACAAAGGAGCACTCGCAGTCTGACAAGGAATGGGACGTGAAAAAGATCCGCAGGATATCTAACAGACCGAGTGCCCACAAGAGACTGTGACCCTCAGAACACTATCCTCTGGGACATACTACGCTCTAAGCCATTTTCTTCCTAAATGTTTCCTATGACATATCTATAAGTCATACAATGTCAAATGTGTTGTTGCATGACAAATGTTTACTTACCTTACTCATACTCTGACAATAATAAAATTTTAATTGAAAAAAAATAAATAATATTAAAAATATTAAAATAATAATAAAAATGCCCACCCCCTACCAAGGCTCTGCATCACATACACACACTGCACTCATACACACACACACACACACACTGCACTCACACGCACTCACTCACACGCACTCACGCACTCACACACACACTGCACTCACTCACACACTCACTGCATTCATTATATACACACACACACACACTCACTGCATTCATTATATACACACACTGTAAATAAATATTTAATTAATATAACTTTTTCTGATCTAATTTTATTTAGAAATTTACCAGTAGCGGCTGCATTTCCCACCCTAGTCTTATACGCGAGTCAAAAAAGCCCAACATATTTATAAGGCGATATGAAAAAGAGCTCACTGAGGAAAAGAAACTCTTGCAGGCTCTCTCCAGAATCATCATAGGTACAGGTATCGGCAATAGGTTCCAACAGTCTCAACTGACCCCATACGTAAAGAACCTTATATTCCTCACTACAAACTGAGCAATGCCATTAAAGAAAGTACAAAAATGATGTGCAGGACAATCGATTGGTAAACCTACTTAGTGTAGGACTTTGGTTATAATGGACGCAGTATTAATACACTGAAATTGAGGCAGATGTAGCTCTTAGGAGGTAAATGCCAGGACATACTATCATAGTACCCAAGAATTTGAGAGAAAAGTGCCAATAAAGAAAATAAAGTTGCATAACATGGAACTATACACAGAAAATAAGATGCAACAGTTAAAACTACTGGTAGCCCAATACAGATGGGCAAAGGGCATTGGTAGTAGCCATCTTCCTAAGAAGCAGTACCTACATGGGTTGTGATAGTCGTCCCAAGAACTAGGCCAAGATTATATATATATATATAAAGTAATTGCAACCTTTCAGAAATATGATCATAATATGTAAAATGGGGAATGCTGTATGTAGGTACATGTCTGGTATTCTGATAAGGAATAAAAAATTTAATATGTGAGCAAAATTGAAAGGACACTGTAGGCCCAGACCACATCTATTGAAGTGGTCTGGGTGCAGTGCCCCAGTCTGTTTAACCATGCAATGTAAGGGTTAAGTCCACCTCAAGTGAAATGTCTTCCAAAGAGCTACTATAAGGGGTTTCTAGTACCTAACAGAGTTTTATCCAATGAAATGACGTTGGACATCCTCACGTTTTACATGAAGACGTCTAACATCTTCAAATTCCCCATTGTTTGAATGGTTTTCTATGGTGGAAGCTTTAATGCGCGTGTGCACATTAGACCCCGCCATCACTGTGTAGCTGTGGGAGGAGACCTAGTTAACGCCGAGGGAGAACAGAGCTGGAATTATTTAAAAAAAAAAAAAAAAAATTTTTTAACCCCTTAAGGACACATGACATGTGTGACATGTCATGATTCCCTTTTATTCCAGAAGTTTGGTCCTTAAGGGGTTAAACCAGCGGAGGAGGCATACAAAACTAGAAACAGGGACACTATAGCATTAGTGTTACAGGTTTATATTCCTAACAATTTAATTTGCCTTCAAAACAGCATCAATTTGGAGAAGGGTAGACGCAATAAATATTGATTTCTTTTTGATTTTTCTTTTGTTCACTTACTTTGCATTTTAATTGATTAAAGAAACCTATTACTATTTCTATTATTGAAACCATTCTTCTTTTACAGCATTTTTTAACACCTGGTTAAACTTTGGCACTTTACTGTGTGTAAAATATATATTATATTTATGTATTTTTAATAGAGATAAACTCTGCTGAAAATAAATGGCTTGTGTTAGTTCAGGGGAAGTAGTCACTACAGTATGAATAATATATTTGAAAATTATCAGTCGACTGAAATTTGTGGCAAAGAAAATAATTGATGTTTTTTCTTTTTCTTTTTTTTGGCAGTATATTCATTCGGCGGATATAATTCATAGGGTAAGCGTTTATCATATTACTAAAGATTGATCATATTGATTATATAATTCATGCATAGCATTTTCAGCCTATCATGCTGTACTTTGTGTCAATAATGGGCTTCAGGAGAACCAGGTTTTGTCAAACTATTTGAAAACTGTCAAAATGTGAGGGAATACACCCTTAATGTTTCTATGCAGCTTAAAGGGACACTATAGTCATCAGAACAACTACAGCTTATTGAATTTGTTCTAGTGAGTAGAATCATTACCTTCAGGCTTTTTTTGCTGTAAACACTGTCTTTTCAGAGAAAATGCAGTGTTAACATTACAGTCTAGTGATAACTTCACTGACCACTCCTCAGATAGCTGTTAGAGATCCTTCCTGGGTCATGGCTGCCTAAAATGCATCCAAACATTCAGTGTCTCCTCCCTCTGCATGCAGACACTGAACTTTCCTTATAGAGATTCATTGATTCAATTCATCTATATAAGGAGATGCTGATTGGCCAGGGCTGGGTTTGAATCATGCTGGCTCTGCCACTGATCTGCCTCTTTGTCAGTCTCAGCCAATCCTATGGGGAAGCATTGTGATTGGATCAGGCTAACACTTCTGATGATGTCAGCAGACTGCTTGTTTTTTTTTTTAGGCAAACAGCATGCAGATCCACAGCTTCTGGCTTGAATACAGTAAGATGTTGCTATATTTATGGAGGCATGAGGGGCCCAGGGGGCTAGATGGTGGTTTTAACACTATAGGGTCAGGAATACATGTTTGTTTTCCTGACAATATAGTGATCCTTTAACCATCACAGTAAACTGTAAATATTATGGTGTGTGACGGAGCTCTTGTACTCCGACTGAGTTCTTGTACTCCGACTGAGTTCTTGTACTCCGACTGAGTACCGTCCAGTCCGCTTCCTAGCCACTCGCAGGGGCGCTGGAACACTTCGAAGTGTTGGAACACGCCGAAGCTTGACTGGGGTCCTTCTGGGCAGGTACCGTCCCCACTACAACCCTGCTTCCAGGAGGGTATAGTCCCCTCTGCCATCCATATCCGCCTGCAATGTTATAGCTAGTCTTTAAAAAGACACTTGCAGCCCCACCCACACCAACAGGGGTCGTATCCCAGAATCCTCTACACCAGGGAGCCCAAGCACGGGAACGGGTGGGTCGTGGTCCCTTTGTATCCAAAATATAAAAAACCCACCTCTTAGGTTTAACACCCAGGACGACAGGGGGGTCTTCATCCCAGGAGCCTCTGTGCCTGGGAGGCAAAGTGTGGGAAAAGAGACCATCCCTTTGTCTCTCAGGCACAGGTAAGCATGTCAAACCAGCCAGTGCCCCCAAAGTGTCCCCACCAACCCCACACAGGCACATTCTCCAGGCAATCTCCATTGGCGAGATTCCTGTGCTAAAGCCTGCAATGGAAGTGTCTCCTTTCGGGATATGAATGCTCCACCTGGTTGGCGTTCGTCTATACTAAATGGCGACCACCCAGGGGAGCCCTCATTAATTACTTTCCTTATGGTTACACTTATGTTGCCAGTGCTAACGTTGCGGTTTCACACTTGTAGCGAGTGCGAGCGTTTTAATGGGCACTGGGGTGATCTTCATTCAGGAGACGAATGAGTTGGGAAGCAATCCACGAATGCTCCTCCTGGCTGTACGAAATGGTGGCCACCCAGGGAAGCACTCTTTAATTGCCTCCCTTGCGGTTTCGAACGTTCTACTTGAACGTTCTACTAGCGTTCTAAATGGGATATTGGGGTGGTACCCGTTCAGGAGTCGAAGGAGTTCCTTTCGTAGGGTACAATAGATACCATATAGGTACAATAGACAAAGAGTAAGGGAAAAACACACGGTGTAAATATAAAGCACCCGAACAAGCGGTGGTTCCGCCACACAGCTCCCCCTTAACCATAAGCCGACATACACAATCTGATCCCAACGGATCGGCATGGGGATGTCCGGGGAAGTACTCACTGATCACTTTTTCAGTTCTGTCTGTCTTGAAACGGTGTTTCCATTTTGCTTACCAGGTCTGTAGTGGATAGTGAAATTATATGGTTGTAGGGCCAGGCTCCATCATAACAGCCTGACGTTGTCCCCAGGGACCCCGTTAAGCCACACCAACGGGTTGCGATCCGTGAGTAGTGTGAATTGTTGGCCATAGATGTAGGGCTGCAGCTTCCTGAGGGCCCACAACACCGCCAGACATTCCTTCTCGATGGAGGCATAGTTTTCGGCTGAGGTGAGCCACGGGGTGTTCTCCGACCTGGCTCAGCACTGCCCCCAATCCTAACATGGAAGCTTTTGTGTGAATAAGAAAACATTTGTTCGGATTAGGAGCAGCCAGGACAGGTGCTTTTAAGAGCTTGGAACGCTTGCTCACACTCTGGGATCCAGTGTACTTGTCGGGGCATGTTCTTTTGGGTCAGGTTGGTGAGGGGCTTAGCTAGGGTACTGTAGTTGGGGACAAACTTCTTATAGTAGCCAGCAATCCCTAAAAAGGCCAACACCTGGATCTTCGGGGACAGGGACATTTTGCTACTGCCTCTATCTTGGCTGACTCTGGCTTGTGCTTCACACACGCTACCTGGTGTTCCAAGTACTGCACTTCTGCCATTCCTTGGTGGCACTTGCTAGGTTTCAAGGTCAACCCTGCCTCTCTAATCCTATCCAGTACCGCTCCTACGTGTACCAGGTGCTCCTCCTAAGTGTCGCTGTAGATGGCTATATCGTCCAAGTATGCGCACACATAGTCCTGGAGGCCATCCAACAGCAGTTCCACCATCCTCTGGAAAGTGGATGGGGCATTCTTCGTCCCAAATGGCATGACCTTAAATTCGTACTGGCCATGGGGGTACACCCTGGCGGGTTAGAGAATGCGCTTGCCGGCATTCTTGCTCTGTTAGACGGTCCCCTAGTTGGACCTCCTCTATAGTGGTCTGAGCTCCATCTTCCAGGAGGTCAGGAAGGGGAAGATTGTCAAAATTTTCCAAGGCTGGAGCACATATAGCGGCTACATCCTCCATCCGCTCGTGGTAGGGCTCCAGCATGTTAACATGCAACCTGCGTCTAACCCGTCCCCCGAGCAAGGACCGATAACGTAGGTAGTGTCACACATCTGTTCCACTACCCGGGGTAGGAACCTTGCCAAGCAGCCTGTAGCCTGTTGTGTAGGACAGGTTGCAGAACTAGCACTTTTTGACTGACTTGACAGCTCTGGTGTGAAGAATACAGCGGTATAATCCACGCTTATGGGATGTGGGAAGATTTGTCCGTCAGCACCGTCTGGTAATCCAAAGCTCCAAAGGGAAGATAAAAGGCAACAATAGTGCTCTCAATTGTGATAAAATAGAGTAAAAAAGAGTGATAAGAGTAATACTCACAAGTGTAGAGCAGAAACACTGTTCTATTGATATACCGTTGGTGGTATGATCCCCACCTCGGATTTACTTGGAGTAACAGCGTAGGGCAGGCTTACTGCTCGATGGTATCAGCTCTGGTGGTATAATCCCTACCTTGGATTTCTTTTGATTAGTAGTAAAAAGCCAAGTAGCAAAGGAAATATATTATCAAATATATTTTAAAATGGTAAATAAAATGTAAAGGAATTTGGCGCAAACCTGGTCTATCTGTCCAAAAGAATTCCTTTATTCAGTAGTAAAAGTAAATATAAAACATCCAAATACGTGTTTCACTGATGTGGCTTTCTCAAAATGGGATAAAAACATACAACCTGGCTACATAGAGTTTAAATAGGGATATGGTAATATAAAATTGGCGCCAAAATTTCAGCTTTAAATTGTCAATCAATGGGAAACAGTGACATTTCATAAAATACAAATGTAAATATCATGTATACAGTATTGTAGATTATATAGTGGGGAGTATAAATATATATTTACATTGAAAAAAACAAAGTGTATTGACTGTAATATAGGCTTTTTTAGTATTAGCCACTCGGCATTATGGGGATTGTAGTTATCTGCATGTATAATGTCAGCAAGTAATTCTCACATTTGTAGACACCAGGGGAAAGCTTAGTGGCCTTATTTAATGTAATAGGTGGATGGAGGGGAAAAGGTGTAAGGTGTTTATACTTTAAACATGATGGTAATGGTAATAAATAGTGTGAAAAATCGCCGCCATGGCCATCTTGGTAGGGGAAGCTGTGATGGGGAATAAAATCATGGTGGCAGCCATTTTGGGAGGGATTAAGGTCATAGTGTGGTGGCCATATTAGGAGGGGGAAATAACAATGTACATAAAAATAAAACCATGAATGACATATAGTATAGTATATATTACATAATAATTGCATGAGTACATGAATGACACATGTTATCCATGGTCTAATACATAGAAAGGAATTAGATGGAAATGATATATGCTAAAAATGATAAATGATAAAAGCAGTGATAAAAGCAGTATTTTAGACAGAGTAATTAGAGAGAATAATTGAGAATGAGACAAAAAGCCCTTTGGTGGATTTTGTAGCTAGGATCTTATCAGACATAAATTCACAGAAACACCTAAGATATCTGAGGGGAAGTTGTTATGGTAGGGGTATCCTAAATCACAATGCCGTAGGTGAAACAACTGCGATCAGGGTGTCCCTAAAGTAACAACGGATACATCTCAGGAAGGTGATGGTTAGAAGGTGTGTCAGATATTCACATAGCAATGATAGTAATACAAGAAAGTATAGTAGTGCCCCAAAATGGGGTACAAACCATAACCACTTCCTTTAAAATGTGTGATAGACTAAAAGTAGCAAAATAAGACAAACGGCTCTTAGGCAGGTTGGAAATAGACTGTTAAAGGGAAACTCCAGTGCCAGGAAAACGATCCGTTTTCCTGGCACTGGAGGGTCCCTCTCCCTCCCACCCCCCAATCCCCGGTTACTGAAGGGGTGAAAACTCGTCGCTGTCTCGTCGATGTCGATGTCCCTCGTCGCTGTCTCCGCCTCCGCGACGCTCCTCCTCTTCATTGCATTACGTCTCCCCATAGGAAAGCATTGAAAAATAATTTGCTTTCCTATGGGGTTTTGAGCGACGCTGGAGGTCCTCACACAGCGTGAGGACGTCCAGCGACGCTCTAGCACAGGTTTCCTGTGCTAGAACCCAGGAAGTGACCTCTAGTGGCTGTCTAATAGCCACTAGAGGTGGAGTTAACCCTGCAATGTAATTATTGCAGTTTATAAAAAACTGCAATAATTACACTTGCAGGGTTAAGAGTAGTGGGAGTTGGCACCCAGACCACTCCAATGGGCAGAAGTGGTCTGGGTGCCTAGAGTGTCCCTTTAAGTAAGGAAAAGGATAGGAGAATACATATATAAACATTGAGGGACTATATATCGGGACTATATATATATGTATGTAGGTATTTATAAGTGGGTACATAATACATAAGGTAAATGATAAATATAAACAAATGCACATATTAAATAAAATTAAACAAGTCAAAGTCTACATTTTAGACCAGAGGGGGTTAATGTTTTTAAGTTAAATACCCATTCCATTTCAGCTTTACCTAGAATGTTTTTTTTATGTCACACATAAAATGGGACACCTACTGTCCTTCCCCCTGCCAACACCCCTGGGCGACGGGCATGGGCCCTTAATGACATTCCCCCCCCCCCCCCGCCCCCCCAAGGTGACTAGGGGTCCCCAAACCCCTAGTCACCCCACCCCCCAACCCAAATAAAAACTATCCTCTACCTACACCCTGTAGCAGATGGTACCAGGGCTGTCCTAAAAGACTGTAATATTATTGCAATTCGTGTGTTATTTCTGTTTCTATGGTTAAAATGTATGTGGGATTCGTATGATTGTTCGGTAGTTTCCATCCGTACTCCATATGAATGTAAACTACCGAACCAATAGACCACCCCAGAGCGAAGTGCGTACCTTATTAATCGTTCACACTTCTCTAACCGCAGGTTAATCGGTACTTTAGTGCTGTATCTGGGCTGCCGCCATTCGGTATATGAACACGCACGAAATCTCAGCGGTGTTTGGTCGTCGAGTGTCTGGAACTCAAATCGGACACTCAATGACCCGAACACTGCTGAGACCTCCATGGCTCCATAACTCCCGAACAGGAAGGCTAATCAGCCTCCCGTTCGGTAGGTTAAAAGTACCGAAGAAGGGGATTCATACGAATCCAAGATTAATCGTGGATGGCAGTTTTTGATGTGTAATTTACCTCCTGAACGAAGACCGACCGCAGGGCCAAAAAACATGGATCTTTATTTCGGATACCACCTCGTGTGCGGTCGGTCAAATTACACCCTCCACCTAACTCCCGAACCCCTGTTCCGATCTGGGTGATTTTTGGATATACAGTTGCAAGAAAAAGTATGTGAACCCTTTGGAATGATATGGTTTTCTGCACAAATTGCTCATAAAATGTGATCTGATCATCATCTAAGACACAACAATAGACAATCACAGTCTGCTTAAAGGGAAACTCCAGTGCCAGAAAAACGATCCGTTTTTCTGGCACTGGAGGGTCCCTCTCCCTCCCACCCACCAATCCCCGGTTACTGAAGGGGTGAAAACCCCTTCAGTCACTTACCTGGGACAGCGGCGATGTCCCTCGCCGCTGTCTCCGCCTCCGCGACGCTCCTCCTAATGATTACGTCGGCCGGTGGGCGAGACTAATCTCGCTCACCGGCCGAGGAGACCTAACGCGCATGCGCGGAAATGCCGCGCATGCGCATTACGTCTCCCCATAGGAAAGCATTGAAAAATCATTTCAATGCTTTCCTATGGGGTTTTGAGCGACGCTGGAGGTCCTCACACAGCGTGAGGACGTCCAGCGACGCTCTAGCACAGGAAACCTGTGCTAGAACCCAGGAAGTGACCTCTAGTGGCTGTCTAATAGACAGCCACTAGAGGTGGAGTTAACCCTGCAATGTAAATATTGCAGTTTATGAAAAACTGCAATAATTACACTTGCAGGGTTAAGGGTAGTGGGAGTTGGCACCCAGACCACTCCAATGAGCAGAAGTGGTCTGGGTGCCTGGAGTGTCCCTTTAAACTAATAACACACAAAGAATGAAATGTTGCCATGTTTTTATTGAACACACCATGTAAGCATTCATAGTGCAGGTGGAAAAAGTATGTGAACCCTTGGATTTAATAACTGGTTGAACCTCCTTTGGCAGCAATAACTTTAACCAAACGTTTCCTGTAGTTGCAGATCAGACGTGCACAATGGTCAGGAGTCATTCTTGACCATTCCTCTTTACATAACTGTTTCTGTTCAGCAATATTCTTGGGATGTCTGGTGTGAATAGCTTTCTTGAGGTCATGCCACAGCATCTCAATCGGGTTGAGGTCAGGACTCTGACTGGGCCACTTCAGAAGGCGCATTTTCTTCTGTTTCAGCCATTCTGTTGTTGATTTACTTCTATGCTTTGGGTCATTGTCCTGTTGCAACACCCATCTTCTGTTGAGCTTCAGCTGGTAGACAGATGGCCTTAAGTTCTTCTGCAAAATGTCTTGATAAACTTGGGAATTCATTTTTCCTTCGATGATAGCAATCCATCCAGGCCCTGACGCAGCAAAGCAGCCCAAAACCATGATGCCCTCACCACCATACTTCATAGTTGGGATGAGGTTTTGATGTTTTTGAGGTTTTGATGTTCGTGTGCTGTGCCTCTTTTTTCGCCACACATAGTGCAAATAGCTATTTTGAAAGGACAAAAGGGATATTATATAAATGTATTAGCAAATTATTTATATATCCAAAGTCCATATGCCTATTTTCCTCAAAATACAATACAATGAACAATACAAAAGTATTATGGACTTTAGATATATAAATAATTTGCTAATGCATTTATATAATATCACTTTTGTCCTTTCAAAATAGCTATTTGCACTAGAATTGTTTAACTATTCTATTTATGGATATACATTATCCTTCATGTATATAAATCTTGCAGTCCGTTCACATTAAATTAATTACTGTTGAGAATAGTAACGAAAATAACACAATTTCCTTTGATGTGCAACTTTATTTGGAGGTAAAACTATATAAAGACTTTGATTTGCGGAAAAGGCTTTTTTTCTCGGACGAACGGACCAACCCGGAAGTCACGGAGGAGACGCAAAGCACCATGGGACTTGGAGTTTCCGAGATACCGGAAGAGGAAGTGACGTTACGGCACCACGACGTCAGAAAGAAGGAAAGCCGATTGGTTAATTAAAGAACAGGCAGGCTTTTTGGAACATATATAAACCGGAACAGAGAGAATGCAACCCACGGCCAACTGAGGAAGCTGATTAAAGTGAAACGCGTCTTGGCAGAGGAAACTAGACCCACTACTGCACTTTATTCTATATTGCTTATTTTTTATTTTCTAGTACTGTTATTTTATTTATTCCTTTTAACTACAGCTAATAATAAATTATTTACATTTATTACTGCATCCTGCACTTTGTCCGGTAAGGGGAGGTGTCACCCCAATTTGACACTAAGCCTTCAAACTTAGAGCCGAGGACAAATGGGCTCTAAAAAAGGTGAGCACATCTGCTTTTACTATAAATCTATTTAAAGGAAATTCCCTGTAAAATACTACACCTAGAATCTCGTGTCTCTCTCTCTTCTTATACCCATATGGTGGCAAGACATATAGGAAAAAGAACCAAGAGAAAAAAAGGGGTTTAAGTTGTCTACCTTAAAGACACGGAAGCCTGGAAGTTTAGAGCCTAAAAACTAAAAAGGCTCTAAAAATGTGAGTAATTTTGTACTCACACTAAATACAAAATACTGTGTGTATACAATATTGCACTATTATTCTGTATATCTTTTATTTTTCATGTACACCCCTACAAGTCATTAAAACCGGGGTGAGTCACTTGTGCCATACATTAGATTGTATAAGCGCTGCACTCTAACCTGAGGCCTGGTGAGTGGAAACACTAAACAGGTCCCAAGTTATTTGTTTATTTTTATGGGGATGCTGACTTCATTTTCCAGCAGGACTTGGCACCTGCCCACACTGCCAAAAGCACCAAAGCCTGGTTCAATGACTGTGGGATTACTGTGCTTGATTGACCAGCAAACTCGCCTGACCTGAACCCCATAGAAAATCTATGGGGCATTGCCAAGAGAAAGATGAGAGACATGAGACAGAACAATGCAGAAGAGCTAAAGGCAGCTATTGAAGCATCCTGGTCTTCCATAACACCTCAGCAGTCCACAGGCTGACAGCTTCCATGCCATGCCGCATTGAGGCAGTAATTGCTGCAAAAGTGGCCCAAACCAAGTACTGAGTCCATATGCATGCTTATACTTTTCAGAGGTCCGATATTGTTTTATGTACACTCCTTGTTTTATTGATTGCATGTACTATTCTAATTTACTGAGATTGTGTATTTGGGGTTTTCATGAGCTGTAAACCATAATCATCGCACTTATGACAAATCACGGCTTGAACTATCTTGCTTTGCATGTAATGCAAAGAAATATACCTTATACAGATACACTTGTATATAAGGATACTTATCAATAATATGTGAAAACAGCCTCCCTTAGATTGCTCACAGCTGGCAATCTACTTGACCACAAGAATATATATACACACACACAACGAGGGAACCGGCTGATATCTAAATAAAAATATACAAAAGAAATAGTGTAATACTATTGTACAATTTTATAACATGACAGGAGCCTTCGTATTTGCTTAAGTCTCTCTTTACTAGAACTACACAGCAGCACAGAAAACCAACCAATCAGAAAAAAGTTAGGTACTATAAAACTCCTCTCCCCATGCATCATTTCCTCTTTCTTTGCTGTACAGTACAGGTCAGAGTACCACTGCCTCCTGCTATTAGTTGGTGGCGTTGGGATTTATTATGATTTATTTAGGATATATATTTATTTAATTTAGTCATGATGTTATACTTATATCTAGATATTATATATATATATATATATATATATATATATATATATATATATATATATTAGTAAACGATAATCAGCACTCCCAGGTATTTGTAGAAAAACTTCTATTTATTCCAAATGTCGACATTTGGAATAAATATAAGTTTTTCTACAAATACCTGGGAGTGCTGATTATCGTTTACTAATATTGAATAGTGCAATCGAGCACCGGGTCACTAAAATTGTAAGTAGGAGTGCAAGGTTTCTCTTTTTGTTTATATATATATATATATATATATATATATATATATATATATATATATTTTTTTTTTTTTAATTCTTTATATTTTTGTGCAAATCTTAACAAGCATCTTGCTTAGCCACAATAGCTACAGCAAGAACAATGGATACACATGGATGTGGCATATCAACAAAAGCACAATTTTTGTACATTGAACAAGCGGTATCAGGTGTACTATTGTACAGTGTTGTGTGGTATCAGTCTGCCTAGGTGCGATAGGGGGGTTGTGTTGGCTTTTAAATTCCTAGGTTGGGAACTGAATGTGAGAGTATTGAAGCGTAGTTACCTTCCGTGAGCAGGTGTGGGCGATGTGTTCGAGGGGTATCTTGGTTATGACACCTGATCGGCTCCCTCCCCGGAGCTTGGTTGTAATGAGGGCAAGGTTGTATCGTGCTTACATCGAGTTAAGGGGGCATTTGCATAGTGGGTGAGGATAGGGCCCAGTTTGTATATTGTGTCAACCTATGCATGCAGGCTTTTGGCTCCTGACCATCGGGCCGCGGGGGGGGGGGGGGGGGGGGGATGGGGTTGGGTTGGGGAGTGGTATTTTGGTCTTTGTTCTGCCGTCTAGACGGCGTGTTTGTGTTGAGCCTGGACCTTATGGAGCCCGGGTGGGTAGGCGTATGGTGCGTGTAAAGTTAGACAGATAAGGTGTAATGAGGTGCAGTGGTAAAAGTCCCATCCGTGATCTTCATTCTGAGTTGGCTGACTCTTGCTGGTTTGCTATTCTAGGGACGAAAGGCGTTATGGAAGCCGGGTCCCACCTCCGCTCTCCTGATACGGCTGGTGTGTCTCGGGGCGAAAGTCCCAGTGTCTCCAGAAAGGTTGCCGCCTCTGACATGGATGGCAAAGTATATATTGTCCCGTCTCGAGTAACCGCCAGTGAGCCGTTCCATCCCCAGCGGTAGCGCAGTCCCGCGGTTCGCAGCATTGTCGTAACTGGGGTGTACGATTTGCGGTGCAATAGTGTGGAACTTTGTCAAATCTTGGAAGAAGGTCAGGGTCGAATTTTCGAAGGTGAGCGGTGTTTTGCCTTTCAGCCCTGACAATATTTGCATCTTGTCAGGTAGGGAGATGCAGCGAAGGATGACGTCTCTCCCTGTGGTGGTCCGGTGATGCGGAGGGTTTGGGAGGCGGTAAACACTTTCTATTGCCATCTTCTTGGCCCCTGTGTGTGACAGGATTGTGGCTAGCATTCTTCTGATATAATGGGGTAATTCCTCCGCTGTGATCAGTGCGGTGATACCCCTGATTTTGATGTGGGTACGCCTCTGGCGGTCTTCCATACTGGAAAGCTTGATTGTCGTAGATTGTTGCTGCGCTTGTAGCGTTTTTATAGAATCCGCCATCATATGGAGCTGGGACTGTACCTCAGTTAGGGCTGTTTCGTTAGTTCTAACCCTCTCCGACACTGCTCTGACTTCCGTTTTGAGTACGGCCGAGTCAGCCGCCAGCATTTTATGGATTTCGGCAAGCATTATTTTTAAATCCTTCTTGGTTGTCGGTGCAGCGTCGTCGGCAGAGTCAGGAGACTTGATCGCGGGTGTTGGTGAGTATTGCGGGCTCTCGGGCTCCTGGTGTTGGAGCGACGGATTCTGCTCCGTGTCTGGGTGTTCGGTGGTGGTGGGCCTAGTTTGCGCCGGCCGCTGGAGCATGGCTACTATATCTCTGCCCTCCGCTGGGGTGTGTGGTTTTTGGGAGCGCCTGCCCATGCTCAGAGTGTAGGTCGGCGAGGCAGATGGGGCTAGGCTGTGGGGCTTTGCAGCGCTGGTTGTTGCGATGCCTCCTAGGAAACTCCCGAGGTCTTGCAGCGTGTGGTAGGCCCCAGTTTTGTATTTCCGTCGTGCTGTCTTCGGTGGTTGAAAGAAAGGCATCGATCGGTGCACCCTGCCCTTCTGGCACTGGTTGTGCTAGTATGGTATTTGGATTGGGCTTGGTTCGGATGATATCCGCAGTATTGTATTTTGTTTTTGGGAGCTTAGAGAAATGGCGTCTGGTCGGGTTGCTTGGTAAGCCCCGCCCCCTAGATATATTTTTATGTATATATTTTATGTTTATAGTATTTAGTTATATCTATATTATGTATATTGTATTTAGTCATAATTATTATTTTGATATATTATATTGATTATATATGTTGTTTGTATATATTTTATGCTATAATTTTTAGTTATAGCCTTTTTCCTTTTCATATGTTTATTTGCAGATTATTTATATTATTTTTTGTTATTTATTTATTTTTGCTTCGGGATTTCTGCCCGTTTTTTGCTCGTTTCCCCTGTGTCTTTGGGGATGTTTTTCCTGACATGTGGTGGTTTTCGGGGGGTCCCTTGGGATTCCCTTCTGTTTGCTTACCTCCCCCCCCCCCCATACCACTACCTGGGGCCATTCTATTAGTCCCCCCCCGTGGGGCTGCGGGCGCTCCGCTCGGGGTGTCAGGAGACTAGCGCTTGGCTGCCTCCTCTGACTCCCCGAGCTCTGGTGTGAGCCTGCCGGCGACCTGGGTTTCTCGCGATCGGACGCGAGTACCCTGCGACCGGGTCTGCTCACGCACGTGGCCGCCTCGCCGCGGCCGGTTTCTTTAGCCACGTGCATCCGACCGGCTAGAGAAGGGGCGCCTCCTTCCACGGTCGGATCTCGGCGTTTGTTGCCCTGCTGGGATTCCCCGGTGGATCTCAGCAGGTTTACCACAGTTTTCTACAGATAAGACTATAGTTTTATATCAGTGTATGTAATGGTTACATTTTTCCTAAGTAATGGTTACTGTGATTGGACAATATGGACTGCAACCTTTAATGGGGAGGACCCCTACAAACATTTAAAAGGAAGATTTAGAGGACCAAGCATCACAGCTGACTGAGGAAGCTCCACAGCAAGGAGTGAAACGCGTTTTGGCTACTACAAAAGGACTTTTTAATTAAGGACTTTTTATTATACTGTTTTTATTTTATTTTTGTTTTACAATAGAATAAATTTACTACTTTTTACTCAAGATCCTTTTAAGTCCTTTTTTGGGGAAAACCTCAGCTATATCTTCCTAGGGGTAGTGCCATCCCCACTCAAATTGGCACAATACTTTTACACCTAGAGCCGGGACCCACAGGCTCAGGACCAGGTGAGCACACCATTTATTTCTTAAACATTGTGCTTTTTACAAACACCTTCCACACATTGGTCTGCTTCTCCCATTCTTTTCTTTTAAGGAATACCCCACATTGAAGGAGACGGGCCGTGCTACCCCAAATAAGCACACAAACCATAATACGGAGCCAGTGTTCTCATATACAGGCTCCTTTAAATGTGAGTGTTCCATTTTTTAAGATACCACCAATTGTGTTATATGTTATTATCCTGAAACCATCTGCACTATATTGTACCCTTTATATTTTTCTTGATATGTACCTTGCACACCATCATTGAATGAAAGATCATTTTGACCATTTTGGTAAGCTATATGTGTTAAAGCGCTCCACTTACTGGTATAAGTTCTTCGTCACTTACACCGCACTTATAATTTTAAACGTTGTTCTCGTGGAATAGAGGATATTTCCACATTGGTGTTTTGAGCAGCTTGACAATTATTGTATTTGTTTATTAGACACTCTGGTATACACATCCCTCTGTAATAGGAGGTACTCTTTGATTGGTATGGGAGACCAGTCTACATTGTTACTATGCAATATTTTCAGATATGATGATGGTATCTATATTAATGATTGAAACAGAAAAGATCTGTGTGAGCATGTGCATACCAATTCACAGTTTAAGGAGAGTATCGCTCAATGTATCTTACTTTCATGGAGATGGTAATCACTGAAACAACTTCCGCCTATACCCAATACAGCTGGGATACCGCTATTTGCCTGCTGGGCATTCAGGGACTGCCAGTCCCGGTTCAGGTTATTCTCACGGCATTACGCTGTCTAAAAGGGTTGATGTCTGGGGGCCCTATGTCAGGGTGCTCTGAAGATCTCTACCCAAGCTCAGAGGTCCCCATTACGCATTCAAGGCCCATGGTAAAGCGCTGCGGACTTGGATGGCGCTATATAAATAACATAATCATATGATATAATATACAACCCAGGATTGGCCTGCTATGTCTGTGCCCCATTAGAACGGCCTGCTATGTCTGTGCCCATTAGAACGGCCTGCTATGTCTGTGCCCATTAGAACGGCCTGCTATGTCTGTGCCCATTAGAACGGCCTGCTATGTCTGTGCCCATTAGAACGGCCTGCTATGTCTGTGCCCATTAGAACGGCCTGCTATGTCTGTGCCCATTAGAACGGCCTGCTATGTCTGTGCCCATTAGAACGGCCTGCTATGTCTGTGCCCATTAGAACGGCCTGCTATGTCTGTGCCCATTAGAACGGCCTGCTATGTCTGTGCCCATTTAAACGGCCTGCTGTGTCTGTGCCCCATTTATTGGCCTAATATGTTGGTGCCTATTTGCTTGGCCAACTATTCTGTGTCCATTCGTTTGGCCTGCTGGGCCTGTGCCCTTCTGACGGGCCTGCTCTATTGGTGCCGAACCCCTTTTGGCCACAGGCCTGGGGGAATATCACTGAGGAAAAGCCAGTGCCCACCAGTGACATGGAAATAGGCAGGTGTCCGGACATGCACCATTGCCATACTATCCAAGAGGACACCAGTGTACGGCCATTTAAATATGGTGGGAAGGGTGATCGCCCTAAACCTCATGCCTGAAGGGCAGGGTTTCTTATGAAGACCCCGGACACACATCTCCTACGAGAACTTCGCACAGGCAAGGACCGGTGCTCAGACACCTACAGGAGAACGCAGTGTTTTCCTTGTCTTTAACAACTACTCCGGATCTGCCTCCCGGTATCCATATAGGTATCGGTAGTTATTTCCTGCGTAAGGTTAGCTCCTGGCCCTGTTTAGTGGGGCTTACTTGTCTTACCTTCCGGCCTGCTATTTGCCTTCTAGCTGAGATAGAATTTGCGTTTTTACTCTTATCTACGTTATTGTTTTTTTTTTGTGACTTCCTTTTCCTTTCACTCGGGTCGTCGAGAGGCCTGACTTGACCTCCTCCGACCTCCCGGGCGCTCGTGGATTGCGGAGAACGTCTCCAGCTTTCCTCAGACTACCAACGGTCAGCCTGGACCCCGAGCGCGCGCACGGGATCCGGACGGTCAGTTGATAGTTTTTCCATCGTTGTTCCGAAGATTGCCCTCAGCCTTAGGCTGATACTAGTATTTGGTGTACCCTGCAGTTGGTCACCCTGAGTCTCTAGGGACTCTAGTTTGGATCACAGGAGGGTGCGGCCCTCCATCACTTCGATACGAGAATATTTTCTCTTCTGGTAAAGAGAGCAAACCCCTCTCAGATACGGAACCGGACACTGATTTGTTATTAGAGGGCGCAGCCCTCAGCCAGAGACTGAGCTATATACAGGCTCTCTCATACACTCAACACTCTACAGTGCCGACCATTTGTTCATCACACAGGCTTGTACCTGTGCAAGACATCGATGACTACATGGAGGGGCGTCACTCCTGCATTCAATTATATCTGACGTCCGTGCTACTGATTTCGTTATAGAGGACTGCCTGGTCAAGCAAAATATACATATTTAGACTGGATCCCTCTATTCTATCTCCTGTAATGGAGATACATCTACTGGATCCGGACCGCTCTAGCACACGCAAGACATTCTCACAGATGTATAACGGGGGGAGACTTCCACTTATTTACACACACTCCTGGAGATGGTACGGCTAACGGATGGACCTCAGGTATTACGTGAGTGCAGGTTTTGGTATATTCTGCACCATATAAAACAGAAGATTGCTTTCTGTTTTTGGATATCCAGACCATTGCGAACAACTGCGCAGACAGTTTCTCCCATATTTAGGCGACAGGAGATACGGAGACCTTCATGGAGCAAATGGGCACTGCCTTGCTCGAGTAACAAGATTAAGGAAGGCCTATTACCCGGTCTGTAGGTAAACCGTTCGCATGGATCACATGGTAAGACCGGTAACCCCGGTTGTATTGAGTTCCCCGGTCATTAAGATCTTGGGATAAGATGGCAGTACTGCCCCATCTCCTCGGAACGCATACCTGGTGAACAGGGTTCGGAGATGGGGGTCCTCCGTCTATACTCTATTTATCCTTCACGGGAGCCGTTTTGTTCTGGATTCGCGCTAACCTACTTTTCAACTACCGTCATGGAGACCTACAAGACTTTATGGGGGTAACTGGTGTGCCCCGACTCCTACACAGACATCTTTCACTCTTAAACGAGGACATATCTGGATGGAAATCTGCACTCCGGATGGCACTTCCCATCCCTTTGAATATTCCTGGGATTCGCTACTCCCAGAATAGTCGACCACCATTCCTCCACACAAGTTCAGTTCGGAACCCTGAATGGACATCCTTTTGGAGTCTTTCCTCTACCGCGTCCGAGGATTACACAGTTCACTTGGAATATGGGAATCACTTAGGATACGGCTAGTTTGACCACACTCTTGCCTGCATTATAAATTTATTCTCGGAGGAGACATCTCACCGGGTAGGCCAGGAGGGAACGAAAGATCCTACTCGGTTCTATTGTGAGTTGGTGGTGGACTTCGAGACGCTTTCCTTGAGATTGAAGATCTGCCTGCAAGGCCACATTGCCAGGTGACCCTGGCACGATCAGTGGAGCAACCTTATACATCAAGAGTTGAGACAGGGTGGCAGTGTCTTATCGTGGCCCTAGTCCGCAAATGACCTTCGACATTTTATAACTGCAGGGAAATGGCTAATAGGTCAGTTTGCCAGCTCATGGACCAGCTGGTAGGTAACAGGTGGCGACAGCACGTACATTGGATCTATCAGCGGAGGATGTTTTTTCCGTTTTTGGGATACTTCATCAACTGGCATCTCCATCGGTCGGTCTATTGTCATCTATCGCAGTTGGAAAGTCCATTTAGGATTGCTCGGGTAGCTCCGAGAATAGGTACCAGCGAAACAAACAGCGTTGGATTTTTTTGGCTTAGCGTTAAAACCGCAAATACGAAGCCTCCTGTCATGTTATAAAATTGTAGATTATGCTAGCTTCAGTGTACCTATAATCTTAATTTTATTAATGACAGGAGGCGAGTATTTCCCACCCATTCTTATCCCTCCCTTGTTTTATGTTAATAGTTTGGTTTCATCAGGTACGTATGCAACCTGTTCGATTCTGTTTTTTCTCTCAGTTTCAGTTTACAGTCCGTCATCACTATCTGGTTTGGCAGTTCTTCTCGGATGGTGGACATCGTTGTATTCATCGTATCTAGGACTTTGTTTCTTCCACATTATGTTTTCTGCCTTTTATTCTGTTTTGTCGCAGCTTGAAAGAGGAAATGATGCATGGGGAGGGGAGTTTTATAGTACCTAACTTTTTTCTGATTGGTTGTTTTTCTGTGCTGCTGTGGAGTTCTAGTAAAGAGAGACTTGAGCAAATACGAAGCCTCCTGTCATTAATAAAATTAAGATTATAGGTACACTAAAGCTAGCATAATCTACAATTATAACACTGCGCAACTTGAAATGCACTCACAGGATCATGTATGATTCAGGCATTTATGGTGCCTCCCCTGATGGCATGGGGGCCTGGGAGATTCCCCTGAATACTTCCACTCAAGTACAGGACTCCGGGTGAAGATGGAAAAAAAATAGCGGCTTTAGTAATATATAAAAATGTATAAAATAAATACAATCCACTTTTGGTGGACTGAAACGTTGATCGGGATTTTTTTTTAATATGAACTAATAAAGACCAGAACTTTTAAAGTCTGTGAGTGCTGCTACCTCTTTGGATACCTGGATAACCAAGCCCTGGCTTAGCACCCGGCACACGAGGGACAATATAGCGTGAGTGCAATAAATTCTTTCTTTTTCTTTATATTTTAAAGGAAGTTGTTATGGTTTGTACTCCATTTTGGGCCACTATTATACTTTCTTTTATTACTATGATTTCTATGTGAATGTCTGACACACCTTCTAACCATAACCTTCCTGAGATTTATCCGTTGTTACCTTAGGGACACCCTGATCGCAGTTGTTTCACCTACGGCATTGTGATTTAGGATACCCCTACCATAACAACTTCCCCTCAGATGTCTTAGGTGTTTCTGTGAATTTATGTCTGATAAGATCCTAGCTACAAAATCCACCAAAGGGCTTTTTGCTCATTCTCAATAATTTTTTAATTATTCTCTCTAATTACTCTGTCTAAAATACTGCTTTTGCATATATCATTTCCATCTAATTCTTTTCTATGTATTAGACCATGCATAACATGTGTCATCCATGTACTCATGCAATTATTATATAATATATACTTTATATATTATTCATGGTTTTATTCTTATTTTTTCCCCTTCTAATATGGTCAACACAATGAGACCTTATTCCCTCCCAAAGATGGCCGCCGCAGCTATTTTTCACACTATTTACAACTATTTATTACCATTACCATCATGTTTAAAATATAAACACCTTAAACCAAGGCTTGACAAATTTGTTTATAATATAGGAGCCAGCTTAAAAAGTTAGGAGTGCAATTCTTAAAGGGACACTAGAGCCACCAGAACCACTACAGCTTGATGCAGTGGTTCTGGTGTCTATAGCCTGTCCTTATCAGCGAAAAGGCAGAGTTTACATTGCTGCTTATTAACGCCTCTAATGACAGTCACTCAGACAGTCACTAGAGAGTCCTGGGTCACTGCTGCACTATGTGCAGCACCCAGGTTCAGTGTCTCCAAGCTCTGCATGGAGGCGCTGAATGTTCCTCATAGAGATTAATTAATGTAATGCATCTCTATGAGGAGATGCGGATTGGGAAAATGGGAAGAAAGATGAGTAAAAAACACCTTCCTCAAGCGATCAGAGGGGGCAGGTACCTAAACGCGCACGCACACACTGACTGGCTCTCACACACACACACACACACTCTCTCTGACAGGCACATACACACTCTTGACAGGCGCTCACACACACACACACTCTTGACAGGCTCTCGCTCACACACACTCTTGACAGGCTCTCGCTCACACACACACACACATACAGACAAGCTCTCACACACACACACTCTGACAGGCTCTCTAACGAACACACACACTGACAGGCTCTCTCACACACACACACCGTTTGACAGGCTCTCTCACAAACACACACACAGTTTGACAGGCTCTCTCACAAACACACACAGTCTGATAGGCTCTTTCACAAACACACACAGTCTGACAGACTCACACATTTTTGTTTGAATTGAAACCCACTCAGCCTCCCTACCTTTGGGAGAGCTGAGTGAGTCTTTCCTGGGGTCCAGTGAGGCTGCACTCTTACTTTGTGCGAAGGAGCAGTACTCTGCCTGGAGCTCCTCTCTGCTCCCTCGCGCTCTATAATGATGCCGGGGCCAGAATGACTTCATATTCCGGCTCCCAACATCATTACACAGCGTGAGAGAGCAGATGCAAACAGAGTACTGCTCCCTCGCGTGCTGCCCATAATGCTCGGGTGGCATCCTCCATGTACCCGTGGGTGGCGGCCACCTCCATGTACCCACGGGGGCCATCAAAGCTCCCTCCCACGCTAACTAGAGAGCTGGCAAATCCTAGACGCCAGGGCGAAATTTCTAGTCGCTGTGGCGATCTGTCGCCTGGGATTTGTCGAGCCCTGCCTTACAAATCCACCTATTACATTAAATAAGGCCACTAAGCTTTCCCCTGTTGTCTGCAAATGTGAGAATTTCTTGCTGACCTCATACATGCAGATAACTACAATCCCCATAATGCCGAGTGGCTAATACTAAAAAAGCCTATATTACAGTCAATACACTTTGTTTTTTTCAATGTAAATATATATTTATACTCTCCATTTTATGATCTACAATATTGTATACATGATCTGTTCATTTGTATTTTATGAACTGTCACTGTTTCCCATTGGTTGACAATTTAAAGCTGAATTTTTGGCGCCAATTTTAAATAACCATATCCCTATTTAAACTCTATGTAGCCAGGTTGTATGTTTTTATCCCATTTTGAGAAAGCCACATCGGAGAAATGCATATTTGGATGTTTTATATTTACTTTTACTACTGAATAAAGGAATTCTTTTGGACAAATAGACCTGGTTTGTGCCAAATTCCTTTAAATTTTATTTACCATTTTAACCCCTTAAGGACCAAACTTCTGGAATAAAAGGGAATTATGATGTGTCAGACATGTCATGTGTCCTTAAGGGGTTAAATTATATTTGATAATATATTTCCTTTGCTACTTTGCTTTTTACTACTAATCAAAAGATGATAGCTGATACCATCGAGCAGTAAACCTGCCCTACGCTGTTACTCCAAGTAAATCCGTGGTGGGGATCATACCACCAACGGTATATCAATGGAACAGTGTTTCTGCTCTACACTTGTGAGTATTACTCTTATCACTCTTTTTTACTCTATTTTATCACAATTGAGAGCACTATTGTTGCCTTTTATCTTCCCTTTGGAGCTTTGGATTATCAGACGGTGCTGACGGACACATCTTCCCACATCCCATAAGCAGGGATTATACCGCTGTATGCTCTTCACACCAGAGCTGGCCATAGCTCTTTTAAATGTGAGTTCTCTACCTCTTTTTACTTACTGCACTTTTGGACTCTAGACATACTGCACTATTGGTTGCTCTCTGCCTCTTCTCTGTTTCATATATACGAACTAACACCCATTGAAGAGAATACGTCTTATCAAGATTCCCTGATTATCTACTGCTACTCTAGCGAGACCTCCTACCCTCTCTAAGACTACTCCATCTTTTTTTTGTGTTGTATTTGATCCATTGAAGGACTTGAGGGGTTTCCTTCGCTTGGGTTGCTGCCCATTTTGCATATATTGTGCATTGATTAGCGCAGAATTCCTGATGTATTCTATTTGTTCCTATATAGTTGTCTGCACATTTTTGCACATGCATTTTTTCAATTGTTTGATACCATGAATTATGGCTTGTAGAAATGTGAAAAACAAGTAATGGTTGTAGCGGAGAGCTGGTCTCCCACAGTCTATGTCCGCTGGTATCCTGGAATAGCTCAGGAACAAGTACTAAATCCAATAGAGTAGCGGGCACCATCAGCAATATAATCCAAGAATATCCCATCACCTTTCCCAATAACTGGACGACACACAGTATCAGGAGCAGAACTGTTCTTTAATCACACAACCCCTGCTTTTATGCAATCCTCCCATGCAAGGGAGACACCCACCATAATTAATACAATAACCAATCGGGTACAGGGTACAACCCACACATCTCCTCCCCTCAGATAAACATTTAACATAATTAAAAAGGTACACAATTTTCCCCAAGTTCTAGATGTACCCCAAATACATAAGGTGCACCCCTAAATGGTATCCCTTGATAGCCCTGATCTGGGTGAGCAACATAATCAAAAATCACCCAGATCGGACCAGGGGTTCAGGCGTTATGGAGGTGTAAAATTTTGACCGACCGCATAGGCAACAGTAGCCGAAAACAGTTCCATGAGTTTTGACCTTGCGGTCGGTCTCTTTTTGTGTCTAAAAAGTCCCGTACTCAATGCCATCCAGAACTGTGTTTGCATTTGGATGAATCCCCTTGTTCGTGTGATTTAAACTACCGAACGGCAGGCCGTTCGGGAGTTTCTACCAGTCTCTTCCATAGCTCTGGAGGTCTCAGCGGTGTTCGCTTAGTCGAGTGTCCGATTTTAGTTTCAGACACTCGACGGCAGAACATCGCTGTTCGGGAGTTTAAGATGGCCGCCGCCACGAGTTCCAGAAATGGCGGCCACCCAGGGACTTTAACAACGAGTTTGTGCTTTTCAATAGGGAATTCAATGAAGCGAACAGGGAGGTTAATTGAAGTCACACTTATGCATCAAGGTGGTCTGGTGTTCTGTAGTTTGTGTTCGTATGGTGAATAAAGTATTTCAGTACAGTTTATGGGAACAATTAGACAAACGTTTTAATTCACACAAAAGTCTATGGGGAAAACAATGGAAGGGGAATATGCTGGACAGCCAGGTGGATTTTGCTACAATGGTATTTCTGTTTTGCAATACCATGCACACATAAAATGTATGCTTCAATAGTAATTCTATTTTCTTTGCTATCACCCCTTTCTTGTTTAATCCATTGGTCCCTTTGTGTATGCCATGACTGTCCTACTTTAGTTTATTTTCCATTAACTGTACAGATTAACAGTAATGACAACACACCTTGGAAAATACATTTATGAGAAACAGCAAATTCCACACTCTATAATTTATCTGTGTTGGGTCCGTTATGGGAAGCAATGGGGCTACCCACATGGATAAAAAACAACTATTTGATCATTGTTAAGAAGATAAGTCTCATTGCACATAGTTTAGAGGACTGAGAATGTAATGATCTGGACTGTTTTGTAGGTCAATCTATTCTTTTGTGTGTAAATTCTAAATATAGCAGTGGATGCAAAGTATAAGTAAAGCAAAATTGCTGAGATTGAAATGTGAGTAGAAGGTTAATCTGTATGTTACTAAACAACTAAAATGGCAAACATATGTCTGAAACATTATTCTTCATTGTCTAGATTCTTCATCTCTCAATCTCTTTCTAAATATTAAATATACATTTTTATGTTTTCCCAGGACCTGAAGCCCAGCAATCTTGCAGTTAATGAAGATTGTGAGTTAAAGGTGATTTAACTGCATTTTGACTTGTATTACCAATCTCATCATGAAATAGATTTGTCAAGTAAAAGAGCCTTTTTGTTTGGGGGGGGGGATGTAATGGTGAGGTTCAGTTGAGAAGGTATTTTTGCATAGTTTGCTTAAAAAATAAAAAAATATTGCATGCAATCTTCAGGCACTGATATTTTATTTTTTATTACACCTAAACTAAAATGTTAATTGGTTAAATGGTCTTGTATACATGTTCGGAATTTTAAGTCATTTTTTTTTCTTGTTTAAATATAAATTGTATTTTATTACAATATGCATGTCATAAGGTAATAAAATCATCCAAAGTTTTAAAGTCTATTCCATTTTTGTTCAGAAGTACATCAATGCAGAGGATGCCATTTTGTAGGTACAAAAATAAATTATGATAAGACATCTGTTTGGACAAAAATTATAAACAAAATATACCAGGCTGTACACAAAACCCAGTGTGAATAATAAATGTATAAAAATGGAATAATACCACCATATGTTGAAAAATAGTAGGACAATACCTAAAACATAAAACACAACATAACACAAAATAGGTCAAACCTATAGCAGCAAACGCATTTCGGCGATCAGCCTTCAAGTGCTGGTTTCCAAGTCCCCACAATCTTCTTTTATATGTTCCCTCTTCTGTACTCATCTGTTCGCAATTTCCTGTTGACAGCGCGTCACTTCCGGTCTTTGCAGCTGACGTCACGTCCGTATTTGGAGGAATAAAACATAGACATAGAATACGTATTCTATGTCTATGGAATAAAACACATGCTGGAACTCAGCGTTCATAATGTAGATCCAGCCGCCGGTAATGATTTCTAATGTATATCAGTCCTCACAGCCACAAGCCTCTCCAGAGCCAGAAAGGCTTAAAATAGTCCATTCAATAAAGGAATTGTATAGAAAAATTTCTGGTCAGACCCCTCGGCTACCAATATAGAGCTTTTTGTTTCCAATGTGGCACAGTAAACGCTGTGGTCTGTTCATATGTATGATTAAGACTGAGATTATCTGGTGGACACTTCATGGTTCGATTTCTAGCCACCGAAGCCACATAGGATCTGGACTGTTTTGTAGGTCAATCTATTCTTTTGTGTGTAAATTCTAAATATAGTAGTAGATGCAAAGTACAAGTAAAATTGCTGAGATTTAAATGTGAGTAGAATGTTAATCTGTATGTTACTAAACAACAACTAAAACGGCAAACATATGTCTGAAACATATTCTTCATTGTCTAGATTCTTCATCTCTTTCTCTCTCTATCTCTCTTTCTAAATATTACATAGACATTTTTATATTTTTCCAGCACCTGAAGCCCAGCAATCTTGCAGTTAATGAAGCTTGTGAGTTAAAGGTGATTTTACTGTGTTTTGACTTGTATTACCAATCTCATCATGAAATAGATATGTCAAGTAAAAGAGCCTTTTTGTTTGGGGGGGATGTAATGGTGAGGTTCAGTTGAGAAGGTTCAGTTGAGACACCTCGGCAAGATCCCCACAAGATCTTCCCTCCTCTAGACCAAGAAGAGTAAAGTGTAATACCCATATTACCTGTTCAAAAGACATTACAATTGAGTATTTTAATAAGAACCATTGTGTGCTACTTGCTCTTGGTTGATTACATGGCTCCCAAAATAAAGCTTTTTGTTTCCGATGTGGCACAGTCAACGCTGTGGCCTATTCATATGTATGATTAAGACTGAGATTATCTTGTAATTGTAAGGCTGGTGGACACTTTGTGGTTCATATTTTTCCCATGTTGGGCTATTAGATTTCTAGCCACCAAAGCCACATAGGAAACCAATGCACATTCAGTGAAAGCTATACGTTGTATATGGGAATTCGAACCATAGATAAATTGATGGCTCAAAGGGTAACTGGATATTCTTCTCAGTAAGTAATTTAGAAACCACCCGCCACAAGGGGCGAATGCATGTACAATCCCACCAGACATGGATCATGGATCCAACCTGAACCTGGCATCTCTAACAAGCGGCGGGTAAAACTACTAATTTTTGCGCTCTTCCTTAATCCCACTATCGCAGGGATAGGCAACCTTCGGCTCTCCAGATGTTGTGGACTACATCCCCCATAGTGCTCTTACTCCCATAATACTGGCAAAGCATCATGGGAGGTGTAGTCCACAACATCTGGAGAGCCCACCCCTGCACTATCCCATTGTTCCATAAAGGAAAACACAAATGTTTCAGGGGGATCTAGCAACAGCTTATAGCATATGGACAGCACATCTCATTGGATATTGTATATTGGATATGATCTACTCGCTGCAAAATCTCGTGGTCACTACTCTATCCTAATTCTCCTTGACCTTTCTGTGCCTTTTGACACTGTTGCTCCTCAACAGCTTCTTCTCATCCTCCGCAATATCAGTCTACAAGATATTGCTCTTTCCTGGTACTCCTCCCCCACAGCACTCTTTCAGTGGACTTTCTCTGGCTTTGCTTCTTCTCCCCAACTCCTCTTTGTTGGTGTCCCCCAAGGTTCGGTCCTTGGTCCTCTACTGTTCTCCATCTATACTGCCACCCTTGGTAAGCTCATTAGCTCCTTTGTCTTCCAGTATCATTCCTATGTGGATGACATGCAAATCTATCTGTCCTCTCCTAATCTCTCCCCGTCCCTCTTTGCTATTTCTAACTGGATGGCTGCTCAGTTCCTTAAACTCAACTTGACCAAAATTGAAATTCTGGTCTTTCATCTCTCAAGTGTTGCTACTCCTGTGTCTCCCTCCAAGTCAACGGTGTGAACATCAGCTCCACCACGTAGGCTCGCTGCCTAGGTGTTCTCTTTGACTCCGACCTCTCCTTCAAACCTCATGTTCAGTCTATGGACAAATCCTGCTGCTTCCATCTCAAAAACATTCCTCGCATCCGACCATACTTATCACCAGTTGCGACTAAGGTGCTGGTCCATTCCACAGTCCTTTCTTGCCTTGACTACTGTAGTCCGCTTCCCAGTGGTCTTAGATGCTCCCAACTTTCGCCGCTACAGTCCATAATGAATGCAGCGGCGAGGCTCATCTTCCTGTCCGCGCACCACCCACGCCTCACCCTTTTGTCAGTCCTTACATTGGCTTCATGTAAGATATAGGGCTCAATTTAAAATTCTGGTTCTTGCTTTCAAATGTCTACATAATGCTGTACCCACCTATCTATCCTCCCTAATACACAAGTATGTACCATCTAGGCCCTTATGCTCTGCTGAAGACTAACGTCTATCTTCTGTCCGCACTCCCACCTTTGATGCTCGCCTTCAAGACTTCTTGAGGACTGCACCATTCCTGTGGAACTCACTTCCCTCCTCTGTTAGATGCTCATGCAGTCTCTACTCCTTCAAAATTTTTTATTAAAAACCCATTTCTTCATAAAAGCATATCAATTAAACTGTTAATAGCTCCTCATGCAACTGGCATTAGTCTAATACTATCCTTACCTTTTGTGTCACTTTACCCCACTACCTCTAGCATGTAAGCTCATTGAGCAGGGCCCTCAACCCCTCTGTTCCTGTGTGTCCAACTTGTCTGGTTACAACTACATGTTTGTTCACCCACCCACTGTAAAGCGCTGTGGAATTTGTTGGTGCTATATAAATAATAACATAATAATATTGTGAGCAGCAATTGAGAATCTATGTCTATCTGATTTCTGTTTTGTATCATTATCCCATTTGAGGTACACTCTTGTTTATAACATCTTTCATTTGCAAGTACCAAAACACATATCTAGATGGTGAATCATAAGTGTTCCTTAGGTCCTCAAAGGGAATGATTTGATCCCCCAATATTAAGTATGAAATGCTTGTCAGCCCTTTTGGGGCTTATTGTTAACCCTGGTGAGACCTGTAATAATGTTAATAAGGGGACTAGTCTGAGGGTGGTAGGCAGAAGGAAATGATAGTTCAATGACCATCTTCAAGAAAAAATATCTACAGAAGCTAGAAACATACTTTTTACTTTTACTTCAACAATAAAATCAATGGATAAACGATACCTATATGTCTAGTAGGTATAGGCAATGGTTGGAGCAGACCACATGGCACTGTGTGTATAACCTTATTAGCTGCACACACGTCACATGCTTAGACATATTTCCCTATTGTCACGTCCCCCGCGTCTCTATACACCGTGGCCATATCTGATCGCTGCAGTCACGCAATTAAAATAATAAAAAAACGGCAAGTCAGCTTGCCATTCAGCACCCTCGTGGAGCGATCCCAGACTGGTGCAGCGTTCTAATGCATGCTGGCAGCTGTGGTCCCACGAAACTATGTAGCCCTGCCTCCGTCCTCAACAAATATTGTCTTGTATTTTGACTTCCCCGTATTTCTGGTATCTTTGACTTTTGCCTTGTTTCCTCATCGTCTCTTTCTGTGTCCCTGACCTCGGCTAGTCAGGAACCATTCTACTCTAGATTATGAGCTGTAAGCCACAATCATCGCACTTATGACAAATCACGCCTTGAACTATCTTGTTTTGCATGTAATGCGTCTATCTCATATATTGGTTACCCCTTTTACGTTGCATTACTGAAATGAAGGAACTTTTGCACAATATTCTAATATTTTGAGTATCACCTGTAAGGCCCGGAATACGTTGTCCTTGTTCATTGTGTTTTACATAGTTCTGCGTTTTGGGACATAAAGAAATTGTGACACCTTATTATCTTTTTATAGATGGTCATGATATATAAGGGCATTGGTTTTAATAACAGGATGTCATGCAGTTTTGCTTTCATTACATAAGCCTCACTTCTGACTTCTGGTGTGACATTCAACTTATCCTTGGGTTTATTCTCAGGGAGTTTGTACAGGTTCTATTTGATGTGATTCAATATAGAAAGAACAGTTGGAGCTACTATTCTTTCTGGGGCTATGATATAGCTTTCCTCAATCTTGTCTTCTTCACTGACATCAAACTACCCAGACAATGCATCGAGCTTAGCAATACGTGGTCCAGGTCTATACCTGATTAGGAAATTAAACCTAGACCGTAAAAGAAACCATCTATCCTGTCAGGAATTTAGCCTTTTAGTTTCTCCTAAGTATGCAAGATTCTTACGATCTATTGGCACTATGCTAGTATCTTTAAAGCCTTCTAAGAGATGTCTCCATTCTTTTAATGCAACAATAATGGCTAATGGTTCCCTATTCCCAGTGTCATCATAACTTTCGGCCTGTGTATGTTTTTTTAAGAATAGAACCCGTACGCTGTGATAGGACAGCACCTACTCCTATTTCCGAAGCACCAACTCCACCATAAATGGTAACATTTGAGCTGGATGTATGAAAATAGGAGCAGAAACAAAAGCCTGTTTCAGCCTTTTTTAATGCTTCAATAGCTTCAGGGGACAATATATAGTGGTTTCCACCTTTCTTGTTGAGGTTTGTAGAGAAGAAAAATCCTTTATGAATCTTCTGTTGTAGTTTGCAAAGCCTATGAATCTTTGTTGTATAGGTTTTAAACCTTGAGGTAAAGGCCAATCTGCTACAGCCGAGCACTTCTTTGGGTTCATATTGAATCCTCAAATGGATTTATTGTAACCCAAGAAGTTTACCTCTGAATGGTCAAACAGGCACTTTTCAAGTTTGTTGGACGGACCATTATAAAGAAGCATTTGTAACACCTTAGAGACATGCCAGCGATGTGTACTTATACCAGAGGAGTAGATCAGAATATCGTCTAAGTACAGAGAATGAAGGCCTGGAAAACCACAGGAGTATAACATAACAGCAAAAGAGGTTTCGTAACTGTTAACCTAGGAGTAACCTCTACAGCAGTATGACTGACTCAATTCTTCTGTAGATGTCTTTCTCTTAAATTATTATCTAGATCAATTAGTTAACCAATACGGTCGTCAAAAAGTATTACTGTCTGTGGTGGCACGGGTCCAGGGTTATCAGGAGAAAGGTGAGCAGTTCTCACTAATAATATCTGGAAAGCCTGAGCGAATTGATCCATCCTCTGATCCATTTCCTCAAACTTTGCCTCACAAAATGTTTGTAAGAAAATCCAATTCCTGCAGGGTCCATGGCTCTATCGTAAGGCCACAGGGTCGTTCCCCAACTTACAGGAATGGCGAATCCCAAACAGAGATTCTAGATAGATTGGTTACCAGGGAACCATCAAAAGGAGCTCTTCGCTGGGCCAATTGGTAAGTATAAAGAATCACCTTTTCAGGATGCATGACCTGAGGAGGGGAGCTGCGTGGCCACGCATAGCATTCTGCTCGCGCGGCCAGACCGGGAAAGCAGTGTTGGCTCCAGGAGTTCTTTACATAGTGTTAATAATTTCCACTAATGCAATAGGTTAAGTTAATGACTGTATAGCCAAGGGTTATAGAAGTCTAAATTCTGATATTTGTGTACGTATTTCAAATTATACAATACAAAGCTTTTTGCAAATTTCTACAATACCATTAGGGTGGAGGATTTCATCTCCTTGGAGGTTATGAATGTGTGATATTTTTTTTTCTCATTTTGAGTTGGGATGCCAGAAGCGCTCCAGCCCTATCTCCTTGTTCAAAAAGGGATTGCATGTACTTTATGCATGTAGAATGCTGTTTTACCAGTTCTAAGTCTTGAATGTTTTTTGTTTGTACCTTTTTAACCTGAATTTCACTCGCAACCATCTAAATAGTAATCGGGGCATGGTCAGATCATGAAATTAATGTCGCAGCTTTAGGGAAATACTTGGCAGAAGGAATCAGTCTATACATGAGTATGAATCACACATTGGCAAATGAAAGTTATTCACCACATCCTGGGTGTAGCATCCTCAACAGATCTATAAAGTTTTGTGCCTAAGGGCTTTTCATTGTTACAATTTGCCTGCGTTGGTGAGTCTCAGTGGAACAAAACAAGCAAGTAAATTAGGTGGACAGCGCTAAGAATTATTATAATAAAATCATACATACACAGGTAGCAGCAGATTTCGCAATTGTGTGTCTTACTCTTAAAAAAAGGAAATAAAAGTACAATGATAGTGCAGTATGTTATGAATAATATGGTTATAAAGATATATTCCAAAGGGGCACTCACGTTTTCCAGAGCTTATAAAGCTCTATTTTAGGAGCCTGGATGGAACAATCCCCGTCTAAGGATTTCTTTTTGCTGGTATCAGATTCCCAAGGTAGTGCGATTCATCATATGAAAAAAATAAGGATGTATACCAATGGTACAGTACGTATGTAAAAGTAGGATAAGTAAATAATATTTGGCCTACTTACATTTGCTAGAGCAATGACCTGCTCTAGTGTATGGAGCTTTAGGTGGAACAATCCCCACCTAGGGATATATGTAGATCAGGAACAGCAGAGTGATGGTGAGAGTATAAGGAGCTCAAGAATGACTGGGTATTAAAACAGAATCTTTATTAATAAACAGAATAAATAAAACTATTTAAAAGTGAACTATATAGTAAAAAGAAGTATAAATAAAACCAGTCCTTTGTAGGCAATCCTTAATCTCCACTTGACATGTTTCGCTTACAGCTTTCTCAAAAGTGAATGTCTGCTGTTCAGGTCAGTTGATGTTTAAATAGTCTCTTAATTTCTCTATTCAGTTCTGGTGTGTATAGTCTGTAATTCTAATTCCAGGTCATTTGTTACATCACTTCCGGTTTGGTGGATATCTCCATGATGATATGTCCAGGAAATGATAGTAGCGCCATTTTGGATAAGGGCAAAAATCCAGTTAACTAAGTGAAAGTAGCGCCATTTTGAATAAGGGCAAAAGTCCAGTAAACTACATGATAGTAGTGCCATTTTGGATAAGGGCAAAAGTCCAGTAAAACAAGTCTGTACTTCTGGTTTCAGGTCATTCGTTACATCACTTCCGGTTTGGTGGGTATCTCCATAATGGTGTATACAGGAAGTGATGGTAAAGCCATTTTGGATAATGGCAAAAGTCCAAGAAAAAGAGGGGTTAATATAAAAGTAAATTAAAACAAACAAATCAAGGTGTAATCTTGCATATTTTCTGCATATATAGTTATAGAGATTATAATAGTGCTAAATGCTGAATAGGGATCGCCGTATATCACATGTATTTACGCAGCGATCTCTTTTAAATAGTACTAATAGACATCTGGAACAAGTCTGGATGTATATAATAGAAATCCCAATTTTTTTTTTTTTTTTTAAAGTAACCAGTCGAAGGAAATTTGGTTAAAAAAGGGGGAAAAAAAAAATTCATATACACAAATGAATTATAAAAAACATATTTTAAAAAAAATCTAAATTCTATATTGTTCCAGATGATAGTACAATTTTACAATCCAAACATTTTATGATTGATTGTGCATAACTTTAAAAAGAGTGTATTATAAAAAGGATATTATAAAAAATGTATTAGATCGAATTCTATATTGAGACCGCTTGGGTGGAGGGTGTCTAGGCGATGGACCCATTCCATTTCTAGTTTACTTATATTTTTAATATTGTCACCTCCTCTCCAATGAGGTTTATATTTGGCGATTCCTATGAATTTTAATTGACTGGGGTCTTTATTGTGCAGTATAAAGTGGGCGGAAACAGAGTGGCTCATGAGTCCTTTTTCTATATTTCGACAATGTTCGCTTATTCTCACTTTTAGTGGTCTAATTGTCCTGCCAACATATTGTAGTCCGCAAGGACACTCTAACAAATATATTACATTGGTACTGTTACACGTTATTACATCACATATGCAAAAAAATTTGTTCCTATTCATTGATTTAAAATTTGGGATGAATTTGTCATTTTTTTGCGTTTTCTTACATGCTGCACATACATTACATTTAAAAAAACCTTTCTTAGTGTTTAAAAAATTCTGTTTGTTTTTTTCCTGTGTATGTTTATGTTTAGTGTAGTTTTTAGTAAGTTTCATTTTTAGATTGGGGGCGCCTCTAAATATTATAGTTGGTTTATCGGGTAAGATCCTTTTTAGTAGATTGTCCTCTTTTAGTATGTTCCAATGTTTATTTATTATTCTTTTCATCTGTTTGCTTTTATTGTTATAATCAAATATCAAAGGGAGGGAAAATTTATTGTCTGGTCGAATTTTGTGATTTTTTTTCGTTAATAATGATTCTCTATCTGTGTTACCTATTTGTTCTATTTCTTTGTCTAAATACTTTGGGTTATACCCCTTTTTTATAAATTTCTGTTTGATATTGTTAGCCTGTAATTGAAAGGTGTCTTTTTCGGAACAATTTCTTCTTAATCTAAGGAGTTGACTTTTTGGTACCCCATTTAGCCATATTAAAGACTGCACTCTTTCAACAAAAACACATTTTAAAAAAGTACATGCTAATACTTTTATTAGCCAAGATAGCTGCCATAACCCAGTATGGCTAAATGGGGTACCAAAAAGTCAACTCCTTAGATTAAGAAGAAATTGTTCCGAAAAAGACACCTTTCAATTACAGGCTAACAATATCAAACAGAAATTTATAGAAAAGGGGTATAACCCAAAGTATTTAGACAAAGAAATAGAACAAATAGGTAACACAGATAGAGAATCATTATTAACGAAAAAAAATCACAAAATTCGACCAGACAATAAATTTTCCCTCCCTTTGATATTTGATTATAACAATAAAAGCAAACAGATGAAAAGAATAATAAATAAACATTGGAACATACTAAAAGAGGACAATCTACTAAAAAGGATCTTACCCGATAAACCAACTATAATATTTAGAGGCGCCCCCAATCTAAAAATGAAACTTACTAAAAACTACACTAAACATAAACATACAGAGGAAAAAAACAAACAGAATTTTTTAAACAATAAGAAAGGTTTTTTTAAATGTAATGTATGTGCAGCATGTAAGAAAACGCAAAAAAATGACAAATTCATCCCAAATTTTAAATCAATGAATAGGAACAAATTTTTTTGCATATGTGATGTAATAACGTGTAACAGTACCAATGTAATATATTTGTTAGAGTGTCCTTGCGGACTACAATATGTTGGCAGGACAATTAGACCACTAAAAGTGAGAATAAGCGAACATTGTCGAAATATAGAAAAAGGACTCATGAGCCACTCTGTTTCCGCCCACTTTATACTGCACAATAAAGACCCCAGTCAATTAAAATTCATAGGAATCGCCAAATATAAACCTCATTGGAGAGGAGGTGACAATATTAAAAATATAAGTAAACTAGAAATGGAATGGGTCCATCGCCTAGACACCCTCCACCCAAGCGGTCTCAATATAGAATTCGATCTAATACATTTTTTATAATATCCTTTTTATAATACACTCTTTTTAAAGTTATGCACAATCAATCATAAAATGTTTGGATTGTAAAATTGTACTATCATCTGGAACAATATAGAATTTAGATTTTTTTTAAAATATGTTTTTTATAATTCATTTGTGTATATGAATTTTTTTTTTCCCCCTTTTTTAACCAAATTTCCTTCGACTGGTTACTTTAAAAAAAAAAAAAAAAATTGGGATTTCTATTATATACATCCAGACTTGTTCCAGATGTCTATTAGTACTATTTAAAAGAGATCGCTGCGTAAATACATGTGATATACGGCGATCCCTATTCAGCATTTAGCACTATTATAATCTCTATAACTATATATGCAGAAAATATGCAAGATTACACCTTGATTTGTTTGTTTTAATTTACTTTTATATTAACCCCTCTTTTTCTTGGACTTTTGCCATTATCCAAAATGGCTTTACCATCACTTCCTGTATACACCATTATGGAGATACCCACCAAACCGGAAGTGATGTAACGAATGACCTGAAACCAGAAGTACAGACTTGTTTTACTGGACTTTTGCCCTTATCCAAAATGGCACTACTATCATGTAGTTTACTGGACTTTTGCCCTTATTCAAAATGGCGCTACTTTCACTTAGTTAACTGGATTTTTGCCCTTATCCAAAATGGCGCTACTATCATTTCCTGGACATATCATCATGGAGATATCCACCAAACCGGAAGTGATGTAACAAATGACCTGGAATTAGAATTACAGACTATACACACCAGAACTGAATAGAGAAATTAAGAGACTATTTAAACATCAACTGACCTGAACAGCAGACATTCACTTTTGAGAAAGCTGTAAGCGAAACATGTCAAGTGGAGATTAAGGATTGCCTACAAAGGACTGGCTTTATTTATACTTCTTTTTACTATATAGTTCACTTTTAAATAGTTTTATTTATTCTGTTTATTAATAAAGATTCTGTTTTAATACCCAGTCATTCTTGAGCTCCTTATACTCTCACCATCACTCTGCTGTTCCTGATCTACATATATCCCTAGGTGGGGATTGTTCCACCTAAAGCTCCATACACTAGAGCAGGTCATTGCTCTAGCAAATGTAAGTAGGCCAAATATTATTTACTTATCCTACTTTTACATACGTACTGTACCATTGGTATACATCCTTATTTTTTTCATATGATGAATCGCACTACCTTGGGAATCTGATACCAGCAAAAAGAAATCCTTAGACGGGGATTGTTCCGTCCAGGCTCCTAAAATAGAGCTTTATAAGCTCTGGAAAACGTGAGTGCCCCTTTGGAATATATCTTTATAACCATATTATTCATAACATACTGCACTATCATTGTACTTTTATTTCCTTTTTTTAAGAGTAAGACACACAATTGCGAAATCTGCTGCTACCTGTGTATGTATGATTTTATTATAATAATTCTTAGCGCTGTCCACCTAATTTACTTGCTTGTTTTGTTCTATTGTTCACAAGGTAAAAGGAACTCCTTGTTGGTGAATAGCTGCTTTATTGGATAGAGAGCACTTATCACTTTTTTCACTATCCGAGTCTCAGTGGAAGAAGTGTTCAGTTTGTCATATTTACCTCACCGAATCTAGCTGTTAATCAGACGAAATATTTTGTCCAAGAAGCAACTTTGGTTTGTATGTGGGTCATATACACCTTGTTCCAAATTATTATGCAAATTCTATTTAAGTGTCACAAAGATTAAATATTTTGTTTTTCAGTTTAACTCATGGATGGCATTGTGTCTCGGGGCTCTTTTGATCACTGAAAACAATCTCGGACACCTGTGATAATTAGATTGCCAAGTGAGCCCAATTTAAGGAAAAACTACTAAAGGAGGGTGTTCCACATTATTAAGCAGAGCACCATTTGCATGCAATATGGGGAAGAAAAAGGATCTCTCTGCTGCCGAAAAGAGTAAAATAGTTCAATGCCTTGGACGAGGTATGAAAACATTAGATATTTCACGAAAACGTAAGCGTGATCATCACACTATTAAGATATTTGTGGCTGATTCAGAGACGGGTTCGTGCAGATAAAGGCACATTGAGGAAGATTTCTGCCAGATCCATGCATCGGATCAATAGAGCAGCTGCTAAAATACTATTACATAGCAGCAAACCGATATTTGAAGCTACAGAAAAAACTATTGGAAAGGGAAATTAGAGAAATTGGAAGGCAAGATAGGAAGAAACTAATGACATCCAAACCAAAAAAGGCAATAAAAAATAACTATTGTGGCGAAACCAACTTCGCCACTGTGGACTGGAGAAGCCTGGTTGCTAGCCTCCTGCCCTGCGACTATGGCCCTGGACATATTGTACTATAAAAACTATATTTGGGCATGTAATAATCTATATTACTGCTACTGGGCCTTTAAGGTCCATCCGTGGACCTATTGGGACTTTTGGGATACTGTACCTTTAAGACTGTGGAGCGTAGTACAGTAATCCTGCCTTTAATCCTTTAATGTCATGTATGTATTTATGTGTGCAGTTAACCTGGGTTATATATATGCAGCATTCATCTGATTGTTCGGTAGAATCACTCCCTTCAGTATATTGAGTGAAACTACCGAACAACCAGACCACCCAGGAATAAGTGTGCCTCCAATTACCGGTTGCAACAATGTTGCAAACGGGTAATTGGTAAACAGTGTAATATATTCTTTGTCCTCTGGGTGGCCGCCATTCGGGAAACTAACACGTGGCGGCAGCCATCTTAAACTACCGAACAGCGGTGTTTTGCCGTCGAGTGTCTGGAACTAAAATCGGACACTCGACTAGGCAAACACCGCTGAGACCTCCATACTTCCAGAAATTCGTATGGAAACTACCGAATGGCCCGCCGTTCGGTAGAAAGAACCCCACAAACAAGGGAATTCATTCAAACCCTCTCCAGGCTCTATAACACAGGCAATTCGCCTGTTTCTATTCCCTTGTTTGTGACCGACCGCAGGGCCAAAATGCATGGAACTGTTTTCGGATACTTTACCCATGCGGTCGGTCAATACTTTAAAGTCCCATAACTCCCGAACCGTTTATCCGAATGGGCTGATTTTAACGTATGTTGTTCCTCCAGACTAGGGCTATCTGGAGATATTGGATTTGTGGATGTACCCCAAGTATTTAGGGTGCATCCAAAACTTGGGTAAAACTATGTCCCTGTTAATTGTGTTAACAGATCTGTTGGAGGGAGGAGATGTGTGGGTTGTACCTTAAACTGGATTGGTGTACTGTAAACCCCTCCCTTGCATGGGAGAATCTCATATAAGCCTGTGTGTGAATAAATCAGTGTTGTTGCTGTTTAACCCTGAAGCTGGAGTGTGTCTCTTTCTTGGGGGAAAGGGGACTGTATGCCGACTGCCAGGAGTGTAAGCTGTTTGTATCGCTTTTCCTGTTCGGCTGCTTCCAGGGTTCGTGTGTCTGCGGTTCGAGAGTTGGTGAATCCGTGCAGTTTGGGAGTTCGGGAACTTGGTGCTTATAGTAGCTGCTGGTCTATCTAAAGGGGATTATCGCCTAAACAGATTTTTCCCCTTTTATGCAGAAACGGTCCGTTACAACTATCAATATTCTTTTGTCACACAATATAATACCAACCATTGGAAAATAAAAAAGATTCTAAATAGACATTGGGACATCTTACGCAAAGACCCAATATAAGAAAAGCATTACCAGAAAAGGCACCGATCATTTTTAGAAAAACAAAAAATTTGAAGAAGGTATTGGCCCCAAGCTATGCGTTAAAAGTCCAGCGAAAAGAGAATAAAATAAACATAAAAAGCTTTAATCCATGTAATTCATATAAGGCTTGTAAAACTCAAAGATATTTACAAAAAAAGAATTCAGCAGCACAATCACTAAATAAAAATTTAAAGTGAAATCTTATATAAATTGTAACACTAAAAATGTAGTCTACATGCTACAATGCCCCTGCGGGAAACAATACGTAGGAAGAACCTGCAGGAAATTAAAAGAGAGAATATTGGAACATCAAAATAACATCCGAAAAATATCAACTAAACATATTGTCCCAATTCATTGCAACAACTGCAGCAGGTTCAACTGGTCAGATTTTTCCTTCATGGGCATTGAGCATGTAGAACCCTATTGGAGAGGAGGTAATCGTGTGTGTGTATCTGTGTGTGTGTGTGTGTGTGTGTGTGTGTGTGTGTATCTGTGTGTGTGTATCTGTGTGTGTGTGTGTGTGTGTGTGTGTGTGTGTGTATCTGTATGTCTGTGTGTGTGTGTGTGTGTGTATCGGTATGTCTGTGTGTGTGTATCTGTATGTCTGTGTGTGTGTGTGTATCTGTATGTCTGTGTGTGTGTGTGTGTATCTGTATGTCTGTGTGTGTGTGTGTGTATCTGTATGTCTGTGTGTGTGTGTATCTGTATGTCTGTATGTGTGTGTGTGTGTATCTGTATGTCTGTGTGTGTGTATCTGTATGTATGTGTGTGTGTATCTGTATGTCTGTATGTGTGTGTGTGTATCTGTATGTCTGTATGTGTGTGTGTGTGTGTCTGTATGTCTGTATGTGTGTGTGTGTATCTGTATGTCTGTGTGTGTGTATCTGTATGTCTGTGTGTGTGTGTGTATCTGTATGTCTGTGTGTGTGTGTGTATCTGTATGTCTGTGTGTATTTGCCTGTATTTGTGGGAGGGGATACATACAGACATACATTCTTGACAGAGATGAATAATATGATATCATCTCTCTTGACTTTCATGCACTCAGTTAATCAGAGACTTAAAAAATTGGAAGCACCAGCTGCGCGATTCCTTTCCTCCACCATTGTCACCCCTGAGTTGCTAGCTTCCCACCCAACCACTCAGGGTAATTTTGCTTGCCACTCCTTCCACATCTACCACCACTCACATTATCACCCCTTTACACCTGGTGCCTCCTACCCTATTTAAAGACTGCCTGGGTGGAAAAGATGGAAATCTTGTGTCACTGCTCAGTACCTTATTGAGGTCCTGCATCTCAGGACCTTATTGAAAACAAAGCATTCGGCTTCTGAGACATTTTGGTCGTTCTCAAGGCCAGAAATCCACGGTTTAACAAAAAATTGTCCATCCTAGAATTCGTCTTAGCGTTTGGATTATATAGGGACGTAATTTGTTCACAACACCCTCACCGTAGAGAAGAGATGTATCTGTACTTGCACAAATTGGTAGACTTAGGGCATCAATATGGTGAACACGCATTTTATGACTATTATCGATCAGTCTTTGCTAAAGCGGTGGCAGCACTGGCTCAGTTCAATTTTCATTCGGACTGGAGCCAGCTAGATACCTAACTCTTCTGCATCCACTTTGCAGGCCTCAGACCCCCATCATGCGCTATTTGTGCGACCATTTCTCACTCTACCAATTTGTGCCCCAGTGAAGCAGACTTTCATACTACTAGTCAGGCCAAAGCTTCAAATCTGAACGGGGCTGAAAGATACGTTGGGTAGACCTATTGTGTTCCTCTGAAAGGCACAGATTTGCAATAACTTCAACACAGGTAGTTGTGGCTTTTAAAGCTGGCTGTCAGTTGCATGTCTGCCCCTTGTGTTTCTGAGCTTACACTAAGTCAATGTGCCCAAAAAGGTTGTTCCCCCAAAAATTACTTGGTGAGATTAACATAGACAACCTGGCATTTCAATTAAAAAAATCACCCCTCCCCTCACCTGGAAGACTTCCTCATCACTAGGTTTTCACACCGGCATCGTCACACTTGAATGTCCCAACTTGCAGTCCGGATAGCTCGAACCTAGCACAGTAGATTGGCTCATTCAGCAAGAAACTAGCCAGGGTTTCATGTTAGGCCCTTTCACCACCACCCTCTTTTGCAAACTGGCATACTAACCCCATTGGTATTGCTACAAGCAAATTCACAAATAAAAAAGAATGATAATTGTCCTCTCTGCTCCACATTCTTCTGCTATCCCTAGCATTAACTATCTCATTCCTTCCCATGAATTTTCTCACTATTATGCTGACGCATTGGATGGCTGGATGGCTTGAAATCCATCCAATCACAGTGCTCTGTGTCATTTTACACAGCGTGGGAAAATCCCAAAGAACTTTCCCACGCTTGTAAAATGACACAGAGCACTGTGATTGGATGGCTTGAAATCCATCCAATCACAGTGCTCTGTGTCATTTTACAAGCGTGGGAAAATCCCAAAGAACTTTCCCACGCTTGTAAAATGACACAGAGCACTGTGATTGGATGGATTTCAAGCCATCCAATCACAGTGCTCTGTGTCATTTTACACAGCTGGGAAAGTTCTTTGGAATTTTCCCACGCTGTGTAAAATGACACAGAGCACTGTGATTTGATGGCTGGAAATCCATCAAATCACAGTGCTCTGTGTCATTTTACACAGCGTGGGAAAATTCCAAAGAACTTTCCCATGCTGTGTAAAATGACACAGAGCACTGTGATTGGATGGCTTGAAATCCATTCAATCACAGTGCTCTGTGTCATTTTACAAGCGTGGGAAAATTCCAAAGAACTTTCCCACACTTGTAAAATGACACAGAGCACTGTGATTGGATGGATTTCAAGTCATCCAATCACAGTGCTCTGTGTCATTTTACACAGCGTGGGAAAGTTCTTTGGAATTTTCCCACGCTGTGTAAAATGACAGAGCACTCTGATTGGCTTAAACCCACCAATCAGAGTGTTCTTAGCCTAATTGCAGGGTGGGGCAAGGCTTTATAAGCCTCCCCCGCCCTGCAGAGCTCAGTCTGCGCGGAGCCCTCCATGGGTGAAGATGGATTATTTTTTTTGCGCTCTGGTTTTTTCTTTTTCGTTGTTTTTTTTTTTTTTTGCGCTCGGGTTTTTTATTTTATTTTTAGTTTGACGGGTATGATGGTTTTTTATTTGCCCTTTTTTGGGGCTGAAAAATGAAGATTTTAGAAAAAAGAAGACGTTGAATGGTAAGTTTAATTTTACTTTACAGGTTAGCAATTTTATTCCCCCCCTCACTATTTTTTAGGGTGAGGGGGGTAGGTAGGGGCATTTTTATTTGGGTGGGGGGTGGGTGACTAGGGGCTTGGGCAAGAAGCGTGTGGAAAAACCAAGGTGCAAAATAACTGCCCATGAACTGAGAAAAGTCAAGCGTGCAGCTGCCAAGATGCCACTTGCCACCAGTTTGGCCATATTTCAGAGCTGCAACATCACTGGAGTGCCCAAAAGCACAAGGTGTGCAATACTCAGAGACATGGCCAAGGTAAGAGGCTGAAAGACAACCACCACTGAACAAGACACACAAGCTGAAACGTCAAGACTGGGCCAAGAAATATCTCAAGACTGATTTTTCTAAGCTTTTATGGACTGATGAAATGAGAGCGAGTCTTGATGGGCCAGATGGATGGGCCCGTGGCTGGATTGGTAAAGGGCAGAGAGCTCCAGTCCGACTCAGACGCCAGCAAGGTGGAGGTGGAGTACTGGTTTGGGCTGGTATCATCAAAGATGAGCTTGTGGGGCCTCTTCGGGTTGAGGATGGAGTCAAGCTCAACTCCCAGTCCTACTGCCAGTTTCTGGAAGACACCTTCTTCAAGCAGTGCTACAGGAAGAAGTCTGCATCCTTCAAGAAAAACATGATTTTCATGCAGGACAATGCTCCATCACACGCGTCCAAGTACTCCACAGCGTGGCTGGCAAGAAAGGGTATAAAAGAAGAAAATCTAATGACATGGCCTCCTTGTTCACCTGATCTGAACCCCATTGAGAACCTGTGGTCCATCATCAAATGTGAGATTTACAAGGAGGGAAAACAGTACACCTCTCTGAACAGTGTCTGGGAGGCTGTGGTTGCTGCTGCACGCAATGTTGATGGTGAACAGATCAAAACACTGACAGAATCCATGGATGGCAGGCTATTGAGTGTCCTTGCAAAGAAAGGTGGCTATATTGGTCACTGATTTGTTTTTGTTTTGTTTTTGAATGTCAGAAATGTATATTTGTGAATGTTGAGATGTTATATTGGTTTCACTGGTAAAAATAAATAATTGAAATGGGTATATATTTGTTTTTTGTTAAGTTGCCTAATAATTATGCACAGTAATAGTCACCTGCACACACAGATATCCCCCTAAAATAGCTATAACTAAAAACAAACTAAAAACTACTTCCAAAAATATTCAGCTTTGATATTAATGAGTTTTTTGGGTTCATTGAGAACATGGTTGTTGTTCAATAATAAAATTAATCCTCAAAAATACAACTTGCCTAATAATTCTGCACTCCCTGTATACTGTATACATTTGCACAGTGCACAAGAGTGCATGGAGTGATGAGAGGGGCAGTCTGTCTTTAATCTACTTAAACAGAGGGATGTATGAACGTTTGGGTTATCTCCCCCTGCTGTTCGTTTAGGGGAATATGAAGTGCTTTGAGTTTTTAGCAAGTATGGACAGTCTCGGCATCCGTACCAAAGAATGATCACATGAATCAGCTGAGGAGAAACCACCCCCTCTGCTGAACGGACTGCTGATTGGAAGAATGAACACTGGGTTTGCCCTATAAACATGGACACAGAATGCCGATTGAGAAAGCCTGCACAGCGGACGAAACGCGTCTCGGACTCCAAGAGGACTTATTATATATATTTTTATATTTTTTTAGTTGATATACCTTGTGTGGAATTATTTGTTTTTATCTCCATGTTGGAGTATTCTTTATTTTCTGTAATAAAACGTTTTTTTTATAAATCCATTATCCTCTTGGACCATCTGTTCCATGCTGATTTAAAGGGGGTCCCTTGCCACTCCAGATATTGGCAAGTAAGTGCACAAACTTGGAGCCAGTTATTTATAGTTATTTATAGGAATCAGGTGAGCAACTTTCATTTTATCTTTCAAGTTGTAACCTAAAGAGTCTATTACCATCTGCACTACTTTTTGCCACCTGCTTATGTCTTCCATGTACACCTATTCCACTTGAACCAGTGAAGGGGGCAAATGAGAAGGTTACTGTTGCTACCTTAAAGGCACAGCAAGCGCATACGTTCAGAGCCATAACGTCTAAAAGGCTCTTGATTTGTGAGCATTAAAGCGGCACTGTCATGCCGAACTTACCTTTCCTCAATCTCTTCCTCTTCTCCGCCTCTCTCAGGATCTGTTATTCTTTTCTTCCATTCTTCTTTAGTTTTCTTTAAAATTATAAGACAAAGTAGGGACTCTTTGCCTTATGGAGGATTCCTCCGCTTGACCAGCTCTGACCAGCGGAGGAGCAAAGTGTGCTTCATTTCCGCTGGTCAGAGCAATTTTCCCATGATCCCTAGCTTTCCTCCCAGTTCCCACTATACTTCCTGTCAGTATTGCCGAAAGTCCTGTCACTTAGACAGAACGCCGGCAAAACTGCCGAATTGCATCCTAACAGAATGAGAAGAGTTTCTCCATTGGTGTTAGGATGCAATTCGGTACTTTGTTCGTATCGGAATTTCATTCTAATGAATGAAACTCCGATCCTATTCATTGCTGTGGCTGCATCTTGCAGCCGCTTAGTAGATAACTCCCTAATTCCCACGGTATCAGGGAGCTATCTACTAAAAGGCTGAAAGACCTGAATTGGTCTTTCAGCCAAATTTACTAATACTAAGTAAAGATTACTTAGTATTAGTAAATAATATGCCCCTACTCGCTATACCGCGAGTAGGGGCATGTGTAGTAAGCAGTGAGCAGCCTGTGGCCTGTGGCTGCTCACTGTAACAAAAAACAAAAAAAAAACACCTAATACCCCGCGCGGGGGTTAAAGATGGGGGGGACCTACTGTCCTCCCCCCCTGGCCCCCACCCCTGCGCTGTGGGTGGGGCCCTAATAAAATAATAAGGGGGGGGGGACCTACTGTCCTCCCCCCCTGGCCCCCACCCCTGCGCTGTGGGTGGGGGCCCTAATAAAATAATAAGGGGGGGGGGACCTACTGTCCTCCCCCCCTGGCCCCCACCCCTGCGCTGTGGGTGGGGGCCCTAATAAAATAATAAGGGGGGGGGGACCTACTGTCCTCCCCCCCTGGCCCCCACCCCTGCGCTGTGGGTGGGGGCCCTAATAAAATAATAAGGGGGGGGGGACCTACTGTTCTCCCCCCCTGGCCCCCACCCCTGCGCTGTGGGTGGGGGCCCTAATAAAATAATAAGGGGGGGGACCTACTGTCCTCCCCCCCTGGCCCCCACCCCTGCGCGGTGGGTGGGGGCCCTAGTCAAATAATAAGGGGGGGGACCTACTGTCCTCCCCCCCTGGCCCCCACCCCTGCGCGGTGGGTGGGGGCCCTAGTAAAATAAGGGGGGGGACCTACTGTCCTCCCCCCCTGGCCCCCACCCCTGCGCTGTGGGTGGGGGCCCTAATAAAATAATAAGGGGGGGGACCTACTGTCCTCCCCCCCTGGCCCCCACCCCTGCGCGGTGGGTGGGGGCCCTAATAAAATAATAAAGGGGGGGACCTACTGTCCTCCCCCCCTGGCCCCCACCCCTGCGCTGTGGGTGGGGGCCCTAATAAAATAATAAGGGGGGGGACCTACTGTCCTCCCCCCCCTGGCCCCCACCCCTGCGCGGTGGGTGGGGGCCCTAATAAAATAATAAGGGGGGGACCTACTGTCCTCCCCCCCTGGCCCCCACCCCTGCGCTGTGGGTGGGGGCCCTAATAAAATAATAAGGGGGGGGGACCTACTGTCCTCCCCCCCTGGCCCCCACCCCTGAGCGGTGGGTGGGGGCCCTAAATGAACCCCCCCCCCCATCAAGGTGACTAGGGGTCCCAAGCCCCTAGTCACCCCCCCCCCCCCCACCCAAAACATTCTATCCCCTACCTACCCCCGTCACCCTAAAAATAGTGAGGGGGGAATAAAATAACTAACCTGTAAAAAAAAAAAAAATTAAACTTACCATTTGACGTCTTCTTTTTTCTAAATTCTTCTTTCTTCAGCCCCCAAAAAAGCCAAATAAAAATCCATCATACCCGTCGCACTTTAAAAAAAAAACGAGCGCAAAAAAAAATTAATCCATGTTCGCCCATGGAGGGCACGCCGCGTACTGAGCTCCGCAGGGCGGGTCAAGGCTTATATAGCCTTGCCCCGCCCTGCAATTAGGCTTAGAACACACTGATTGGTTGGTTTAAGCCAATCAGAGTGCTCTGTGTCATTTTACACAGCGTGGGAAAATTCAAAAGAACTTTCCCACGCTGTGTAAAATGACAGATCACTGTGATTGGATGGTTTTCAAACCATCCAATCACAGTGCTCTGTGTCATTTTACAAGCGTGGGAAAATTCCAAAGAACTTTCCCAAGCTTGTAAAATTACACAGAGCACTCTGATTGGCTTAAACCAACCAATCAGTGTGTTCTAAGCCTAATTGCAGGGCGGGGCAAGGCTATATAAGCCTTGACCCGCCCTGCGGAGCTCAGTACGCGGCGTGCCCTCCATGGGTGAACATGGATTAATTTTTTTTTTGCGCTCGTTTTTTTTTTTGTTTTTTTTTTAAAGTGCGACGGGTATGATGGATTTTTATTTGGCCTTTTTGGGGGCTGAAGAAAGAAGAATTTAGAAAAAAGAAGACGTCAAATGGTAAGTTTAATTATTTTTTTTACAGGTTAGTTATTTTATTCCCCCCTCACTATTTTTAGGGTGAGGGGGGTAGGTAGGGGTTAGAATGTTTTGTGTTGGGGGGGGGGGTGACTAGGGGCTTGGGACCCCTAGTCACCTTGATGGGAGGGGGTTCATTTAGGGCCCCCACCCACCGCTCAGGGGTGGGGGCCAGGGGGGAGGACAGTAGGTCCCCCCTCCCCTTATTGTTTTATTAGGGCCCCCACCCACCGCGCAGGGGTGGGGGCCAGGGGGAGGACAGTAGGTCCCCCCTATCTTTATTTAGGGCCCCCACCCAGCGCTCAGGGGTGGGGGCCAGGGGGGAGGACAGTAGGTCCCCCCCCTTATTATTTTATTAGGGCCCCCACCCACCGCGCAGGGGGGGGAGGACAGTAGGGGCCCCCACCCACCGCGCAGGGGTGGGGGCCGGGGGGAGGACAGTAGGTGTCCCCCCCCTTATTATTTTATTAGGGCCCCCACCCACCGCGCAGGGGTGGGGGCCGGGGGGGGAGGACAGTAGGTCCCCCCCCCTTATTGTTTTATTAGGGCCCCCACCCACCACGCAGGAGTGGGTGCCGGGGGGAGGACAGTAGGTCCCCCCCTCCTTATTTTTTTATTAGGGCCCCCACCCACCGCGCAGGGGTGGGGGCCAGGGGGGAGGACAGTAGGTCCCCCCCCCCCCTTATTACCATTTATGTTTTTACAGTGAGCAGCCACAGGCTGCTCACTGTTTAGTGGACATGCCCCTACTCGCGGTATAGCGAGTAGGGGCATTGGGGAGATTTTAATCTCCCTTGTGCTATTATGGGGGTCATATTGACCCCCATAGAGTGAGGGGGGGACCTGGGGGGCTTATGAAGTGGTGGGGAGCACAGCTCCCCACCGCTTCTGTCTTTACATATTACAAGGAGGGAGCTGCACGTCGGTAGCTCCCTCCTTGTAATAAACTGATCGAACAAACGAACACTGATACTCAGTGTTAGTTTGTTCGTCTGATTTTTTCTATTCATTCATTCGTCTGTCTGATGAATGAATGAATAGATGAAATTCCCGTTCGCATGTCCAGGTGTTTCACTGGGCATGTGCGGGAATCTCACAGTCTGTGTAGTGTGGGTAGATGACGTGTCCCACAGGGACTTCACCTACCCACACAAAGATGGCGGCGCCCTGAATAAAGATCGGGGCAGAAGATACAGATTTAAAAATAGGTAATCTGGGGGGCTTAGGGGCATTTGGGGGTGACTAGGGGGTCAATTGGATGTAGTGGAGGCGGGAGGGGGGTTAAAAAAAAAAACGGGATTCGGCATGACAGTGCCGCTTTAATTTCTCTAATTTTTAGAGTGTTAATTAGTTTTTTTTTACAATATTGCACTATTACGTATTTCTATGTTTATATTTTTTTTCCGGTTATATATGAGCAGCGCCCCACATTATAAGGGTAAGCCTTCTGTCTAGCGCTGCACTATTCCACTGTGTGTAAGTTAAGGGGATTATCATCTAAACTTAGTTTTCACACAAAGTGGTGTCTATGTATATATCTGTTTTTCTGGGTTAATAGGAGGACCCTAAGAGTGCTACAGCTGCTGATAATTAACTTTATATCACACCCCAAGCATTAAGCGCCTCAATTCACACGTATAAGAAAAACTGTGTTTTTTCTTTTCTTTGTTTTGCATTCTGAATTCCCTACAGTGGTTGGGGTGCGTAACCTACTCCCATAAAGTCAGCTCAAATACCGGTATACAGTGATGCTAGTGGCCGCCTGCCCTTTTTTTGTAAAATATTTATTTATTTATTTTCCCTCCCTACTCTTTGGGGGTGAGAAGCTTTTATGCTAAAGTGAGTTTCGGGTTCCTGAGCAAGACCATCCCTCCCCCGCTCTCCACACTCCCTAAAGCAGCCACGTGTGGGCATAGACTCTGCCCCGCTACCCCGCCTCGGTACCTGTTCGACTTGCGGTCTGTCCCACCCCTGTGGATGGGTCATACTCCCCCCGGTGATGACCCTGTAGTCTCCCCCTTAATAGGGTGAGCTGTTATCCCACGGTGGCACGGGGTCCCCCATTTCGCCACACAGTGGCGATGCACCCGCCTCCTTATCCTCCTGCCAATAGCCATCCACTGTCTTATGTATCCTATGCTCGAAATCCGGCTGGTCCCTTGACTCCTTCCCCCTCCTTCCCCCCTCACCCTGCTCACATCACTTTAAGCCATCGGCTATTGGATCTCTCCCCCCACGCTCTCATATGATACCCTCATGAGGTCTCAGTGGCTCCGGGGCAGAGTCCCCTGCCAGTCGGTGGGAAGGAGAAGCAGTTCCTCTGTCAGTGCGGATGCTGCTGCCAGGTTCAGAGGGGGAGCGATGCCCAGATCTCGGAAGAACTTCTGCGGATCTCCCCAGACCGCTAAGACCTGTACTCTACCCTCCCGGAAAGGCCATCAGACGGAAGGGGTACCCCCAACCGTAACAGATTCCAGCCCAGCGCAGAGCCTCCGTGATAGGCTTCCAATCTCTGCGGCGCTGTAACGTGCTGACCGCCAGGTCCTGGTATAAGGCTGGCTCGGCGCCATGGTCCTTGATGGGGCTCTCCCTGCTCCTCCTGAGTAAGACCTTTTTTAGTAGTGAAGTGCAGGAATTTAATAATCACATCCCGCGGGGAGTTGGTCGTAGGTCTCCTGGATCGCAGGGCCCTGTGGGCTCTATCCATGTGCCACATGCCGTCTGGAATCTCCAGCAGGAGCGGCTTAAAGATAGTGAGTAGGAGTTCCTGTAGGGGCCCCTCTCCCTCTCTCTCTGGTTAACCTCGGACCCTGAGGTTGTTCCGTCCTCCATCGCTAGATCTGTCTGTCATTCGGGCTGTAAGCCTGTTAAGCTGGGAGACTACCGCATTCTGAGCCCTTGTGGTCTCTTCCAGCCGCTCTTCCAGGCGGCCGGTCCTTTCCCCTAGTGCGTGTATCTCCGCCTGAAGGACGTTGGTGGACTTACCTATTTCTCCTGCCAAGTAGGTCCGGACCTCGACCAAGTTTGCCAATATCTGCGACATGTGTCCCCTTGAATAGGTTCCACTCCCACTGCAGCACGTGGCGAGTAGTGGTGCCTGCTCCGGCACCATCTTGGTCCTCAGACTGGCTGGCCTTTTGGGCAGCAAACATCTCTATCACGGTGGTCCCAGTTTTTTGGGGTTCCTCTTCTCCATCATGCCGTAAGTGTCTCGCTATTTTATCAGCTGTTATAGGCTTTTTGCAGCAATGTAGGAGCGGAACAATATCCCGACACGTCCAGCTCGCTCCTCGGTCAGGACATGCCCCCAATACTCCCTTGTTATCCATACATAGGAATCCTCTAACAACAACCAAATTTATGTTGTATGTTAGTACTCTATTACTGAAACTAGGTTTCGACCCATCAACATTCACGGGACATTTCTTTCAGGATAAGGGGCAGCTTCAGCTGCCTCAAGCAAGAATGTACCAGCACATATAATTAAAAAATAGGCTAGTGGAAATCATCTGTATACATCCGATATATACCACAACCTGAACTAGAACTGAGGCAGGCATTTGAAAGTCTGGTGGTGTAATATGTTGTAATAAATGTGCAATAAAGTGTGTATTTCATTCGAAACTTTTGCCCTCTTTATTTATACAGGCCTACCTGTATGTTGATTTCGGCATAATATAACAACTTAGCGTTATCCTCTGCCTTTGTTTGACCCCGACTACAAATAATAATAAAAATAAATAAATATATATATATATATAAAATATAAAATTATATAATTGTTCCATCATTTTTGTTTCTTATGCAAGAACATTTAAATGCTAGAACTGACTGGGCTTCATTAGTTTCCTTACATAGCAATACACATTTGGCCATTATTACCATATTTTCCTGAACTGGGCCATTAAATATGCTATAGTGCCCTGTAACAGTTTAGGTGCCCCTACCTGCAAGGAGTAAAGCAGCAGTACTTTTACTTATCTTTTCTCCCTTGCAGCACCTGTCTCCGTCCTGCTGGCCCGCCTCCATGCTGACATCATATAGATTGATGACCTTAGCCAATCCAATGATTTCCCTAGTAAAGCGTTGGGAGGCTAGTGTGCATTCTTGTAAAAAAAAAAAAATCGATGTGTGCCAATCAGGTTATCTGTAAGAGACCATCGGACTAAAATAGCAGAGTTTCACTTGGCTATTTCAGCGGAAGCACTTCTAGTGGCTGTCATATTGACAGCCACTGGAGGCATTTTAAGCCCTGCAATTTAACATTGCAATGCCCCTTTTCCCGCAAAGGAGCAATGATTTACATTGCAGGGCTAGCACAACAGAGACATTACACTTAGATTACTTCATTGAGATGAAGTGGGGGTTGCCTATATTAGTTACTAGTTACATAGCTGAAAAGAGACTTGCGTCCAGGACCGGTGCTAGGATTTTTAGTTACACAGGCGAAGATGCATTTTTAGTTACACAGGCGAAGATGCATTTTGGTGCCCCCCACCCTCGTTTAAAATAAGGTTCATACAAACACAGAAATAATCATACAGAGACATACAGACACAGACAGAGACATACATGCATACATGCAGGCATATAAAGACATACATACAGAGGCATACCGTCATACAGACATAGACATACAGAAACATACATACAGACACATACATACACGCATTCACGCATACAGAGACATACCGTCATACAGACACATACATATATACAGGTATACAGAGACATACAGGCATACAGACGCATACGTACAAAGACATACAGGCATACAGACACATACATTTGTACATACAGAGACATACAGGCATACAGACACATACATTTGTACATACAGAGACATACAGGCATACAGAAACATACAGACACATACATTTTGTACAGAGACATACAGGCACACAGAGACATACAGGCACACAGACATTTTGTACAGAGACATACAGGCACACAGAGACATACAGGCACACAGAGACATACAGGCACACAGAGACATGCAGGCACACAGAGACATGCAGGCACACAGAGACATGCAGGCACACAGAGACATGCAGGCACACAGAGACATGCAGGCACACAGAGACATGCAGGCACACAGAGACATGCAGGCACACAGAGACATGCAGGCACACAGAGACATGCAGGCACACAGAGACATGCAGGCACACAGAGACATGCAGGCACACAGAGACATGCAGGCACACAGAGACATGCAGGCACACAGAGACATGCAGGCACACAGAGACATGCAGGCACACAGAGACATGCAGGCACACAGAGACATGCAGGCACACAGAGACATGCAGGCACACAGAGACATGCAGGCACACAGAGACATGCAGGCACACAGAGACATGCAGGCACACAGAGACATGCAGGCACACAGAGACATGCAGGCACACAGAGACATGCAGGCACACAGAGACATGCAGGCACACAGAGACATGCAGGCACACAGAGACATGCAGGCACACAGAGACATGCAGGCACACAGAGACATGCAGGCACACAGAGACATGCAGGCACACAGAGACATGCAGGCACACAGAGACATGCAGGCACACAGAGACATGCAGGCACACAGAGACATGCAGGCACACAGAGACATGCAGGCACACAGAGACATGCAGGCACACAGAGACATGCAGGCACACAGAGACATGCAGGCACACAGAGACATGCAGGCACACAGAGACATGCAGGCACACAGAGACATGCAGGCACACAGAGACATGCAGGCACACAGAGACATACAGAGACATACACAATTACATACTTACATCAGTTCAATCTTGTCCCCTGGATGCATGCTGTCTGACTCCTTGGAGTCCTGTCCTGCAGCCCAGCCCCATCACAGGGCGCCAGCCGCGCTGTGTGGTACACAGGGAGCAGGGATATGATGTCATTCATATCCTCGCCCCCTCCACACAGCCTGCGGCAGACACCAGGGTAGGTGCAGTGGCGTAAACATGACCCATGGGGCCCCAGTGCGGAAATTGATCTGTGCCCCCCCCCCCCTCGCGCTTACTCGCGCAACACATGGCGGCGGGCACCTGGTCGCAGGGGTTGCAGGGCTGTGACCCCTGCGACAGCGGTATGTACGCCAGTGCATGCAGATGCACACACACTTAAAGGACCACTACAGACACCCAGATCACATCAGCTCAATGAAGTGGTCTGGGTGTCAGGTCCCTCTAGTTTTAACCCTGCAGCTGAAAACATAGCAGTTTCAGAGAAACTGCTATGTTTCACCGAGGGTTAATCCAGCCGCTAGAGGAGCTTCCGCTATTCTAAAACACTGAACGTTCATAGGAAAGCATCGAGTAATGCTTTCCTATGGGCGGTTTGAATGCGTGCGCGGCAAGAGCATTCGGAGCTGAGAGGCGGAGGGATCCCCAGCGCCAAGGGAGTCCGGCGCTAGAGAAAGGTAAGTGCTGAAGACACACACACACACTCTCACAACAGATGCATACACACCAGCTAACACTAACTAACTCACTAACAGACTCACTAATACACACACAAACACACTCAGTAAGAGACACACAGTAACACACTCACTGACACTCACTAGCAGACACACTCACTGGCACCCTAGCAGACACACACACTGACACTCACTAGCAGACACACACACTGACACTAGCAGACACACACACTGACACTAGCAGACACACACACTGACACTAGCAGACACACTCACTGACACTAGCAGACACACTCACTGACACTAGCAGACACACACACTGACACTCACTAGCAGACACTCATTGACACTCACTGACACTAGCTGACACTAGCAGACACACTCACTGACACTAGCAGACACACTCACTGACACTAGCAGACACACTCACTGACACTAGCAGACACACTCACTGAGACTCACTAGCAGACACACTCACTGAGACTCACTAGCAGACACACTCACTGAGACTCACTAGCAGACACACTCACTGAGACTCACTAGCAGACACACACACTGAGACTCACTAGCAGACACACACACTGAGACTCACTAGCAGACACACTCACTGAGACTCACTAGCAGACACACTCACTGAGACTCACTAGCAGACACACTCACTGAGACTCACTAGCAGACACACTCACTGAGACTCACTAGCAGACACACTCACTGAGACTCACTAGCAGACACACACACTGAGACTCACTAGCAGACACACACATTCACACTCACTAGCAGACACACACTGACACTCACTAGCAGACACACACTGACACTCACTAGCAGACACACACTGACACTAACTAACAGACACACACACTGACACTCACTAGCACACACACACACTGACACTCACTAGCAGACACACTCACTGACACTAGCAGACACACTCACTGACACTAGCAGACACACTCACTGACACTAGCATACACACTCACTGACACTAGCATACACACTCACTGACACTAGCAGACACACTCACTGACACTAGCAGACACACTCACTGACTAGCAGACACACTCACTGACTAGCAGACACACTCACTGACTAGCAGACACACTCACTGACTAGCAGACACACTCACGGACACTCACTAGCAGACACACTCACTAGCAGACACACTCACTAGCAGACACACTCACTAGCAGACACACTCACTAGCAGACACACTCACTAGCAGACACACTCACTAGCAGACACACTCACTAGCAGACACACTCACTAGCAGACACACTCACTAGCAGACACACTCACTGACACTCACTAGCAGACACACACACTGACACTCACTAGCAGACACACACACTGACACTCACTAGCAGACACACACACTGACACTCACTAGCAGACACACTCACTGACACTCACTAGCAGACGCACTCACTAGCAGACGCACTCACTAGCAGACGCACTCACTAGCAGACGCACTCACTAGCAGACGCACTCACTAGCAGGCACACTCACTAGCAGGCACACTCACTAGCAGGCACACTCACTAGCAGGCACACTCACTAGCAGGCACACTCACTAGCAGACACACTCACTAGCAGGCACACTCACTAGCAGGCACACTCACTAGCAGGCACACTCACTAGCAGACACACTCACTAGCAGACACACACACTGACACTCACTAGCAGACACACACACTGACACTCACTAGCAGACACACACACTGACACTCACTAGCAGACGCACTCACTAGCAGACGCACTCACTAGCAGACGCACTCACTAGCAGACGCACTCACTAGCAGACGCACTCACTAGCAGACACACTCACTAGCAGACGCACTCACTAGCAGACGCACTCACTAGCAGACGCACTCACTAGCAGACGCACTCACTAGCAGACGCACTCACTAGCAGACACGCTCACTGACACTCACTAGCAGACACGCTCACTGACACTCACTAGCAGACACGCTCACTGACACTCACTAGCAGACACACTCACTGACACTCACTAGCAGACACACTCACTGACACTCACTAGCAGACACACTCACTGACACTCACTAGCAGACACACACACTGACACTCACTAGCAGACACACACACTGACACTCACTAGCAGACACACACACTGACACTCACTAGCAGACACACTCACTGACACTAGCAGACACACTCACTGACACTCACTAGCAGACACACTCACTGACACTCACTAGCAGACACACTCACTGACACTCACTAGCAGACACACTCACTGACACTCACTAGCAGACACACTCACTGACACTCACTAGCAGACACACACACTGACACTCACTAGCAGACACACACACTGACACTCACACTAACACATGATTTTTTTTAAATTTAATCCCCCAGCCTCCTTACCTTTTGGAGTGCTGAAGGGATTCCCTGGGGTCCAGTGGTGCTGCTGGGCTCCTGGGCGGGTAGGCAGGCTGGCCGAGTGCCCGGTTCTGCGGGTGCGCGAGGGAGCACTCTCCCATGTGTGCTTCCTCTTCAGCTCCCTCGCGCACCGCGTAAGGATGCCGGCGCCGGAAGATGACGTCATCTTTCGGCTCCGGTATCAGTATGCGGCGCGCGAGGGAGCTGAAGAGGAAGCACACATAGGAGAGTGCTCCCTCGCGCGCCCGCAGAACCGGGCGCTCGGCCACGCTACAATAGGTTGTCGGTTGGAGGGGAGCGCAGTGCGCTTCCCTCCTTCCGGTCAGCCTGATTTTGCGCCCCCAGGGCCAGTGCGCCCTGCTTGCGTCCATCAAGTTCAGCCTTCCTCACATATGTTTTTGCTGTTGATCCAAAAGTTTCCCTTTAATCTCTGACAGAGATTCAATTTGCAAAAGCTAAACAAAAAAAAAAATTAATGCGCAAAAGGTTGCTTCACTAATAAAAAAAAAACAATGGAATAGATTTCCACTTTTAAATCAGCTGATTCAACACCTTAATCTGTTCCCTTTAAAACATACACAATCAGAACTAAAAACGTAAAAAGTGGAGCTCTCTCTAGAATATACTAAATTTAAATAAGTATTCAGAAATAATTCTCGAAAAGGTGCTATACTCAGAGCAAATTCCAATAAGGTGCAACACAATCCCCATTTATGGTCACAGTCCAAACACAAAATTTCTTCTCTTTTTTTTTTTTTTATGCAAAACGTAAAGTGCAAAATGCCATACAAAATGTATTCAACTTGATACTTTCATGAATGTGCATCAAATATAATGCGATTTACAACACAGTGCACTTAAATCCTGATTAAATAGCTGCATTTTTTATGTTTTCTTTCTCCCCCCCCCCCCCCTCCCCCCCTCCACCTGCAAGTGATGGAATAAGTAAACCATGTGTCTTTTTAACAGATTCTTGACTTTGGTTTAGCAAGACACACTGATGAAGAAATGACTGGTTATGTGGCAACACGCTGGTACCGAGCACCAGAAATCATGCTGAACTGGATGCATTATAATCAAACAGGTAAGTATTATTATTCTATGCATTATGTTATTTCTATGTAATAACACTCTTCAAAGTAAGCTTTATAAAAATAAGTTAATGTAAATAAGTTGCAAATAATTTGTGACCGATTATATCATAAGGGGCATCATGGAGTGTGTGATGTCAAGAGCCATAACATGGGGCATTAGGATCCTCCTGACTGAAGAGCTTCCAACTGTTTCTAAAATAGGCGGTATAATTAGAGACCTGCCGTTTTAAGATGACAAAAAGAACTTCTGCAAGTTTAAGTCTGCCCTAGCATCGAGAACAGTTTTTGGCCCATCATCCTTGTAAAAGAGAGAGTAGCCTAGAAAGAAAAAAATGCCTTGAGGAATAATCCTCATGGTGAAATTTATAAAGCCTAAGAGAAACTGTAATTATTTCCTATTATAAGAACCAATTGTGGTACAGGATTCTGTATAATTTAATATCCTGTGTATTCTCTCTTGCGGTAAACTTGCTTGTAGGGATGCACTGAAACTTCTGCTACCTTTTATATATATATATATATATATATATATATATATATATATATATATATATATATATATATATATATAGTAGTGCATAGTTTAACAGACATGCTTGCATTAACAATTCAGATGATTATATATCACAATGAAAGATAGTAAGGATAACATGAAAAGTCAAGAATACTGTACTTGGGACGGGGGGGAGGCGGGAGAACACTATGCGACAGGGGAGGTGGGAAGAACACTATGCGACAGGGGAGGTGGGAAGAACACTATGCGACAGGGGAGGTGGGAAGAACACTATGCGACGGGTGGTGGGAAGAACACTATGCGACAGGGGGTAGGGGGGAAGAACACTATGGGACAGGGGAGGGGGGAGAACACTATGGGACAGGGGAGGTGGGAAGAACACTATAGGACAGGGGATGGGGGAAGAAAACTATGGGACAGGGGAGGGGGGAGAGAACACTGTGGGACAGGGGAGGGGGGGAGAACACTGTGGGACAGGGGAGGGGGGGAGAACACTGTGGGACAGGGGAGGGGGGGAGAACACTGTGGGACAGGGGAGGGGGGGAGAACACTGTGGGACAGGGGAGGGGGGAGAACACTGTGGGACAGGGGAGGGGGGAGAACACTGTGGGACAGGGGAGGGGGGAGAACACTGTGGGACAGGGGAGGGGGGAGAACACTGTGGGACAGGGGAGGGGGGAGAACACTGTGGGACAGGGGAGGGGGGAGAACACTGTGGGACAGGGGAGGGGGGAGAACACTGTGGGACAGGGGAGGGGGGAGAACACTGTGGGACAGGGGAGGGGGGGAGAACACTGTGGGACGGGGAGGGGGGAGAACACTGTGGGACGGGGAGGGGGGGAGAACACTGTGGGACGGGGAGGGGGGGAGAACACTGTGGGACAGGGGAGGGGGGGAGAACACTGTGGGACGGGGAGGGGGGGAGAACACTGTGGGACGGGGAGGGGGGGGAGAACACTGTGGGACGGGGAGGGGGGGAGAACACTGTGGGACGGGGAGGGGGGGAGAACACTGTGGGACGGGGAGGGGGGGAGAACACTGTGGGACGGGGGAGGGGGGGGAGAACACTGTGGGACGGGGGGGGAGAACACTGTGGGGCGGGGGGGGAGAACACTGTGGGACGGGGGGAGAACACTGTGGGACGGGGGGGAGAACACTGTGGGACGGGGGGGGAGAACACTGTGGGACGGGGGAGGGGAGAACACTGTGGGACGGGGGAGGGGGGGAGAACACTGGGAGGGGGGGGAGAACACTGTGGGACGGGGGGGGAGAACACTGTGGGACGGGGGGGGGAGAACACTGTGGGACGGGGGGGGGAGAACACTGTGGGACGGGGGGGGGAGAACACTGTGGGACGGGGGGGGGAGAACACTGTGGGACGGGGGGGGAGAACACTGTGGGACGGGGGGGGAGAACACTGTGGGACGGTGGGGGAAGAGCACTGTGGGACGGGGGGGGGGGAGAACACTGTGGGACGGGGGTGGAGAACACTGTGGGACGGGGGGGGAGAACACTGTGGGACGGGGGGGGGGGAGAACACTGTGGGACGTGGGGGGGGGAGAACACTGTGGGACGTGGGGGGGGAGAACACTGTGGGACGTGGGGGGGGAGAACACTGTGGGACGGGGGGGGGAGAACACTGTGGGACGGGGGGGGGGAGAACACTGTGGGACGGGGGGGGGAGAACACTGTGGGACGGGGGGGGGAGAACACTGTGGGACGGGGGGGGGGAGAACACTGTGGGACGGGGGGGGAGAACACTGTGGGACGGGGGGGGGGAGAACACTGTGGGACGGGGGGGGGAGAACACTGTGGGACGGGGGGGGGGAGAACACTGTGGGACGGGGGGGGGAGAACACTGTGGGATGGGGGGGGGGAGAACACTGTGGGACGGGGGGGGGGAGAACACTGTGGGACGGGGGGGGGGAGAACACTGTGGGACGGGGGGGGGAGAACACTGTGGGACGGGGGGGGGGAGAACACTGTGGGACGGGGGGGGGGAGAACACTGTGGGACGGGGGGGGAGAACACTGTGGGACGGGGGAGGGGGGGAGAACACTGTGGGACGGGGGAGGGGGGGGAGAACACTGTGGGATGGGGAATTGGGGTCAAGGTTGGGCTTTTTTAAGAATTGGGGTTACAGTTGCATGTTTGAAGGGTGAGGAAAATGTGCCAGAGGAAAGGGAGATATTGAAAATTGTAGTGAGAGGAAGAGCAAGAGAGGGAGACATAGTGCGGATGAGATATGAAGGAATAGGATCGAGGGAACTGGTGGTGGGGCGTGAGGACCGGAGCAGAGCAGGAACCTCTTCTGCTGTAGCAGGTGCGAATTAGTGTAGAAGGGTGAAGGGAGTGGGGTTGGGTGATGTATTGGTAGGGGAAGGAGAGAAATTAGCGATCTCTTCTCTTATTGTAGAGATCTTCTCAGTGAAGTGAGATGCAAAGTTTGTGGCGGACAAGGTGGTAGAAGGAGGGGGGATTAAAAGGGCGAAGAAGAGAATCAAAAGTGTGAAATAGGTGTTTGGGTTGATGGGACAGTGTACTTATGAGGGTGTTAAAGTTAATTACTTTTGCAGCGGTAAGAGGCAGGCTGTAGGAGCGCAGCATAAATTTATAGTGGAGGAAGTCAGATGCAAAGTGAGACTTTCTCCAGCAGCATTCAGAAGTTCTAGAACATTTTTGGAGGTAACAGGTCAGCTTGGTGTACCAGGGTTGTAATCGCGGGGCTTGCTGTGCTTAGTTGTAGGAGGTGCCATGATGTCGAGTTGAGAGGAGAGAGTTGAGTTGCAGAGTTAGGGCAAGTTAGATTTGAGGTGGGTAAAAGTAGAGTATTGAGTTTGGTGGAGAACTGCTGGAGATCAAATCAGTTGAGGGTGGTGAAATTTGGATATGGGTTATGCTGGTGTCAAATGTTAGTAGATGGTGGTCAGACAAAGTAAATGGAACAGTGGAGAGATTAGAGGTGGTACAGAGATTGGTGAAGATGAGGTCAAGAGTGTTTACTGCTGTATGAGTTGCTGAAGTCGACAACTGCTTGAGGCCAAAGGAGGAGGTTACAGAGAGCAGACGGGAGGCATCAGGGCAGTTGAGGTTGTTGATTGGGATGTTAAAGTCCCCAAGTATGAAGGAGGGAGTGAAGTGGGGTAGCCAGAAGGAAAATATTCAATGAATAGCCTAGGATGACCGGGGGGGGGGGAAGATAGATGATGACAATTCTTATAGGAGTGCGCTTAAAAAGGCGGACAGTGTAAACTTCAAAGGAACTAAATGAAAGGGCAGGGAGGATAGGTTGAAAGGTACATTGAGGGGAGAGAAGGATGCTTACACCGCCTCCTTTACACTTCAGTCTGGGAGTGTGGGAGAATTGTAGTCCACCGAAACATAAAGAAGCGGGAGTAGTGGTATCAGAGGGGGACAGCCAGGTCTCAGTGAGTGCCAGTATTGTGAGTGAGTTAGAGATGACAAGGTTATTATTATTATTATTATTATTATTATTGCCATTTATATAGCGCCAACAGATTCCGTAGCGCTTTACAATATTTTGAGAGGGGGGGATGTAACAATAAATAAGACAATTACAAGAAAACTTACAGGAATAATAGGTTGAAGAGGACCCTGCTCAAATGAGCTTACAGTCTATAGGAGGTGGGGTATTAGAAACATTAGGATAGGAAATATCAAGTAGGAGTGAAGCAGAGCTGGAGGAGAGAGCAAAGCACTATCCCATAGGAGAGCAAGAGACAGGTATGTAAGGGAGAGATTACTCTGGGAGGCCATACGCTTTCCTGAAGAGATGGGTTTTAAGGCCCTTCTTAAATGATTGAAGACTAGGGGAGAGTCTGATGGCAGTAGGCAAGTTATTCCATAGGAGAGGAGCCGCCCGTGAGAGGTCCTGCAAGCGTGAGTTGGCTGTACGGGTGCGAGCAGCGGTCAGGAGGTGGTCGCGGGCAGAGCGGAGGGTACGAGGAGGGGCATACCTCTGGATCAGTGAAGAGATATAAGAGGGGCTAGAATTGTTCAATGCTTTATATGTATGGGTTAGCACTTTGAATTGACTCCTATAGGATACAGGGAGCCAATGTAAGGACTGGCAGAGGGGCGAGGTGTGAGAGGACCAACTGGATAGGAAAATCAGTCTAGCTGCAGCATTCATTACAGACTGTAGCGGGGCTGTACGGCTTTTGGGGAGACCAATCAGGAGAGGCTTACAGTAATCCATGCGGGAAATTACTAGAGCATGAACAAGCTCCTTGGTAGTATCTTGCGTAAGAAAGGGGCGGATGCGGGCTATGTTTTTGAGTTGGAACCTACAGGACTTGGCAACAAACTGGATGTGAGAATCAAAGGTGAGACCAGAGTCAAGTATGACGCCAAGACAGCGTGCTTGTAGGGATGGACTTATGTGGATATCACTGACTTGAAGGGAGAGTGAGAGAGGAGGATCAGTATTAGGAGGAGGAAAGACAAGGAGTTCAGTTTTAGAGAGGTTAAGTTGTGTATAGCTGTTGATTTAATATTACTACAGATTGAACGGGCGTTCCAGAATGCACACTGAATATTGGTAAAGGAGGATAAACTGCAGGGTATATGGATGAGGTTTGTGTGGTTTCTGGTTGTGTTAGTGTGAGCAGACGAGGTGAAGGGCCCTGGGTTGGGTGAGACATCACAAGCTGCTAGAAGTAGGAGGAGAGATAGTGACAGAAGGTGTAATTGGGTTTTATATGAGCGGGATCTAGGATGAGATTAAGTTAGAGCAGGAGAGGGAGAATAGAGAAATGAGTGCAGGGCTTCAGATGAGAGAAGAGAGGAGTGAAGCAGAGCGGGATTAATGTTAATGTAATTGTGTTGGCCCCATACAAGCCCAGCCACACCGATGCCACAGAGACCAAGATGTCGGACTCCGTCGAAAAGATGCCGCATCAACCCGATACCGCAGCCTGGGGGCCCCCCAGCCGCGGAACCGGCCCTTTCCTCCACTAAGAAGCCACACCAACTGGACTGCCGACCGCAGCCCATTCACGTTGTTGGGATCCTTACTCACCAGACCCTGAACGGGCCCCCCACCGACACCGTGATCAGACAGACAAGTTGATAGAGCCGCAAGGCTCAGCATACTTCCAAGCTGACTCAGAAACTCACCTATACCTGTGGGACAGCCTGCCCGGAGGACTCTGTCTCTGTAAGGTGCTATAGATTGGTACCACCTTAGCACCAACGTACCTGCCACCATAGGGTGTGTGAGCCCTTGACGACCAAGCTGAGACACTCACCTTTGCCGACCCCCGGGGCTGGGCCCCACCTCTCATCCAATTGCCCCTGCAGACTCTATTATGGGAGGTACAATGACTAGTACAAGCGGTGCCTATACAGTTTCCATGAGGCTGGCAAACCAACAAAGGAAAAGCCACCGTCAGACGAGGCCACTAAACTCTTTGCCACAATTCATCTGGGTCTCTCACTCTACTTGGTCTTCAGCAACATTGTATATAGTTTTTGTTTATGGTTACTTTTGGTTACCATCAATGTAGGGGCCTCGACTGCCCAATAAAGAAATCACTGACACTTAATGAACTGCACAACTGAAGGCCGACAAGGCATTCCTGCAGGAGATCCACTTCAATGCAGACACTACACCCACTATCCGCAACAGATGTTACCCTGTCAGGTACTTTAGCAGATATGGTGGAGCCAAATCCCGGGGTGTAGCTATACTTATTAGTGCCCACACCCCGTACACACACATAGACCACTACGCAGACCCGAACAGAAGACTGATCATAGTGAAGGGTCGGATTGGCAACACAGTAATGACCTTTGACAATCTGTATCTCCCAAACACTAAACAAAGCACCTACCTACGCAGATACCTCAACAGGATAGACTGCTTTATGGAGGGCATACTAGTAATGGGGGGAAACTTAAACATGTCATTGGACTCTGACCTAGACACAACCTCTCGCTCCATGACCTATAATTCCGCAACTCGACGTAGGATGACGCAATTATTAGACAAAATTTACTTCTTTGACGGTTGGAGAGTTACACATGCACAGGCTCGTGACTACTCAACAGTCAAACACACCTACTCGAGACTCAATATGTTTTTTCGCCAGCATAGACATCTCCACTGTAACGGACCGTTTCGCTCACAAGAGGATAAAAACCGTTTAGACGATATTCCCCTTCCAGCTAGACAAGCAGCTATTGCAAGCACCAACCTCCCGAACTGCAAACTACTCAAATCTTCCAACTCCCGAACTGGAGAAAAGCATACAATCCGCTTACACTCCTGGCAATCGGCATACAATCCAATTCCCCCAAGAATGAGACGACACTTCAGCTTGAGGGTTAAAACAGGAACTCCCTGTACTGGCACATACAGCCTCTTTTATTCACAATCCACAAAACATAGTACTGCCCACAGGGTTTTGCAGAACAACCAATAACAACCAATAAACACATTACAACACATACAATGCAAGTACATCAGCCAATCAGACACAATGGGACAATAGAAACACACCCAGCCTATTCCTCCCCTCTGCTTAGGAGATAATTGAGTCAATTACTGTATCTACTCAATTATCTCCAAGCTGAAAAGTTACACTTTTTATACATTTTTATAACTTTCTGAGTTAACATCGTATATTATTTTAACCAGTATAACTTGGGGACAAACATATCCAAAATTCACTTGAATAGGTTCAGGGGTTTAACAGTTAGGTCGAAGTCCTTTGTTTTCATTTGCAAGCATGGCTTTTCCTGCTCAGACCAGTTCCCACTGGTCTGGCAGTGTCCCTGGGACAACACCCTGCTGGAGAACAATGGATCCGGGGGAGGGGAAGAGGAAGTGTCCAAAAAGTTTCAGTAAGTCCATTCACTGTGCTTAAAGGGCCAGTAGCCGCACAATAAAATACAATATGCCCAAATACTGTATTTAAAGGGCCAAATCTCCCAGGGGCCATAGTCAGCAGACAGGAGCAGCCCCCTCCAAGGACACGTGGCGAGGTCGGTTTGGTGGCCACATCCACCTCATACAATCATGGGTCTGACCATGCCCCCCTGTCTTTGGCCATTTGAGTACCAACCTTAGAATCTAAATGCTTTCAATGGAAGCTCAACGACACGCTTCTAAACAACCCCTCCACCATCACAGCACTTACCGACATGCTAAAATACTACTTTGCAGACAACTCATCACTCACCATCTCCCCCAACATAGTCTGGGAAGCCCACAAAGCAGTGTTGAGAGGGCACATCATAGCTTTAGCCTCCAAACTCAAAAAGCAGAAAGAAGTGCAGATTGCCACACTCATGAATGATATCCGGCAACTGGAACATCAACACACGCAAAACATCTCCCTAGTTCTTTATAAGCAATTAGTAGACAGATACACTACCCTCCAGACATTACTACACTCCAATATTAAGCGTACACTCTTCCGATCCCAACATTCCTACTACACCCAATGGGGGAAATGCGGACGGATGCTAGCCAAAGCCCTGCAACACAGTAAACAACAAACATTCATAACTAAGATCAAAAAGCAGTCTGGCAAGGTAACACATCTCCTTCCGGACATACTCCAGGATTTCCACTCATTTTACTCAGATCTCTACAATCTGAGACAGACGCCACCGTTCCCAAAAGATATAGACCATTTCCTGTCCACCCGGATCACACAGACTATTCCTCCAAACATCAGACATGCATTCGACATGCCATTGACGCCTGATGAGTTCACCATGGTGGTTAGACACCTCCCCACAGGAAAGAGTCCCGGGCCAGACGGCTTTTTAGCCAAATATTTTAAAATCTTCTCCGACACCCTGATGGAGCCCTTTGTGACAGCTTTTAACTCTGTCACAACAGGTCGTACCCTCCCAGACGAAGCACTTGCAGCCCATGCAACCCTTATACCTGGCAAAGACCCCACAAAATTGCGGGACTTACCGACCAATTTCCCTGTTAAACATAGACCTAAAAATCTTCACAAAGATCCTAGCTAACTGTCTCAAACCATTATTGCAGGGGCTAGTCCACCCTGATCAGACGAGGTTTGTGCCTGAGAGAGAAGCCAAAAATAACACCACAAATCTACTGAACCTTATACTTCTCTCTGTAAGGGAGCGGACTCATTCATACAACAGATGCTAAAAAAGCGTTCGACAGGGTGGACTGGTCCATGCTAAAGGCGATGGTGCAGGCCATAGGCTTCGGCTTGAATTGGCTGAAGTGGCAATTTACTCCGATCCAGGAGCAAGGATACGCATCAACGGCCAGACACGGTACACATAGCGAATGGAAAGAGACAGGGGTGCCCCCTATCCCCTCTCCTTTTCATCTTGACCATGGAACCCTTCTTACATTGGATTGGGGACAACCCAGAAATACAGGTCCTGTGTAGCACAACACGAATACAAAATCTCTGCCTTTGCAGATGACCTCCTCTTCAAGATCACTGATCCTAGGGCTTCACTGCCACATTTACTGAAGGAAATAGACACATACAATCATATTTACAAATTCAAAGTTAATATCGACAAAAGCAAAATCCTTCTGTAACGGAGCTCCGTGTACTCCGACCGAGTACCCTCCGTTGATGGATGCTCCTAGCGCTCTCAGAGGACTCCAAGCACTGCAGACGACACCACAGCCACCGCAGACTCCACAACCGCCGTAGCTTAACTGGAGCCGCGCCGTCTTCCTTCCACCCTGGATCGGCTTCTGTCCTCCAGGACCGTGTGGGGAACACCTCTCCTCCAGGAGAGCGTAACAGGAACAAGCTCTTAAAAGAGCTAAGTGATTGAAAGCTCAGGGGAATATGCAGAGCATAGCAATCCCCAGTGTGATATAGCAGTTCCCTCCAATAACGAGACAAGGCTACGTATTGAGGGTCAGAAGAGGTCTGAGATGCTGGAACACCCAGCCTGGCTTTTATTGAGGTTACATGCAAATAGGACACTCCCAGAGGGAGGCATAAAATCACCAATCACACATCTGGTGCAGCCCACACATTTCCTCCCCTCAGATAAACAGTTAAACCAATTATTACATACAATAAGAATACAGTTTTTACACACACACTGTAACTTTAAAACCATACATTCAATTTCAATAAAAGCATATTGCATATTCAGACTCAGCATACATCAAACATAAACACTTCCAAAAATCAGCCAAATCCCTCCAGTGGATCAAAAGTTAGCTGGAAGTCCTTTATGACCGACCGCAAGCACAATTTCCTGCCCAAAACAGTTCCATAGATTTGGGCTGTGCGGCCGGTCAATTTCATGCCGAAAAACGACTAAGTCCCATTTCGAACGGGACTTAGTCTCTGGAGCTGTAAGTTCAGTATGGGAGAAGGTAAGGGTCAGCGGTGTTCGGCAAAATGTGTAGCCGATTTTGGTTCCACAGAATCTTTAGCATACACCGCTGACCGCATTCAAATGACTAAAATGGCCGCCGCCACGTGTTCGGCTGCCGAATGGCGGCCACCCAGCGCTCGGCAATTAACCTGCAGTAACCTCACAGCCTGGGAGGTAAATTGCCTGCACACTTTAACTTCTGGGTGGTCCGCCTGTGTGGTACTTGGTTCAGTAAGCCCTATTTACTGAACCAAGTGGGAGAGAGCCAGGGGCAAGTTATTTTACAGGTCTGGGGACATAGTCTTAAAGGGGCATTGTTCAGCAAAGTCACAATATGTCCCCAGACGGTTCTTCAAGGGCCATACACACCCAATAAAAGTTAATACATTTTCAGGGGCACAATCTTCCAGGGGCCATAGTCATGAGGCAGGAGGCTGGCAAACATGCTTCTCCACAATCCAGGAAAGCAGGGCAATTTCTCATTTAAAGGGCCAGTTACAAATAGCAATTTGTAACACCTTCCTCTACACTTGTCACACACCACTCAATCCACACTCCGAAAAGAATACCTGTTCTGATGGCCACCAGATTCAGTCAAGTACTTAGGAGTGCACCTCCCCAATACCCTAGTGTGAAAATTCAACCTCGATTTCCCATCCTCAATGGCCACGGTGGCGTCACACCTCAAGGCCTGGAACAAACCACACGGGTCCACATCTTAAAAATGACCATCCTCCCCAAGTTCCTCTATATACTACAAACCCTACCTATCTAACTCCATGCCCCCTTCTTCACACATGCAAAATGCCTGCTCACCACCTTTATATGGGCAGGGAAGTGCCTGACAAGGAGCAAGTCACAGGAAGTCCTGGGACTCCGTGACCTGGAGTCTTACCACAAGGCTCACGAGGATTTATGAATGGGCAGGCCCCCAAAACCCTAAGCAATTGATCCAGATAGAATCTAGCTACTTCACGGTCCCTATCCACACAATACCATGGCATGAAAGGGGAGGCGACTTAACAGCACTGACTCTCACCCCACACCCACAATCATTTCCACCCTGAGGACATGGACTGCAATCAGAAGGGAACGCAATATAGCCCCCCACCCCTTCCCACTTTACCCACTCACTGGAAATCCATTTTTTCTACCTGGCGCCCACCCCATTACATTGCAAGGATTGCAGAACACTGCCCACTCTCTCCGCTTAGTGGACGTGCTGAACGACATAGGAGTCATACCCTGTATCGAACTAGTTCCACACGCAAAGCAGTCCGAATTACTTTGGTTTAGAGATACACAACTCACGCACTTTATACACTCACAACCGACTCTCCTACAGGGGTATAGACAACTTATGATATTCGAGACACACACTAAGGAAAAGACACTTATCCTCCTTCTACAAACTCCTACGCCAACGACCTGACAACACTTTACCAGTCTACACGAAACGCTGGGAGGAGTAATTAGGCATTGTTATGCACTCAAAGGAGTGGACCAAAGTTTTTACAAACATTGTCCACACATCCATAAGCAACAATATACCAGAGAGTAACTATAAGTGGTTATCTAGATGGCACTACACACCAACCCGCATCAACAGATTCTTTCCCATCTCACCCAACACTTGTTGGAGATGTAAACATACTGAGGGCACCACGGATCACACAGGTCACGGGTTATGCCCCATTATTCAAGATTACTGGAAAAAGATAGCAGACCTCATCCACACAATCACAGGGGTTAAAATCCCCCAGGAACCTAAAGTCATGCTTTTCATGCTATACCCACTCCCCATGGCTAAACCCCAGCGTATACTGGTAGACCACCTACTAATTGCGGCAAATGGTTTAATCCCCACCAAGTGGAAACAAAATAAGGCCCCCCTCCATCAGAGAATGGATAGCCAGGGTGGACTCCATCAGAACGCTAGAGAAAATATCATATTCCTTCACCCTCAGATACGAGGAATCCACATCCACATGGCCCCCCTGGCTACAATTCCTACACAGTACCACCCACACAGGTTAGAGACCGCCAGACAAGGAAGAGAATAATGGTCCGGGAGCATATGGGGGCGCCTGGGTACGAATCACACAAAGATCCACAATATAGCATAAACCGCTCAACACATGGGTTACACGATCTGGGTTAGGCCATGGTTCCCACCCCTAAAGTGGCGGGCAGACCACGAAACACTCATTACATGAGCCTAACTTCCGAAAGGGAGAGGGAAAGACCACAAGTCTTTCCCTGTTGAAGTCAGTGACTAAGTATGTAAATGTTACACATTTTTTCTTTATACTTGTATGTAATTTTATACAGATGCTCAATAATACATAAAAATAAATAAAAATAAAATAAAATAATACTGACAAAAAAAGAGTGATTTCAGGGTTACAATCTGAAGTAAGGGTGTTTTTGACATCTCTACTGTTTCTCTGCGGTTTGTGTAGCTGGGTGGTTTCAGAGATCAGGTCAGATTTGGAAAACATGGTCATGGTTAGGCGTGAGATTGCAGAGGGACCTCCTGTAATGTTACCTGGGACATAAGCATAAGTAACATTTTCACAGGAGAAAGTCCATCCTTTAGTGAGATAGACATGGTGATGGTAACTCATAACTTGGTGAGTTTGGTTACATTTCATAGTGATGCTTAGAGCTCTACAATTCGTGGTAGTTTTCCACCAAGTGGTGCAAAACTGGCATTTAGTATTAGGGTCTCTTGAAGAATTACAATTAAAAACCAACATAGTACAGCGGCTGTCATATTAATTGTCTTTAGGGCTAGGGCGCTTGTCTACCAGTGGGTTGCAAGCATAGGAATGTAGTTCTAGAGATGTTTTGGGTCTATGGGTATGTAGGTACTTCTCCAAGAGTGAGATGGGGGTAGGGATAGCTATAAGACAAGATTGTATGGCATTGGGATCGTTAACAAGCTCCTCCCGTGTAGTTCTGGACTGATTGCTCACCGTTCTCATGATCAATAAAACTCCACAAGGTGAAATCTTGCAAGGAGCACTGAGGGAGACTGATAGTTATTTTGTGTTTCTTCCATTTGAGACTAATCGCACCAACTGTTGTCACCTTCTCACCAAACTGCTTGGCGATGGTTTTGTAGCCCATTCCAGCTGTGTGTCGGTCTTTAAACTTGTCCCTGAGATCCTTGGACAGCTCTTTGGTCTTGCCCTTGGTGGAGAGTTTGGAATCTGATTGATTGCTTCAATATATTCTTTTTATTGGTTTATAGTATAATAGAAATCATTACAGAAAGAAAAAGGGATTAATAAACATAATATTACTAATCTTTAGCCATAGGTATATCCAATGAAATTTGCTTGTAGCAATACAGTCATATATTTCTTGTTGACTTGTACAAAGGTAGAGACGGCCGACAGTCACAACACACATAGTCTTGAGTATCATATACACATTGTGGCCTAGTGTTACCAACTTGCCCGCAGTTGATGTACACAGAGTCTACTGGGCCAACTAGTTTGACTCTGCAATATACCGTGTTGAATTAGCTACAAATTATCGTTTCCACCATACTGTCTCACAATAAAATGTGATGGGTACCATTATTTTGATTTAAGGCAAAGGCAGGAAAAGTGTGATGGAAAAAGGAAGACAAAAGTGGTGGGGGGAGATTGGTTTCACTCCAGTAGTTCAATCGAATGTATGACCATAAGCATAAAAAATATAATATAGCTAATGTGATTGCTCTAGGACTGGCTCCATTGTGCAACTATCTATCAGTCATCAGCCCTATTAGTTTGGTATGTCCATTCAGGGAGAGTGCAATATGCCTAGTCGCTCAATCAACATCCTGAACAGTGAGACAATAAAATAGTGGAATGCCCCTCGGTTATATTTTAAAATGTGTTAAGTCTGGAATTAGGACTCACGGACGACCATGAGGGATTATGAAGGAATTGATCCCGAACCTTATCCCAAGCTTCCCACAGTTGTTGATGGTAGGACAGTTTACCCTGCATGTTCAAGGTAATTGTTTCATATAAGCATATGGAATCTACTTCTATTACAGGTGAGGAATGAGTACTTTTCCAGTGACGAGCAATGCTAATTTTTGCTGCTACAAGGAGATTCAAAATTACACCCTGTTCCAAATTATTATGCAAATGATATTTTTCTCATTTACCTAAATAATTGATGTAAATAAGTCAGCATAATTCTTATGTAATCAACTATTAAGAGTAAAATTCAAATTTTATTGAACAAACCTCCTAATAACAGTATTTTTTTTAAAACATAAAAAACTTGTGCACAATGCACTGTTCCAAATTATTACACACAGTAAGTTTCAAAACACTTTATAGGTTGTAAAGAACTGAAAATTGTCATTTGTTGTTTGCAGCATATTTACTGAATTCAAAAGCTATTTCAATCAAACGTATAACAACATTTTAACAGGTCACGTTACGTTTTAATATAGGACCCCTTATTTGATAGCAGCTTCACAAGTCTTGCATCCATTAAACTTGTGAGTTTTTGGACAGTTTCTGCTTGAATTTGTTTGCAAGATGTCAGAATAGCCTCCCAGAGCTGATCTTTGGATGTAAACTGCCTCCCACCCTCATAGATCTTTTGCTTGAGGAAATAGGATTGAGGTTAGGGGAGGATGGAGGCCACACCATGACTTTCTCTCCTTTTATCCCCATAGCAGCCATTGATGCAGAGGTATTCTTTGCAGCATGAGATGGTGCATTGTCATGCATGAAGATGATTTTATTATGGAAAGCATAGTTCTTCCTTCTGTACCAGGGAAGAAAGTGGTCAGTCAGAAACTCCACACACTTTGCAGAGGTCATCTTTACACCTTCGGGGACCCTAAAGGGGCTGACCAGCTCTCGTCCCATGATTCCGGCCCAATACATGACTCCACCACTGCCTTGCTGACGTTGCAGCCTTGTTGGAACAGGGTGGCCATCCATCAACCATCCACTACTCTATCCATCTGGACCATCCAGGGTTGCACGGCACTCATCAGTGAACAGGACTGTTTGAAAATTAGTCTTCATGCATTTTTTTGCCCAATGTAGCCGTTTCTGCTTGTGAACATTGGTTAGTGATGGCCGAATAGAAGGTTTATGCACAGTTGCAAGACTCTGGAGGACTCTACACATTGATGTCTGTTGGACTCCAGAGGCACCAGCATCTTCAAATATCTGTTTGCTGCTATGTAATGGTATTTTAGCAGCTGCTCTCTTGATCCGATGCATGGATCTGGCAGAAATCTTCCTCAATGTGCCTTTATCTGCACGAACCCGTCTGTGCTCTGAATCAGCCACAAATCTCTTAATAGTGCGATGATCACGCTTTTTTTCGTGAAATATCTAATGTTTTCATACCTCGTCCAAGTCATTGAACTATTTCACTCTTTTCGGCAGCAGAGAGATCCTTTTTCTTCCCCATATTGCATGAAAATGGTGCTCTGCTTAATAATGTGGAACACCCTCCTTTAGTAGTTTTTCCTTAAATTGGGCTCATCTGGCAATCTAATTATCACAGGTGTCCAAGATTGTTTTCAGTGATCAAAAGAGCCCTGAGACACAATGCCATTCATTAGTTAACACCTTTAGGACCGTCATCGGCATTTTAGCGTTGCCGACAGCTGACGGTCCTGAGCCGTCACAACGGTATTATGTACTTACCTGATCACCGTCGTTCCCCTGGTGGCGATCGGTGGTGCTCCCGGTGTGGGGAGACTGCCTGCAGCCCAGACAGTCTCCCCAATGGCGGATTAGGACCCCAGGGGCCATGTGATCGCTCAACAGAGCGATCACGTGGTCACAATAGGTGTCCATGTGTCTGTCTGCAGGGGGACTGCCTGTGCTGACAGGCAGTCTTCCTGCTAGTGTAAAATAAAAAATAAAGGTTTATGTTAATAAAGACAATTTATAATTATATATGTGTATATATCATACGAAGTGTATTTTTATATTAATGTGTACATATATTAATATAAAAATACACGTATAATTAAATTACACACGTATATATAATATATAATTAAATACAAATAAGTAATTTAAATTAAATAAAACCATGTAAAAATGATAATACAAATTAAAAAAAAATTATCTATATGAAATTTCATTCTAACTGTATTTTGATATTAATATATATATATTTATCAAAATACACGTAGAAGGAAATTGTGTGTGTATATATATATATATATATATATATATATATATATATATATATATATATATATCTATGTATATATAAATAAATAAAAATAATATAAAATATACATATGTCCATATACAAAATTACATAAATAATTATATAAATATACACGTAGACTTCAAATATATAAATATGCATATATATTTAAATTCTACGTGCGTATTTATGTAATATTTTAACATAATTAAGTAATTTTATTGATTGCAATTCGAGGGACCTGCCTGCCAACCCAGGCCGACAGTCCAGAGAATTTAATTTGCTAGCACTGTATTTTACCCTGTAACTTAATACGACACCCTAAAACCTGTACATGGGGGGTACTGTTTTACTTGGGAGACTTTGCTGAACACAAATATTAGTGATTCAAAACAGTAAAACATATCACAGCGATGATATTGTCAGTGAAAGTTACTTTTTTTTGCATTTTTCACGCACAAACAGCACTTTTGCTGATGATATAATTGTTGTGATAGGTTTTACTGTTTTGAAACACTAATATTTGTGTTCAGCAAAGTCTCCCGAGTACAATAGTGCCCCCCATATACAGGTCTTATAGCGTTTTTGAAAGTTACAGGGTCAAATATTTTTACATTGAAAATGGCCAGGTTGGTTACGTTGCCTTTGAGAGCGTATGGTAGCCCAGGAATGAGAATTACCCCCATGATGGCATACCATTTGCAAAAGAAGACAACCCAAGGTTTTGCAAATGGGGTATGTCCAGTCTTTTTTTAGTAGCCACTTGCTACTGGCACAAACACTGTCCAAAATTAGCGTTCAGTTTAGTTTTTTACTTTTTTCACACACAACCAATATGAACGCTAACTTTGGCCAGTGTTTGTGACTAAGTGGCTACTAAAAAAGACTGGACATTACCCCATACTGAATACCCTGGGTTGTCTACTTAAAAAAAAATATGTACATGTGGGGTGTTATTCAGAGATTTATGACAGATAATAGTGTTACAATGTCACTATTGATACATTTTATAAAAGTATTTTTTGAAACCGCTATAGCCTACTTGTACCTATAGATCTATAACTTGCAAAAAAAAAAGCACGTAAACATTGGGTCTTTTTAAACTCTGGACAATATTTTGAATCTATTTAGCAGTTTTTTTCATTAGCTTTTGTAGATTAGTAAAAGATTTTTCAAGTAAAAGTAAAAAAATATATTTATGTTTTTTTGTTTTTTTTTCAATTAAATTACATTAGATTATATAAATAATGGTATGTAAAGAAAGCCCCTTTTGTCCTGAAAAATAACAATATATAATTTGTATAGGAACAGTAAATGAGAGAGCGGAATATTACAGCTAAACACAAACACCACAAAAGTGTGAAAAAAGGCCTGGTCGCAAATGTACAACATCGCAAAAACAGTCCAGTCCTTAAGGGGTTAAACTGAAAACAAAGATATTGAATCTGTGTGACACTTAAATAGAATTTGCATAATAATTTGGAACAGGGTGTATTGTTCTATTCGGCATAGATTCAAGGCCTGGGAACATGTGGAGCAGGTAATATTCACGCAATCTGGGCAGATTAATCCAGGAAGCATTATCTATTAGGGCTGTTATTAAATTCCAAAACTGCTTTAGCACTGATCATTCCCAAAATACATGACTGAGATAGCCTATGTCTTTTTGACATCTCGAACATGTAGGGCTGGAACCTTTATAAATTTGTGAGAGTCATCAAATACCATCTCATCGGCAATTTGGCATGTGCTTCCCACAGGGATAAACTTTTGGAAGCTGCCTTCGTGCATCTGATGGCCTCTAACCATGTTAAGAAATGGAATGTTTTGCACAGTTCTTTTTCAAAGCTTTGCATACATGGCAGTTTTTGTTCCTCCCCTGGCTCGCTAATAGCCGAGTAGCATATGGACAGGGATTTTAGATTAGTTGCCTCGTTTGCATAGAGATTAAGCATCCTAAGTGGGACTGGGGTATTGTTTACTTGGAAAGGAGGATTCTTTTAATGCGAATGGATGTAAATAGCTCCCTTTGAGCTAACAAGAACTCCTTTTGCAATTCCGGAATTGTTAAATTCCTCGCGAATCATACAGATCGTAAACTTTTGCAATGCCCTTTGCGCTAAAAGATCCCACTGAGAGGTCATGTAATATTGCCTGAAGTGGGGCACATTTCAGTAGCGTAACAGGGTCGGTGAGCCTAGTGCTCCAGTGTTTCCATGCCTTGAGCAGGAACTTTGTACTGGACAGCCCTGTATGGGGAATAGATCCAGTGTTAGTCCAGAGTAGGTTTACTAAAGCAGCAGAGGAAATGCATGCATTTTTTAGAGAGAGCCACACCAGATCCGTTCGTTTTAATAAAAGGTCATTGCCATGTGCTTATACCGAGGCTTTGTAATAATTATGTATACAGGGGATTCCCAGACCAAATGCATTAAGCGGAAGCCATGACAAATGTTGCGCCACCCTTGGAGGTTTCTTTTTCCAAACAAAAGTTTAGACGTTTCTGCATATGTCTTGTGATATTCTTAGGCAGAGGTAGTGGGACTGTCCTAAAAAAGTATAGGATGTGGGGGAGAACCATCATCTTGATGGCATTAAATCTGCCCAGCCTCGACACCTCCGAATTCCCCCATACTCCCTTTTGAGTATCCAGCTTAGTAAGTAGAGGTATGTGGTTTTCCCGAATTATGTGTTGGAGATTATTCGTACATTTGATACCCAAATATGTCAACGATTTAACATGCCAATCATAGTCATATTTGCTTGTAAAAATCGCTTAGTCTGATGGGTAGACTTATCTGTAGCGCCTGGGTTTTTGACGCATTGTTTTTGTAATATGAGATTTGACCATACAGTGAAAGCAGACACAGTAGTGGTGGTAGGGAGTTTAGCGGGTCTTGTAAAAATATCAAGATGTCATCCGCAAACAGCGCTAGTTTTTCCTCCCCAGCCAGTGACGACAGTCCTCGGATTGCCTTATTGGTTTTGATACGGCGGATTAAAGGTTCAAGGCAGAGAATACATATTATGGATGAAAGAGGGCATTCTTGACGCGTTCTGTTGGAAATTGGAAATGCAGATGACTAGAAGCCAGTGTTAAAAACCTTTGCCATGGGATTGGTGTAGAGGACCACAATACTCCGGACAAAGGACTCTGAGAAGCCCAATCTGGAAAGGGTAGTTTCCATGTAGGACCCGTTTAAGTGGTCAAAGGCTTTCTTCTCGTCCAAAGCCAAATGCCCGTTTGAGAGCTGATATTCGCCCATTCTGTCAAGTGACAATTAGGTATTGTCCCCTACCTGCAGGTTTGGGACAAACCCTGCTTGTTCAGCCAAAACGAGCTGCGGAAGCAGTGGTTTGATGTGGGATGCAAGTTTAGCGGACACTTAATATCTGCATTGAGCAATGATGTACAATGTAGATTAGGACAAAGAGTAGGGAGGCTTGTTGGGTTTTGGTAAGGTAACAACGTGTGCTTCTAACATCTCCTGAGGAATAACTCCTTTTGTCAGGATTACGTTGAATAGTGCGGTTAAAATGTTATTAAACTATTAGTAGTTAGGCCATCTGGGCCTGGTGCTTTGTTCTTCGGGATGGTGTGGATTCCAGCTCTAATTTCATCTTCCGTGAATGGCGCATCTAGGGAATAAGTTTGTTGTGCAGTGTGCGATGGGAGATGCACTTCAGGAATTTGTCTATTTCTATTTTACTGGGTGTGTGTGTGTGTATCGGTGTCATCCTTGAAATTATATAAATATTTGAAGAATTGTGCCAACTCTTTCACTATGGGGTTTGGATTGAACAATTGATCACCGGATTCAGATTGGATGTAGGGAATTTTGGTTTGGAGATATTTAGATTTAAGTTTTTGGCTAAAAATTTCCCTGCCTGGTTGCCAGATGCATAGTGGATGTTCCTAAGGGATCTCATATGTCATTGTGTGGTTATAAGAGAGAGCGATTTGAGGTCTTTGTTAATGGCGCCTATTTGTTTAGACAGATTTTTTGATGGCAGTTTATTTTGGACATCTAATTTTGCTGGGTCCAGGAGGAGTTGCGACTTTGTTGTTTTTTTTTGTTATTGACCCTAGTTGTATCAGGGCACCCAGGATAACCGCTTTGTGGGCCAACCAGAGAGTATGTATGGGCATGTCTGAAACAAGATTAGTCTGAAAGCAAGTCTTTCAAGATGTTTGAGCATCTAGTAGGGCTTTATTTAATCTCCATTTGCCCCTTCCCCTGGCTGGGTGTGGAGAATTTAGCGTGACGCATACAGGTGCGTGATCCGACCAAGTTCTTGGGCTTATGGTAACTTCCTTTACGTGTGGTAACGTCATTTTATCTACCGAACATAAGTCAGTGCGAGAGTGGGGAGAAATAGTAGTATTCCTTGGCAGAGGTGTAAAACGTGTGCCAGGTGTCATACAAATCATTTAATGGCAATAGGTTTGTTAAATATTGGGCAAATATATAGTGTAGTATGTCACTGTCCAAATAAATAGAATAAAACAAAAGAAATACACTCACAATTTCCTGGAGCTAAAATTGTAGCTCCAACTTGAATACCTTAGTGGAACAATCCCCGCCCATGGATATAGTGTGGTTTTTGTTGGTTGCAGTCACTCAATAGGTGGAAACATAAGCAGCTCTGTGGATATGGGCTTAGGGTATTATAGTGTAGTGCCCACTTGTAGGTATAGATGATGGTCTTTTCCCTTCAGAAATATAGGAGAAAAAGGAAAAAGAAAATAGTTTGTACCGTAAGGTACAGAATACAATTAAAGTGGTAAGAAATTTACTCACATTTGATGGAGCAGATGTGGACTGCTCTATCCCTCAGGCTTGGGTGGTACAATCCCCACCACGGATACGGTAGTTCAAGCAGAAAAGTAGCAAAGGTTGGTCCAATAAAAAAAGTTATTTTATTTAAAGGTAATTAATATAAAAATATAAAACAAGAAAAAATACACTCAAAGTGAGGTAGATAATAATGATAAATACATGGTGGTGGTTCAGCACTTTACCATTGTAGGAGATAATTTTTAATTGGGCTGTCATGTGGAAACATAGAGTAGTATACTACTAAAATACAGAGCAAAACTATACAGTGCTTGCCATGGTTGCAATGGGTCCCAGCTTCCAGACCCAACTGGGTGTTTAATGGGCTGACCAGTAATAAGAACCACCAGGCTGGTTCGCCTAGCTTCCATGATCCATCAGGGATCTGCCTGTGACCATACATGAAATATTACTAATTGTGTCAGGAGTGAGGAATAGGATCATAAACATAGGGAAAAGGGAAACTTGAGAGAAAAAAAGACATAAGTATAAGTATAAGTATACCATGCTCTTAGCTCTAAGAGCAAACAACTTGGCCGAGTCCTGAGCGAGTGAGGCCAATGTTAGCTCCCAATCATACAGCCTTGGGGGAGGATTCTGGCAGCCCCCGATAAAGCCCAAAAAGAAAAGCCTGGGGCAGTAAGTACTTAAAGAACAGATAAGATGCTTCCAGACTTTATGTGAGTTTCTGCTATCAAGGCCCCTAGTGGAGCCATATAACGCAGATGAAGTACATTACCTCAAAAAAATGACCCTGCGCACTAGTGGCTCGGAGACTGGAATATATTATGCAAACTATAAGGACTGTTTGTGAAAATACAACCACCCATCCTTCACAACAGCATAACTTAAAAACACATTCAGCGGGGCGGAGCCTAACAGCAGAGAGAAGCAGACGCACATCTTAGGAGCTCTGAACCAAACGAACCAAAATTAACATAAAGCCGACAGAAAATACCCCCAACACCCGTTAACCGACAGCGGAACACCCTCCAGCCCAGATGGGACGAAAGCACAAGAAGCAGATGCCGGATAAACCGGCCCCAGGGCAGACCTCCAAAAAAACATCCTCGCCGATGTCACTGCGTTAAGGGGAGAGCTGCAGGGCCTGACAAGTCGCATTACAGCACTGGAGGCCTCTTCCCAAGAACAGCAGAGTACCATCGCCTCACTGCGAAGCGACATACAGGACCTACGCGAACAAAATATGCTATATGAAAGGCGCTTCGCAACCCAGGAAGACGCAAGACGGAGACTTAATATCAAGGTCAGAGGACTCCCAGAGGGGTTGCCGGAGACGGACCTACCACACATGGTCAAGCGCCTGCTTACCACCATTTTACCCACAGACCAAGCTAACGCCATAACACCCACAGTGCTCTTTCGAATTCCAGAAATGGCCACAAGGGACACCATACTATCCTTTAAAAACGGGACTGACAAATCGAAGGTCCTCACGGCCGTCCGAGGCAAGGCCCCCATACAATTTGAAAATACCAAACTAACCTTTTTTGCCGACCTGTCCAGTGGAACTCTGGCATGGCGCAGGTCTCTTCGGCCTCTCACCTCCACACTCCAGCGCAACAACGTACCTTATCGCTGGCGATCCTCACACACGCTCCTGATACAACAGGGTGAAACGTCGCACCAAATCCACAGCATGCATGAGGCAGCGGCCCTTCTCCGAACCCTGGGTCTACCACAAGACTTACCCCCCCAAACAGGACCGGTGCCCCTACCACCCCGAGCCACAACTGGGATCCAGCAAACATCGCTCCTTTCAGACCACGGAGCACCACACCGGTTACATATGCCTCAGTTACCACATAGATGGAGCCGAAGGGTGCACCCTCCAAGCTCCGCAATACCACGACCGACAACCAGACACAGGCTATGGAACAAGCCTGGGGAGGGGGGAGAACCTCTTCCGACAAGCGACAGGGACCACCGAAAAGGACAACAAAAATATGTTAAACAGAAGCCTAGCCAGGGCACCAGCTAACTTTCTAACTTTCTCACTCGGGGATATGGCTGTAGGCCGAAACAAACCGCTGAACAGGACCTCTAAATCAAGACGGCCGACCCAGCGACATAAAAAAACATAAAGACATGACAGTGTGAAAGCGAGTTTGTTCTGTTGAAATTTCAAATTGTAGACTAGTTTTTACCACAAGTAATAGCCTTTTGAACTATTAATACATGTCTTAGCTCAAGTTATATTGCCAACTATATAGCTACATAATTAACTATGCCTGTTTACGTTACAAGCTCCCGGTTAGAGTTGATGTACTAGAAATACCTGTCCAAGCCAGTTTACAGCTTGTACCCACTTTGGGTGATAACGCCTTTATTACATGTATATTGAGGTCATGCCGCTCAGTAGCATTAGTCGCTACATATCTAAAGCCGGCTAACCACAAGAGTACCATAGCTATAGACATCACCCTGCTCGTACTTAATGTGTTTTCTCAATTTTCACGCAACAGAGCAACAGAGTATATCCAATGTAAGGGCGACTTATAATAATCTTTAGTATACAAATGATTACTTTTTGCTCTGAGGACATGCTGGAGGCCGTCTGTGACACACCATGCCCTTATGGCGATTGCCATATGCGCCCCCGTTTAAAGTGGCATCTATTTTGTTATGGTCTCTACTTGTAATGCACTTAAGTCTTACGTTCATACCACTCACGACTCCCACATAAGATAATGTGCGCAGTTTGGCGTACACGCCTCTACTATAGAGTCTATGGTTAAACTTTGACTCAATGCCACCGTTGCCTAGCACTTACCCCTCTTACCTGTGAGATGGCGACCTGTTCCATTCTTTTAACGTGTTGTGCTCCTAGATAGCCTGACATGTATACTGAAACCGCACGTTACTAGCTAGCCCTACCTACACCCAAGCCCAACTAGTAAAGTTTTATACACGTATAGCCTAGCAGGAGGTACTCAAAAATTTATGTCAACCATATCCTAATACAAACAGTTAGCTCTGTCCAGCTTGTTATTATTGACAGTGTTAATGTCGAAATTGTACATACATCCCTAATAACATACCTGTTCATGTACCTCAAGCAATGCAAATCCAGCAGGCTAACCTAGCACCATTAACCCACGTCTGTAACTCGCTTTAAATAGTCAAGCTAGTTATAGATTTTTCTGCTTCATAGTTGAGACAGCGTACATCCACATATTTTGTAGGGGCACATATGCCTACCGAAGCAAGCCTGTAACCCTATCAGGTCGTACTGCCCTAGACATAATAATTCAGAGTGTTTCACACTTCAAATCACATGTATACCACGCTTTGTATCTCTATGCAACTGCCTACACCTTGTTATTTTCATGTTCTTCAATATAAAATTGTGCTGTATAATAAGCCACATGTTGTGCTGATGACAAACCGCTTGCAGCAGCTGTTGTGGCGCTGTACGCTTTACTGTTACTCCAAGCACGAATAAAAATAAAGAAAAAAAAAAAAAAAACACATTCAGCACACGCAACTTAGAAATAAACAAGGCTTAAGGATACTCAAAGGATATGCATAACAAAAAGCACTAATGTAGATCTATGTGTTCACTCAAGAGAGTCAGTTCGGTTTTGATGAAGACGCCATGGTCCACTCTTCCTGGGTCTTTCTAGAAGACTGTGACGCTATATTCCCTGGTTTCCACAGGCCCCAGTCCGTGAGTACTTTCATGCTGTCTTCTGGGTCTGCTATGATGTGGGTCTTGCCGTTGCGCCAGACTAATATCTTTGTGGGGTTACCTCACTGGTAGAACACGTTGTTATTCCTCAGGATCTTAGTGATGTTCACAAATTCCCGTCCACATAAAGGCTTACATTCTGTTAAGGAGATAGGAGTTCAGTAAGCTTCCTAGCAGCCGACAGGAGCTCATTCTTGTGATGGAAGTAATTAAAATGGATGATCACTTCACGTGGTGTATCCGCCGTAAATCTTTGCGGTCGGTAAAGGCGGTCTAAAGTCCAGGCCACATCCGGAGCGCTTGGGAAAACTATGGAGCATAATGCTTTAAGTTAGCAAGGTAATTCCTCCAGGGTGACATTGTCCGCTATTTCTTGGAACTGGACATTATTCCTCCGCGACCTGTCCCCCATATCGGCCAGTTTGTACTTTATGGCTTCTAGTTCTTCAGCCAAATGTTGTACTTTGTCCACCACTACATTGTGGGCCTGGCATAATTCTTCTGTTCTATTTTCGAGATGGCTGGTCCTATCTCCCAGCTCAGGAACCTCTTTAGACATGGTCGCAGCAATTTGCTTGAGATCTTTCTGTAGGGTGGCTCGGAATTTTTGCAGCATTGCGTGCAGGGTCTTCTCCGTAACCAAGTTATCGGACTAGCAGGCACTGGACAACTCATGATCTGATGTTCCTTCCGAGGCCGGAGAATGTGCCTGAGAGTCAGCACCATCTTGATGAGTCTTGTGGCGCTCTTTTTTGCGGGAGCGGATCGGATCTGTTAATTTTGTTTGCTCGGACCGAGACATCTCGGGTACCTCTAAGTATTTTTTTTAGCCTTTTTTTGTCTGTAATGCAAGTTTATCACTTGATTGGGCTATTTGCGGCTCGGAGCTCTTACTCCATTCGTCCTCTCTCACCAGACGTTGGCCACGCCCCCCAGAGGTCTTTTATGCAGGTAACGAGCTGAGATTAGGAGCACTCCCTTTAAGAGAGTGCTACTAATCTCAGCTCGTTACCTGTGTAAAAGACACCTGGGACCCAGAAATCCTGCTGATTGATAGGGGATCAAATACGTATTTCACTCATTGACATGCAAATCAATGTATAACTTATATGACATGCATTTTCTGGATTTTTTTTTTTTTTGCTATTCTGTCTTACTGTTCAAATACACCTACCATTAAAATTATAGACTGATCATTTCTTTGTCACTGGACAAATGTTCAAAATCAGCAGGGGATCGATTTCTTTTTTTTTCCCCTCACTGTACTGTACCTTGTAACAAAACCCTACCTGATGCCTGGGAATATTTATTACTACCGGCCCTTTAAGAGCTAACCGGGCACATATATGGGAACAGAGACCATGGATATAATTTTATTGTGCTTACCTGGTTCATGGGGATTATTCTTCATCACAGTTCGGGACTTTTTACAAGCATTCGTTTATTTATGCGACCCATACGGTATGGACTCAGCATGCATAAATACGAATGCAAACTACCGAACACCGGACCACCTGCTACCTAATTGTGCGACAGTTTACCTCCCTCATCGGCACATCCAACTCCCATGGGAAACGAACTAACGCTTTGTTTCAGTTCCTGGGTGGCCGCCATTTCGGGACTTTTACACGTGTTCGCGGCCATCTTGACTCCCGAACAGCGGTGCTTTGCCGTCAAGTGTCTGGAACTAAAATCGGACACTCGCGTAGGCGAACACCACTGCGACCTCCATAACACCGTAAATTTGTGCTGAAACTACCGACCACTCTGCCGTTCGGTAGAAAGACTATGCAACACATAGGGATTCTAGCGACCCGCAATATATACACGATGGCAAGCTTTTCGTGACTTTTTAACGCACAAACGAGGACCGACCGCAAGGCCAAAACTTATGGAACTATTTTCGGCTGGTGTGCCTTTGTGGTCGGTCAAAACTTTAAAGCTCCATAACTCCCGAACCCCTTAACCGAATGGGCTGATTTTTCACATGTTGCTCCCCCACAATAGGGTTACCTGAGGATACTGGATTTATGAATGTACCCCAAGTATTTGGGGTACATCCAAAACTAGGGTAAAAATGTGTGCTTGTTCATTATGTTAAATGTTTTTCTGAGGGGGAGGAGATGTGTGGGTTGTACCTTGTCTGTTATTGGTTACTGTATTAATTATGTAGGTACGTCTCCAACGGCTAATACCCTCTCACTACTAGGGTAGCCATTACATACCTGTACTAGCTTTGGACTTTACACTTAGTTCAATGAACCTTAATACCATTATTATCATTGTAAACCCAATAACAATTTTAACATAGATGAACCTTGTCAACACAAGTGATGAGGTTAGTATCTAGCTCAGAGTATTTAAATGTGTCCAGATAAATGTTATCTTTTCTGATTGACATAGTGTGGTTGGGCTTATGGTCTAGCAAGAACTTTAGATTAGGATCTAGCGGGATGTCTAGATTCTAGATGGGATCCAACAACACAGTGGCATTTTCAGTGATGTCCGTGTACACTGGATATAGTGTAAAGTCACCGATAGTGATACGCGAGTCGTGTGGTATTTTGATTAGTGAGACAGGTGCTGGAAAGGCAATTACTTTATTAGTCACCTGGTCCCTGCGAAATACACTCATGTTTTTAAGACTTGTGCTAACCAACCATTTATCCTTTACTAAGATAACATGTGCTAAGGCATAATCACTGGTTTTGGACAAAGTCACTTGACATGTTTCAGAGCCATGTTTAGTGTACTCGATCCCACTCAAAGCATTGGTAGAATCATACACGAAAGATTTTCCATCACGTTGGAAATTGTCATACAAACTTAAAGTGTGACATTATTTACAAATCATCAACGTTATGCATCTTATTTACATTGTTACTCTGTCAATTATATTTTTATAACTTCATTTCTCACTACATGTCTTACTGACTCCTCAGTAATTTGCCTATAGCAACTAACCAAGCTATTAACCTGCTTAGAAAAATGTAGGTACTGGAAATGGTTAATGACATGAACATACATGAGATCATGGTACATCACAACATTTCACATCAAGCATTCATCCAGGTTAGTCGTTCACTCTTCAACATCCGAATCCACACCTCTAGTCCTTAATTGAGATTTAGGATGACAAGCACGCAACTGGTTAATGTGAACCCACTTTTCAATAAAATCACCATCTTTAGGAATTTTTATCTTCCTTGTACGCTACTAGGGAAATGTTATCAATTATGACATATGGCCCTTTACAAGAAGGTAATAATTTATTTTCCTTAACTTGATTTTGCGCAAAGTTATACAGATAGACTTGATCTGTCATCTCATATTCCTTTTTCATGGTTTTTAAATCGCAATAGGTTTTAACCCCTGTCGCTGCTTTTTATAGATTATTTTGGGAAAAAGCAAACGCATGCTGTAAATGCTTGCGCAAATTTTCGATGTACTGATGTGTAGTGGCAGCGTTGATCAAGTTATGATCAGATGTACAATATAGTAAATGTTGTGGTAAAACCACCTTTCTTCTTGTCATCAATTCAAAAGGTGACAATTTGGTAGCAGTACTAGGTGTAGCTCTAATCACCATTAAAACCAAGGGATGCATCTCTGCTGCAAGAATGGGAAGAGGCAGCTAATGTCTGCTCCAGAAAATGTATGGACATCATCTGCAGATTTGAGTCACATAAATCTTTAGATGAAAGAGTTAAAACAGCAGTAAAAGGGATACAAATTCATAAAGAGGAACCCGCATTCCCAGGACAAGAAAAAAAAAAGTGAACAGAATTTAAGCAAATTACGATCAAAAGTTGAAAAAAAACATAAATTCCTTAGACATAATCATGATTACAAGTCTGGGAAAGTCTATAGACGTTTAAAGAAAAAATCTATCAGAGTAGACTCAGACCTGTGTACCACTTCAGATTAAAAAACATCTGATACAAACAGAATCCCCAAATCCCTCACATGGCCGGGAGGGCTGCAGGAGGACGGATGTGCCGCTGGGGGCTCCCTGGGAGTCCCCCCATAATCGCGATCGCCGACGTGGGATCGCCGGCGACCGGTTAAGTAAAAGAAAACCGGAGGGCGTACTATTACGCCCTGCGGCGTTTAGAGCCGCTTAGAATAGGGCGTAATTGTATGGCCTCTGGTTTTAAGGGGTAAAAAATACAGAATTGTTACTCTTGAGACCACGAGGCAATCCTACAAAAATGAGTGGAGGGGCCTGCGGGACAACGAGGACGTAATCATTAATCCCGCCGATAATGGGGGCAGTATAGTTCTCATGAAAGTCAACTCTTCATTCAAATTGCAGAAATCATACTCTTTGACAAACAAACTAACAGTTAAGTTCCTTAGGTAATTTAAATCTCTCCTTGATAAAGCTTATGATGACCAGGTCATCAACAGAGATGAGTATAGTTACATCTGTGTAAATAAACCAACTGTGTCCACCTTCTACTGCCTTTCGAAGGTCCATAAACAATATGCCAACCTTACGGCAAGGCCAATAGTCTCAGATTCCAACAATTTGACCAATAAATGCAGTTTGTGTGGATAAAATAATACATACCTTCATACCATCCTATTTGAGAGATACAAAAGACACTCTTAAATGACAGAACTTAAAGTACCCCAGAATTCTATCCTCTGTTGCCTGGACGTGGAGGCCCTTTACTCTTCAATTTCACATCCAATAGGCATTGAGAACACAAAATTATTTTTAGAGACTAGGGGATCTGAACATCAGAGACACACATTTTTGTCCTTGCCCTCCTGCATTTCATACTCACATACACCTTCTTTCTCTTCCACAACCAATTCTGCCACCAGGTAAGGGGAACTGCGATGGGGACATCTTGTGCCCTGCTCTACGCCAGCTTGCACCGGGGTTGGTGGGAAAAGCACATAGTCTTTTCAGAGGCTTCAAAGCCATATCTGGGCTATGTGTTTTTATGGAAGAGATGTATTGATGACATCCTCATTGTCTGGTCAGGGACTGTGGAACTCTTCACTCACTTTATTGAGCATCTTTATGTAAACATCTCCCCAAAAGCCTCCTTGACATCCAAAAGAGGCAAAAATCTCAAGGATATGTTGATGCCAAATCATCTATCAGCCTCTACTGTGAAGAAGAGTTGAATCTCAGTGGTAGGCACTTACCAATGCGGTCACTGTGTAGCTTGTCGTTACATCTCAAAAGGATCAAAGATAATTACAGATTCCACCGGCACACTTTAAGATTCCAATGAAGAAATTCTTTAACTGCAACACCTCAGGAGTCGTATATCTTTTAATTTGCGAGTGTGGCTTAGAATATGTGGGAAAGACAGGAAAAATTTAAATTCTTCATAAAACAGCCCAAAACCCCATTATTCCCATGCAGGTACCCCACATATTGTACATCCCTGGATAACCCGGTTCTGAGTGCCAAAGTTGTCCAAATAGCGCTCAGATCCGTTTGGTATAGTGTAATCGCCACCTATGTAAGTTTTGACCGGCCAGCCACGAGATCATAGCCCAAAACATTTCCAGGAAGAAAGTGGTTATGGCCGGTCACTGTTCGGGATCTTGTGTGCTGAAACAACCAAATGTTCCCCTTGGATCTTAGGTAGCAAATGTTCATCGCAGGTTACCGAGTCTTATCCTAAAAGAGCGCTCTCCTGACTTGTCTGTAAGCGGTGGTACAATATCGCCAGTATTCATGAGTTATAGCATCCGAATATAGTTCCATGCACTCGAGTAGCGCTGCCTGTGTTCGTCAAACAAGATGGCTGCAATCCTTGAAGAGCACGTGTGTTCGGTCACACGAATGGCACAAGGAGAGCACTTGAGTTAACGACAATATTTAGAGTAAATGAGCCTAGGGGTGGTCTGGGTCTCGTGAGTATAAAAGGGGAACACGAATATCCATTTGGGAAACGAATAGGAGATACGGATATGAATTAGGAATGGAATAAAAAAAGTTAATGGGGGTATTCCTTCACAGTTTATAACAGACCTGCCTAACTTCTTAAAGTATGATGGGTATTTTGAGCAAATGCTGCCCTGCAAAACTGAGTTCCCCGTAACATACTATGTAGAACTAGTGATGACGTCTGAGACGAAATATATAGCCTATGACCCAGTACCCCATTGAATTTACAAAACAGATTCAAGATAAGAGCAGTGGTCCTGAATAAAGAACTGCTTTGTTTACAGCTGCAGGGTAAAAACCTGGGGGGACCAAATTCCCTTTTTGTTTAGTTGTTTTAAGGTACATAGCTTTTTTTTTAAGTCTTTTTTTAGGTACATAGAAGGGTGCAGAATCCAGTTCTGCAGAACAGAAGGTGTCAGGCCAAGGCCAGAGGAATGTCTGTACAACTTCTGATGTCTACTTGTGGTGGAAGTTCAGGCTGCCACATGGTTAGAGGCTTCAGTACCTGCCAGGTCCACAGTGGTGGATAGGAACTCATCCTTGGGGCCGGATCTCATGGACATCACTGCTTGCTAGAATAAATACAGGATGCTCGCCTTCCTATTGTTGCCCATGTAAAATGGGAATAGCAGGGTTTTGGCAGCTATTGTTGGGTCAGGTCCACCGGGAGCCAAGAGTTCAAGCAGCCATTTTGTGTGCGTGCCAGGCCACGCCCCCACATACTTATTTTTTCAGCAGCTCATACCCTGCAAATTATCCCTTTTGTTTTCCACCTTGTTCTCTTGCTCCTAATCACTACTTATCCCAGTTGTGCACAATGCATGCGCAGGCCATTGCTCTGCCAAGAACTGACAGACCCTACATTGAGAATACTTTGTGAATAACTTTAATTTTTAGAGTAGACTTGTTTATGAAAATTTGTAACATAATAGAAGACTGAATTTATTCCTAGTTTTTTTGTTTGTTTTTATTCTTTTTTTTGGTTTCAATTCTCATAAAAAAACTTGCTACAAATGACAATATTGAAAGAGAAGATAAGTGTACACATAAAGTTAGGTACCTTGATGAGGTAGCATACAGCTGTAAAGTACAATACATGAACTGAATTTTTTTTTGATTTATCATAACTTCTCAAGCTTAAGACTCATTACTATACCTGGGGGTGGTCAGTGCCTAGGTTTCGCATTACATAGTGGAAGTGGCTGCGGTATAATACTGGATGACAAATATGGTCTATGATAGGCAGGCATTTACGGTTATATCATATGGTACTGCATAAAGGCAGTGTGGCAGTGTGCCCCAGTGAGTGAGTCAGGTAGTGTTTGCTGCATGAGGGTTCCGAGGAGAGTCTCTGGGAATGAACGGTATCACTGTCCCGGGGTCCAACCTGTGGGGTATTTGATCTGCTGCAAGGAACACAGTGGTTGCCAAAGAGGTATGTTCAGGGAGGTCAGTAGCACCTTTACTTAAGTCGTGTCATGTATCATGTGTTTATCTTTATCCTTGAGGACCAGGAGCGTATGTGCTGAACGCCATCGATATTAAATTTGATGTTTTTGGAGAAAAGTGCCACCTGAGAGGTCTGCATAGAAAGTGAGAGGCATGGCCTCAAAGACATAGGGTGTATGGTTTCAAACTGCTGCTACTGGTGGTCTAGTCCTTGCCACCAGGTCTCAGGATGTCCCACCTGGTGCTATGAACGACTTGGTGACACAAAAGAATCCCTCCAGCCCCACCGTTTTTCCCTGCCTTGGGGGCAACAGCGCATCAAAAAGGCATCTCAGAAGATGGGGCAGCTCTGCTGCTTGTATATCATCCCTGAAGCCTCTGATCTTCAGATTTGTTCTGCGCCTCATGTCTTCTATCTCTGAAAATCGTCAGTCATATTTTTTGTTTTGGTGCTGCAGGTCTTTGATCTTCTGCTGTAGAGAGGCAAGTTTTTAGGCTTGCTCCCCATCAGTGGTCTCCAGGGTCCCCATCCTGCTCGACATTCCCCAGTTGTCTGTGCAGATTTACGCGTTTTCAGACAGTGTAGTGGCCTGGAATTGAGCCAAGAGGGTCTTTAGGACCGTTGTTGTCACCGGTGGGGGAGTCGGGGTTCACAGGTGCTGGGTCTGGAGGCCGTGTAACGGGAAGCTCTTCCGTGTCCCCATTGAGGGTGAAATCATTGGAGAACTCAGAGTAGGCCTTTAGGTAGGCGGCCATCTTGAGCCTAGCCGCACCGCTTGCTTGGCGAAGGAGCCTCCCTATGTGCAGTCCCGATTGCGGCTTGTTCAGTTTTAGCTTTTTGTTTTTGCGGCCTATCTTGATTTCCAGACATTATCCCTACTTGCGCAGAGCTCACTTGGATCGTGTCTGCTCATCTTGGGTGCTTGGCTTCGCCCCTTCATTCCTAGTTTTGTTTGTTTTTTACATGAATCCTGTATGGCTTTCTGCAAAACATTTAATCGGGTTATTCAGGCACCTTTGAAACGGGTGAGTTCTAAACTGGACATTTTTGTTAATCCTCCAAGTTAGCAGAAAGAATAGAAAGGGAGAACTCACCTTGAATTTTTACTTCATGAAGATGCTGCAGCTGCATATATCATATTGGATGACTGACAATTATCTATGTGACTTTATTGTTGGATTTTGCAACACGGTAGACTCTAAAGTTTACAGAAAATGGTGCAATAAATAAAACCTATCATGCCTTGGGTAAAAACACCTTGCTAACTATGTAACAAATACATGGCGGTCTATGCCTTCATGCAGTGTAGGGTTTTAATACCTACTGATGGCATCATGCATTAAAAGACCCAACAGAGTTTAATCCTTGCTGACAACTGGGAGTCCAAGATATTATTGGATTGCTGAGAATCCCCTTTGTCAACTGGAGTCACAATTACTAGCTACAGATTAACAGATGAGCTAAGTGCATCGCTCAACGTGAGCAGTGATTCTGAGTCTGCCCCCAGGATGAAAAGACCCTGGTGAGGTCTCCCTGCACGCCCCCCCCCCCCCTGTCCAGTGATCAGCGCTGGGCCTTTCCAGTTGCTTAGCATTGATCACTGTGTGCCAGAGCTGCAACATGAGCGGGAGATCTCCCTCTTATGCTGCAATCGCACAGTACGGATTGCTAACTGATCTCTCTACATAGTGTGAGCTGTGAAATACCTCTCTACTCATGTCATTATTGATGTCAGCAGAGAGAATCACTGTCAGGCGGTATAAGTTGCAGATTTATTGGTTGGATTAGGGATAGGACTAATAGCTGCATTAGGGGCAGGATTCGTAGTAGGATTAGGGGCAAAGGTGTACTTGAGAACAGTGGCAGAAAACAATTATGTGGTATTTATGGTATTTGGAACACAAGTGATCTTTGAATTTCCCCAAAATAAAACACAAAGCATTAAACATAACCAGCAGATCTGACCATGGTTCATGATAACATAATTAAATGAAGAATGCTCTTAGTTAAAGGACCACCATAGGCACCCAGACGACTTCAGCTCAATGAAGTGTGACTGTATGTCTGTATGCATGTGTCTTTGTATGTGTGTGTGTCGGTCTGTATGTATGTGTGTGTGTCGGTCTGTATGTATGTACGCCTGTCTGTATGTGTGTGTATGTGTCTCTATGTGTGTGTGTGTGTGTGTGTGTGTGTGTGTGTCTGTCAGGGGGGGGGGAGGGGGGGCAAGAGGGAGGGCCCACTGATCATTTTTGCACCGGGCCCCATGGGTTGTGTTTACGCCACTGCTCCAGTTAATACATGCATGCTTTTTTTCGTGCATTTATTTATTAGGGGTATATCTGAAAAGAGCTTGCAAAGGCTGCAGATCTTATGAACAGCAGCCCTAGCAAGCCCTCAGTCTCTTGACAGGGAAATACTCCATTGACTACAACCCTCTGTTGGCTTCTCTAATTGGTGGAGCTGAGAAGCTGGTCTAATGTGTTTGAGAGACTGGGAGGCATTCAGGCTCAAGTAGATCATGCCTGCCACTCCTGTTAGCTCAAGGAAGCTAACTTAAGTAGGAAGGAATCCTGTTTGATTGACAGCCTAGTTAATTTATAAAATGAGAAATCAGCACTTTATAAACGGGGGTTAAACTGCGTTACTCCACACCCATAAAACACTTCAGCAAACTGAAGTACTGTTGGGGTGTGGAATGGCCCTTTAAGATGCATATACACACAAACAAATTAGAACTTGTATAATTTTATTTTGTTTTCATATTTTTTTTTTACATTCTTGTTTGTTTTAGAAAGCTGATGACATAATTTTGAGGGTATTATTTAAGGGACACTATAGTCACCAGAACATCTACAGCTTATTGAATTTGTTCTGGTGAGTAGAATAACCTTCAGGCTTTTTGCTGTAAAGCTTTTTGCTGTCAGCTGGGAGATAACCCTGGGAAGCAGTGTACCTATCAGCTAAGTTTTTTATTATATATTTTTCTTCACGGGTGTCCGTGTGCTTGTTATTTTTGCTGTAAACACTGTATTTTCAGAGAAAATGCAGTGTTTACATTACAGCCTAGTGATAACTTCACTGGCCGCTCCTCAGATGGCTTCATGGGTCATGGCTGCCTAAAATGCATCAAAACATTCAGTATCTCCTCCCTCTACATGCAGACACTGAACTTTCCTCATAGAGATTCACTGATTCAATTCATGTCTATGGTGAGATGCTGATTGGTTAGGGCTGTGTTTGAATTGTGCTGGCTCTGCCCCTGATTTGCCTCTTTGTCAGTCTCAGCCAATCCTATGGGAAAGCACTGTGATTGGATCAGGCTACCACTTCTGCTGATGTCAGCAGGCAGTGGGCAGGTCTAAAGGAAACAGTGACAAAGCAAGCAGCTCCAGACTTGAATACAAGTAAGATTTTACAATATTTAGGGAGACATGAGGGGAGCAGGGTGGCTAGATGGTGGTTTTATACATGTTTGATTTCCTGACCCTATAGTGCTCCTTTAATCAGTTTGCTCCTACGGTGAATACCTGCGATTTGTATTTTTCTACAACAAGCAAACTAAACAAAATGGTTTGAAATTTATATTTTTGAGAGATTTCACATGAAAAGCGAAAACATTTTATGGTGTAGTGTATGTATTACAAAGGTGAAAAGGATGTGTAGGGATAAAACAATTACAAATTAAAAGCACTGGAGCACCACTGGTCAATAAGACTAACCAACTATTTGAGCTTAAAGGGACACTACAGGCACCCATACCCTTGAGCTCATTGAAGTAGTCTGGGTGCATAGTCCCAGGTCCCTCAACCCTGCAAAGGTAATTATTGCAGTTTTTTTAAGTAGCAATAATTGCCATTGAGGGTTAACTCCACCTCTGGCAGCTGCTGCTAGAAGGACTCTTGGAATGTTAGGTAACCCGATCCAGCATCACCCAAAATCCCATAGGAACGCATCATACATCATAAAGTGTGACAGTTTATTTAGCCACTTAGAAGACATTTCAGTTTATGTTGTAATGTTTAATCTGTACTTGTGCATAAGACTAATGTTTTATATATTTTTATTTTTGTCTTCTCAGTTGATATCTGGTCAGTGGGATGCATAATGGCTGAACTTTTGACGGGACGAACCTTATTCCCAGGCACAGACCGTATCCTTTCACAAATATTAAAATATTTGCTTTTATTTAGTTTTCTAATTCTCCTGTAAATAACTATTTATTTTTCTTTCCTCATTATTCTCTCATTATTAAACATAGAAATATAGAATGTGACGGCAGATAAGAACCAATCGGCCCATCTAGTCTGCCCAATTTTCTAAATATTTTCATTAGTCCCTGGTCTTATCTTATAGTTAGGATAGCCTTATGCCTATCCCACACATGCTTAAACTCCTTTACTGTGTTAACCTCTACCACTTCAGCTGAAAGGCTATTCAATGCATCCACTACCCTCTCAGTAAAGTAATACTTCCTGATATTTTTAAACCTTTGCCCCTCTAATTTATGACTGTCCTCTTGTTGTGGTAGTTTTTCTTCTTTTAAATATAGTCTCCTCCTTTACTGTATTGATTCCCTTTATGTATTTAAATGTTTCTATCATATCCCCCCTGTCTCGTCTTTCCTCCAAGCTATACATGTTAAGATCCTTTAACCTTTCCTGGTAAGTTTTATCCTGCAATCCATGAACCAGTTTAGTAGCCCTTCTCTGAACTCTCTCTAAAGTATCAATATCCTTCTGGAGATACGGTCTCCAGTACTGTGTACAATACTCCAAGTGAGGTCTCACCAGTGTTCTGTACAATGGCATGAGCACTTCTCTCTTTCTACTGCTAATACCTCTCCCTATGCAACCAAGCATTCTGCAAGCATTTCCTGCTGCTCTGTTACATTGTCTGCCTACCTTTAAGTCATCAGAAATAATCACCCCTAAATCCCTTTCCTCAGCTGTTGAGGTTAGGACTCTATCAAATATTCTGTACTCTGCCCTTGGGTTTTTACGTCCAAGATGCACAACTCTGACAATTTTTCTAGTTTACCTAAATCATTTTCCATTTGGCTTATCCCTCCTGGAACATCAACCCTGTTACATATCTTAGTATAATCAGCAAAAAGACATACCTTACCATCAAGATCTTCTCCAATATCACTAATAAAAATATTAAAGAGAATGGGTCCAAGTACATATCCCTGAGGTACCTCACTGGTGACAAGCCCAAGCTTCGAGTATATTCCATTGACTACAACCCTCTGTTGCCTATCACTCTGCCACTGCCTTACCCATTCAACAATATTGGAATCCAAACTTAAAGATTGCAGTTTATTGATAAGCCTTCTACGTGCAACAGTGTCAAAAGCCTTACTGAAATCTAGGTTAGCAATGTCTACTGCACCAGCCTGATCTAGTATTTTAGTTACCCAATCAAAAAAATCAATAAGATTAGTTTGGCATAATATCCCTGAAGTAAACCCATGTTGTCTCTGATCTTAAAATCCATGTGTTTTTAGATGTTCAACAATCCTATCCTTTAACATGGTTTCCATTACTTTCCCCACTACTGAAGTAAGGTTTACTGGCCTATAGTTGCCCAAATCCTCCCTACTACCTTTCTTGTGAATGGGCACAACATTTGCTAACTTACAATCTTCTGGACTACTCATGTTAACAATGATTGGTTAAATCTGTTAATGGTTTTGCTAGTACACCACTGAGCTCTTTTAAAAACTTTGGGTGTATTCCATCAGGTCCGATTGACTTATTTGTCTTTACTTTTGACAGTTGAAATATAACCTCTTTCTCTGTAAACTCACATGTAATAAATGACTCATTTGTCCTTTTTCCTAACTGAGGTCCCTTTCCTTAATTTTCCTCTGTAAATACTGAACAAAAATATTCATTGAGGCAGTCAGCTAGACCTATCCTCTTCTACATACCTTACTTCTTTTGTTTTTAATCTAACTAATCCTTGTTTTACTTTCCTTTTCTCATTTATGTATCTCTAAAAAATGGTTTGTCCCCTTTTTTACTGACTGTGTTATATTCTCTTCTTTGTGTGATTTGGAAGCTCTTATAACACTATTTTGGCCACATCGGCATACCACAGTGGTTTCTTGAATTTTTTTTGCTTTTACTGACAAGCCTAATGCAATTTTCTGTTGCCTTCAGCAGTGCAACTTTTAAATAATCCCATTTCTTTTGGGCTCCATTTAAATTGCCCCAGACTGATAATGACTCCTTTACACATATTCTAATTTTTAATTATTTATTTATTTATTTTTGTGTGGTTTGACTCAGTCACTGTTCTAGCAAATTAGACTTATTTTGGATACCCTTAAGTATAGTCTGATTGGATAGGAGGAAAGGAAACTGGCTTTATTGGAAAGTAGAGGAACATGTGATGTTGGATGCCAGTCAGGCATAACTTGATTGTATAGTGAGCCTAAATTGAAGGTGGCAAAAAAGTAGCATACACAACCAGAGACATAATAACCAACATTATGTAATGAAGGACGACTTACCTGTGACGTGAATAGTAATGGAAAGACTTGGTGACAGCAATTTCTGGGAGACCACTAAGGGCACAACTTGAAATACCTTAGAACCTGGAGTAGTAATACCGTGTACATTGAAATTGCGGAATCTGCCAGACACATGAGCCCTACGAGGGCTAAGGAAATAGTTGTAAACATGTAAGTGACAACCAATATATACCTTGCAAACAATTGAGGGGTAACACGATCAAATTAGACTAAACCAGGTGGCATGAATATTAAAATACCAGCATACGATGTCAAACTTAAATTAATAGCATTAAGGCATATAGCAAAATTCTAATAATGCAGAAACTCTGCAAAGTAAGAGAATCATGAACCTATCACATGTATAAGCCCCTGTTGCCTGAAAATAATGGGATAGCCCGGAGACAGATGAACATAGTGATGAACGTAGATAAGTGATTAATATAGTGAGGGCCAAGTTGACAAACCAACTTATATAGGGGAAATAATAGAGTAGAAAGGTTTGAGAACCAGAAAAGTATCAATACTGAAGAAAGCCAAAAAATTGACATGGGTAACTAGTATCAGTATCAACAAGAATAAACGATGAAAAGTATGTACAAGGACCATAACGGTGGACAGTTCAAGCTAACAAGTGTAGGAGAAGCCAACCAGCAACCCGTAATTAGTATAACTAAACCAAAGTAAACCTTTGTTAGCTGATGAGTCCCATGAGGGTTGTAGTTCATGTAAGTACAGTGGATGTATATACAAGTTAGTTTATATTTGTGAGCCATATGTGTAGGCCCAAGTTGGGCTTGACATGATTGATCCAGTCAATAGCAACACTTAGCAATGTAAGGGGCGGCACTTAGCAATGTAGAATTCGATATGTTCCAGTAAGGGGCCTTATACTGGAAGCCGAAGATGGCATCGTTGTGAAGCTACATATTAATGAAATGCTGAATATGATAGTGAAATTCACCCTGAAAGAACACACATACAGTTAGTAGAAACAGATTAAATCAGCCGTGGCAGGCCCGCCATGGCGACTTCTATGAGCACAAGGTAGGGCCGGCTCAACTTGAAGATGACGTGTTTTAGTATAATAATGATGTCACACTATGTCTGATAGGTGTGGCATCACAACTTATCTATATCCTAATTCGTTTATTAGTGTAAAAACTTTCAGACAGAAAATCAAAATCCCGTTGGATATCTGAACGTACATTCGCACATGCTCAATATTGAATTGTGTTATGATCATATGCATACGGAGGTCCAGTTGACGGCATGCTTCGACAACATATTTTTAGTCTTTCTAGTCTCTCATTTATTTACTCCTTAGAGGAGAACGTTGCATGAAGGTTGGTGTTGCTCGAGCAACTCTTGCCTACTCCAGCATCAGCATTGAAAGTATTGATATGCGTGAGCCTGAACAGTTCTACTTTCCTGGCCGTTGCTGGGAAAGCACTGTTCCGTCTGCGTAGCTCAGCCACTGTGTAGGTGTAGTGGACCAGACTGGAGTACTGGGGATTGACATGTCATCACCTTCTTACAGGGATCTGAGACCTACTGCAATATATTAATTAGCTTGTATCAGGATCGTTTTACTGGCTGGCTAGCTAGTGCCAAGTGGTGAAGCAATTCACTAGGTAGGTGACAGGTGAAGTGTCTTCAAAGGCTCTATCTATGTTTTGACGCAAAGGGATTCGTTGCCACTGAACGTTGTGGCGGGGTGTTGGCCTCTCGGTGACATTTAAATCAAAAAATATATTAGGTGTGACAACTGAGGCCCTCTCTATGCCACTGTGCAAGGCGGTTTACTATGTTTTGGCGGGGCGTAACACCTCATGCGTGGAGGATGGGTGTTGGCCTCGCGGGACCACTAACTCCACGGCAGAGATGCCAGAAACTTAACATCTATTGGTCACCTAGATCTCTATCAGCCAGTTAAACCTACTCACTAAAAAGATCTATATTGCGGGGGAGCCATTGTTGCTAAAAATGTACCTGAATTTGTATACGAGTTTGTGTAGTTCTGTATGGTATGGTTGTAACTGAAATCTTCAGTATCTCCTAAAGGAGGCAGAGAGGAGAAGGAGAGGTATATAACCTACGAAAAGAAACCATAACTGATAAATGAGTGCGAGGTCTGAAAAGCAAATGATGCTCCGATTGATAACCTGTAAAATAATATGATTTGATAAGACATAAGGAAATGGAGGTTAGCAAGACTTCATGAGTACCACCGTACCCCCCATGTACAGGCCTCATGGCGTCCCGGAAAGCCACAGGACCAAATATCCGCAGACAGGAACTGTAGTGTTAAACCATGCAATCATATTTAGGGAAATCTCAAAATATGATTAGACATGACACATAAATGTTTGTAAGCATAACTGTAAACTGTGCAGAAATGTATATGTAAATATAGACAGTGTGGCCCAAGGCGTATCGTCACTCTTCTAATATGCCACATCGAAGGTAATACCTGTTTGTGACATTATTATAATCAGATTGAGGAAATTTTACCGCAACATAACTGTAAAATAGTGATATCCATATACTAGGTGCCCATAAATGTACTACACAGAACCTAAAACAAGACATTATATTCTTTTTTTTTTTTTTTTGTAAATTCTTATCATTTTCTCAGTTTTTTTTATAGGAGTTGAAATAAAAACGAAATTTGGGATACAGAATGGAAAAAGGGGAAGGGGGTACATAGTTGCATTCACTTTCAGAATTCGGTACATTGAGGTCTCTGCGTATCATTCCCAATAGTTGCTCTCAGACCTTTATGCGTTACGTACATTGTGGAGGTATTTTCTGATTTTGGAGGCTGCTTTTGGGGCAGCAGGGTGCGGGGGAGGGGAGGGTGGGAACGTTACGAAAATTTTGCGAACTCATTTAACTTCAGGGAAAACCACAGTGCCCCTTTTATGTGTAGCTTCTGTTGCGGTTGTTGAGAGGGTGGGGTCCCTAGTCGTGCCCTTTCCCGGTTTCGGGTACTAAGAGGGTCGCCGAGTGTATCGATAGGCATTCTGTATACTGCCGTATCTATAGCACTGTGAGTGTGGTGCTGCTAGCGACTCCGGGAGATGGGAGTGTTTACGGTGCCGTTGGGAACGACGTGTGCGTTTTTGGTTTTGTGCGGTTCCTGTCTTGGGTATTTCCAATGTTTGTATGTTTGTAAGTTCGTGTTGTGGGGGAGGAATGCAAATGGGGGGGTGTTGGGGTGCTATTAGTGTATCGTTTTTTTTTTTTTTTTTGGGTGTAAGAGGGACGTGAGGGATTCGAGTAGTGGTGCTAGCGTCTGCGTTATATTTAGTGCATGATGTGTATATGTTGTTCTGGTTCGTATGTCACTTGTTTTTGTCTGGGTATATGCTGATTTCAATTAGTGTGGTAGGGTTATTCCAGTGTTGGGCTGAGTTTGAATAGATAGTAGGTGTATGTAGAGTGTTGAGGTATTGTGGGGTATGGGGTACGATGGCATGTTAGCTGTGTGGGGGGAGTGGTGAGGGTGTTCTGGTGGGATAGGGTGTGGGGGGGGTAGGTCGAGGTGATCTGTGTCCTTGCGTGTGTGTAGGATTTTTACTGTTGGGGTATGGATTGGCTGGTACTGGGTGAGTCAGGGTTGTTTCTACCCTCGTCGTTCCTAGATCTGGGTGTTAGTAGTGTGAATTCGTAGAGCCATGGTTTACCATATTTTGTTGTAGGCTGTGGTGGAGTCGTGTATTAATGCGGATAGCTTGTCCATTTTCCTGGCTTCCTCTATTTTGCGTATTACTGTTTGCTGTGTTGGTACTTCAGGTTTACTCCATGCTTCCGCTATGGCCCTCCTTGTTGCTAGAGCGATTTTAGCTATTAGTTTGTTGTGACACCTGGGTGTGTTTTCAAGAGGTTTGGAGAGGAGCCATGTCCAGGGGTTTAATGGGATATTGGTGTGCAGTATTTGGGCTGTTAGTTGTGTGATTTGCTTCCACAGTGAGACGATTCGGGTACACTCCCACCATACATGGAGGTACGTGCCTTTTTCCCCGCACTGTTTCCAGCACAGGTCAGTGGCAGAGACTCCCATTTGTTTAAGTCGGTAGGGGGTGAGATACCAGCGCGTTAGCGTCTTGTATGCTTGCTCCTTATGATTTACGCATATGGAGACTGAGGCTATGGCTTCCCATATTTCTTTCCAGTCGGAGGGGTTTTCTGTCCCTCTCCCAAGCCAACACGTACGTGAGAGAGCCCACTGTGAAGGTTGTGATTATCTGTGTGTAGAGAGTGGATATCTGGCCTTTGTGGATCGGGAGTGTAATGCAAGTTTTTTTAAATGTGGTAAGGGTCATGGTGCTCGCTTTTTTGTTTGTTGGAGTAGTAAGGAAGATTTGGATATAGCGAAAGTGGTAGAAGGTGGTGAGCGGCGTTGTTTGGGGTAGATCGGGGAAGGGCATTTCGGAAGAATTGGTACAAGCGGAGGAGGTCATTGTCCTCAAACTTGGAGAAGTGTTGGGGTGTCATGCCCGGGGTGAATTGTGTGTTGCGTAGGATCGGTGTGTGGGGCGAGGGATTCGAGGTTAATGAGCTTTTGTGTGCCGTCTTATCCCATATTCTGATGGTGTTTGTTAATGCAGGTATGGTGACGGGCGTTTGTGGTCTGGCTTGTTTGGGTAGCCAAATATAGAGGGACAGGAAGTCCCTTCCAAATATGGTATGTTCCAGGTCTACCCATCTCTTGATGCCGTATGGGGCATGTAAGTGATGTGCATGAGCTAATTGCGCAGCGTGGTAGTAGTGCATATAGTGGGGAAGGCCTAGGCCTCCTGCCCAATTCGGAACGTAGAGTGTCATTCGTTTGATCCTGGCTTTTTTGTTGGCCCATATGAAGCGGTAGGTTTGGGATTGTAGGGTTTTGAAGTCGATGACCGTGAGTGGTATGGGTAGAGCCTGAAAGAGGTAGAAGAATCTGGGAAGTAGATTCATCTTAACAGACGCCAATCTGCCTAGCCATGATATTGAGAGACCGGCCCATGACTGTAGGTCTTGATCCGCTGGGTGTAGTTGCGTTTGTATGTGTGTGTGAGGTCTTTTGGAATGTGTGTCCTTAGATAATTTATTTCCGTGTTAGTGAGATTGAATGGGTATGTGTTCGCTAGGCTTTGCAGTTGTTGTGGGTCTATAAGGGTTTCTGTTTTTTCGATGTTCAATTTGTAGCCTGTAATGGTTGCATAGTCCTGTATGGTTTGGAGTAATGGGGGCAGTGATTTAGTTGGGTCTGTGATAGTCAATAAGACGTCGTCTGCATAGGCTGCGACTTTGTATTCTTCTGTTTGGATGTTGAGCCCAGCAATAGCTTTGTTTTGTCTGATAGTTTGTAGGAGGGGTTCCAATGAGAGGGCGAAAAGGATAGGGGATAATGGGCAGTTATAAATGGTGAATGAGGGTGGGTGGGATAGCGGGAGAAGAAGACTGTCCGTGGGGGAGGTGTAGAGTGATCCAAGTGCGTTTAGGAAAGGCTGTGGGAAGTTAAATTTGTGTAGGGTTGCGAACAGGAACGGCCAGAGCAGGCAGTCGAACTCTTTTTCCCGCGTCGAGCGATAGTATTAGGGTTGGGATTTTTTTGTGTGTGGCGACCCATATAAGATCGTAGGTGCGTCTGATGTTGTCGCAGGCTTGTCTGTTGGGAATGAAGCCCACTTGGTCAGGGTGAATTAGTTTATGTAGATATGGGTTTAAGCGGTTGGCTAGAATTTTTGTGAATAATTTGATATCCACGTTTAATAGGGAGATGGGGCGATAGTGGCCAGGTTCAAGGAGCGATTTGTGTGGTTTTATAAGGAGGCAAATATTTGCTTGTAGCATGTCTATAGGCAGTGGGTCTCCTGACATGAATGTGTTTAATAGTTTGCATAAGTGTGGGGTGAGCGTATTTGTGAATGTTTTGTAGTATATTCCTGTGTATCCGTCCGGGCCTGGGCATTTATTCGGTTTGTGGTTTTTAATGGCTTTTTCTACCTCTTCTTCGGTGATTGGGGCGGCTATTTGGTCTGCTGCTGTGCAGTTGAGTGCTGGTAGCGTGGTTGAGGTCAAGAATTGGTCAGTCAAGTCGCGAAGAGTGTTCGGGTTAAGGCGCGTTTGTGGGTTGTGGTCGTATAGGTCTGCGAAATACGTTTGGAAAACTCCCGCTATTTGGTTGGGAAGGTCTTTGATTTGACCGTCTGGGGTTTTGATCTTGTCGATGTGTTTGTGTGCGGCGCGTTGGTGTAGTCTACGGGCTAGCAGTGTGTTTGCTTTGTTGGATTTTTCATAAAATAACGGTTTGGTCCATTGGAGGGCTTTAGTGGCGTCTGTCACCATGAATTCCTTCAGGTCTGCTTGGGGTTGGGTCTTTCTTAAATTGGGTCTCTAGTGTTCTGAGGCATTTGAGGGTGTGTTCTAGTTTTTGGAGGCATTGCTTCTTCTGAGCTGAGGCTAGGTTTATGAGCACGCCTCTGATTACTGTTTTGTGTGCTGCCCATAGTATTCCTTCGGATTGAACCGAGGGTGCGTTTGTTGTGAAGTATTCAGAGAGCGCGTGCTGAATGGTTTCTACGTGGGCCGGGTTGTGTAAGAGTGTGGGGTTCAATCGCCAGGTCCAGGGATGTGCTATGTTAGGTAAGTCGATCGTTAGGGTGATGACGCGTGGTCGGACCACGTGATTGATCCTGTTGTAGAGGTCTTGATGTGTTCTGTGAGGGATGGGGATGTGAGGAACATATCTATTCTGGAATGGGAGTGATGGGGATGCGAATAGAAGGTGTAGTCCTTAGTTGTTGGGTGTTTAATTCTCCATACGTCTAGTAGGTTGGCGTCGGTCACGAAGGACAGTAGCAGTTTGTCTGATTTTACTGTGGGCGGTTGGTTGCGTGTGGGTGGTCCAGCGCGGTGTCTGTCCTGGATCGGGTGTAGTGTAGCGTTAAAGTCGCCGCCTACAGTTAGATGGTGTGACGGGAATAGTTTCAAGTGGGCTTGCATAGTGAGCCAGAACAGTTTGTTCGGTTGGTTGGGGGCGTATATGGAAGTGAATGCGTATCACTGGGGGCCTATGCGTCCTGTGATTGTTATATATCTCCCTTGTGGGTCCGGGTGTGTTTGTGTGACGTGTAGCGGGCATGATTTACGGAGCATGATTGCCACCCCGTTCTGTTTTCCTGTTGGAGAGTTTGCTGTGAAGTACTTGTTGTAGTGTCGGCTTAGGAGAGGAAGTGTTTTTTTGTGTGCAAAGTGGGTTTCCTGGAGTAGGCGTATATCCGCCTCCGTTCTATTGGCCCAGCGTAGGAATTGGTGCCGTTTAGATGGGTTGTTCAGGCCTTTGCAGTTGATGGAAACGCATGTTAGTGGGCTGTTTTTGCTGGGTGCGTTGTGTTGTGGGTTACGTGGTCCGGTCTTGTTGTTTGGGGTGGGCGTTTGTGCCATCGAGTCCTTGGGTGTGGTTGCCATGTGGTGGGGGGGAGGGGTGGATGAAAGTGTGGAGGGTGAGGTGGGGTGGTTTGCGGTGGGCTGGTGGAAGGGGGGGAGAGGATAAGCAGAAGAGATGGGGGTAAAGAGGTTGCTGAGTTGTGCCTGGTCTTACTTGGTGGTTGCCAGGTGTCCTTCGGGGGGGAGTGTGCCTGGGTTTGTGTGTTGTGGTCTGGGTCGGTTGGTGGGGGAAGTGGACCAGTCGGTGTCAAGCCCACTCCCCTGGGAAGGTGCTGTAGATGGTTTCTGTGGTTTGATTGTGTTGTGATTTTACCTCGCGGGCGGGGGGGTGTTCTCGGGGGTTCCTTTGTACAGGGTGTGCGTGGGTGTTGACCAAGGATGGTTTTGGGCGTGGCGGCTGTGTCGGCCCCACTGGTCCTGTGTGTGTGGTGGCGGGCCTGGGTATTGTGGGCAAGTGTGTTGGTGGGTGTACTGCTGGTGTTTTCCATTGAGGGTGTGGTTGACCCATGTGGTGATTTGGGTGTGGGTTGTGAGCTGGGATGGGGGGGGGGGTGACGGGGTCTGGGGTGCGATCCGGCCCCTGGTTGTGTAGGCCTCCATGGGTTAATGTTTATTAGGTAGTGTTTGGTGTCGGTGTTCGTAGGTCTTCTGTGGGGGTAGCCTTGTGTGGAGAGGTGCATGGCACTGAGGTGGGTGGGAAGAATGATGTGCTGTGTTACCTTAATGAGGTGAGTGTATGTACCTGATGTCCTGAGGTGGTTGGTTCAGGTTGGTTCTATGGTGGTTGTGATTCATAGGTGGGAATGCGTGCTGCCCTGATGGTGAAAGGCCGCTTCCTCCCATCTCCCGGAGTCAGCGTTCTGCGTGTGCCTTGGACGTCAGCAGGAATAGGAACATATAGTTACTTTACATATGGAACAACATCATCACTTCCCTCCCTCCCACAGTCCTTGATGGCAGTCAGTGTGGGGCGGGACTGAACTTCAGTCCGTCGCCTCTGTGTGTCCGTTGTCGGGGTGCCTATTGGGAGGAGTTCTGCCTTGTGCTGTGGGACTCATAGGAGGGAGATCCTTGGGTCGGGTGTTAAGTGCTATCGGGGATCTCCCTTCCGGGTCGCGTAGGTCATGTGTGGGACCCTGATGGGGGTGATCAGGTTGTGGGGTTTGAGTCTAGAGAGGCGTGGTGGCAGGTGTCCTCTGCCTGGCTCCGTACATTGCGGGCATGTCTGTGGACGTTGGAGGTGGACCGCCAGCAAGTCGTCGATGCCTTTGTCCTCCACCCTCCCTCCACTTCCCCTCCCACTTCCCCCCTCCCCTTCCAGTCCCCCCCCCCCCCTTTCGTGCCTCCATTTGCATTAATGTGTCCCCTATGGGCAGTTGAACCTGAAAGCAAGATTAAAATAACATATTAACTGGATAATTAACTGTTTTAACAGGAGAACATTTGTGCCCAGTGGGGTCCGTTTTTTGTTTATTTTTGGTTGTTAGGCCCCGGCCTAATTATAGTTGGGATATGGTTGTGTATGGGGGAAAGCCTTTAAATGTTGGAGGCCCGGAGTTGCTCGTGGGGTAGCCCGCCGTTGGATTGTGGTGGCCTTGGTGGGGGCCTTTGTCATGGGGTCTGGGCTACTAGCGGGGTGGTGTGAACGTGGGTTCGGAACGACTGGAGCCCTTTGTAGTCGTCCGGTGGGTGGAAGGGCGTCTATTAGGTAGTTAGAGGCCCTGATATACTTCTGGGTGGGTCACAGGTGTTGACTGCGGGGACCCGGCCGCTATACAGCCATTTATGTGGTCCAGTTGGATTGGGTTGCGGGCCCTTACTGGTGATATGATCGGGCCTTAGGGTGCTGGGTGGCTTTTGTGGGGGTACCTTCAGTGGGTATAAAACCTGTGGTTACCAACATGTTGGAACAGCCGTTCCATGGTTGAGTTCA